>NW_020664404.1:1096175-1215854 GCF_002925995.2 Terrapene triunguis | reverse complement strand
AGGATCTAGACTGGGACCCCAAGGATCTAGACTGGGACCCCAAGGATCTAGACTGGGACCTGTGCTGTTCAACATATTCAATAATGATCTGGAAAAGAGGATAAATAGTGAGATGGCAAAGTTTGCAGATGATACAAAATTACTCAAGATAGTTAAGTCCAAAGCAGACTGCGAAGAGCTACAAAGGGATCTCACAAAACTGGGTGACTGGGCAACAAAATGGCAGATGAAATTCAATGTTGATAAGTGCAACGTAATGCACATTGGAAAACATAATCCCAACCATACATACAAAATGACGGGGTCTAAATTAGCTGTTACCACTCAAGAAAGGGATCTTGGAGTCATTATGGATAGTTCTCTGAAAACATCCACTCAATGTGCAGCCACAGTCAAAAAAGCGAACAGAAGGTTAGGAACCATTAGGAAAGGGATAGATAATAAGACAGAAAATATCACAATGCCACTATATATATATATATCAATGGTACACCCACATCTTGAATATCGTGTCAAGTTCTGGTCGCCCTATTTCAAAAGGGATATATTAGAACTGGAAAAAGTACAGAAAAGGGAAAAATGGTTAGGAGTATAGAACAGCTCCCATAGAAGAAGAGATTTAAAAGACTGGGATTGTTCATCTTAGAAAAGAGATGACTAAGGAGGGAAATTATAGAGCTCTATAACATCATGAATGGTGTGAAGAAAGTAAAGAGTCAAGTGTTATTTACCTCTTCACATACCACCAGAACTAGGGGTCACTTGATGAAATTAATAGACAGCAGATTTAGAACAAACATAAAGGAAGTAATTCTATACACAACACACAGTCAACCTGTGGAACTCGTTGCCAGGGGATGTCGTGAAGCCAAAAGTATAAATGGGTTAAAAAAAGAACTAGATTAGTTCATGAGAAGATAGGTCTGTCAATGGCTATTAGCATTAGGGATGCAACTCCATGCTCTGGATGTCCCTAAACCTCTGACTTCCAGAAGCTGGGAGTGGACAACGGAAATGGATCACTTGATAAACTGCCCTGTTCTGTTCATTCCCTCTGAAGCACCTGGCACTAGCCACTGTCAGAAGACAGGATACTGGGCTAGATGGACCATGAGTCTCACCCAGTATAGCTGTTATGTTCTTACTGGTCACTAGTATCAGTGTGAAATGTCTGTATTAACACTATATGAGGAATCATATATATTCACTGATATTATGCTTTAAAGTTTGTAACCTAACACAGGGAGAAACAGGTTTTCTTCCCGACAGGAGGGAAGGGAATTATCTCCCTTCCTCTAATGTAAATCAAGCATTGTGAAATCAACACAAAGGACGCCCAATTTGTATGCAAGTCAACAGGAAAAGCCAGGTCGTGAAGTCAGCCTAGGAAGACACCAGAGGCTAAAGCCACAGGACGTTGTCTTGGCTCTGGGGTCCAAACAGTGAGTTTTGGGGAAATATAAGGTGAAGCAAAACAACATTGTGCTAATCATCACTGAGGAGGTGACAAATTAGAGGATTGGGCCAAAAAAAACCTGATGAGGTTCAACAAGGACAAGTGCAGAGTCCTGCACTTAGGACGGAAGAATCCTATGCACTGCTACAGACTAGGGACCGAATGGCTAGGCAGCAGTTCTGCAGAAAAGGACCCAGGGGTCACAGTGGACGAGAAGCTGGATATGAGTCAACAGTGTGCTCTTGTTGCCAAGAAGGCTAAAGGCATTTTGGGCTCTATAAGTAGGGGCATTGCCAGCAGATCGAGGAACATGATCGTTCCCCTTTATTCGACATTGGTGAGGCCTCATCTGGAGTACTGTGTCCAGTTTTGGGCCCCACACTACAAGAAGGATGTGGAAAAATTGGAAAGAGTACAGCGGAGGGCAACAAAAATGATTAGGGGTCTGGAGCACATGACTTATGAGGAGCGGCTGAGGGAACTGGGATTGTTTAGTCTCCAGAAGAGAAGAATGAGGGGGGATTTGATAGCTGCTTTCAACTACCTGAAGGGGGGTTCCAAAGAGGATGGAGCTCGGCTGTTCTCAGTGGTGGCAGATGACAGAACAAGGAGCAATGGTCTCAAGTTGCAGTGGGGGAGGTCTAGGTTGGATATTAGGAAACACTATTTCACTAGGAGGGTGGTGAAGCACTGGAATGAGTTATCTAGGGAGGTGGTGGAATCTCCTTCCTTGGAGGTTTTTAAGGCCTGGCTTGACACAGCCCTGGCTGGGATGATTTAGTTGAGAATTGGTCCTGCTTTGAGCAGGGGGTTGGACTAGATGATCTCCTGAGGTCCCTTCCAACCCTGATATTCTATGATTCTATGAGGTGAAAGAAACAGTACTTATGCAGCCATGAAAGCTAGATCCTGGCTGAAAGATCACTTTAGGTAAGAAAACTGCTTTAGACAGAAGATCGTAACCTGATAAAGCTAAGTTTTAGTCACTGGACAGCATGTTATACTTTTGTTTTATTAGTAACCATTTTGGTTTGCTTTGTATCACTGACAAAATCTGGATCTACTAATAAACTTCTCTTTGTTTTGCCCTAAGCCAATCTCAGTGCTGTAATAGCAAAGGAAAGATTGCCTCCTCAGCTGAGCCAACAGGCTAGTGTGCATCCTGCCTCTTTGGAGACAGCCGACTTGGTAACTTCTGGGGGTGTCCTGGGACAGGGGCGATGTGCTACAGGAAAACTAGAGGGGGTTCAGGAACTGAAGTGCATCAAGTGTTACCAGCAAGGCAAACTACAGGCTGGCAGGGTCCTGAGGCATTGGCTAACACAATGGAGTGTCAGGGAGCCGACACACAGTTTGGCATCAGCAAACCTCTCTCTTACTAAGGCAGAGGGGCAACAAGGTAACTTACAGTTCTGGAGCCTCCCAAAAAGCATCACAGCATGTTTTTCTACTAGTAGCAGCCCACAGAAGAGCTACGCCCTGATTCTCCACTGCCCTGCACTTGCGGCGGTCGTTTATACCACGGCAAAATGCTGAAAAGCCAGAACACGCAATCAAACCAAAAGTTCTAACGCTACTAGGGAGGCAGTGTGGCCTAACAGATTCAGGAGACCCAGGCTCCTGTTCCTAGCTCTCTCACTGGAATGCAAGTCATTTCCATGCTGCGTGCCTCAGTTTCCCTATAACATGCTGTTGGAGACACCCAGAGCTGGGAGCCACTGTGTTTCTTTCCTCCCTGCCTCAGTGGAAGTGAGCTTTGCTGGAGATTGGATTGTGTCAGCTCCCAGCCTGTCTGCCTCGCCAGCAAGCTCCTCAAGGCTCTCCCAGCCCAAACCTTGCCTAGCAGGTGACAATCAGCAAACTCCAGCCCCCCGGGCTCCTCAGAGAAGTTTCTCTGCAATGCACAGCCCCTACCACTGTACATTCACAGAAGATATAAATTAATGGAGATATCCTATCTCCTAGAACTGGAAGGGACCCTGAAAGGTCATTGAGTCCAGTCCCCTGCCTTCACTAGCAGGACCAAGTACTGATTTTTGCCCCAGATCCCTAAGTGGCCCCCTCAGGGATTGAACTCCCAACCCTGGGTTTAGCAGGCCAATGCTCAAACCACTGTTCGCTGCTCTTTACGTCTTATTACCTTAACTGCGGTAAACACACCCTTCCCTTCAAACACAGCCCTGAGTTGGTTTAGAGCCAAAATAAAGTAAGTGTATTACCAAAAGGACATAGGTTAAGTGATACCGGGTAGAAAGGGTAACAAACAAACAAAAGTAAAAATACATTTTCTAATGACTGAGAACTTAACAAGCTACAGCCTTTGCACAAGGTAGTTTCCTCACCAATTTTCCTAGCCCAGCAATGGCTGGCTCGCTTTCAGCCAGGATCCCTGCAGAGGCCAAGGAGTTGGTTTTCCTTGTCTCATCAGGTGCAGGATAAAGCAAAGTCTTTCTGTGTGCCCTTATACCTCAAAGTCTGCCTTGGTTTCAAAGGCTACATTGCTCCCCTGGGGTTCAGTCTCCTCCATGGGGTGACTCCAATTGATTACAGCTTTCCAATGCGATGCTTCCTGATGCAACTGTACAGTGTAAAATGTTCTCTCCTGCAACCTCGGATACAAATGAATAGTCCATTGAATCTGGCCACACCTGGTCTGAGGTGTTGGCCTCTTTCCTTTGTCTTGAGAAAACCTGTTTATCAACTCCCCCTGACACGCCTGGTTTAAACACCTTTTAATCCCAGACCTCAAAGCATAACATCAGTGAGTATCCATAATTCCACACACAGCATTGTCACCTACATCTCACAATATTACGGACCAGTACATAAGAACGGCCAGACTGGGTCAGATCAAAGGTCCATCTAGCCCAGTATCCTGTCTTCCGACAGTGGCCAATGCCAGGTGCCCCAGAGGGAATGAACAGAACTGGTAATCATTGAGTGATCCTTCCCCTGTCACCCATTCCCAGCTTCTGGCAAACAGAAGCTAGGGACACCATCCCTGCCAATAGCCGCTGATGGACCTGTCCTCCGTGAACTTATCTAGTTCTTTTTTGAACCCCGTTATAGTCTTGGTGTCTACAACAGCATGCGGTTCGTTTTCAAATGATACTTTAAAAGCAGCGATACTCAGACTGAGGCTCGCAAGCTGCAAGTGGCTCTTTAATGTGTCTCTTGTGGCTCTTTGCAGAACACATTAAAACACTGGTTAATAATTAAGTCACACAATCTAAGTTATTAGCCAATCAGGCTGCTTTTACTGTGTTATTAACCAATTGTAGTTGATAAAATAATAATACCTGGTCAGACCTTTTGCTGTGAGAATATATAAAAATTGTAAATGAAACAATGAATTCATATGACTGTGGCTCTTCTGGGTAATGCTGATTGCTAATTTGGCTCCTGAACCACTGAGGTCTGAGTATCACTGCTCAAAAGGCATATTTTGTACAGGTGGTACAGTAGAGCGCAGCGTTTGAACATGGGGGCTATGGTCACGTTCCCCCCATCTGTAAAATGGGGCGAACAATACTGACCCCCGCTGCAAAGCACTCGGAGATCTACTGTTAACTACAGAGCTCACAGATCCCCCTGTAGTTGCAGAGGTAGCAGGCTGTAGCTTTCAGCGCAGCAGATCAGGGGTTCTAGCCTGCAAGTAAACAGGGCAAAGGGCTGGAAGGAAAAGAACTGGTAGAACCCAAGGACTGGCTAGTATACATAAGCCACAGCTTTGGATCTTGGCAGCACCCATGAGCATAAGCCATGTGGTCAGGGTATGGGAAAGCAAGTAATTACATACATTTATTATGGTTATTTCTCCAGCTAAGTCAATTTGTTAACCAGGGTGGGACTCTGTAGCTCAGAAGACCACAGTAACTTGTACACCTGCCACCTTCAACTGCATCTGCTCCTGCTTCACTGCTATGTGTAGAGTGCTGCTGGAACTGGCGGAGGCAGGGCTTGGTTAGAATGAACACTGGGGGCAGGGGAGGTTTAATAGAGGCTGCTGGACACAGGCAGACCCTGTGGTTCTCTCTGCCTCTCTAGCTCTCCAGCCTGTGCTGCCTTGGGTCACCACGCAGGATCTCCCTAATTCATGGGAGGGATACTCCAGCAGTATGAGAATGGAGGCTGGTGTACTTTAAAGCAGTGCTTTTCAAACGTTTTTTCTGGTGACCCAGTTGAAGAAAATTGTTGATGCCCGCGACCCAATGGAGCAGGGGATGAGGGGTTTGGGGTGCGGGAGGGGCTCAGGGCTGGGGCAGAGGGTTGGGGTGTGGGGGGTGAGGGCTGTGGGGTGGGGCCAGGAATGAGGGGTTCAGGGTGTGAGAGCAGGCTCAGGGCTGGGGGTTGGGGTGCGGGAGGGGGTCAGGGCTCTGGGATGGGGCCAGGGATGAGGGCTTTGGGGTGCAGGAGGGGGTTCCAGGTTTGGGGGGGGGAATCAGGGCTGGGGCACGGGGTTGGGGCGCGGGCCTACCTCGGGTGGCTTCAGGTCAACGGCACAGCGGGGGTGCTAAGGCAGGCTTCCTGCCTGTCCTGGCATCACAGACCGTGCTGGGCCCTGGAAGTGGCCAGCAGCAGGTCTGGCTCCTAGGTGGAGGCACACAAGCAGCTCTGCGCAGCTCTCGCCCGCAGGCACCGCCCCCCCCCCCCAGCTCCCATTGGCTGGGAACCGGCCAATGGAGTGCGGAGCCAGTGCTCGGGGCAGGGGCAGTGCACAGAGCCCCGTGGCCCCCTTGCCTAGGAGTCGGACCTGCTGCTGGCTCTTTCTGGGGCGCAGCACGCTGTCAGAACAGGTAGGGACTAGCCTGCCTTAGCCGGGCAGAACCACTGACGGGACTTTTAAAGGCCCAGTCGGTGGTGCTGACAAGAGCCACCGTGACCCAGTGCCTTACATTCCGCGACCCAGTACTGGGTCACGACCCGCAGTTTGAAAACCACTGCTTTAAAGGAATAGTCAATGGGGTTTCCAACGCTGGCTCTAGCACTGGGGGAATGGGGGACATCACCATGACCGGGAAGCAACTAGAGGATCAATTGATCTCAGAGGACTGCAGAGGCTTGGAAGATTTAGGGCCAGGGAAGACAATCGGCATCTTTTCTTGGACTTCCGTGGGCTTTGGATCAGCCCTTTAGAGAGCTGGTTATCCAAGGTGGAACAGCCGGTACCATTAACTGAACCCGGTTCAGACTGTGACCTCACAGAGAACTTGCTGGGCCGGGAGAATTAATGGAGCTCTTCTGGGGCTTCTAGAGAGATTGGAGGGCTTAGGAAGTTTGCTAATCAGGGAAGAAAGTGGGCCTGATCCAAACTCCATGGAAATCAGATTCCCATTAACTTCAATGGGCTTTGGATAAAACTCAGCGCGAGCTTGCCAACCTCAGAGGACCTAGAGAACTCACTCTCCTGGCAGGGAACTTGCAGTCAGGTTAACAGCACTTTCCTTGGGGCTTTAGTGAGCACAGAAGGCTCCTTAGTTAGGCAGGGGTTTGCGGTTGGGTTGTTTTTTCTTTCCCACTCCTCCCCAGTCCTAATTTTTATTCCCGTCATGTCTAACTGGCCCCGTGCCAAGGAAAGGAGAAAGCAAATCTCAGCTGGGCTGCAGGCGTCCAGACAGAGATCAATAAGTGACACGCAGAGGAGTCTGATTTTATTAGTCTAACAGCAGAGACACCTAATAAAGTACCAAGTCCAGCCTCCTACTTAATTGCTTTCTCTTGCAGCTTTTCTTTCTTTCTTTCTTTCCTGCCCAAAATAACCCAAATCTTTCCTGGCAGTGGAGGCAAAACTCAAACACAATGAAAGTTTCAACTCCACAAACGCTGGGAGTTTCTCTGCATTTCTTTGGCGCCGTTTGGTACAATCACCGCTTAAAATTTACAAGCCAATCAATAAATAATGACTGCTGATAAAAGCTCAGTTTTTGTTTGGCCAGAAGCCAGCTCCCAATCAAAGAAGGGGTCTTCTTTTTGTGGCCCTCTGTTGTTTCCAATACACCCCAAATTCTTTCCTTAGCTTTTCAATGTGAACACAACATTGGTGAAAACGCCCAGCCTATTTAAAGCCTCAGGGGGTAGGCGGAGCCTATCAGACCAGAAGGCCCACCCTCTCAGGTGAGGGAGGGGCCACAGGACTCCAATTTAACTGCGGACAGGGGACATAAAATAAAAAAACAAGGATGGGGGTTGAAGATGTATTAGCAGGAGTGTTGTAAGCAAGACACAAGAAGAAATTCTTCCGCTCTACTCCGCGCTGATTAGGCCTCAACTGGAGTAGCGTGTCCAGTTCTGGGCACCATATTTCAGGAAAGATGTGGACAAATTGGAGAGAGTCCAGAGAAGAGCAACAAAAATGATTAAAGGTCTAGAAAACATGACCTATGAGGGAAAATTGAAAAAATTGGGTTTGTTTAGTCTGGAAAAGAGAAAACTGAGAGGGAACATGATAACAGTTTTCAACTACATAAAAGGTTGTTACAAGGAGGAGGGAGAAGAATTGTTCTTCTTAACCTCTGAGGATAGGACAAGAAGCAATGGGCTTAAATTGCAGCAAGGGAGTTTTAGGTTGGACACTAGGAAAAACTTCATAGATTCTAGGGCTGGAAGGGACCTCGAGAGGTCATCGAGTCCAGTCCCCTGCCCTCATGGCAGGACCAAATACTGTCTAGACCATCCCTGATAGACATTTATCTAACCTACTCTTAAATATCTCCAGAGATGGAGATTCCACAACCTCCCTAGGCAGTTTATTCCAGTGTTTAACCACCCTGACAGTTAGGAACTTTTTCCTAATGTCCAACCTAAACCTCCCTTAACCACCCTGACAAGGGTGGTTAAGCACTGGAATAAATTACCTAGGGAGGTTGTGGAATCTCCATCATTGGGGATTTTTAAGAGCAGGGTGGACAAACACCTGTCAGGGATGGTCTAGATAATACTTAATCCTGACTTGAGTGCAGGGGACTGGACTAGATGACCTCTCAAAGTCCCTTCCAGTCCTAGGATTCTATGATGATCCAGGGTCAAAGCAAGGGATCCAGAGAGGGACACCACGCAGAGAACCTCCAACATCACCCAAAGGAACTCTGCTTGGATTTGTGAATGGACAAGGGACCAGAAAAAGGCCCCGCAACTGCAGAAAACCCTTCTCTCCCTAGTCAGCCTTCTTCCTCCTGGACTGACAGACAGGCTGGAGAATGAGCATCGCAGTTTGTCCGCAGAACAGGTACAACATAGGCTGCTTCCCGAAACGTGCCCCTGATCCTGAGGGATCCCCCTTGGGAGGGTGACGAGAGAGTTCAGCTAGCACTGTTGCAAAGGTCCATGTAGGGCCCAATCTGAAGGCCACAGGAGTCTTTCAATCGATTTCAATGAGATTTAATTGAAATCTTTACAGGGACATGTTCCAGTGATTTATACCCTAAAATGTAGCTTTCTCTGCCGAAGAAAAAGGGTCACAAAAATGCACTGCTCCAAAACTTTCAAAAAGATCCTCTAATTCTCGGGGCCTCCGTTTCTGGATGCTCCGTTGGAGACACCTGGAAGGGGCCTGATTTCAGAGCGACTGCGTACCCACACCTCTAAGTGACGTCTGTCTATACTGCAGCCAGGTGTGAGGCCCCTCGCCCGGATAGACTGATTCGCGCTAGGTATGCTTGTGCGCTAAAAGCAGCAGTGTGGATACTGCGGCTTGGGCGGCAGCTCTACCACACAATCCCCTGGATCTGAGCGAGGGGGCAAAAGCCAGAGTCTCTGCAGGAGCCCCAACAGCTAGTGCAAGTCTGTCTGCCCAGGCCTGGAGGCTTGATCCCAGCTGCAATGTAGACATACCCAATGGGAGCTGCAGAAGCTCGGCCCTTCTGAAAATCAGCCCCTAAGGCCTGGTGGAAATTGGCGTAGTTTCCTTGACTCCAGTGGTGTTGTGCCGATTTACAGCAGCTGAGAAGCTAACATATATGTCCCTAAAATCTGACACTCAAAACAGGAGGCACCAAATATTAGAGGCTATTTTTGAAAACTCGTCCCCTCTCCGAATAGAATTGTTTTGTGATTTCTTTATTCTCAGTTTCCACAAGACCAGGCATTTTCGTTGGGATGAAATTTAAACATTCCTGGCAGCGTTAGAAACCCAAACGCCGTAGCTTGACATCAGTGAAGGAGATCCATAAAGTAAAACTGCCCATCAACAGGGGCATGGAGATGGCTCAACTTCCGCCACCCCCACGGCCGGAAAAACAAATGGGAGAAAAATTAAAGTTGAAATGTAAGCGCATTGAGGCAGGGACTGGCAGTTGTTATAAGTTTGTACAGTACCGGGCACACCAGGGCCTGACGGGGCATTACCACAATATACATGTTAGAATAGAATAATAAAATAATAATGAGTTGAAAAATTCTTTCAGTTTTCATAATCTAAGGTATAATTAACATAGGTAGAGATTTCCTTTTAAAGATATAATTTGATTTTAGTAGTACATCATTAGGAATATATGCACGTAGAATCATAGGTTAGAAGGGACAGCAAGGGTCATCTAGTCTAACCCCCTGCCAAGATGCAGCATTTGTTGTATCTGTCAGTGGTTCTCAACCTATTTACCATTGTGGGCCGCATCCAATACTACCTATATGGCCCCAAGGATGTCACATGGGCTGCAGCTGTGTGCTGATTGGGCCACAAGCAGCCCACGGGCTGAGAACCACTGAACCATCCGAGACAGATGGCACATCTCTCTCTCATACCTATTCTGCTACTGATGTGGAATCTTTAACAGCGTGCTCACGCATGCACCTCTCCCCCCGCCCCCCTACCGCAGTTAAATGTCTTTGCAGTTCACCTTAAAATAATTGCAATGGATTCCAGCATATCCCACAAATCCTGATTGGGAAAACAATCCCTGTTCACTTTCCAGCTTTATTTTGTCCAGGATACTTACAAAGATGCTAGAATCCTTGTATATTTCCTCCTGTGTTGCAAACCTGTTCACTTATTTTTCGCATCAGAGTGAAATTCACCCCTTGCGCAGAGGATCAACACAAGACCCTACGTACCATTCCAGTCTCTCTCTCTCTCTCACACACACACACCCTCCTTCTGCAGTCTTTATTTAGCCCAAACTCCCCCCACAGCCTAGCAGATCCAGATCAGGCCCTTGTAAGCCATGGAGAGGTGGCTTCACTTACCCACGCAGTCGCAAGTGGGGAATTCCGCCTGAGCCCGCTTGGCTGGGGTGTCCAATAAACTTTTTGTTGGCGTATCCAAGTATTTCAAAGGAGATTCCAAAAATCCACTGAGGGTTGGCGTAAACGGCACGTCGTTCTTGGTCGGGGTCCCGTCTAGGTAAGTAGCATCCGTGTTTTGGTTTTCCTCGGAGTAAAAGCAAGTGGTTGACACCACGGTGATAGCACCAGAAGATTCGATTTTAATCTGCTTGGGGGACCTAGCTGCAAAGGGGTTCTCAAAATGCTGCCCCATCCCGGGCGACAGCGTAAAGCCTTTGGATCCCACTTCGGGAGCTTCAGCCAGGGGCGGCACTACATCTTCGACAGCCGGCACTTGGAGGGTTGAATCTGAGCCCCCTGGCAGTTCTGGAGAGTGGCTCAGAGAAGACGACGGGTGGGAGAGAGGCTGGGGGGGCAGCCCGTCAGTGAGCGGAGCTGGGAGGTCAGAATTCTGCAGGCTGAAATTTTCCCCAAACTCCGCCTCGAACTGCCGGATCAGCTCCTCCAGCTTGTCGTCCACCATGAGCGAGTTCTGGGCCGGCAGCGGGTCCGACGGGTTTAAGGGCTTGTGGGGAGCTTGGTCCTGCCCGTCGCCGGAGGGAACAGCAGAGCAGCAGGGCGCGTAGCTGGAGACGGGAGTGCCGGGCGGAGCAGGGTGGCACGCAAAGTTCTGGTGAAGGTGATGCTGTCGGTTTTCCTCTGGGCTCCCTTGGCTGAGAGCGCCCGTTTCCTGAGTGTTGGGAGCCTGGCTTCTGTCGTCCAGCTGCTTTTGCAGTGGAGACTGTGCAGCGGAGCTGGGTGTGAATAGTGCAAGAGGCGGGGGCTTGACAGGGGTGACGGGGAAAGGCTGCTCAGTCTGCATCTCTTCTGTCGGGAGCTCAGGGGCGGTGGCTGAGTGAAATCCTTCCAAGCTAATTTGCCTCAGGGGCAGGAACAGTGGTTGTGAATCCTTCTGCTTGGACTTCTTGATCTGGACTTGCTTCCGGAGTGGCTTGACCTGGGGGGGTTTGTCGGGCTGAATTTTCTTCTTCTTCTCTTTGGCCTGCTTTTCAGATGGCTTCGGAAGCAGGGCCTGAGAGCCGGGAGCCCACCAGTTGGGCAGCTGGTCCTGTGGGCCCGGCTGGGCCAGGTTCTGGTCCAGGAAGAGATTGCGCTTATGATGGAGGTGCTGCTGCAGCACCATCTGGGTCTTCTTATGGAAGTCCGTTTCTTGCAGCAGCTGCGACAAGTGCTGGCTGGGGGCCAGCTTGGGATGGCCACCCCCGGCTTCCTTCTTCAGAGGCGGGACCAGCGGCTCTTGCTTCAGCTTGACGGCTTTGACCTTGTTGGGCATTGCTTCAGGCCTCTTAAACACCGACTTGATGTAATCGTTGGCGCTGCCCAGCAGCTGCTCCAGCTCAGCCATCGGGTCGCTCACCAAAGAGGCGGGCGGGTCGGAGTTGAGCATCCACAAGTTGTTTTTTGGCTTGGGTCCTTCATCCCACGGCTCGGGAAATTCCAGTTTCTGGGGGGTGGAGGTGAAATTGGGGAAGAGGCCCGCAGGCTCCCGGGGGGCGCTGGGTTCGAGGATATACGGGGGCTCCGCCGGCTGCCAAGAGGACTGCGTAAGGGCCCGAGACGTCTGGAGCACTTTGTGTCCGCCGTAGGGTTGTGCGTTCTGGCTCTGGTACTGCTCGTTGCTGGATGTGGGTAGCACCGGGGGTTCGTCTGGGCTGAAGGGGGACGAACAGACCAGCTGCTCCTTGGAGACGAACGACACGGATGGCAAGGGGCTGCCGGGAGTGGCTGGAGTCACCCTGGCCGGCGGCGGGAGAGCGGACGACAGCTGGGTCAGGGCTTCTATGGCGATGGCTGTCTGGAGGCTAATGTTCTTCTCCTTGGCGATGTTCAGTGCACTTTGGGAAAAGGGGAGGCCATCTGAAGGGCATGGCTTAAGCGTCTCCACCACGGCAGGCACCTGATTGGGAGTAGCACCTTTGTCTAAGGGCTGGTGGTGGGCGTCGCTGAGATGCTGGGATGGGCGGGTCTGCCCCTCCCCAAGGGCCGACTTGATCTTCTGCTCCAGCCACTCCAGGTAGTCGGGACACTCGGGGCCGTCACAGTTGCAGTTGGGGGGCTTCATGCCGTGCTTGGCCAGGGTCAGGGCAGCCTTCAGGGCGTTCAGGTCCTCACCTCCAGGGACGCCGTCGGGCTGGGGGAGCCCTGGGTTGCCCGCCCCTCCCCGGCTCATCTCCAAGTTGAATTTCTCATACAGCTGCGTGCTCAGCAGTGACGGGGACCCGGTGGCTGGCATTCCGTAGGAAGACATGGCCTCGGCCACGGCGGAGAAGGCCACCAGGTTCCGAGCGTCCTCCAGGTTCGCATCGTTGGCGGCGTCCCCCCGGGCCGGGGCCGGAGCGCTCTCCCACTTGGCTTTCTCGCTCGAGTGCCGGGCGACAGGCTGGCTGGCGAGCCAGCCGTCCGTTTCCATTAGCAGGGCACTTCCCCCAGCCTGCTGGCTCCCCCCATTCACCAGGCTGGGCCCGCTTCCTTCCTTCAACCTTCTTTCTTCAACATAGTTAATTGGCCCTTCTTCCATTTGGCCTGTTTTGGGTCCATCAACTGGGTTGCCCTCCGAACCTGTCTGAGAGGAGAAAAGCAGAGGGTAAATACCCACATAGCCACCCTGGCACCCCCAGACCATCCCTCTTTTAGGGTGAAATCTGCCCCCCCGCCCCCTGGAGAGGGCCAGCAGGAGGCCTGAGTGGTACTAATGATGGGAGCGCTGGAGTAGAGCAGACGCCAGCTTTTTAACCATAGTGCCATCTGAGGCCTTGGCTGCCTGTAAACTTGCACTGGTTTTGTTAAACCCGTGCAAACCCCCGTGTGGATGCTCTTATTCCGGTTTATTTCACCTTACCTGACAGTGATTTCCAATTGACTTAATCTAGACTGGAACAATCCTGGTCTGAATTGAAATCAGAGCATCCACACTGCATTTGGCACTGGCTTAACCACATCGGTTTAGGCGAAACAGGTGCAACTCTGTGTGTGGACAAGCCCTGACATGCTCACGGCAAGTCTATGGCACAGGGGTTAAAACGCGAGTCCCTTGTCTACATTAGTGCTCCCAAATGCACCGGCGGTAGCAACAATGGGAAATGTTAAAGATCTAATGAAGACTGGACGTATGACTGGGATCTTCCCAGGAGCAAGGTGCATACCTCACTAGGCCATCCCACTGAGCAAACCCTTTTAAAGGCACAAGCCTCACTCACCTTCCCCTGCTCCTTTTGTTCCTTTCCTCACTGATTCTAGCCCTGAAAGATACCTGCTTGGATCTCTTTCTGCCTCTCTGTTTCCTTTTCCTCTGCTCCATCTGTTTCCCCCTCTCTGCCTGTGTCGCTCAGCTCTGGGAAACGTTATCACAAAATCGGAAAAGTTAGAGACAGGAAATAGCTATCAGTGCGGGTCAGCTAGTCCATCTCTCAGCGGCCAAGTGCAGCTCCCTCTGGACTCTTTTCGAGTGCTTTTCTACCTCTGGCTAAACAGTGGCTGGAGGGTGGCTTGCAAATCTCCAATGTCTGCTCTTTACCTCCACTCTCCATGGGTTGGTGAGTGAAACCAACTGGATGGAAATGACTAGATTACATTCAGGGCGACGGTGGGTTGGGCTCACAATGAAGATTTACGACTTATGTGGAACAAATTTGGACGGTCTCTGTCCCAGTGCCTGATGGACAGGGGCCATGTCACAAAAATCGCCACCAGAACCAGTACCAGTGCCAATTGACTCCTTCATTAGTAGCCTTGGCAGAAGAATCAAAGGGGCCGTATAGAGCAAACTCGCCTCTTAGCTTCAGGCTAAAGTCAGCAGCACAGGGCAGCTGGTGCTGCAGCTACCCATGTCTGCAGTTCTGATCAAAGCGTGGACAGGGCCCAAAAGAGAGAGGTTTGAGCGTGTAGGTCAAGAGGCTGCTCTCTGTTTGACCCCAACTCTAGACCTAGCTGGGAAATCTATTCCTGCTGCTGTAGTCAGCACCCTGTGCATTGCATGTGTGAAAGTCCAGACACAAGCCAGTGGGGTCTCCGGAGTGGGCCAGTTTATTGCAAGTGGAAGCAGAGTGACTAGCCGCATTAACAAGTGTCAGCTCACAAGCCCAGAGTGCCTGGCATGCGGCATTCCAGCATCGCAGGCTTCCTAGCGATATCAATCAGAGTGCCTGCACAGCTGGCCCTGGGGCAGGGACACAGAAAGCCCTAGGGTGATGCAGTATATTGGGTAGGGGACGTTTTAAGTCTGCTATCCAGTCCGTCTTGAGGAGAGGTGGTTGGAGTGGATCTCCGTAAAGGCAACGCAAGCAGCGTATAATACTCTGCACTTACACGGCACTTTTCGTCAGCAGACTTCAAACCATTTGTAAGCGTTCTTACCTCCAGTTTACAGATGGAGAACTGAGGCACTGAGAGATTAAGTGGAGTCGGAGTCAGGAATAGAAATAAGCTCTCCTGCGAGGAGGCAGCATGGTCTAGCAGATAGATCACTGGTGTGCGACTCAGAAGACCTGGGTTCTATTCCCACCATTGGCCTGCTGGATGATCTTGCGCAAGTTACTTCACCGCTCTGTGCCTCACTTTCCCCAGCTAAACACAAGGATGATAATACTGAACTGCTCTGCAAAGGGGTTTGAGATCTACTGATGGAAAGCAATACATGCATTATTGTAATGCCCAGACGTGCTCTATCATGCCACACTGACTCAATCCTCATTATACCCTTAGGAGGTAAGTTTCATTGCCTCCACCTTACAGATGAGCAAACTGAGGCACAGGCCCAAAGCCTAAATTTCCACTCATTCTGGCTGCTTGATTTTTTGTAGGGGGCCCAATCTGCAACACCTACAGCCTGATTTTCAGAGGTAATGAGCACCTGAAGCTCCCATTGACTTCAACTGGAGCACTGGGTGGTCGGCACCTCTGAAAACCAGGCTGTAGGTATCTCATGTTGGGCACCTAAAAGCGGAAGCACTCAAAATTAGTGGCCCCTGCAAAGTGACCTGGCCAAGGCCACACAGGAAGTCAGTGGCAGAGCTAGGAAATGAACTAGGGCAGTCCCTACCTACTGGACCACATCTTCCACTGTGCAAGCACCAGGAGCACTTTCTAGATTGTGCATATACATACGGCTCACCCACTGTCTATAGACATGCAACTCTGGAATACAGCACCTCTACCCAAGGGAGGCTAAAATGCACTATTTCAGGAGGGGAAGTTGAGAATGAACTTTTGCTATTGAAAAAACAAGGGGATTTTTCCAGAGGCTCAAAACAATCCCCCAGGAAATCACGGCTCACTGTAACAACCCCTCCTATTGCAGAAAGCATCATGCAATCCCCACAGCAATTCCAAGAAGCAGAGCCTTTGGTTAGCGTGCCCGTTAACTGTAACTTACGAGCCCAATTTGGGGAACGAAATGCATGCTAATTCAAGGGGGTCTATTTCACCTGTTCGTGCAGATGTATAGCTTCCATTCTTTGCCTCTGGGCTGAGCCGCGTCAGTTTAACCTGGCTTCTACCAATGTCACTTAGATCAATCAGGGACGGGTTTAAGCTAAACCAAATTAACAGGGTCTATACAGGGTTTTGCACCAGTTTGAGTAAACTAGTTTAAACACCAATAAAAGTTAAACTGATGCTACTTGTGTGTGTGTAGACAAGGCCTCACCTGGTGCAAATTTGCATGCGGACAACCCCTAATTTTATCTATGGTGCCCCTCACTCTAGCATCTGCCTGTCATGCGATAGGCACTGATTTCACACTCAGCCCTTACATCTCAGCATTAACGGTGGGGGAAGAATAGGCCCCTTACGAGATCTGCAGACTGGAGAATTCTATTTTCATGACCCAACATTCTCTTGCCCCGTGGTGCTATTTTTAATCCACTCTATCGCACATTTAACCAAGGCTGAAAGGAAGTGAGGGGCTGGAGAGGTGGGATGCGAGTTGATATTTTTACAAGTTTTGCTGATATCAGGAGAGCTTCCTGAATGCTAAAAATATAACAAGCCTTTTTGGAAAAAGAGCAGTGAGGGCTAGAGTGCCCCATCTCCCAAAGTGGTCTGTTTACCAGCACTTGGGGACAAGACTTTTTATATGGCCACTGTCAAGTGCAGTAGCTGGAACTCCAGATTAATGTACTGTAGGGATCAGTGCTGAATCAGCTGGGGGACAAACCAGAGAGGACCTATCTGCTCAAAGTACAATAGCTTCCTATGTGATCCTGCGAGGAGTTGAGGGCATCCTTGTCTCCTTTGAAAAAGCTTTTCCAACACAGCAAGAATGACATTTGCAACACTGACGCCTCCATCCACCCAAACACCGCCCCCCAGTAAATAAAAAGTAGAAACCAACAACAAACAAGCAAATCAAATCCTCAAGCGGAACTTTTTACCCCAAAAGGGAAAAGTGCCCAATTTCATGAAGTCCACTAGTGCAGCAGTTTTCAACCTTTTTTCATTTGCGGAAATTGTCAAATGGAGGTGTGGACCCCTTTGGAAATCTCAGACAGTCTGCAGATCCCCAGAGGGCCGCGGACCACAGGTTGAAAACCACTGCACTAGGGACAGCATTATAACTTCTGCTATTGATTGTGTACGGAAGGTGCTCAAATACAACGATGATAGGTGGTAGAATAAAACCAACTGGATGGATCCCTACTAAAAGGCAAACATACCCCTGTTAACAGACTGATTTTCCACAAAACATTTCAAAGGAAACTAAAAACATTTCACTCCATTCAAAATTTGCCGAGGAACTTTATTTGATTTTTCATGTCAATGAAATAAAAAGACCCCAATCATTTACATTCAGATTGAACATTTTCTTCTCCCTTTTTTCCACTGGAGTAAAAAGGGGGAGGGAAAACCACATTGAAAACGTTTCGTTTTGAATTGAATCAAAATGAAATTTGTCCTTTCGACAAAATAACTTTTTTTTTCCTGCGGAAAATTCCGTCTCGTTCAAAAAAGAATATTCCTGCCCCCGCCCCCAAAAGAAAAAACTTTCTGACAAAACAATACTGACTACTCTAGTGAAAATCCAAACCGGTATCTCTATTGCTCTATTACCCCAGCACAGCAGTCACTGTTGCTGGGAGTTATCAGTGACCTACATGGATTTGGCATCAAAGGTGGGCCTCTGTTTGGCAAGTGCTCATGTTATGGGGAGCATACAAATCCCAGAAGTGACTCCTAGAAATTACTGTTAAAATGAGGGCGGTGTAATGCCATGGGCTGAATTAAGGCTAAACAAGGCCTATTCCCCCAGTGATTCAAACCACCCTCCCTTTTACCTGGACAGATTTTTCCTACCCCTAGAGCAGATCTACCTCTGCCAGCACTCCTGGTGATGGAGCCTCACCTTGAGCCTCCTCCTAAACAGGCGATCTCGGGTGCTGCGCTGCTGACTGCCCCTCTGACTCACTGCCCCGGATGCCAGGATTCCCGAGTCTTCCCTAATCCAGCCCTGTGCCGTGTAGAGACGACGGTGGGGGCATACCATGCTGGATGCCAGCGCTGGACAGGAAAATTCTTGCAGAGGTTTCAAAGTACGGGGCATGTCTGTACATTTAATAACTGATCAGCATTCAGGCAGCGGACCCCTACAAAGCACCTTTAAGCCAGGAGGTCAGGGAGAGAATGCTAGTGTCCCCAGCCCACTAGCTACAGGCACAGGGCAAACATCCTAGAGCATGTGCATTTTTATGAAGCCTGAGTATTTCTAGGTGGAAACCGTTTGAAGGCTGATTGCAGTAGGCGGACACTCCACTTGAGTTCAGGCTTCTAAACTGCAGATAAGCATGTTGCTGACTACAGAAAAAAGCTGCATAATGAAATACGGGCCACTCCCAGCTAGTCAACAGACTTTCCTGCCTGAGAAGTCGTTCAAGCTCAATCCTGCATACAAAACGCCTGCTGAGTTCAGTGGGAGTTCTGTCCGAGTAGGTGCCACAAGTTTAGGCCATAAAGGTTTCAGGATATTCTGACATATACAACAAGACCTTATAAGGTTAAACACACACAAACCTGGCATAGATCAGCAAATCTCCACTAACATTGGTGGATCTCTGCTGATCTACGCTAGCTGAGGCTCTGATTTCAACTTGAATGGGGCTCAGATTTCAACTTTAAAGGAACAGAGATCTTAGGGTTTGTCTCTCTCTCACGCTTCGGCAACGCACGTATAGCTTTCCAATACCAACAGCGCTTCAATGAACTGAACTCAAGTGAACTGCCTGGAAGCGGCGTACCTCTTCTTTGTACAAGCAACACCTAAGCTCTCTCTAACTAAAAGCTTACATTCTTTTCTATTTTGTTTTTGCAATTTGCTGACTGTGCACAACAGCACTTTGCGTCGTCGATTTCACTATTTTTCCACCTGCAGTCAGTTAGCAAGATACAAACCAACAAACTTCAAAGACCCTTATAAACATCCACCAGGGGAAGAGGAAACTACCCTTGTTAAAAATCCTGTGGCATGGAAATTTTAAAACAAGATTTCGGGACATTCAAATTTGAAAGGGGAATAAATGGAAATTTTAAAAAATGAATTTTAAAAAAATGAAGCTGATCATTTCCGTTTAAACAATCATGTTTATTGCCTCTCGTCCTGAAAACCCTTATTCTCCAGAGCAGACCCACCATGGACTGCAAGCTAAAAATGATCAAGAATGCAAAGAATCTCATCTATTATTATTTCTATCATCATAGCATTTTAGGAGCACTGTACAAACACAGAACAAAGAGATGGCCCCCACCCTGAACAGCTGATAATTTAAGTGCTGCTTCTTATAAACACCAATATAAGCCCTGACTTGGCCATCCAGACCTGGTCAGTAAAATATCTAAGCCCATCCTTAAAGTGATGGAACCCTCCCACTACTATATCATTATCCCCACTTTACAGCTGGGGAAACCGAGGTAGAGGGCCTGATCCACCGCTAGCACAAACAGGCACAAGCCTAGTGAAATCAGTGTCCACAGGGGGGTTGAAACTGGTACAGGGAGATCAACGGCTTGGAATCTAGCGGAGTCTTTGATGCAAGCGCTCTCTTTTCCAGGGCATTGTCTACTAGGGGAAACAGAAATCGCTCCTGCTCCCACATGGAATGACACTCCACAGCCACACAACAGAAACCGGAACACAGAGAGTAACTAGTTCTCTTCTCCGATGGACCCCCACTGACCTCAACCAGTCCCTTGAGTCTTACACTTTGTAGTTAATATTTGCAGGCTTTATAGTGAAGGGTTTGGGTACCTGAAGCCCCCGGCCTACTGTAGGTTAGCTGCAGTGGAAACAACTGCTGGGCATGCTTCTAAAGCACTCCTGCTAAGATGATGTTTACACTACAAGCTAGGGGTGTGTCTCCCCTGCTCGTGTACATATACTAGCGCTTGCTCACATCCAGCTAGTGCAAGTATAAATAGCAGCGTCGCCGCAGTAGGTAGCATGAGTAGAAGCAGCTTAGCCATGCCACTGACAAAACTATCGGTTTCAGGCGGGTACGCGATCAGGGAATCACACCTCTAGTTCATAGTGTAGACATAGCCTAAGCGTAATCTACTCGATAGGGCACTGGAGTGGGAGTCAGGAGATTGGAGTTCTGCCACTGACCCGCTGTGTGACCCTGGGCAAGTCATTTCACTTGATGCCTTTGTTTTCCCTCCCACCCTATGTCTGTTTAGACTGTAAATTGTTGGGAGCAGGGACTGTCCCCTGCTATGATTTACAGTGCCCAACACAACTGGGCTCTGATCCTGATTGTGCCTCTAGATGTTACTGTACAGATGATAAAAATAAACCTGAAAGGGCCACGTTCTCCAGAGATACAGAGAAATTCTCTCCCCCCAGTATAGCTAAGTTCTAAGTAGCTCTGGAGCATGTAACGTAGTAACCCCCAACTCCGCTACCAGGAAAGAAGAGGGGACCTCATGGGACCAGAATTCCAGTATATGAGGGCATGTCACTCAGGTGGGACCCTAAGGGTATGTCTACACTGCAATAAACCCCTGTGACTAACCAGTGTCAGCTGATAGGCTTGCGGGGCTCAGACTGCAGGGCTATAAAACTGCAGTAGAAACGTTCAAGGTCAAGCTGGAGCCCGAGCTCTGGGATCCCGCAGAGTCTACCCAGCAATTTTATAGCCCCACAGCCCATGTCAGCTGACAAGGGCCAGGTGTGGGTGTTTTACTGCAGTCTAGTCATGGAACCAGAGAATCGTAGGGCTGGACGGGACCTCGAGAGGTCGTCTAGTCCAATACCCGGCACTCATGGCAGGACCAAGTATTATCTAGGCCGGGGTGAGCAAACTTTTTGGCCCAAGGGCCACATCTGGGTATGGAAATTTTATGGCAGGCCATGAATGCTCACGAAATTGGGGGTTGGAGGATGGGAGGGCTCTGGCTGGGGGTGCGGGCTCTGGGGTGGGGTTGGGAATGAGGGGTTGAGGGTGCAGGAGGGTGCTCCGGGCTGGGGCTGAGGGGTTCGGAGGGCGGGAGGGGGGATCAGGGCTGGGGCAGGGGGTTGGGGCACAGGAAGGGTGTCAGGGGTGCAGGCTCCGGGCGGCGCTTACCTCAAGCAGCTCCCGGAAACAGCGGCATGTCCCCTCTCCAGCTCCTACGTGTAAGTGCGGCCAGGCGGCTCTGTGTGTTGCCCTGTCCGCAGGTGCCGTCCCTGCAGCTCCCACTGGCTGCTGTTCCTGGCCAATGGGAGCTGTGGGGGCAGCGCTTGGGGCGGGGGCAGCGCTTGGAGCCTTCTGGCTGCCCCTACGCATAGGAGCCAGAGGGGGGACATGTCGCTGCTTCCAGGAGCCGTGCGGAGTGGGGCAAGACTCTGACCCTCCTCCCCAGCTGGAGCGCCAGAGCGGGGCAAGCCCTGGACCCCACTTCCTGGCAGGAGCTCAAGGGCTGGATTAAAACATCCAGAGGGCCAGATGTGGCCCCCAGGCCGTAGTTTGCCCACTACTGATCTAGACCATCCGTGACAGGTGTTTGTCTAACCTGCTCTTAAAAATCTCCAATGATGGAGATTCCACAACCTCCCTAGGCAATTTATTCCAGTGCTTAACCACCCTGACAATTAGGAAGTTCTTCCTAATGTCTAACCTAAACCGCTCTTGCTGCAATTTAAGCCCATTGCTTCTTGTCCTATTCTCAGAGGTTGAGGAGAACAATTTTTCTCCCTCCTCCTTGTAACAACCTTTGCATTGTAAACCTGGACTTGGGTTTGAGACCAACCCCTCCTACCATCTACACGCAAATCTGTCTGACTCTGGTCAGCAAGCACTCAGGACCCAAGGGGGAGCGAGTGAGTGGTCTGAGCCCGAGACCAGCTGAGACTCGATTCCAAGCCCTGTCATTTTGCAGTGTGGACACAGATCAAGCTGCAGACCTGAGTCAGATGGTCTGCCTGGCACAATATGGATGTGTTAGCACAGCTGTGAGACCCAGGTCCAGCAATTGTAAGACCAGGTTTACGATACAGTGTGGACGCTCCAGTGTGGGCTTGGAAACACTGAGTCCACAAGCTTGGGTCCCACAGACCCCAGTTTACAATGTAGTGTAGACTGACCCTAACTGGCCTGCAACTCCCATGAACCTGACTTTGTTTCACTGTTTATTCAAGGAGCCTAGATACTATGGTGATGGGCACAAGCTAAGGGATAAGACATGATGAGAGAGGAGATAACTAAAAGATAAGAGGATGGCTGGCTGGCTGATCGGGATTTGATTTGATTGTAATTAGGTTGTAAGCTCCTGAGAGCATGGACAGCAGTGGACCATGCTGTCTGTCAGCAATTAACACATAATAGTAAATCACCATCACTTGTCTCTATGCGCACATACACACACGAATTCTCCACGGCACTCTCTGGAGAATACACTGTAGGCAGCAATCCTGCCCTGGACTGAGGGCGTCTCACAGGGCTTTTCCACCTCTGCATGTGTCTGACTGCAGGGACATACGGTGGGGAGGGCACATCTGGAGTCAACCAAATACAGTCTGCAAAACAAACAAGAGGAGGCCTAGGCCCCCTGGCCTGAAGTCCTGCCCATCCAGTGCTGTAATCCCCGCAGCTTCTCCGACAGTCAGACAGAAACAGACCGGGGTTTGCAGACAAGGGGTTTTTGTGACCTAACACGGTCTCTGAGGCAGTCGGTTTTCCTCCCCCTTAATCTCCAGATTGTGTTTCTCGCGGCCGCTCCGAGAGGAGGACGAGAGCACGAATGACCCCCCCCCCCCCCCCCCCCAGACAAAGGAAGCACTGCAAAGGCGCCTCCAGCTTAGCATCCCCCCCGAGGACTGGCCCATTTTCTCTTTCGCTAGCAGTGTTATTCCAGCGGGCTGAGCACATGGCTGGCTTCGCTGGAGCGCCCTGTCCTCGCCTTACCCGGGGATCGTCCCTCGCAGGGAGAGAGAAACTGAGAATTGCCACCACAGGCAACGACAGGGGAACGCCGCTGGCATCAGGACTCGGGCACTGAGAACCGATGAGTCTAACAGCGCTGACGATGACTCCTCCTGTAACCTCTAACATCTAATACGTGAACCAGGGATAACAACGCTCAGGAGGGAGTTCCGAGGCTGAGGTCTCGTCTACACACAAATTTGCTCTGGTCTAGTTGAACCAATGGAAAACCTCCGCATGGGACACTCTTACTTGATTTAGATGGGGATTGGTCCTGCTTTGAGCAGGGGGTTGGACTAGATGACCTCCTGAGGTCCCTTTCAACCCTGATATTCTATGATTCTATGATACTTGGATTTAGTTCCAACCTGTTTCTAAAATGAATCGAAATAAACTGGATTAACCTGAAATAAGAGTGTCCACAGGGTGTTTGTGCCATTTACCTAAGGTGCCACTAAGCAGGTAGACGATCTCCGCGTGAGTTAGCTTGCGGCAATACTCTGTAACTGAAACACAGTCTCCACACGCCGAGTGTTATCTGCAGGAAGGGCCAAGTCCTGAGGGTCTGAACACAGAGATTAACCCTGATCAGAGAAATAATGAAAAACCAGTTTCATTCCACGTGTGGATTTACAACCAGGCCGAGTGCCCTGAAAATTTATTGGCAGGGCACATTTCCCCCTGCACTGTCTCTTCGAGGGGGCGAAAGAACCATCTCACCTCATGGCTCATTCACCCTCAAGCCTCTCTGCCAAGGTGAGGGCCTATTAGAGCTGGAGCAAGTGAGATACCTAAGCCCATTTCACCTACAGTGGAACCATCTTTCCCTCCATCTTGGTACGTCTATGGCCTGCGTGACCACCCCACTGAGTGCTTCCTGAACGCGATCCTCACACCGCTCCCTGTGAGGTCAGGATTCTCAACCCCATTTCACATCGGCAATACTGAAGCCAGGAGCGGGGAAGAGACGGAGGCCTTGTCCACACTTAAAAACACCACAGCAGCAGAGTGTTTCAGTGTAGACACTACCTACAGCCTACGCCAACGGGAGAATCCCTCCCATCAGCATAGGTAATCCATCTCCCCAGGAGATGGTAGCTTGGAAGAATTATTCTGTTGACCTAGTACCGGTTATACAAGCAGCTAGGTCGGCATAACTACATCGCTCAGGGGTGTGGGAAGTTTTCACATCCCTTGGTGACGTAGTCAGGCCAACCTAATTTTCTAGCGTAGATTTACACAAAGTCTGTGGCCGAGCGAAGCCTCGGCTTCCTGAGGCCTAGTTACGAGCCAGTCTTTGTATCCTCTGACTAACAGTGTAGGGCTCAATTCGACCTGGGACTGAGCAGCAATTTCCCTCCTCACTAATTCCCACTACGCCCCAGTTCTTAGCCCCAGTCTACACCTAAATATTAGCACAACCTAGCTACGCCACTCAGAGCTGTAAAAAATATCATGCCCTGTGTTATGCAGTTAGATTGACCAACGCCCCCGCCCCCTGGCGTAGACTCAGCTAGGTTGATGGAAGAGTTCTTCCTCCCACCTAGCTACAGCCTCTCAGAAAGGTGGATTAACTACATCAATGGAAAAACCCCTTCTGTCACTGAAGTAAGTGTCTACACTGCAGTGCTAGGTTGGTGTAGCTGCAGCTATGCCAGTAATGTAGACTAAGGGCTGGTCTACACAAGGGGAGGGGATCGATCCAAGATACGCAACTTCAGCTACGCGAATAGCGTAGCTGAAGTCGAAGTATCTTGGATAGAATTACCTGGGGTCCACACGGTGCGGGATCGACGGCCGTGGCTCCCCCGTTGACCGCGCTACCGCCGCTCGCTCTGGTGGAGTGCCGGAGTCGACGGTGAGCGCGTTCGGGGATTGATATATCGCGTCTTAACGAGACGCGATATATCGATCCCGGATAAATCGATTGCTACCCGCCGATACGGCGGGTAGTGAAGATGTACCCATAGCCTTCGTTTCGCGTCTGAGATGCCTTTCCAATTCACTTTCCCTGAGAACAAAACGGCCCCACTTCAAAGTGAGACTGGAGCAGTCAGTCACTGGCCAGTATAAACAATCCAAGACCTGCTGTGACCCCATAACAAGGAGAGGCCAAACGAGGTAACTTCCCACCCGAAAGGGACAGCCAGTCCCTTCGGAAATCTTCTAAATACAGCTCCAACCAAGAGGGCTTCTTCAAAGGCGGCCCTGTGTTTTGAGAGAGCCCTTAGGGGAAGGGTTCCGTCTCCTACGTTCCATACGGTACTCTAATGCGACACA
The DNA here is from genome assembly GCF_002925995.2 of Terrapene triunguis. Lineage (NCBI taxonomy): Eukaryota > Metazoa > Chordata > Testudines > Emydidae > Terrapene > Terrapene triunguis. The sequence goes on along the minus strand of NW_020664404.1, from coordinate 1,190,453 downwards.
AATGTCGGTAGCACAAGAAGTCTGTTCTCCCCCACACACACACCCTCACGCACCAAGGAGACATCTGACAGCAATTTCCCAGGCTGCCGGAGGGACCCATCTCTGAGGAGACCGTGCCATTTCGCCTCCCCAGGCCAGGAGCGAGGTAGCAGCGCATTTAAGAAAAAAACAACAAACCAAACAAGGTCTGTGTTCCCAGCAGCGAGGTTGCTGGACCCAGGATGCTCACAGAAAGTGGAGGGAGGGTTGTCCTCAGCAGAGGGTCCATATTCTGGTATTCTGACTTCGACGGGGTGGGACGTGGGCTCAACATGCCAATCTGGGCGGAGTTAATAGGATGGCGCCGGCGCCAGGTCGGCGGATCGAATAATGGTAGGAGGGGAGTGAGGCGGAATTGCTGTAGGGGAGCTCTGTGAGCTTCGCCCAAAGTTCTTCTCTCGGAGAGCACGAATAGCGGGGATCTCAGACCCCAGAGATCTGCTGGAGCACAAGTTTTCAACCACCCTCCCTTTCTTTGTGGCTAGACGGGAGGAGGAGCCTCAAACTCTTTTCTGATGTAACATGAGGGCATGGAATCAGCAGGATCATTATCCCCTGGGCTAGGGGCCTTGTGGGACTCCCCTTGCCCCCAAGTTCTAGGGCCCCCTTGCCCCTCTCCAGCCTCCATGGAGCCATGCTGCCAGGGGCCCCTCAGCTGCCCCCTCAAAGGGAGATCCCATGGTGCAGAGTGGGAACCTGGAAAAGCTAATGCAGCCTCAAACTTCTGTGGATTCCCCACCACCAGCTGAGAGGGGACACATATATACCACCCACCCAGCCCCCACTTCCATGCATGGATCTCTCTCTCAGATGAATGGGGGGGAACCCTCTTCCTGCACCCACACATGCAACCCATTTCATTCTGTCCGTTCCCGGTGCAGGACAGTCCCTTGCTCTAGGTTGCTTCTCCAGGGCTGTGCTAGAGTAACCCAATAACAGGTGTCTCCTCACTTCCTGGGGCAGCCAGTTGTACAGCTGAACAGATATTCAGACTCGGTCTTCCTATCGTTCATCTCATCCCATTCTTCCTAGTTATGTCCATCACCAAGACAAGACCCTCTACCCTTGGTGCCCATGTCTGCTGAATGCCCATAAAGGGTTACCAACTTCCCTCACCCTGGCCCGCTCTACACCTATTGAATTCTTGTCCCAAAAATCAGTCCCCTCCAGCCCGAGCACCACTTCCGTTGCTCTCCTTCAAATTCCCTCTAGCTCGCTAGCCCTGTGGGGCCTAGACTCAAACACAGAACTCCAGACCTCAGCTCTCAAGGAAAGAAGTCTGGCCTTGTGGTTAAGACGCTCCGACTGGCAGACAGCAGAGCAGACCTAGGTTCAATCCTCAGCCCTGCCACCAACTCCTTGGGCCAAAACAGATGACTCTTGAAAATCTGGCCCTACGTGTCCCAATGGGAGCTGCTGACCATATTTGAAAATCTGGCCATCTCAAAGGGGTGACTGCAGCATGCGAGGACGTAGCCACGCTTAGTTTGATCCAGTAGCTCGAAAAGTCAATAGCGGTGAAGCCATGGCAGCACGGGATTGCCACTCGACTGCACCCTCAGCAAGTTTGCAGATGACACTAAACTGGGAGGAGATGTAGATACGCTGGAGGGTAGGGATAGGATACAGAGGAACCTAGACAAATTAGAGGATTGGGCCAAAAGAAACCTGATGAGGTTCAACAAGGACAAGTGCAGAGTCCTGCACTTAGGACGGAAGAATCCCATGCACTGCTACAGACTAGGGACCGAATGGCTAGGCAGCAGTTCTGCAGAAAAGGACCTAGGGGTTACAGTGGACGAGAAGCTGGATATGAGTCAACAGTGTGCCCTTGTTGCCAAGAAGGTTAACGGCATTTTGGGCTGTATAAGTAGGGGCATTGCCAGCAGATCGAGGGACATGATCGTTCCCCTCTATTCGACATTGGTGAGGCCTCATCTGGAGTACTGTGTCCAGTTTTGGGCCCCACACTACAAGAAGGATGTGGAAAAATTGGAAAGAGTATAGCGGAGGGCAACAAAAATGATTAGGGGGCTGGAGCACATAACTTTTGAGGAGAGTGGGAGGGAACTGGGATTGTTTAGTCTGCAGAAGAGAAGAATGAGGGGGGATTTGATAGCTGCTTTCAACTACCTGAAAGGGGGTTCCAAAGAAGATGGATCTAGACTGTTCTCAGTGGTGGCAGATGACAGAACAAGAAGCAAAGGTCTCAAGTTGCAGTGGGGGAGGTTTAGGTTGGATATTAGGAAACACTATTTCACTAGGAGGGTGGTGAAGCACTGGAATGGGTTACCTAGGGAGGTGGTGGAATCTCCTTCCTTAGAGGTTTTTAAGGTCAGGCTTGACAAAGCCCTGTCTGGGATGATTTAGTTGGGGATTGGTCCTGCTTTGAGCAGGGGGTTGGACTAGATGACCTCCTGAGGTCCCTTCCAACCCTGATATTCTATGATTCTAAACACCCAGGGTCCCGGCTGGGCTTCTACAGCCTGAGCTTCACCGCTATTAGAGTGAGCTAGCTCAGGTGTGTCTACACGTGCTGCATTGTCACACCTCTTACTGCAGCATAGACAGATCCAAAACCTGAGTTTCCCCATCTGTTCCAACGGGGATAGTAGCACTGTCCTACTTCACAGGCGTGAGGTGTGTTCATCTTTGGGAATGCGCCAATGTTATGGAGGAGAAGAGGGGATCCAAGAACCTAGGCAGGCAGGAAAGGTCTGAAATGGAGCTGGGCCCCGGGAATTCCTCCTCGTTGCTCTGTTTCCCCTACCCTGAGATGTGTCTCGTGGGTGGGGAGGGGAGAACGCCGGTGTAACCACAATTAGAAATTCAAGAGGAATGAAAAAGGAGATGACGTGGTGCTGAAAACCATCGAGGGCCACACAATTATAGCCGTGTTCTCAGCAGCTCGGCCAACACGCCAGCTTTGAAGTGCCTCGTTTAAGCCCGTTGAAAATATGCAGAAATATTATCGGGGTGGGGGTCCGAGTGCATTTGGGGACCACTGCGAAAACAGCGCTTGGCGTCTTAATGAATATTAACAAATTGCAGTTGAACCCTGGCATCCAGTGACCTCCCAGGGCTTTGCAAACACTAAGTCCCACGCAACCAGGACAGCAACGGGATGCTGCTGCCAATCAGGGCTGAGCAGCATCAGCAGAGCTCCGTGCAGGGAAAGCCCAGGGCTGGGACAACAGCGGCAGCTGGATGTCATGCGGGAGTCCATCAGCAGCCAGGCAAATACGAGCTTGGACAGCACCTGCTCTCACTGTCGCTCCCAGACGCTGACCTCACCCACAAAACGTTGGCAAATCGAACCTCCAGTCCACAGAACCAAGCCGAGTAGCTCGACCTGAGGCTGTAAACTGGCTTAGCCCGTACCAGGGCCACACCTGCACCTTAGAGGCACATCAGACATTTGCTCAGGTGTGTCTTGCAGAGAGCAACACTCAGCACTTGGCAGGCTGTGGGCTTCAAGCTCACGGAACTCCAACGCAAGACTCTCCTTGACTTCAGCGGGAACATGACCATGCCTTCAACTAGCCACCCTGGGATAGCTATGGGAGGGCACAGGGATATTAAAGGGTAACTATGCACGCTGCACGTTGGTCGTCTTTGCTCACACTGTGTTTACCACCCGCCCGGGGATTCCATTAAGGACCAGGATAAAAAAAACCCAATCACATTAAAGTTCACATGAAGGCTGTCAGTCAAGGTGGGGGGGGGGGGTGTCGTTGGGTGATCTGGTCTAGTTAAGCAAGAGGGGGGCATGATGCAATGATCACCGGGCAATGAGCACAGTGACCCCTTCTGGCCTTAAAACTTCTGAATGGATGAAAAAGTTCCTCTACAAACCCCAGGCTCTGCTCAATTAAATGCCGAAGGAGGTAGGAGGTTTAGAGGCAAAGTGCATCATCCGACCAAGCTACAGCTGAACTGGGAGCTGCAGTCCGGGGCGATAAGGTATTGAAGACTGCATCCCGGAGACCCAATTCCGCTGTGCTGGTGGGCTCTCCAAAGGGTTAATTATAAATCTAGTATCTTTTACAGATCAGAGGCCGATTTTTCACACACGGAGCCAATCAAATCTACCCCTTATCTAACAAATCCTGCACATCACGGCTTTTCCGCCCGGCTCCCTTTGTTCCTTTGCAGTGCAGCTGGGGGTGGGGGAACTCTGAGGAGGAACCTCTACAATTCATGCCTTTTCCCCTGCTTCTCTCCCCACACACACCCCCCCACACACATCCCAGCCATCAGCAGCATCGCCGCCCCTGCCCCCTTGGCCCCGAGAAGGCTTTGGATCTGCCAATCTGTGCAAAGATCTTTGCAGGGTGTGCATTGTGAGGCCATTCTGCTTCCTTAGTGGGGATCAATTATTCAGACTCCTGCTCTCTCTTTTGCCTGAGTGACGCTGAAGAAATCAACCTCCCACCGGACAAAGTCACCCCAGTTTTCATGACAAATATGCCGCCCCCCCTCCCCACCTTGATTATCACCACCATTTTCCCTTGAAAATGCACCCCTGGGCTAACTCTCCTTTTATTTACCCAGGCAAATAATAAAGATCATTTTTTAAAATCCCCAGCTTCTTTCCCCCCAATGATCGTTTTTAAATTCCCCAGAAGTGAAGCAGACAATATTTTTAGAAGGGAAAAAAAAAAACCCCCTTTAAGGAAAAAGAGTTTTTTTTTTTTTTTTTTTTTAAATTCCACGGCCAAAAAAAAAAAGAAAAACACACACACACACACACACACACACTTTGGAAAGCTTCCAAATTCAGTAAGCTACTTAAGAAAATAAGTTAGTAGCCATTTATAATTTAAGATCATTACAGGAAAACCCCACCGCGGATCTCCAGGACCTTACAAATGACAGGGTAACCTTTGTGCCGAAGAAATGTGTTTCCTCTCTTGTCTTTCCCACCACCACCGCTCGCCTCCCCGTCTAGTTATTTTGGTGCCCCAGGGGGCAAATGCTGTCAAAGCAAACCATCTCTGAGCTCGCCCCCTGCCCAGATGGCTGCATGGACCCGGTGCAAGATTTTAGAAAATGTGGGGCGCAGCAGGGCTGGTTTTCCATAGCAACAGCTTACAAAGGTCGGTGCTCCCCCATCGTCGCCCTGAACTACAACTGTGTCTGCCAGTTCAGCTGCGGTTTGCAAATTCTGCTATTTAAACATGACATGTACTGCTGCTGCTGCCTTCCACCCGCTTTGTAATCTCTGCATGCAGTAGATCGATAGACAGACAGATACCAGAGATAGCTGCACCAGATTAACACACACACACACACACACACACACACACACACCAGTGCCAAGGTTTAACCAAACACACACACACGTTGGGTAAACCTTGGCACTCTCTGTAACAAAGACAGAGACAGACAGACAGACAGACATCTCGGAAAATTGCACACAAGGGAAAGATAAAAAGGGCACACTTACATTTGCAGAATCCACTGGAAAAGAACCAAAAACAGAGAGGCGAAAGGAAAGGGAAGCATGGAAGGGTCCACAGGAAAACGTGACACACCACAACTAAGGACCACAGAGGAGGAAACACTGATCTAGTTATTCAGCCTCCACACACTTCCCCCTCCCCCCGCCGAACAGCTGTAGGGGCCATTATCCTTCTTGCACAGTGCACGTACATAGCCGGAATGGCAGCAGTACTGCATGCGGGCGGAGAAAGCAGGGTCGGTGCGGGCGACGGAGAGACAGAATTAACTCCCCCACCCCTTTGAAAGAAAACACGGGCGGGCTCAGAGGGGGCAGCCCTCGGCCTCTTCGAGGAGGCTTTGAAAAAGCAAAAGAGAGAAATGGATAAATACATCATCGACCGGCACCAAATCCCCCGCCCCCGAAAAGCTGAGATTCAGCATTTTGCAAGCGCTGAGTTTTTCTGCCTCCAGCTTCAATCGAAGAACCTTAAATGCCCCCTGACTGCTCTGTTAAAGGGACCGGTAGCGTACACTGCTACTGCAGCACAGACGCAACTCCCATATCCCTTAATGCAGCAGGGCTGGGCGCTCCCGTTTGGGAACACGGCAGTGGTTGGTTGCCGTTTTCTTTAATGCACTAAGGCATTTCTGGAGGGAAAGCCTCAGTCCGATTGGCGTTCGCTGACCCCCCGCAGTCCCTCAACCTGGGGCGAACGCAGGTCTGGATCAAGGAGACCTTGCGTGGGAACGAAAGCAACTGGCCACCCTTCTCCCTGCTCTCACTCCCCCCCTGATGTAATCAGGGAAGCTCACAGAACCAAGGAGTTGTGGAGTCACTCCACCGTACATGCCTACGTAGAGTCACGCTGCCAATCACCTTCCGCGAGGCACGGATCCCGATCACGAGGGCCTAGACTTGTAACCCGCTCACTGGCGGAAGAATCAAAATCATCTCGACAGCAATACTGGGAAGGGGATAGGTAACATTTTCCTGTCGTCTCTTATTACGACTGATCAGCTGAGAAAGAGCCACCACCAAGCGATCCAACAAGCTTTACACACGTTATTCCTCCCGCTCCTGGCTCTCAAGGCATTTGGGGAGCTAAGCGCAGCTCCGTCAATCCTAAATCCCAGGTGTCTGGAACAAGGCGGTGAGCTAGATGGCTCAGGAGGTTGGTGCGGGGAAGGAGGAGTCATCCGGTTCAAATCCTGGTACGTGGGTAGAGACTCCGAGATGCTGGCTCCTTGGTGAGAGTTTGGGGGCTCTGGTTTCCCCAAGGGGGCGTGCGTCCGCATGGCACAAACCACAACCCCCACTCTTTGTGATACAAGAAGACAGTCTCGATCCAGCTGCTAATGACACAAAACCCAGCATCCGGGCTGGCCACATGTTGGCAGTCTCCGTGGGATGGATGAGGACTGAATGGACCCTGGAGGTCTCACTCCCCATCTCATTCGCTAGAAGGTCTCCAAGACAAGGGATCTGGGACACATCAACGCAGTGGTACGGAGGAACCATACACTGCTGCTAGCTGCTCCGTGGGGAGACGGATGGGCTCTGTCCTGCAGGGGTTTTCCAATCCACAAGCACCACGTGAACTCAAAAATAATCTAAAATAGGCCGGCTTGAATGGCAAAGGAACCACAAACGCCAGCAGCACTGCATCTTCTGGGTGCAGGAATGGAAGAGGCTTGCCCAGTGGCTCCATGGGACAAGACATGAATGGGGAGAGATTGCAAGTGACCCTTCGCGTCTTCCAAGAGCTGGTAGTTGCCAGAACCCCCTGCAGAACAAATCCATTCATCTCCCCACGGAGCAGCCAGCAGCAGCGTATGGTTCCCCCGTACCACGGTGTTGATGTGTCGCAGCTCCCTTGTGTTGGAGACCTTCTGGTTGTTCCCAGGGGGCTGCCATGATCACTATTCCCGATGAGGTACAGATCTACTGCACATGCCCATTATGCTTTGAGTCCAAGCAGCCTCATGCTTATGGAGTTAATTCTCAGGCCCTCAAAGGTCTGTATGAACTGGCAGTGATCAAAAACGCAGAGAGAGCAGGGAAATGTGGTCCGCAAACAGGACAGTTCTGGAGCTCCACAACTGTGATCTTCAAAAGGAGTTAGGTGCCCAACTCCCAGCAACTTTTAATAGGCATTGAGCACCTGATTCCCTTGGGCTCCCAGCCCATGTTGCCTCTGTAACATACCAGCTAAGTGTGCTGCATCCCACTCAAATGTCTGGCCCAGGATAAGAACCTACTACCGCAACCAGCTAAAAAGGAGTTACAAACTCAAGCAATAGAAATGTGTGCTTTTAGCGCTGAAGATCCGGGGTTCAAACCATTGCTGATGCTTTGCAAAGGAATGAGTGTTCATTTAAAACTTGGGGGCAGGATATTTTCCAGATTTTAAAATATTTAATGTCAATTTCCCCCTATCTGCCCCAAAGGCAGAGGGAAGCCCAGGATGAAGGCATGCACTAAGTGGACATCTTTTAAGTTTTCTCGTTCCCTGGGGAAGACAGGTCTAGACTTGACCCTAAAGGGGACACCTGCCCAGCCTTGTATTTGCTAACTTTCTAAAGCTCACAATACGCCCTCAAGAGTAAAATCCTGTTATGACTGGCCAGATGGGGAAGCTCTTACAGGGAACTGCAGGGGGTCTATGGAGAACTAAGTATAGCAAATGTAGTGACATCCCAACTCCTTCAGTGAGCAGGGCATGTGGTTAGGATGACGGAAGACAAACCAGCTCAGCTTCTCTTGAAGGCTATCCATATGCTGGCTGACCTCCTGGCTGCCTCTTCTCAATCATCCTTGTTAGCCACATCACAAGCTGCTTGCTATGCTGGTGGACACATGAAGCCCAAGAGTCCCCAAGGGCAAATGGCTGGGTAGAAGCTGCTACTGTCCTGAGAATAAAAGAATGCAATTCTCCGCTGTGCCACTCATAACGGTCTCGCTGCTGCCTTATGCCCTTCATGTTTGTCTTACCCACCTTTCATCTGTTGTCTCTCATCCCATAGTTAGATCGCAAGCTGTTTCCTTTCCATTATATGAACACCCAGCACAACGGGGCCCTGATCCCCAATTTGGGGCACTAGGCACCGTCCAAATAAACATAAATATAATACTAACCAGAGGGCTCGGAGAAGAGGAATCCCGAGGACAGTGGACAACCACATGCCCAAGAGCAAAGCTTCTCTGCACCGAATGCAGTCTTGTGGTTAGAGCAGGGAATCAGGAGTCCAGGCGTCCATTCCCAGTGTGGCTATTGATTCACTGGGAGGGGCACAAAGAGCCAGCACAAGGGCCTGTCTAGGCCGCATGCAAGCCCAGAGGCTGAATTTCGCCCGCTGCGTTTCGTTTGGGTTGCACTCCTACGTTCCTGGAAACGCTGTGACAGACAACTCCCAAAACGTCTCTGCAGTGCCCCAGCAGGGACCTTGGTCCTTATAGAATCATAGAATATCAGGGTTGGAAGGGACCTCAGGAAGTCATCTAGTCCAACCCCCTGCTCACAGCAGGACCAATCCCCCTTATCTAGAAGGACCACTCTGTCTGAAACAGAGAGGTGGTCGACTGTCTAGTCTAGCTAGCCCTTCTGCCTCTGCTTGGCGAAAGCCATCCGTCATGCCTGCAGGGGTCGAATTACTTTGTGGGGTTGTAACGCTGAGCACTCTCCTCTTGTGCAAGAGGCTGGGACTGGCTTCAAGGCAGTACTTGGTGATCCAAGACTCCCAGCATTGTCCTACCATGCCATGGAAAGGTAGTAGGAGAGAGGGAAGGCAAAGAACTGGGTCTTATCATGCCTGGGGCTTGTGGCCCATATAAAATATGCCATCGCAATTCACTGGACTCAGTGCAGGAATCGCTGTGTGAAATCATACGGCCAGTGCCAAGCAGGAGGTCAGATGATCATGACGGTCCCTTCTGGCCCGGACATCGATAGGCCAGACCCTCCGCAGGGGCAACTCAGCGCACTGTCATTGACTTCATTGGCACTACGCTGATTTATGCCAGCTGAGGATCTGGCGCCGGGATCAGTCACAAGCACACTGACATGTGCAAACACTCCGTCCCCTCCCCAGCAAACTCCTGAATAATAGTCCCACGCAGAACTCAAGATTGGGTATCCTGAAAATTTCTGAATGGCCCCAGACCATATAGTGTCTACAGAATCTGCTCGGCTTACCCCAGGGATGCATTCAGTCCAGTGGCTTTACTAGGAAAACCTGCATGCTTTGGCACTGAGAGTTTTATCCAGACTTTTTCTCCTGGGATGACTGATCATTTGCTCCTCAAGAGACCACAGACCTCAAAGCACTTTACAAGCATGATGCAATTAAGCCTCCACTCTTCCCATCCCCCATATTATTATCTCCATTTTTCAGATTGAGAAACTGAGGCACAAGAGAGGTTTACTTGTCCCTGAGCTCACAGAGTGAGCCAGTGGCAGATGCGGGAATAGTACCAGGTGTCCTGAGTGCCTGCTCTAACCTGCAGCAGAATGCGCTACCAAGTGGGATAACAGGTAGATTTAGCCTGTTAGCAGACCGCCCCCCTCTGGTAGGAGACCTCCTCGATTGGAACATACCCTGAATGTTACCAGTCCAACCAAGTCCACAGCTGCTTTATCAGACTAGCCTCCCTCTGGCTGCGGAAGGAGCAGCCGTGCTGAGTTGGCACCTCACAGAAGGTGCATCCAACCTCCTGCAGGCACTATCTTTCAATTTCTGCCTATATAATCTGGTTGACAACCTATTCATGAGACTAACCATAACAATATCCGTGAGGACATGGCAGCGTGCTCATCTATTGGGATACCTTGAGGCAGAGAAGCGCCTGCGGACATCAGCTGGCGCGGGCGGTGCTTGCCAAAGCCCATTAAGAAAACCTGTGGTTTAGGTTTGACTGGCTCCCCAAGGAGAAAGCAAGATCCTGCCATCCCAGGAGGGAAGAAGCCTTTGAATCCCAAAGCAACTCTGTGTCAGCCCATTAAGCATCAGAACGAGAGACGAGCCCAGATCTCTCTGTCTGGATTGGGATCGGTAGTCCCCTGGCTGTGCAGCCAGATCATGTAAAAACCAGAAATGGTTCAAAGCTGGGGGCTATTTTTTTTTTAAAAATCTCCTGAACGAATAATCATAATACTAAGTAACCCAGAACAAAACAGCCGAGCCTTTCTTCCATGTTCCTGCCCGCTGTAAATCAAGCGTCACTCCCGAAGCCAGCTCCAAACCGCACGCTCTCTCCGCAGGAAAAATCAACAGCTGGCAAAGCCAGGGAACAGGTTTTAAATCCCTCTTGCTCAGGAAGCACCAGCCCGGCTTGATCCTCGGGCCTGCAGGGATTTTTTGTCTGTTTGCTTGTTCTCCTTGTGTTTCAGGGGCCGCTCTCAAAAACACCAAGGGGCAGCTGGGGGCCTGGCTCTCCTCTACAAATGAATGTGAGTTGGGGTCCTGCCCTACTTCCCAGTGTGGTTAGCAATGAAGCCGCCCTGGTGGGAGTCTGTTAATAACTCACTTATAATAAGGCAAATACAAACACGGGACCATTCAGCCAGCTACCTCCATGGGTACCTGGCATTACCAAGTCCGGGAGTGCCCCGAAGGAGAACAAAGGGAAATTAAACATTAAAATGGGCTGGGACCGCACCAGCCAGTGTGGATATAATCTGACAGCACCAAGTGACAGACCAGGGATGGGTCGGAGGGTGGAAGGTACCCAGGGGCAGCTGACCCAATGTAGGCGAAACAGTCCAACGGTTAGAGCAGACGAAACCAGAGTCAAGGTGCCTGGGATCTATTGCCAGCTCTGGATGTGAATTGGTGTGAATCAGTTCACTTCCCTGTACCTCAGTTTCCCCAGCCATAAAATGGGGATAATGGTATTTTGCCACCTCTTTAAAGCAACCAAAGATGTACAGCTGTAGAAGCGCACTGGGGCGGCGCGAGGGGAGTTCATTATCCTTTGCGCGGTGCTTAGGGGCCCACAAAGTGCAACGTACCATATTCACTTGGTTCTCATCTCATTATGCACAGCCCTGCTCTTTAAACTAGAGCAGGGTCCGGGTGACGGGCGACTGGCTGCCTGCGGAGCTTTCTGACAGTAGCTTCCCTCTACCTTCCCAGCTCTTAAAGCAATTCCTAAGCAGCCCTGGCTCCTGATCTTCCAAACCCTGACCTGTGTTAGGTAGGATCTGCTCCTCTTCCCCAGACACATTCACACACACATGTAAACACACACATACCACATGCGTGTCCACACAAAACCCACATACAGCTTCATGCACAACTCCCCCCCCACACACACACGTTTGTGTGCTCATGTGCCTCGCATGCATGTGTCTGCACACACGTTCCCATACGTCCAGACAGCTCCACACGCACGTATGGACACTCGCACAAAACCCACGCACACACACACACACACACACACACACACACACACACCACCCACCCGCACACACCACACCCACTTCGGCTGAGGACAGGAAGACCCAGAGCCTGAATGATGTCAGCTACCGAAGGGCGTGTGCAGTGTACACACACGCTGAGCTCCATCCTGTTCTCACCCGCCCACTCCAGCTGCAGTGGCTTTGTCCTCTTCAGTGGCTTCCCCACCCTGGAGAGCTCCTGCCCCGTCCGGAAGCTGGGGAGAGGTATAAATAAAAAAGACAAACCACCAAACCCTACCTAGCCCTGGTGGGCCGGCGGCATCGCTGCCCCTTTCTCAGCTAGACGCCTGCCCCTCTCTCTCCCAGGTTTGTACCTGCCAGGAGAATGTCGGTCAGCCTCCCCCCCGCCCCCCAAGCCGCACCTGCTGGTGCTGAAAGGGGATCAGCTCCTCAGCCGTTGTCATTCAGCACAGCTCCCGCTGGAGTCAGTGGAGCAATGCCAATTGACGCTGGCTGAGGATCCGGCCCCAGAGTTTAACAGGTACGGGACCGAGGAGAAATCACAGGCTGGGCTACAGCAGAGCGAAGAGGGCAATTCACTCCAGGTCACTGTTATTTAATGAAGGCGTGGCTATAGCGCCCCAGGGCTCAGTCCAGATTACGCTAAATAATGGAGAGCAAGGTCCCTGCGCTTACAGACGTCCCAATCTTAGGAGATGAGCAGAGTGACGGATCCAGTCAAATACATCCTGTACTTAGACACATGGGCTATTTGTTTGGATTTTTTACACACTTATTGTAAGTGCCGACTAGCTACATCTGTCCCTCAATCCAGCCATCACAAATAGGCTGATTGCTTATCAGGTAGCACAAAAGGTGTGAGTTTAAAGGGGAGATCTGAAGGGCAGAAAGGAGCCTTACAGAGCAGCCCAAGGGAGGCAACAGATAGGGCACGGGGGCTGGAACTCAGAAGCCACCGGTTCTATTCCTAGCTCTGCCATAGACCAACTGTGGGAACTCAGGCAAATCCCGTTCCACACTCTGTGCCTCAGTTTCCCCTTCCACCCTGTGTCTGTCCTGTCTATTTTAACTGTAAGCTCCTCAGGGCAGGGACTGTCTCTTGCTATCTGTATGTAAAGAGCCTCACACAACGAGGCCCTGATCTCGGTTGTGACCTCTAGTTTCTACCATAATATAAATAATAATCTTCTAGGTGTCGCAGCAGAGGTGGGTGCTAAAGAGCGGTTTGAAGGGGCACAGAGTAGAGGCCCGGCCCATTATTCCAGGGAGGGCGGGCTACTTAAAAGGCAGGGTCGATTTAGCTTTGCCCCATTCAATTCTTTTTTCTATTATGTATTTTATACAGTCTACAAAGAGCAGCTGTTCCTACAGCTCCAGGGAAGTCAAAATGAAATTTCTGCACTGCCCGCCCCCCTCCCACCTTTCTCTCTTCACCGAACTCCACCCCAGGCACAGCTAATTGTGCTGACACCGAGGTCAAAGGAATGAGGAGCATGCTGCTGGTACAAAACCTCTCCCCTCCCCGTCATCCCAAAGGCCTCAGAGTGAGACCCCTGCAGTCTGAATGGAGAAAGGGCAGGAGGGGAAACTGATGCACCCAGCAGGTCAGTGGCAGAGCTGGGAATGGAACCCAAGTCTCCTGACTGCCAGTCCAGTGTACCTATGCATTAGGCCGCTGCCTCTCCAACCGATCTAGCACGTTGCTGAGACCCTGGGTTTGCTGTAAGATCTCGCCGAATCGCAAGCGGGTCGGCAGACAATGCAACACACGTTCCCCCAGATCTTCATGGGGGTGTGGGAGAAAGGCCAGGGGGATTTTCATTCCAGCCCGAGCCAAGTCCTTTTCTGGAGGGACAAAAAGGATCAATTAAAGCCCCCTGCACCCCAGATGCCGATTGCAGAGACTGGAAAGACCCCCAAGGACTTCAAAGGGCTTTGGATCAGGCTGGGTTTCTTTGGGGGAGGGGGAAGAGCGTGGAATTCAAAGCAGCGCGTTACTCCAGGGCTGGGCTACCAGGTGGCTCTGTCCCAGATTACTCGCAGGAACCTGGACAGCCAGGGTCACTGCAAAGCTGGGCAGATGCTTCACTTAAACCAGACAAGAGACAGACCCAAACTGCCCTCCCCCACCCCGCCACAGTCCTGCCCTTGAGAAAGCAGGGCGGTAGGGGCTGGCCAGGCTGCCTGTGTTTAGCTGTTTCCGCTCGCAGGGAACCAGAGAGCTGATCAGATCGAAGCTGTACCAGCTCATGCTTTCAATTATGAGTTCCGGCAGCGAGAGGATGTGGGGGGCGGCTGCTCACCCCCCGCCCCCTCCCTGGGGAGAAAGGTCTTTGCCATCATCAGCTGCGGCTTTGGCTGATTCAGGGGAAGGAGCGAGGGAAGGAATGGAAGTCCCATAGCACGGTGCAGCTCTGTCATGCGGGGAGCGGTGTGTGCGTAGCAGAGTGTACTCAGAAGGTCAGCGAGGGAGACACAAACACGCCACTGACAACCAGAAACCTCAGACTTCCAAGAGACGTGAGTCTCGCTGGCTCCCTGCCTCGTACTTCAGCGCACGAATGGAGTTCATCCAGGCCAGAGACTCAGCTTGCGGTTTCCCTGCACTGGCAGCATCACTGCTGCTGCTCCACAAGCGCTGGCTGCAAGATCCCTGTGCTGGGAGAAGGAGCAACGCCCATTAGGGTCAGTCTGCACTGCCTGGTAAAGCCAGGCTCCGGTTTGAGCCCAAACCCCTCTACCCGTCTGCACACAAATGTGTCTGACATGGGCCACCAAGCACTCTCGCCCTGGGTCCCAGGACCCACCCGCAGGGGATGGATCTGAGTCCAAGACCTGCTGAGACTCGGGTCCAAGCCCTGTCGTTCTGCCGTGCGGACGCGGCTCAAGCCGCAGACCTGAGTCAGTAGGGCTGTGCCGTGCAGCATGGAACAGTTAACACGGCCGAGACCTGGGTCCAGCAATTGTAAACCCAGGTTTATAATGCAGTGTGGATGCACAAGTGCAGGCTTGGAAACTCTGAGGCTACAAGTCCAGGCCCCACAGACCCTGATTTACAGCACAATGTAGACAGACCCTTAGCTGCAATATAAGGATAATAAAAACACCACTACAGTATGTGTAGGGCCCTACCAAATTCACGGCCATGAAAAACATGTCACGGACCATCAAATCTGGTCTTTTGTGTGCTTTTACCCTGTACTATACAGATTTCACAGATTGCTCTGAAGGCAGCACCCCACAGCAGCAGCATAGAAGTTAGGTTGGCAATACCATACCAGGCCATCTTTACTTCTGCGCTGCTGCTGTGGGGTGCTGCCTTCAGAGCTGGGCACCCGGCCAGCAGCTGCCACTCTCCAGCTGCCCAGCTCTGAAGGCAGCACCACTGCCAGCAGCAGCGCAGGAGTAAGGGTAGCAATACTGCAACCCCCCCTACAATAACTTTGTGACCCCCCCCCCCACACACACACACACAACTCCTTTTTGGGTCAGAACCCCTTCAATTACAACACTGTAAAATTTCAGATTTAAATAGCTGAAATCGTGAAATTGACGATTTTTAAAATCATATGACCGTGAAATTGACCAAAATGGACCATGAATTTGGTAGCGCCCTAAGTATGTGCCACGCAACTCTTAGGGTGAGCCCTGCACTACCAACTCCTACTGGGAAAAGTGCAGGATCACGCATGGATGATACAATAATCAGTTATTCAAGTTAGAGCAGTAGTTCTCAACCCTGGGGGTATGCAGAGGTCTTTCAGGGGGTACATCAACTCATCTAGGAATTTGGCTACTTTTACAACAGGCTACGTAAAATGCACTACCCAAGTCACTACCAACTAAAATGTCATACAATGGCATTTATACTGCTCTATATGCTATCCACTGAAATGTAAGTACGATATTTATATTCCAATTGACTTATTTTATAACTATACGGTAAAATGAGAACGTAAGCAATTTTTTAGTAATAGTGTGGCCAGGACACTATTGTATTTTTATGTCTGATTTTTTTAAGCAAGTCATTTTGAAGTGAGGTGAAATTTGGGGGCACGTGGGACAAATCAGACTCCTGAAAGGGGTACAGTCGTCTGAAAAAGGGTGAGAGCCACTGATTTAGAGCAAAGAACATGCCTAGCTCAAGAGACCCTGGCTACGCTTGTTCCTTGCACCATGCATGCTCCATCCTTCCCCAGCAGCCAGTAGTGAAAATAAACATATGTAGCCCAGCACCCACAAGCAGCCCTACAATAACAAACTGGTGCAAGCAACCCTACAATAAGCCAGTGTTCACAAGCAGCCCTATAATAACAAACCCCTGCGCAAGCAGGATGAAAGAGAATTAAGCAAGAAAAGGAAGATCTTTGCCTTTCATGTTCCTACATGCACTGTAAGAAAAAGCAAATGGAAGGAATGAGAAATTTTATTAAAGCTAATGTTAAAAAATACTATATAGTACACAGTTTTTAAAAAGTGTCTGTACATCTGGGTATAGTGCTTAGATTAGCCACAAATACAAAGTTTGTTTTTAAAGTCATAAGATACATATAGTGCATAATCAGCAATAACCCACATTTAGGTGAGTACACTTAAGAATACAGTTTAGATATTAGCATCCAAGTATTCGGGTACATCACTCATGAAAAGTTATATGGAGAGTTGGTTGTGGAAAGCACATATATCAATGAATGAAGATTGTCCCTCAGTAATTGAGAATGTAGGGTAGGTTGTCCATTTGGAAAATACAATGCATGAGGAAAGTATTTCAGTTACTTTCCCCACTGTGCTTTTCATCGGCACTCCAGCTCAGCCCTCCTGGTATTGCCAATGTCCGGTATGACAAGGGCCTTTCCAAGACATCCTAGCTGACTGCATTGGGCACTTCACTAAATCAACACAAGCAGCGCTCCCCCCCACCTTCTGCAAGCTACAGCTCCCCCAGGGGGGCTAGGGGAGACACCGGCCAGAAGAGCCGGCTACGGAGGCAGCCACGCCGATTGTTCCACGAAGCCAGAAGGGAAGGCAGGATGCCAAGAGCGGGGGGCTGGTTCCAGGTCCGACACGCACCTCGCAGCGAGGGGTAACCTGGAGAGCATCTCAGGGAGAGGGAGCTCTGGTAACCATCTGCTGCCAGATACGCTGGAGCTTACTGCCTCAGCAGTTCTTTGGGAAGAATTCCGCCTGACCTTGCGTAAGCCACGAGGAAACAGGACATGAGGAAAAAGGCCGAGGGCTGTTTTGAGGCTGGGGAGGAGATCTGACACTGCCATGGGCTCTGCCCACCGACTCCACGCCAAAGAAAAAGCTGGAATCCCAGCCGCTTCCTAGCTATTATTTTACAGGTACATGGGATAATTCAAGGGCAGGTGAAAGATGCCAGCTTGACTCTCCAGGAGACCAAGGGATCAGATTCTCTGCCCCACTGAGCTCACCCTCTGCTGTGTTAAGCTGCCCCAGCTTTGCCTGGAACACACACTTTGTGGGCATCATTCTGACTTCAGCCACCTTGGTGCAAAGCCAGACTGGCCCTGGTAAAGTCAATGGAGCTCCTTTGGATTTCTGCCAACATGCGCGCGACTAGGATCTTCCCCCTGCAACTTACACTCTTCACCGGTGAGGCGCTGGGCAGCTAGGCACAGCTGAGCATGGTGGGATGTCCTGGAGTAAGTCACTGGCAAGGAGGACAGAACCCAGGATCTCTCGACCCAAGAGCCTCTACCACCTGCGTTCAAAGTCCGCTAGCTTCAGTGCTCTAGCAGACTCAACCTCAAAGTGGTCCAGGCACTAGGTAGGGACAGAGAGCTCTACCGCGTAAACTTGGTTTCCTTGAGAATCCGGGAGCTGTTCCCCTGCCCGGCCCCATGCAAAGCTCTGTGTCCTACGTCCAAGAATTCATGTACAGAAGCTGCTGCTCTATGGATGAGTGGGCCTGATTTTGCCTTTGCTCAGCGTAAATCTGGAATAAACCGCACTAAAGTCAATGGACTCACAGCAGGATACGTGGTAGGAGAATCAGAACCGCGGCCTTTCTAATAACAGGTGATCTCGGGGCAATGGGTTGGGGCAGCGAACACCCCTTACTATCTGCTCCCATCTCGTAGGGGGCTCTCCCGTAGAGACTGCCTTGTCCCCAGGGTTCGAATGGGTGCTCGGTCATACAGAGGAACCACAGCCCAAGTGTCTGGAGAAATAGGGGGAGAAGAGACCCAACGTTCGTGCTCCTGGGGCTCCTGACCAAAGCCAAGCTCTGCAGCTCTTACTCCAGCAGGCGTCCTGGTGAATGTTAACACCTGGGCATCGCAGTCAGCCTAGTCCTGCCCAGCCGTTCTCTGATCAGCTGTGTGGCAGGCAGGGTAGCTGGTGGAGGGGGCAGGAGCTGCTCCATCCACAGTCCCCAGGGCTTGTTCAGTGCTTCAGACCCACGATTTGATGGAACAGCCCCGGTCAGGCTGTGCATGAGCCCAGCACAGAGCTGAGACAGCAAGTATCACAACAGGACTGCAGGTGGCTGTGTGTGTCACCAGGGCTGCCACAGAGGATAACTGGGGAACAGCACAGCTGGGCAACACGGGAGGGACAGTGAAAGGTCTCCAATGCCCTACATCAGTATAATTCATGGGGGGATTTGTCCAAACCCCAGGTGGGGTCTACTTTACCTTGTATCCTCTTCTTAGTTGCTTTTCCTGCTACTTTGTCCCCCTTCTGCCTCCTCGGTGTACAAGGTGCAACCCCGCTGCATGTGGGATCCGTGCAAGTTGCACAGGCATTTCCAGAGATGCTTAATGCCGCTGATTAAGCTCGGGGTCGAATTTGGGCTCCTCAAGCCTTCTCTCACATCACCAGCGTAAACCCACATCAGTGGAGACCCTCCTGATTTACGCTGATCTAGCAGAGAGCACCATCTCAGTGGAGTCACTGGGGTGAGCCCAGAATTTGTCCATTGCCCAGTGTCTCACTGGTGAAGAGTGTAAGTCAAAGGGTTGCACTTACCCTAGCACAAATCCAAAGGAGCTCCCTTGATGTCAGTGGAACCAATGTGGATTTGCACCAGGGTGGCTGAGATCAGAACGCTGCTCACAAAGTCTCATCCCCATTTTATGGATAGGGAACCGAGGCCCAGAGAGGCTAAGTGGCCCGGCTCCTACAGGGAGCTTCCAAGACATTTTCCAAGTCCCATGCTAGCGCTCTAACCATTGGATCCTCCTTCCTCTCCCTATCCCTCAACAAGGTACCTAATAATTGGACTTCTGTGCACATCTGGGGGAGAGTGAATTTCTAAGCTAAATAACCCTCTAAGGAGAACCCCATTAGGCACAGCTACGCCCCAAGGAACATAGGCAAGAGGTTGTGGTCTCCAGTGTGCGACAGCAACAGAACGGCTCAATCCAGACAGACAGAGCAAGGGGGAAATGACTCTGCAGAGCAGGAGGAAGCCGGCTAGCCAGCCAAAGAGAGGCTGCCACCCACCAGAAAAGGGCCATTTATAGCCACCGCAGGAAAAACAGCAATACACCAAGATGCCACAGATGGAAAGAAAAACTCCTGGATTTGGGGTCTGGGCCAGTTGCCAGGTATTCCATCTCCGGCCACAACTGTCACCTCTGGCAGCAGGGAACTAAGGGAATGTGGGCAAAAGGGCGAATAGGAGGAAGAATGCCTGCCTGGGGGGTGATGGAGAGAGGCCAAGAAATGGAGTAGGGATGAAGGGTCTTGCACCGGATGCTGCTTTCGGTTACTTTAGCGCATTGTAAACCCAGAGGTTTTACTGAAGTCAGGGGAGTTATTACAGATTTACAGCAGCGTAACTGAAATCCAGATATTTGCCTTCAAATAATTATTTCCAATAAATTGGTTTGCTTGTTTTAGCAGCTACCGTTCCCAGCTTCGGTAAGACAGCGAAACAGAGAGAAGGATTCTGAAAAAACCTCTACGGAGAATTAATTTAATATTCCTACTGGGCCTGATGCTGATCTCGTTCACACCAGTTTTACTCTGGGGAGATCAGACTCAAGTGAGGAGAGAATCAGGCCCGTATGATTTATCCAGCTATCTAATAGAAACCTAATCACAGCTGGCTAAGGCGCTGTGGGCAAGGGATAAAACTCACCTGCGGTGCTGCGCTGTGCATTGAGAAGGGTCATGCAAAGGAACACGGTAGCCGTGCCCCTGAAACACACACGCACGCTGCACTGCAAAGGAGAAGCTTGGAGCACAGGGACGGCTTCCGAAGTCCCTCAATGCAGTTTAGGCCTTTGGCGAGGAGGTGAGCTCCCCAAGGAGCGAGCAGACCGAAGCGTGGAACGTGCAGGCAGAACGCTAGCTGCAGACAAGTGACAGCGGCTGGAAGTGCAGCGTTTGCACGGAGCATTCCTCCCATTACCAAGGCATGGGGAAGGGTGCTTTAAAGCATCTGTTGTTAATCTGCCTTGGACCCCTTTCAAAGCAAGGTTGGAAAATTCATAACTGCACACGCAACTGGCAAATCAGTCCGGCCCCGCAACTCGCAGCAACCCAGACACTCGTCACACAGCCTGCTGCAACCTTCCTGTGCTGGCCAGGTCAGGGGGAAGGGTGAGGCACACGAAAGCCAGGGCCGCTGGGATAAGAGTTTTCTGAGCCGGTGGGGCTTTTTAAGGCCGTGATGTGCTCCCTTGAGGAAAGGCCGGGGGAGGGGAGACAGATTTTCAATGTCAAAAAAAGTCTAGAGGCTCAATTCTGGCTTTGCCCCGAGCCCCGAGTGAGGAGCAGCACGTAGCCATGCTGCCCCAAAACCAGTGGCTCAGGGTAAGTCTTAGATGTTTCCCAGCTCAGCAGACAGACGTGCTAGTTCTGCTCAAGCTAGTGCACTGAAAATAGCAGCGTAGCCGGGGGTAGCACAGGCTGCCTGAGTACATACGCTGGGCGAGTTTGTACTCGGACGAGCTGCTGCTATTTCGAATGGGATACCCAAGTTGGCAAGCATGTTCCCAGCGTAGTGTAGATGGACCCTCAGACGGTCTGATTCATGGGTCTCCCCTGGCACCTAGAAGGAAGCAGCCAGACTTTCTTCAGGCGGTAAGGAATGAAATTCCGGAAGCCTGATTCTCCAAACTAATCAGCATCTCCTACCAATTATTTTTCTATAGAAATTTTGAAACATTTTGGTTGTGGGGTTTGTTTGTTTTTTCAAAATTCCCTGTGAAATTTTTTTCAGGCTTCCCCCCCGTTTTAAAAAAAAAAAATCTGTTTAAAAAAAATGAATGTTTTTACTGAAACTTTTTTGGATTTTGTTTTTACACTGAACATTTTTGACATAAATGAAGATTTTCTGCAGAAATTGTTTTGCCCCAAAAGCCATTTTGAAAAGACAAAGCATTCAGACAAAACTATTTCGACCAGCTCCAGTCCTCCGCCTCTTTGTCTCTGCACCACAACCCTGGATTCTGCACACAGATATAGGAAGGTAGGTCACATTTCAGGCCTTCCTTTACAACTGATGTCATGTCTGTAGCTCTTCTGTACCAGTCACTCACTTATTCATTAAAAGGGCCATGTTGCATAGCAACACCTGCATCGCTTGACGCATGGCGTTTCTGAAAGGCACGGCATCTAAGCGGAGAGGAGACCAGCCATTAGAGTAGAAGGTGAAATCTGACACCGACAGACCATTCGGAAGGCAAATGACCCAGGTTGTCTTATCTCTGTTTATACCACACTTATCCCCCCTGCATCTGATCATCACAAAGCTGCAATGGAAAACCACGCTGTTTCTTGCAAACGCAACTCCAGTGACCGGATCCTCAGAAGGCATCTCTCATTGACTTCGTTTACACCTGCTGAGGGTCTCATTCCAACTCCTCGACAGTATAGACTATTGGCTAATCTTGCATAACCTTTACTCATGCCAACAGTCCCGTTGACTTCTGTAGGACAATGTGGATAAAGACTATCCACATGGGTAAGGACTGCAGATCAGGTTCTGGCTCTAAGAATAGATGACTATACTATTATTTTATTATTTGCATTACAGAAGCCTCTGCTGAGACCAGGCCCAGCTGTGCTCGGCGCTGTACAAACACAGAGACTGTCTCTAATCCAAAGAGTTTACAACCTAAAAAAAGAAGACAGATGACGAGCAAGAGGGGAAAGAGAGGGATGAAATGATTTGCCCAAGGAGCTTGTACTACCCAGTGAACAAGACAGTATACTCCCAGCTAACCAAAAATAGGTACTACATGGGCCTTACTGAAGGGTCTTCACGTGGGCAGACCTATCCATGCAGGGTGAAATACATCCACATGACCCATTGAAGCCATTCCGATCACTGAGAAGGGAAAGATCTCCTACTGCGGAACACAATTCATCCATGAAGGACGCAAGGTTCTGCGGAGAGGAGGAATGTTCATTCCCTAGCTCAGTTCAAAGGAGATTATTTTTTAACCACTTCTGCCTGCCTGTGCTTCCGACATGCCATAGGAATCTGGATCCTGTGTAATACAATGCAAAACGGGGTCACACAAGCCCAGGAAACGGCAGGCTTCCTGAATGGTGCCAGGACATGCCCACATTGGATAGCACATCTCCCATAAACAGGAGTTAAGGGATGCATGGCCTAGTGGCTAAGGCCCTGGGTCAGAAAAAAAGAGGACCTGCGTTCAATTCCTAGCTCTGCCACTGAGTTTGTGGCCTTGGGCAAGCCACTTCCTCTCTCTGTGCCTCAGTTTCCAGTCTAAAAAGAGGATAATTTATACTGGCTTCTCTTTTGCAAAGACCTTTGGAGTCTGTGGATTATGAAAGAGGGAAGGCATTTCACATCAACTGGCAAGAAACAGTAGGGGGAAAAGATCTTTTTCTGAGTGAAAAGGAGACCCGGGTAGAGGGACAGACACAGAATGTACACATTCCATTTAGACGAAGGCTGACGTCTGCGCTGATTCTTATGACAGTGAGATATTGTGCATATTTTGAGGCCAAAACAAAAAAATCTTTCACCAGCTAAATGAATAGACCACAAAAAAAAGTCCCAGAACAAAAGCCCATGAAATGCTCTGAGATCTTGTCATCTTCACACACCATTACTTGAGAGTCAGAAATAACTGTGACTCCAGAACTTCCTGTATCCCATCTACATACACTATATGGAGGGGCACATGTTAACTAATCGACCCTTTGCAAACCGCTGGGGTGTAGGTATCATCCCCATGCACACATTACGGATGTGGACACGGGGGCAGAGAAAGGGAACTTGAAGAGGCAGTGCGGTCTCGCAGACACAATGTTGGACTAGTAATCAGGAGACCTGGCTCCTGGCTTGAGGCAGTTAGCCTAGACAGGTCAGTACTACAGAGTCATAATTGCCCATGGTCACATGGCAAGTCAGTGATGGTAGGCATAAGAGAGGAAGGATAATCCAGTAGTTAAGACACTAGCCTGGGACTTGGAAAACTTGCGATTAATTCCCTGCCTTGCCTCAGACTTCCCCGTGTCACCTTGGGAAAGTCACGGAGGGTATGTCTACACTGCAATCAGGGGTAGACATTTAGCTAGCTCGGGTGCTGGGCAGTGTGGCCGTGATGACACGCGCTAGCCGCCTGAGTCATTAGCCAGGGTCCCGAGCAGGTTTGTACAGCCTGCCCTGCTTTCGGTTCCCGAGCTAGCGAGGCTAAAGCTAGCTCCGGTATGTCGACATGTGCTGCATCACACCTCCGACTGCAGCACTGCCATGCCCTGAGGAGAGGTCTCCACTTAAAACGCTGCCTTGGTGCAGCTGTGCCGCTGCAGCGCTTAAGTGAAGATGCTCCTATGCCGACGGGAGAGAGCTCTCCCATCAGCGTAGCTAATCCGCCTCCCCAAAAGGCGGAAGCTAGGTCGGCGGGAAGACACAGCGCTGTCTACAAGGGAGTTTAACGTTGGTATAACTAAGTCGCTCCCGCTCTGTGTTTTAACTACTACAACTTTCTTGCTCTGGCTCCCACTGAAGCCAAAAGAGCAAAAATTGGCCCCCCCGGTTGTGTGGAGCACGGCACTCCGCTGGCAGAGAGAGCACACGGATTCCTCCAAATTGCCTCTTGGCTAGCGCTGCTCCGAACAGCGCAGCTGACTTTTTCATTCATGCGAGCGTCCAGGTCGTAACTCCGATTCCTATCACATCATCGGCACAGCGTGAAGCGCAAGCCAGAGAGCTCAGGAGGAGCCAACTGGCAGCTGGGCCATTCCAGAAGGAAACACGTTCCAGGCTTGGGAGCACAGCGGCTGTTTTAGTCGAGTCAATGGAGCAAGTTCCAAAGAGAAGGGGGAAGGGGCGGAGAAAAAAACCCTTTTTTGTGCAAACTAAAAAAACGTGTTCTATTTTTGTTCTGGGCTCCAAGTCTCTTCTTAGTCTCAAACTCAGCTGATTTCCCCCAGCACAAACACTGAGCCACCAGATCAGCTTTCCAGCTCAGTGCCGGGTGGGTGAATAGCGCGGAGCAGAAGACGTACAGTGGGGTTTGTTGTAGGCTGCCTGCCCAGCGGAGTGGGTTGGCCAGATTTCCAGTCATTGGCAACCCGCTCCGTGGCAGCACGACAATATGTCCCAAACGCCAGCTGTCACACACACCCCACCTCTGCGATAGGCATTGCAATAACCGGATCCATGGGGGAAAGCTACTGGGAAGGGCTCTGGCTGCCCAAATACTTACCGCCTCCAGGAAAGGAGGAATCATTCTGCTCTCCCACACACCGGTGTAAATCAGGAGTCATTGCAATGCAGCCCAAACCAGAGCGACATCAGAATCAGGTCCCACTGTGCCAGACCAGCCTCTCACAAGCTGTAGCATAACTGAACAGAAATCAGGGATGCCACAGAAAGTGATCTGGAGGCCATATTCCATCTGTCCCCCACCCCCCGGAGGCAGGTCCCCAAGCATGAGGCAGATACATGCTGAAAACCAGTCATGCGTGGTGTACACTCACTCCAGTTACTGGTTACTAAAGGCTGCCCACCTGGCCACAGTGGCGTGGGAACGCAGAGAGGGCTGCGTTCGAGCAACTCAGTTACAAAGAGCTGACCTCTGCCCGCCTCTGGCGCCCTCCCCGGCTTGCATCCACCACTCAGAACATCTCCATACTGTGCCTAGGGCTGCTCTGAAGGGAAGGCGATTTGGGCAGCCCTCAACCCAAAAGACAAAAAACCCCACAGGAGGGGCTATAGGAAGGAAGACAAGGAAGCCCTCAGAACAGAGACCGTCGGGTTCCAACCAAGGGAAAGGGGTTTGCAGCAAACCTCAGGGGAAAACTCAACTCCCCCACACCTTAAATCCCCAGGTAACACCCCATCCATCTAACAGATGCCAAGAGAATGCTCCCCTAGATGACAGAATAACCCCTCACTTCAAATTACCCCCTCCATACCAACCCTCTGCTCTGAATAAATGCAAAACCCATTCAAACCTTACCATTGGCTGATAAAGGAGGCCCTCACTCCAATCCCTTCATATACCGAACTCCTCCTCCATGGAGGTGCTGAGATAACCCTACAAATAACCGCTGCCCTATTCACCCCAGCCATGGTACAACAACTTCCACTGAAATCTATGAGAGCTACTTGTATCACATAGCGCTGGGGGGAGAATTAGGGCCCAGAAGAACAATCTCACTATGGCTACAAAACACCAGCGTCTCCTCTTAGAACTGCTCAGATCAAAGCTCCCAAGCGCATGCCTCCGC
The DNA here is from genome assembly GCF_002925995.2 of Terrapene triunguis. Lineage (NCBI taxonomy): Eukaryota > Metazoa > Chordata > Testudines > Emydidae > Terrapene > Terrapene triunguis. The sequence continues at coordinate 1,164,861 of NW_020664404.1, read as the reverse complement.
CCCATATGAAAGGCAGGGTAATGCCCACCCCTCCTATAAGTACTAGGGGCAAATTCCCTAACTGCACTTTACCCCCTATATAAATGCCCGGATAATGTCTAACCCCCAAGTAAATACACCTAATCACACGTTCCCTCATCCCCTGTAATTATCACGATCAAATCACCAGGAAAAGCTGAGCTCTGACCATCCAAGCGGATCACCTACATCGCAGGGTGCCCCCGACCCCGTCCCGTCCCAACTGGTGGCTCATATGTATTCAGCATCTTAGCGTCTCTCTCTCTCTCGTGACCACATGGGGGACACAGGTCAGAGGCTGGCAAGGCAGCATGAGGCATCCCACAGGCTGCCGCATGGCCCCTTCTGCTTCGGGTGTGATTCCCTCTTTTGCACCCAACCTTTAAATTAAAAACAGGTGGAGATTCCAACATGCCCCAATCAAGGCAAGTACTGACAGGTTCCCTGTGCAACACACGGCTGCCTGAATCAAACACTGCTGGCGACCAACAGACAACTGTGAGCCCCGCCCCACACAGTCTGTCTGCTGGATCCGGAGTTATGAATCCTTGGTTCCTAAGCCCAGATCTGGGCATGGAGTTTCTAACTATCCCTCCTGCAAGGAACAATCACCACAGTACCAAAGCACTAAAGCAAGGCCCTTCCCCGGCTCTGAGCCTCAGTTTCCCCGTCTGTATGAAACAGACCAGCCTTTCTGAGTAGGTTTTGTAGATTACTTAATCGTTCAGAAAGTGCTTTGAAAATAAAGTTCCTGCTGCTAAATAGACTGCCATCTACATACCATACAGCACTTTTCATCTGTCAGTCTCTAAGCACTTCAGAAAAGAGGTCATAGAATCATAGAATATCAAGATTTGGAAGGGACCTCAGGAGGTCATCTAGTCCAACCTCCTGCTCAAAGCAGGACCAATCCCCAACTAAATCAGGTCACAATCCACCTTTTACAGCTGGGGAAACTGAGGCAGAGAGTGACAAAGTGACTTGCCCAAGGTCACCAAAGCAGGCTGGTGGCAGAACCAAAGTCTCCCAAATCTCGATCCAGCTCAAAATCTACTAGCCCACACTGCTTCCCAGGGCATGACATTTTCCCCTTGCTCTTAGATCTCTAAAACACTTTCCTCCCCAGGTAATTAACGCTTCAAGCACACTCAGAAAAGACACACGTTTAAAGGGGTACAAAACATCTTGGGGTGGGTGGCACACGTACCTTCCACATCTGCTTTGGCAATTGACAGTCTGGGGCGAGCAGCTTCCTTCGTTTATATATAATTTTTTTTCCCCTCTCTTCTCTGTTTTCCCCCCCCCCTTGTTTCGTGCCGCTAATGACTTCAGCGATCGCTCATTTCCAACACACAGTCATGAAGAGAAAGGCCAATGATTCACTTTTCCAGAACCCCCGGCTGCTCTCCTCGTCAAGGCTAATTGTAATTGCTTCTTGGGGCATGTGCCATGTGCTCAGATGGAGGTGGTGACTCATTAGCAGTCCCCCATACACACCCCCATCCCGCTCCGCAGAGAAGTGACGAAAAGGAGAGAGGCAGGGTAACGGCTATTTTCCAGCGATTCAGCCGCCAAGAAGCCATCTCTAGCGGGCTGCAGTGAGTTGAAATCGCATGTGCTGATGCTGCCGGCTTAGGGCTCTGCTGCTGCAGTCCCTCGCGTAGCTGCAAGAGCTCCCAGGACCTGTGTCAGAGCGAGTAAGACAGGCAAGCCGGGGATTCCCCGGTTCTGAACAGCTGCCCAAGCAAGCAGCAACTGCTGCATGCAGGGGAGAGCTGGGAAGAAATGCCTCATCGCCTCCAGGGCATCACGCAGGATGCTTTTTGAGTCATGCCTCAATCTTGTTTCTGGGCGAGAGGCAGGTAGCTGAAGCACAGGCCTGGGTCTCAGTTATTGATCTTCTGGGGTGGGCTTTGTCTTGGGCTCGTTTTAAACCAGGTGCAAAAATCAGTGGAGAAGCAGGCCCCATTAGGCAGCTTTGGGCAAGTCACTTCCCCTCTCTGCGACTCAATGAGTCTCCCCTGTAAAATGGGGGTGAGGAGACTCCCCCCCCCCTTATAAGATGCTTTGAGATCTAGCCATGAACAGCACCTGAATCTGAGGTGCGAATGCACCTGGCCACCCAAAGGAAACGTAAGATTGGCAGAGGAGAGGCGCGGAGGGTACGTCTACACTGCAAAGAAGAACCCGCAGCGCCGAGTCTCAGAGACTGGGTCATCAGCCTCTAAGAACAGCAGCGTAGACGGTCCCGCTAGGGCTGGAGCCTGGACTCTGAGATCCGGTGAGGTGGGGAGGGACTCAGATCCCAAGTGAGAACATCGACATGGCTATTTTTTAGCCCTGGAGCCTGAAGATCCAGTGCCATTCGTTATTCTTTCAGTGCAGACATCCCCAGAGAGGGGGGACTTGTCCACGGTTGCCCAGCAGCTCTGTTGCAGAGGCGGCTATCGAGCCCAGGGTCCCTAACATCTGACCCGGTAGAATACACTGCCTTCCCTAGGATGGTAAATCTTCTCTGCCTCAAAACATTCTGCAAATTCACTGTCCCGAGAAACCAGACCTAATGAATAAAAGCACCTCGAGGCTAAGCAGATCCACAGCGCTGCTTCCCAAGCTACACGGCCCACAGCTTAAGAGAGAGCAGTTGCATTGGGCGCACGCCAGTTCTCCGAATAAGTAACAACAGCTTCCATAGCACGGCTCGCGCCAGAGCGCTTCAGTGTTTATGGCCCTGATTGACCACTGCGCTACTCCGGTGTTACCCCACTGAAATCCACACACACAACTGCTAGCAGCACGGAGATACGCAAACACCACGCTCAAACACGCGCCAGTCCGGGAGGCACACACCAACCCCATTCTCCTCCCCACACACGCACTCACAAACACTGCGGCACCCAGCTCCTGTCGTCTCTCGTCTCATACGCAGATTGTAAACTCTTCGGGGCAGGGACTGTCTTGTTCTGTGTCTGTACAGCACCTTGCACAATGGGGTCCTAGGCTAGGACTGGGGCTCCAAGGTGCTACCCAAATAAAGTAGAATAATACATCAACCTAGATGTATGCACACCAGTCCTACACATGGGCTGCGCACCCACCCCGTAACCTCTCACAAACTCAGACTGGCCGCATCCTGCTCCACACACCAGCCCTGCACCACGTACACACGAGACACCGAGCTAAATTCATCCCTGGCTAAACTCCTCCAATCACCTGGACTTTACACCAGCCAGGAAATTAACCCAGAGTTCTATTTCCTACTTCTAGTCTCTGCTGCAGAGAGAGACTGGACCATCCAGATTTCCTAACCCAAACGTGTGTTTTTTTCCCCTGGTTACAACGGACAAAACACTTGACTCCAACAGCGCCTGTCCACCTTCAGGAGACGTGTCCGTGCAGAGATGGGGCAAAGAGACGCTGCAGAGATTGAACTTCCAGCCGGTTGTTAACCCCAAAGCTGTATAAACTCAATTAGGTTACACACAGTGCAGCAATGGGTTGGTGTTTTCCGGCTGTCCCTAAAGCACCCCTAACAAGCGTCCTCCCTGACCAGGAAACCTGCCAAACTGGCAGCCGAGCGGCGCTTCCCCAGTTCCCGTCAGCGCCAAACTTCCTTCGAAACAAACAATCCAACCCAGCCGCTTGTGCAGTGACCGCAGATTGAAGGCTGAAGACTGTGTGCGCGCTAGGGGTGGGGAAATCAGGGACCGAGTGGCCATGCAGTGCTCTGAGGAGGGGCTGCGGCTTCCCCAGCATGGATTCAGACACACCGCAGGCCCGCACACAACAACGGGCAGACGCACACGCGGACCCTCACACAAAAAATCAAATGCACACAAGCAAAGAGCATGCACGTGTGTGCATATACACACACAAAAAGACACAAATGCGGGCATAAGCATGGACACCTTGCCTCCCTAACCCCCCCCCCCCCACACACACACACACGTAAAACCATACCAGCATACACACGGGGTACGTCTCTGATTGAGCTGGGTGGTGCGACCCCCAGCTTGCATGGACCCCTACCCGCACTAGGTCTGCTCAAGCTAGTGTCTAAAAACAGCAGTATGTCTGCAGCAGCACAGGTGGCCACGAACTAGCCGCTCTGAGTACAACCACACCGAGCCCGCTGGGTATGTACCCGGGAAGCTAGCTCAAGCCGCCGCCCGTGAGCACACTGCTATTGTTAGGCACTAGCTCAGATATGGGTCTACGTAAGCTGGGAATCACTCTCCTGGCTCATATACAGACATACCCAGAGAGAAGCACACACAGATGTATGCACAACTGCCACACACACACACACAACACACAGACAAGGCCACACACAGCTGCAAGCCTGCGCACACAGCTGGCACACGTGTCCCAACACAAAAAGACCCAAGACACCCACATATCTGCAGGGTTACGACGGTGCCTCACCTCTGCCACCGACAGGTTGTGCGACATTGGACAAGTCATCTCCCCTCCCAGGGCCTCAATTTCCCCATCAGCAAAAGGGGGCTCATGATACTGATCGGTCTCCCTCAGAGGACTAATTAGTCATTCCTGTTTATTATTATGGACTCCAACCCGTCAGACTGCACTGGGACACTGAACAGAGTTGGCAGCACGCCAGCGTTGCTAGCGCCAGCGTAGGTGGGTGCACCATAAAACCAAGGTCCTGATCTCCTGTGGTTTTTAATGAGCTTGCGGAGAGAAAAATATTAACCCCAACGTGCTGGCCAGGCTCCAGAGCAGGTAAGAACACCCCGCCTCCCTTGATATCCCCATGGCGCTCACTGGATACATTTATACTCCATTTAAACCCCGGGAAAGGCATGCTGCTCCACAGCACCCCCTCTAAGCAGGTAAGGAATGGCATCAGCAGGGTGTCCTGCCCAGTCCTCCCAGGCCAATGGCATGGCCGCTAGTTGGTTACTTGCATGGCTCCACTCCTGAGCCCCAGTCCAGTCCTCTCCCCAGTAGGTCCCACTGCCTCCCAAAGGAACCCTCCCAGTTTGACAGCAAAGCACAAGACAGGCTTCTGCAAGGCATCCAAGAAACTCTTGTCAGAGGCTGCAACAGGAGATGCTCCCAGGCATAACTGGGAGAAGGGATTTTCCAGCCAGTTTCCAAGAGCCAAGAGGAGTCTGCCACGTCATGGTGGGTAAATCACTCGTGGCAGTTCTATTAAATGCCTGCTGCTTTCCCAGACCTTTGCAAAGAGTGTTCGGTGTGTATCAATGCACCAAGTTGCACTGTTCCCTCCCTTCCAGAGAGCATGGTGGAAAGCAAACCCTTCCCCCTTCTATACTCCCATCCTTGGGCCAAAGTAATCCCTGGTGCAACTCCACTCACTTCAACAGAGATTCCCCCTTTCGGCTCCATCTTCAGAGGCACTGACCACCTGACCTCACCTGGGATTGTGGGTGCTCAACTCTTCTGAAAAAGCAGGCCCCAACTATCTACTCACAAGTCAAGGGAGGACAAAAGCAATGATGGAGAGAAGATTGCGGAAGGTCCTATGAAATGTGGGTTGTGGCGAGCAAATTTGCCTGCTTTCCCCTCCCAGCTCTATAGGTAGCTTGCACTTGAGTAGGGAGAAGTTTCCTCTCATGCAGATATGTTTTCCTCAACTGTGATGACGACGTTAACGAGGCCAAATGACAACTCTTTGACATCACCCACTATAAAGAACTCAAAGAAGACCCCACACCACAGTTTACCCAGGAATTTAAGGATATCATCAAATTCTTCCCCAGTCAACTCCAAGAGAAACTCTACAAACTCATCCTCCATGAATCCACCCCAGGATCTTCTACATGATTCCCAAGATACACAAACAAGGGAACCCAGGCAGACCCATTATATCTGGCCGCGGGACTCTTACTGAAGGAATATCGGGACTCACAGAAACCATCCTCAAACCACTCACCACACAAAGGGTCAGCTTCCTCCAGGACACAACTGACTTCCTCCACAAACTCTGCCACATTAACAATCTCCCTCAGAACACCATCCTCGCCACCCTGGATATCACTTTCCTACGCACCAACATCCCTCACAATAACGGCATAGCTGCCTGCCTCAAACATTTACAAGGCAATGGACAGCCCTCAGAGATCCACCCCAAACTTATCGCCAGACTTATCCATTTCATCCTAGCCCTTAACAATTTTACATTCAACAGCAAACACTTTGTCCAAGCCATGGGAACAGCCATGGGTACTAGGACAGTTCCCTAATATGCCAACCTCTTCGTAGGCCATCTTGAAGAAGAATTTGTGGACAAATGCACCGCAAAACCAACGACAAGCTTGAGATACAATCAATGATATTTTCATCCTCCGGAAAGACGACTTACGCTCCCTCATAGACTTCTACCACAACTTCAACAACCATCTCCCATCCATTAAATTCTCTCTGGAACATTCCCACACCAGCATCAACTTCCTGGACAACATGATCAGCTTCAGCAACGGAACCCTACGGACAACTATATACAAGAAACCCACAGATCACCACACCTACCTACATAGATCCGGTAACCACCCCAAACACACCATGAAATCGGTTATCTACAGCCAGGCATTGAGATACTACAGAATATGCTCTGAGGAGAAAGCTCGGGATATACACCTAACACACTCAAAACTGCCTTCACTAAACAAGGACACTCCACCAGAAAAGTAGAAAACATCATGGAACAGGCTACCCAAATACCTTGAGAGAACCTGCTTCAATACAGAAATAAAAAAACCCTCTGACCACACACCCCTAGTTGTCACCTACCACCCCACACTGGAACCCATCCGGGATATCATCAAGCAACTACAACTTATATTCAATGGGGATCTGTAGCGGGGTGGTTACCCGCTCCTGCCCAGAGGGGTTTAAAGACAGCCCTGGGGCAGGGGAAAAGCTACTAGGCTGATTGGGGAAGCAGCCGCAGCTGGGCCACATCCTAATCAGGCCTCAGCTGGCCCTATAAAGGCAGGGAAGCCGGGGTAGACACAGTCTCTCTCTCTGCATTCAGAGAGAGAAGGGCCTGGCTGCAGGGAGCTAGAGGCAGGGTACCTGAGTGGAGCAGGGCTTGGGGAAACGCTAGGGAGCTCCAGCCTGGAAAGGCCCAGCTTGCAGCCTAGCATTAGGCCAACAGGTACTGGGGGTGCAGAGGGCAGCCCAGGGTTAGGCAAAGGCAGCAGTTCCAAACCCAACCTTGCCAGTGATGAGTAGGCTGATACTGCAGTCTGCCCCAGGGAGCGGGGGCTAGCTGGTGACTGGCAGTAGCCTTATACTGAGGTGAGGTGGGGATAGTGGGTGGGGGTTTCCCGGGGAGGGGAGACCCTGAGAGAAAGGGGGTACTGCCAGGGGGCAGCACCCCAAGAAAGGGGCACCAGGGTCCTGGGAGGGACACGGGGCCAGCAGCAAGGCGGATCACCGGCCTGCAGAGGGCGCTCCTGGGTCGATGAGCTAATTCCCAGAAGAGACCAGCAGGAGGTGCCGCAGGGGTGAGTCCGCACCTGCTACAGGACCCCATCCTGAAAGAAATCTTTCCAGAACCCTCTCTTCTAGCCTTCAAACAACCCCCCAACCTCATCATCAGAAGCAAGCTCCCCACAGACCACGACCCACCAACTCAAAGCAGCACCAGACCCTGCCATAGCAACAGATCCAAAACCTACAGCCGTATCTCCACTACTACAATGATCAACACCACCCACAACACACCTTTCAAGATCATGGGTCCTACTCACACCAATCACAACATGTGGTATATCTCATCCAGTGCACTAAATGCCCCAATAACAGTTATGTGAGTGAAACCAGACAGTCACTACGCTCTTGAATGAACTCACTGAGGAAAATGACAAAAGGCAGAAACACCCTGTCATCTGTGGGTGAACTCTTTTCACAAGAGGTCACTCGGCATCTGACCTATTAGTCCTCATCCTCAAAGAAAACCTGCAAATGCTTTCAAAAGACAAACCTGAAAGCTTAAATAAATAACTTTGCTATACATTATAAATTATGGTCTTAATGAAGACACTGGATTTATGGCCTATCACAACAACCTGTAACCACGAACCCCACTTTTTGTTATATGGCTACAGGGGTGTTAACAGGCCACTTCACCTTGAATGGTCCCTGAGAATAGGTGCTAACTACTTATGTCTAAGGGCTTGTCTACACCACGCAGCTTTTAGCGACAAAGCTGTGTCGACACAGCCTTGTCACTAAAAGTCAGCCTGTGAACGCTCTTTTGCGGTATTTTGTCCGCACTTTTGCCAACAAAATACTTCCAGCCCTGTGAGCGACATAAGCTTTCTCAGCAGGAAAGCGTTCCTGCCGACAAAGCCGAGTTCACACTGCCATTTGCGTCGGCAAAACTTTTGTCTTTTGCGGGGGGGGGGGTGGGGGGGGGGGCTTTTTTAAGTATCCGCGAAAGACAAAAGTTTTGGTGACAACTGTGCAGTGTAGACAAACCCAAAAACTCTCTCTTCAATCTCGTATTTCGCTGTAACACTTTTAGGGTAGGTCTACACCACAAACTTGCATCAGTGCAGTTGCGCTGCTGAAGCACGTCTGATGAAGACGTTCTAAGCCGACAGGAGAGAGTTCTCCTGTCGACTTAACAACTCCACCTCTGCGAAAGGCAGAAGCTATGCTGGCAGGAGAAGCTGCTGTCTACACAGGGGGGTACGGTTTGGTATAACGATGTCGCTCAGGTGTGTGGATTTTTCACACCCCTCAGGGACATAGTTATACCAAAGTAAGTGTGTAGGGTTGACCTGGCCTCAGTACCCTTCCCAGGAGAAGAGCTTTGTGTAGCTTGAAAGCTTGTCTCTCTCACCAACAGAAGTTAAGAACATAAGACCGGCCATACTGGGTCAGACCAAAGGTCCATCTAGCCCAGTGTCTGACAGTGGCCAATGCCAGGTGTCCCAGAGGGAATGAACAGAACAGGTAATCATCAGTTGGTCCAACAAAAGATATTACCTCACCGACCTTGTTTTTCTTTTCACCAGCTAGGCAGAGCAATTGTGTGTTACCATTTCAGGTTCCCAGTGACTGCCTCGGATGTGGCTGTCGCTCATTGGTGTAGCCACATTGGAGTTACTCCTGAGTTAACATCAGTCCGAGAACACAGGGAGGAAAGGTGGCCTAATTGAAAAGGCACTAGAAATCTAGGGACCTAGGTGTAATTCCCAGCTCTGTCACACACTTCCTGCATGACTTTGATAAAGTCACTCCAACTCTCTGTGATTTCATTTTCTCCCAACCTCTCTGCAAAGTAGACACACTTGTCGGGTGGGCTGCAATGGTTAATGGCTGAGCTCAGCAGAGGAAAAGTTGTACTAGCCACATTTTCAAAGGGACCTTTAGTTTGAGTGCCTAAGCTTTTGGGTGCCCAACTTCACTCACGGTGGGCCTGGCTTCCAGAAGTGTTGGGCACCAGCTGCAGACGCTCAGCACCTGTGAAAAGCAGGCCAATGGAGTCCTGTGACGGACTGAGGCAACCAAAAGTCAGTAGCCCATGTAAACTCAAACGACTAATTCTGCCAGAGCCGAACAAGGCTTCATCTAGTACAACACCTTGGCTCTCATGCCAGAGTGCTGCAGAGGAAGGCATAAAATCCCCCATAATGCACCTAACTGGGCAATACATCATAGTGGACCAGTTTCTTCCATACCCTCATTTCTGATCAGCTAAAGTACAAGGCTTGGATTGCCCCCTTATTTGTTTATCTGTAACTGTGGCCATGAGGCAGGAAAGCTCTTGAGCACGTGCTTAACTTTAAGCATGTGCTCAAAGTTAAACAGACACCCAAGTGCCTTGCTGAACCAGAGCCCACGTCTGGCCTAACAAAAATTGGGTGAATAAAGGGCTGTTTGAATCCAAGGTTTTGATTTTGGGCCATCTGTACAGAATTAAAAATAAGGGAGAAGGGAGAGATGATAAAACCCAAATAAGAAGAAGTACTCACGCCAAGGGATAGTGCAAGGATTAATTTGTTAATGTTCATGAAGTGGTTTCCAGGCTGAGAAGTATCATAAAGGCTAAGTATGGATTTTAGCTGCCATCTCTGCATTCACCCGGATAATACAGTTCAGAGTACACACTGCACTGGACCCTGACTGCCACAGCAAGGGGATTTGGGTAACTGTCTTATACTCGGTCCATACAGGGTTTAAGGCTGTAACCCAGATGGAGGATTCTACCTGATTTCACAGGGGACATGACAGGCGCATCCCTGACGCAGTAAGGAGAAAACCATGTTTGCTTCAGTTCTTTCACCTTTATTCTAAATCTCTCTCTCGCTGGCCCAGTTCAGATCTGGGGAATGCTAGAGTTGGATTCCCCCAGTGCCAGAAGAGGTTTAGCTAATGGCTCATCTCCGATTATTACTGTTCACGAGGGTGATCCCACTCATGCCATGGGCGTTTCACCACAGAACGGGCTAGGCAGACCATACAACTGGTGCTCAGAATTCCCCGGCAGAAAAGCAACCTTCGAACAAAGATTTCTTACGGGTGACCCCTGACCGTCCCAACTGTCTACCAAACCCTCCTAAAAAACCCATTGCAGCCCCAGATGTGTCATCTAACTCAGCCATAACTGTACCCGTCCAACAGCCAATCTACAGAGCTACGTCAGCTCCAAAACATACACGCTTCAATCCTCTCCCTGCGGCTTTCCCCGCTGCTGCTGGGAATCCCGTTACCGTGGGGCCATCGACCTAGTAACTAGCCGTCAATAATAGGGACTGATGTCCTTTGCTCCCCTAGCATACGAAGGGTGAAGCATGTCACTGTGAGAAAGGTACTATACGCTAACATGATGCAATAGACACAAACTCTCTGCTGCTAGTATAGCCATGTCAAGAATTAGCCCCCTTGTAACAGGTGGTAATAGCCAGAAAGTGACCAAAACAAAGACATCACAGGAGTCTATATTTCCCTGGCAGTGGTTTCTCAGAACATGGCTAGCAATTCCTCTGGCAGTGGCCCTTAGTTACAAGTCAAGAGCGGATTTTTCTGATTGCCCGGCACCACCACCTTTGGCCCGTCTGCTGAGCTTCCCAGAAACGTGCTAGTTGGGATGGTGAGAATCCTTCAACTGCCTAAATCAGAAAAGAGCCCCCAGATGGGAACAGATTTTTGTTACAACTGATCTGAGCTGGGTCTGAACCAGCGCCACTGAGGGGGAAAGTTCTTCATTACAAGGCCTGAGCCACCCAGTTTAAAGTTCTGGGAGAGAGAAGTAGCTTTCAAGTGAGGCACAGTGGCAAACGGATGATCAGCCACCTCTGGGATGAATGGAAGCAGCCTTTAAACAGCATACAGCAACAAGATCAAGGACGAGTGGCTTATTCAACTGGAAACTTAAATACCTCTCTTCTAAAAGACACCGCGGCCTGCCGCACAGCATCCAGCTGGGGACATCGGCTGACTCAGAGCAAAGGCTGACATCTGCTGAGTCAACAGCACCACCGCAGCTTTCCAGTGACCGTCCAAGCGCCCAAGCCAGCTCTTGCTTAGATTGAGATCAGATTGTGTCATCATCGGAGGTAATGGCAGCAGGAGTCAGACACTTCAGATGTACAGCAACAGAGCTACTCAAAGGGACACCCACTCAGGTACACACTATAGGCTAATGCAGTTCAACTTATTGATTTCTACCCGCAGCAGAAGCACAGCATGGAAACGGGTCTCTGCCATTCAGATGGATTAAAATACGACCACGTAGATAAGCTTGGGTTGCTAACCGTTTTCCCTCACAGACAAAAACAAGGACCCATTCAAATATCACTGACCTCCTCTTCCCCCTGTCCGCTAACCCATTAACACTCAAACAGTGATCCAGGACACCTGACTTGCCCTTTCATACCACACTCCGCTCCAGTCCCAACCTCTGGGACAACTGGAGAAAGGCTGTGCCATAATCTCCGATACTGCACGGTCAGGATTGCTCAGCCCTTAAAACAGACCCCGGCCTCGAGTTCATGGTGTGTTTAGCCCATGTTAGCTGTCCAAGCCACTGGAGTATTTTTAATTGAGTGCGAACTATCAGTGCCCTCCAGAAAGTTCCCATTCTGTCTCCGTTCTCCCTGCAGACCATGAAGGACTGGCCACCAAACTGCCATAGAATTGGGGCAGGACGTGCAGATCAGCTCCTGAAATACCTAGGTATCAGCAGACATGAGGCTCAGGTGGAGGAGGGAGTGCGCACCATTTCAGAGCTAGTTCCCCCATAATGCTCTGGGGCAGGCGGAAGTTCTGCTTCCTCCCGTCCTTGCTCTTCAAACTAGGTCCAGGATGCCTCCTTGGGTCGCTGCTTGATGAGCTGTCCCGATAGTAGCCTGGTTCCCCGGGAGAGGCTTAAAGCACGGTTTAAAGGAGCAGCCACCTAAGCATGAGATGGAGCAGGTACGTGACAGCTGGCGTATGTCGCACACAGGCAAGGGAGCAGAAAGATGAAACTTCTCGCCCATGGCTTGCTGCCAGGGGAGTCCCTGTTGCCACTGGCTCAGCTCTTCCCACTAGGGTGGCCTTTCCATCCCCTGGGACACCAGGACTTCCTCCAGCAACTGCACGGTCAGGTGTCATTCTGCAACCAAGAGAACGAGCACAGGGGGGTGAAATGCACTGCACACCTGGAAGCTCCTCTTGTCTCCAGAGCTGCGTACTCATCCCCTTGCATCTCCTTGAGTCCCTGTCCGCTGCTCAACTGGACCTTAACTCTGGTCTTGGGATCTTCTCTCTAACGAGGTCTGGTTCTGTCCACGTTGTCAAAACTCCACTGGGGACCTGGTTAGAAAATCAACTTGTCCCCAGATGCCCTTAAAAGCCAGCTTGGTCTTTGCAGGAGACGCGGGACTGAACGGGTTTCAATCACATTTCCAAACTGTTCTTCAGCCCTGGGGCCAAGCACTTGAGCCTAGCTCCGCTGATGTCAGTAGAGGTGCTTCACCCATTTATGCCAGCCGGGGATCTGCCCCCATTGACTCCAGGGCAGAGACACCCATTTACACTAGTGGGGATCTGACCCTACTGACTTCAATGGAGCGGTGCCCAGGGACACCAGGTGGGGACCCGTTCCGTACACACTGCGAAATCGACCCAGGTTTGGTCCCGGCCATGGACCTGCTGCACGGTACCCATGTCCCCCAGCACGGCAGGTTCTTTACCTGAGCCCTTCCACCTCAGGTGTTGACTGCAGAAAGGCGGTAGTTAACTGTGCTCAGGGTCCCTTTGACTGGGCAGAGTGTTGATCTCAGGGCGTTGGCTGAAATGAGGGAGGAGAATGGCCAGCGATTAAGAGCTGTTGTGATCTCATTACTATTCATGGCCCATGTCACCTTTGATGCTCACAGTCAGGGAAATGATGCTCTCCTCCACTGAGAGTAGCACCTCCGGGAATCCACACCGGGTATCTACATAATGAATGGCCATTAACCCAGGCCACAAGGTCCAAAGTAGAAGGTCCTTCCCACACCTCCCAGTGCGGCTTCCCCACGGTATCCCTCCTCTCTTAGCCATATGGCACTGAGATCTCGCCACCTGGATCTGAGGTTCTTAATTAAAGGACTTCAGGGGCCCATTCCAGGCTGGATGGAAACAGGCACATGCCATGTAGACAACAGCACACAACCAATAACTCTTGGGAGAGTCCATTTCTTATTGTGTCCGGCAGTTTCTCCAGTGGGTTGTTAATTCACACTCTGCTAGATCTCTCTATCTACCTCTTCATGACCACACTGCGTGCAGCGGTACACTTGCCCGCGAAAGCACGGAACGACCCTGGGTTCCATTCCCACCTCTTTTACTGGGGCTCTTCTGTAAAAGATGTGAGGCTAAGGAGCACGTGTTCAGGGAGGCGGTGCAATCAGGAAAACTGGGTTCTATATCCAGCTCTGACTAGGCACTGTGGTCTAGTGATTAGGGCAGGGGGGAGCTGGGAGCCAGGACTCTTGGGTGTGCACTCTGGTGACTAGAGATGCAGGCGGACAGCCAGGACTCCTGGGTTCTCCTCCCAGCTCTCAGAGGGACCATGGTCCAGTGTCTATCTGCAAAGAGTTCAAGATGTTCCTTACATTACACTTACCTATATCAACCCTATCCGTCTGCCCAGTTATTCAGAAGTAATTGCCCATGCAAGGTGTGAGCCGACTAAAGTCATTTTACTCATCCTTTCTCCTTAACATTTCCCACCAGTGGTAGTACTAGTGGCCACCAGCTTTCTAACCACCGCGTCTCCTGGCCCTGCCTAGCAGACACAGGGGTTAGAACACCAGCTACCACCTGAGCTCTGTCTACACTACAGCACCCCCCACCCCATCCTGCCTGCAGCGTTGTCCCAGTGGTAAACTCAAATTCTCCACTGCAGCCGCCCCCAAGGGGGATGGTGGCTTCTGGGATGCAGAGCTGGAGCGGGGAAACCTGATCTCATACAGAGCTGCCATCGGATGTTAAACGCTTTCAATCACTGCCAGCCAAGTTCACAGCTGACCTAGAGGTGAAACGCGGCAGATCTTGTTACCGAGCCCTACAGTTCCTCCCGTGGATTGATGTATGTGCACTAGAAAGCTTTGATAACCGAGGGCCGGTGCTGTGGCCTGGGGCAGCTCTGCAGTTAGGAGAGCAACCAGGAGGATTTCTAATCCCCCTCCACCCACACCTCCAGCCCTTCTCCAATAAATCTGAGCTCTGCCTGGCCTCCGCAGCCATTTTCCGCCTGGTCATAGGATCCGGGACGCTGCAAGCGCATCAATAATTCAAGCATGCTGTCAAAGAGACCTGCATCCCATCTGATTTAGGGGCCTAGTCAAGTTAAAAGGAGTTAATGCAGCTAAGAGGCCTTAATCAAGGCGCATGGAGCAGAAGGAACTAATCAGAGCTCTGCATTCCTCCATGGCTAACATATTTCCATTAAGGCTGCCAGGACATTCTGCAGGCAGAGCAGGGGCTGCAAAAAAGAGAGAGGATGGGGCAATCCCAGAGAAGGCAGAACCTGGTTTGTTTCAACCAGCCTGCTAACCCCTGGGTCTGTCCCGCCTTCCACCCCCCCGCCGCAGATCCCCAAGCCGCAAGAGAAAGCTTTGCATGCGGATGAAGACAGATCCGACGGCTGCTTCTCCCTGACGCCCGGAGACAAGCAGCTAAAAATAGCACATGCAGCACAAGGCGCGCTCCTAAGGCTGCAGTCGGGGAGGAGGGACTGTTGCTCTTCTCAAAGCAGCAGCTAAAGGGGGACAGTAAACGAAGCCAGGCCATGGCGTTAGGCCACTGAACGTCCCACCAACAAGGCAGCCCCAGTCCTTCAGAGTCCTGCTTTGCCGCCCCCTTTGTAACTGGGCTCGGTGCAAAGGAACAGATCTGGGGGGCCGGGGGAGACATCCTCCCTCCCTGCCCCTCTCCCCTACTTCTGCAACAGCAGCAAAACTGAAGGCCATTCGGGCTGCGAGAGTTTTAATCCACCCTGTCGCTAGATCCTCTTCCCCCTCAACAATGTCCCTTTAAATGTTTTTTAAAGAAAAAACCCAGGCGCTGGATAGAAATAAAGAGGGTTTGGATCCTTTGGCTGCCATGCGGATCACGTTAATAATCCAGCCATTGTTGATTGCCCTTGACCCTCCCCTGCTCCGAGCATGCCTGTGCTACTGTATGTTTCCCCCCCCCAAAAAAGGAGCAGGGATCCAAGCAAAGGGGGATTCCCGGGTCGGGTTGGACAGACTGGCCATAGCAATGGGT
This sequence comes from Terrapene triunguis, assembly GCF_002925995.2. Taxonomy (NCBI): domain Eukaryota; kingdom Metazoa; phylum Chordata; order Testudines; family Emydidae; genus Terrapene; species Terrapene triunguis. The sequence continues at coordinate 1,149,102 of NW_020664404.1, read as the reverse complement.
GGCGCGTCCGGAAGTTACAAACCCCGCTGCTGTTCGCCGATCAGAAGTGCCGTCACCTCTCCGGGTTCCTTATTAACACGTCCCCTCTCCGTTCTGACTGTACCCGACTCTCTCCTGCGGCCAGCCGACTTCTCATTCGGGTCATCATCACTTTCTCACCTTCCACCCACCCCACAAACGAAGGCACACACACCGCCTTCTCCCTCCCCCGGCGCCTCGTTCTGCGAGCCCTGCAATCGTGACGGGGCTGATGACTCACAGGGTGATGCACGCACGAGGCTGTAATGTTTGTAAACCTAAAAAAGCCATGTGCAGGCAGGCAGCGTGATCCGGCCGGGAGCACCGGCTGCCAACTGCACGAAGAGACAGCGTCTCCAGACAGGGAATGAAGGGGCCCTCCAAATGGGCTAAAAATAGGCACAAACCACCACTGTGTCTCCCAGCGTTTGCTCAGAGTCACGGGCTTGGGAAACCAGCGCAGAAGGAGCCAAGACGGGAGCAGAGAACTACCTCTCGGCAAATTTCAGCTCTCCTCGCTGGGGAAGGCATTTAAAGGGAAAAAGTCAGAGCCTACCCTCGTCAGATTAATAAAGACCTTAGAAGTTGTGGCATCAGCTACAGGCAGCGATCGGGGGTTGGGTTGGGTTGATCTAAAGACCTGCTGTGCTTATGATGATTTATGCTGCAGTTGCACCACGGACCAGGCTCCCATTGTGCGAGGTGCTGTACAAACAGAGAGCTTGACAAACAACAACCAGTCACAATTGTTGGCCGTGGTACCTTTCAGCCCCCACTCACTCTCGCAAGCACAGATGCACTTCGCTCCTAATTTTTAAGCACATGTGTAAAGAGTCCCTGCCTGGCCCATTTCAAACCAAACTGAAACAGCTCGTCTGTCTGTCTCCACCTGTTGTCTCTTGTCTTCCGTTTAGACTGCCAGCTCTCTGGGCAGGGGCCGTCACCTCTTTGTTCTGTGTTTGTACCGCACCTAGTGTTACGGGCTCATTGTCCATGACTCCGGCTCCTAGGATCTATGGAGTACGAGCAATAAACAATAATATCTAGCTAGGTAAGTACGTATACGATTGATTGACTTGAAAACCAGAAGGGAGCACTAGTTTTATTTATTGGCACTGCAGGAGCACCTGAGAGCCTGAGTCCTGGACGATGCCACCATGATGATGTCATTTGACCTTTTCTATAATCCAAGCCGGAGAATTCCGCGTAGCAAATCCTGCGTGTGGACCTGGCGCTGTAGCAGCCGAGTGCCTAATAAATACACACCTCTTGCCCAAAAAGAACAGGAGTACTTGTGGCACCTTAGAGACTAACAAACCTCTTGCCCACCCACCCAAAATGCTGCTATTTAGGACATGGCCGATTGAAAGACCTCTGCATGCGATGAACTGCGTAGAGCGAGGTTAAATGAAGGGCCAAGTGCAAATACATCCTCGCCAGACTGGATATGCAGGCGATGCTGCCATCCCCCTCAAGGGGACCAGAACTCTGCACCTCTCAGACCTGGGACAACAAAAAGCCACTGCACACAAATCATCAGATCCAGTGAGTGGGGGCTCTGTCTCTTAGCTGCCCATCTAAAGAGTAGGCATCAACCTTCCTGAATGGCCCTGCAAACTCCACCAGATACAGCTAGCTTGTACCACATTAATGCAGAGATGTATGGCTCCATGATCTGGCTGGATGTCTTGCTACAAGAGGGTTCTGGACTGACCCTGAGGGACCAATCTTGCTCCTAAAGAAGTCAACTGCAAAATCCTCTGATGGGAGCAAGTCCTTGCAGCAATCTGGATCACTTGATTCACAGTCTCCCACCTCCCCGCAACATCTGTCCCCGAAGAAGAAACCCACAGCTGTTTCTTTTCATGATTATTTATTTGAAGCAGCACCCGCAATCTCCTGGCTGCTTTCCAGACATACAAGAAAGGGTGTTCCATGCCCTGAGTAGATCACAGTCTACATGGACAACTGCACGTAACATACAGATGCTCTTGCAGAGCACCTGAAATCCAGCAATTTACCAGAAGTGATGGGACCCATGATCCCACTCTATGACATCAGCAGTACATAATTGTGCTTGGTCCCTGGGGAAAAGCCATCCAGACATTATTTCATACCTTGCATGCTGCACTGATTGGAGGCACAAGAATGCAGCAGGCAATTAGAACTATTACGATAAACCCGTCTTTTTTTGTTTGTTTGTTTTTCTTCATGTGGCTGCTTTGGAAATTGAGATCTCAGTGGTGAACATTTCCCAGCTAGTTGATTTCGTTTTTAAAAGGAAATACTACTACTAAAGGGATGCAGCTGAATGGATCTGCAGAAGGTACACTTTACAAAAAACAGAACTGCCATTTTAGATTAAACAAACAAAAATGCAGTATTGTCTCTGCTCAAGGTCTCATTCTGAATACCTTTCAGAAAACAATGCTGACAGCACACTGGGAATCAATGCAGCCAATCTTCTTCCATGCAGAACTGGCATCTGCTAAGCATCCTTCTTGGGTTCCCAACAATGTTGGGGATGGGCGAAATGGCCATTTTGGAAAGATCCCTTCCTGGTTACAGCATTTCCGGTGGAGCCAGCTGATCTGATCTGCAGCAATGGCTGAACTTTGGCAGGGAGGGTTCTGTTCCACCATTCGTACAAGCATCGATCGGTAGGGAATATAGACGAGCTGATTAGACCCAGACTTTCCCATCTCCAGCCTCTTCACATTTGATTTCAACTGCACTCGGATCAGAGCACAGTGAAAAAGCAAGGCTCTTTTCCAATAACACAGCATCGGTCAAGTGTCTTCCAGCGAACTCAAAGCACAAATAAGATGAATGTCACAGACAGGGGTATAAATATGTTTTTAAGATTTGGGAGTGAACTTAGGGCGTGCAGAAGCAAGGGACTGGCAGGGCGCTGGTCTACGTCAGAGCGGGAAAGTACCGTGCAAACCATCTCCCCCTCTCCTGAGGCACCTCCAGCCTGATAGAAGGTCCCTCTGCTGTGCCAGACGCAGCCCGATCCTGACCCGCAGTCCTGCGTATATATAGCTCTGCCCATGCCCTTCAATCCCCTCCCTTCTCAACTATTCCAGTTCCCGGCCACCCTATGCAATTCTGCTAACGTTAATGCCCCTCAGTTCTAACCATCAGCTCCCCCCCCCCCCCGATTCCAGCTCCGGGCCTTCCATCCCAACCCTGTCAATGAACCTCAGTCCCGACCCACCCAGAACCCCATTAGTCCAGGCATGGATCTCTCCTGAGCGAAGATGTACGGTGGCACTGAACCATGCCAAACCATCCAGGTAGGTGGTTACCCGGGCTGAGACCTAAAGTCATTTCCGCTCGTGAATCTGGGTTTGAGGGCATGCTTCCGGCGGGGAGCGGGGTGATGCACAAACCCACTGGTGCCACCGCACCCTGGAAATCCCAACCACCGAGAGATCAATGGAAATGGATGCAGGGAATAACTGGGTGCAGGGTATCCGGCTACCATACATCCGGGCAAAGAGTGGAGAATATCAGAGGAGAAAAATGGCGGTCACAGGCCCCTTTTGCTTGGCTTTGGATTCAAAATACTGTCACACACAAACACACACCCCCCACCTCGAAATGGCAGGTGTCACCTCGGTGCATGGAACCCACCCCGTTGAGGACCCCAGTGCGGTGGGGCCGGGGCGCTTCCGTTGCCCAAGGGCTGGTGATTGAGAAGGGAGGCCGTACCCTGTTGCAGAAGGGGGCTTCGTTAGAGCTCTGGAGAGTACAGCACAGGGGAGGGAGAGGTGGAAGGGATGTGGCCGCCATGGCTGGAACTGTCCATTCATCACCGCGCCCCTCACAGGAGCTGGAACGGGAAGGGTCTGGCCAATGTGCCCACCAGCTGGGATGGATTCCATTCTGCACCCCCCAAAACTCCATCAATGCCGACTTGGAGGGGGGAGGGGTGAATTTCATCTGGTTAATGCAAGTTAAGGGGTTGAATTTGGAGAGGGAGAAATCTCATTTACTTGCTTTCCCACCCTTTGCAACCCTGCTGCTACAATATCTGCCCCTTGTACCTGCGCTGGCGTGGCATTTCACACCAAAAACAAAAGAAAGGAAGAGGTCAGGCAGCAGGCCAGGGTCTTTTTTGTTCCCCATCCTCCCCACTCCAAATGCAAACTGCCCTCTCTGGCCTGACCTTTCCCTAATTACCTGTGATAAAGGATCCACATTGGTAAAGCAAACAAACATCATCAGTGCTAATTAGGTGCCACCAAAGACTTAGCACTCCAGTCAGGACTTGTTTGTTTACCAAGCTAGCATGACAACAGCTGCTCAATTTGGTACCTTCCCTGGCAAGGGCCCTGATGCAACCTCCAGCTCACCTGGTTGGCAGGAGGCTGAACTTGCAAAATGTGCATGCATCCAATGGGCCAGACCCTCAGCCAGCATAAACTGGCACAGCTCCATTGACGTCGACGCTCACTCACACCACTGGATGGGATTTTCAAAAGCAGCCAAAGTGAGTTAGGAGCACAAGACCCACTAAATGTCAATGGGATGTGGGCTCCTAACTCACTTAGGTGCTTTTGAATTACAAAAAAATCTCACCCTCTGATGTCAATGACGCAACGCCTGCACAGTCACTGATATAAGATCCGAATCAGGCCCAGTGGGAATCAAGCAGGAGGACGTGACACATTGTTTGCTAGGTCGCAGCTAACAGCAGCAAGCAGGTTACGGATCATGGATCCCCTCCATCGGGACCCCGGGAACAACCTTACTTAAAATTGCAAAGCAACACTCCAGTTACACGACCGGGAGCAGTAGCGTTTCCAAGCATTACATTTCCTCTCTGCACAGGACCCCCCAAACTCAGAGACGGTTGTCATTTACAAATGGGTATAAGGGAAGCTACCGTAACCAACTGCCTGATTTCCAAAGGCACCGGGCACCTGCAGCAACCACGGAATTGTAGGTGCTCAGCACTTCGCCTCAAGGAGCCCGAGGGCCGGACTTGGATCTTGCGCTGATGTAACAAACCATGGGCAGATTCCCCATTGCTAGGCACCGTGGGCGCTCCGAATGGCAATATTTTATATTGTGAGAACACGACACATAGGGCACACTAGGAACACGCCCAGCGTTGCTGGAAGCTCCAACTTTAATCAATATCCCCTTACCCCCTCTTTTGAGCTGCTTTGCCCTTAGACACCATAGTGAAAGTGGCCCTAGAAATAGCCAGGATATACATATCCAGCTCCTCTCCCTTGGCTCCTGGATGCAACACAGCTGAGGAATGGGAAATGCAATCAGAGAACAAAATAAGCAACGACTGGCCCTTAGCTAGTGTCAAAAGTGTAGTTTTGTCAATGTCAATGCAGCTAAAATGGTTCACACCAGCGGAGGATCTTGCCCGTTATTTCTAAAGCACAGACTGAATATCAGGAAATCTTCCTATCAGCAAGATCTGTGGAGTGGTCTCCCCAGAGGAATGATGGAAACCCCATTGCGTGGGACACTTTAAAAAAAAATAATCAGAGACTGGCAAATACACAGTAACGGAACCACATTGGTTGAGCCGCTGTAACGCTTCAGTTAAACACTATACACGCCAACAGCAAGGGTTCTCCTGTTGGTGTAAGTAACCCACCTTCCCGAGAGGCGGTAGGTAGGTCGATGGAAGAATTCTTCTATCAAATCTCGCACAGTCTACAGGGGGCCGTAGGTCAGCTTAACAACACCACTCAGGGGTGTGGATTTTTCCCCCCCCCCGACCGATGGAGTTAAACCAACCTAATTTTCTAGAGTAGACCCGGCCACAGTCCCTGCAAGGTAACGCTCCTGATACCGCTAATGAAATCAGCTCGCTCACCTTCCCTCTTCCCCCATCTCATTTTCCCAGAGCATTAGCGTCGAGGCAAGCTGCAGTGTCACACTCCAAACTTTGTCCCCATAGCAACCCCATGGTGAGCCACTCCTAGGTATTTTCCCAAGGCACAGGCATCAGATCTGCAGAGGAGTACAGGACCAGGTCTAACTCTGGAGTAACCCCATTGATTTCAGCTGGGTTGACATCAGCGTAACACGGAGTGGAATCCGGCCTTAAACCTCAAGTGACAAAACCTAAGAAACCTTGCCTGCCCCCTCCGCTTCGTAATGATGTTTTCCCCCAGAAGTAGAGAAACCGAGTTGTGGTTTTGGGTCATGGCAGCTCAGACAGACTCTCCAGGTCCACCCTAGTGAGGTATGACAGCTGCTGTCGTCATGGTTACATCAGGGTGATGTCATGCCTGCTTCAAAGTGGGAGAGTCTAGTCTCTCTTGTTAATTGCACCGGACTCAGCAGATCTAGGGGAGAGAGGGGAGAGAGGCTGCTGCTCCCCTGTAAAGACAAGGGGGAAGAGGGGATTGTGGCGATATTTCTTTATTTTTGCTTCTGCACCACAAGAGGAGAGGAGCTGCTGAAAAGCAGTGATTCCTTCCCCCCTTGCAAAAACATCACAGCTTAAAATAATAACAGCAAATGCCTGGATGAAGAAGCATCTGCAATTCAGCAGGGGTAAAGCTGGAGACGCCTGGGTTTTTAAATACCGCAACACATGCTTCGCTATCGCTAGTGGTTGGCCAATTCCACCCCCCGCCGCAGATTCCCTTCCAGGCTTTGTCCTCAGTCTTTAAACAAGAAAAGAAAGGTACCTTTGTCACCAGCACTTGCTCCTGCGTCCCACCTTCTTTATTGTCCCTTATTTCCACCTGCAAGGGGAATTAAAAAAAAAAGTCAGAATAAAATGCAGTTCAGGCCAAGCCGGTCCTGGCAACACCAGCTACCACAGTCCTCCTGCTACCAGGGAATTGCATGCAGAAAGGGGGGGGCATGTTGTGTGTTATTTAAACACACACTGTCTATTAGAAAATCCCTATCAAATTCCCTTGGACTGGGGAGGGCAACTCGCGCATTTAAAGGGCATTGAAACGAAACACAAGGCAGAGCCTGTATTTACCTTGTTCTGCTTTTAATTCTCTTTCCTCTCTCAGCTTGCCAGCGATCGCCCACCCCCGCACAAAAATCCCCCCCCCAGCCCTCGTCAGTTCCAGCGAGAATCCACCACTACCAGGCAGCCATCTTGCTTCATTCTCCTTTAAGCTCGGTTACAGACACCCTGGTGCATTCAGGGGCTTTTTTTCTTTCTGCCAGACGCTAGAGTCATTATCATACCGCTGAGCTCCGGCTCGCTTCCCCCCCCACCCCGATGAAACAAACACTGTGGACGTGATATGCATGCCCACTCCCCTGCCCGCCTCAGCGAGGGGGCGGGCGAGCCAATCCTCGCAGGCTTCGCCGTGTGTGTGTGTGTGTGTGTGTGTATATGTGTGTGTACGCGCACGCGTGCGTGTGGAGAGGAGGAGGAAGAGAGGGATGTGGTTTTTCTGCTAGTGATTCGACCGTATCGACTTCTTTCAGGTCACACGAAGCACCAGGCAGTTCTCTCGCTCCCTCCCCGCCCGAGCCAGCTATAAAAGACAGTCGGGCAGCTGTCGCAGATTTCTAAAGAGCTTGCCTTCATCTGAACCAGCTGAAGATCTGGCTCGGCGAGGGTGGGCACCTGCTTAAATCACTTTTACACCTGGCTAACTCCACTAGCGTAACTCCGGATTTACACCGCTGCAGAGAAGCAGCAGGAAAGCATAGCTCCTTCTGTGTTCATCCCAACAGCCAGAGGTAGTTTAAAGAGCCCCAGAAAAGCAATGAACCAAATTCTGACTCCAGTTACATCAGTGTCAGAGACCTTGTTTATAAGATCGGATTCTGTCCTCGCTAATATTGGTGTAACGTTGTCCACTTCACTGGAGTCACTCCAGATTTACAACAGCATAATAATCATCATCCCCAGCTCTTCTATAGCACATTCCATCAGTAGATCTCAAAGCACTTTACAAAGGAGGTCAGTATCATGGTCTCCATTTTACAGATGGGGAAACTGAGGCATGGGGGCAGTACATGTCCAAGGTCATAAGCAGGCCAAGGTAAAGCTGTGATTAAAACCAAGGTTGCTCGAGTCCCAGTCCAGTGTTCTAACCACTAGGCAACATAGCACCCCTCCATCCAACTCTAGGTAACCAAGAGCAGAATTTAGAAGGCCTGATGCTAACCTCATTCCTGTTTGATAACGTCCAGTCCAGCGGAGTCACTCTGGATTTACCCTTCTGCAATCTACAGCAGACTTTATAATAACAGTTATCTAGCCATTCACACCCGACTCATCAGTGTGGTATATAAATGCCCATCATATTTGGCCCTTCTGTCTAGCACTTTTTTAATCCATAGATCTCCCTGATTCATTTTTTTAATTAAAAGGTTTTAATATATGGTTTAGAGAGTGCTGGGAATTTACACATGAAAATGACAGGTTCCCATGCCCGAAAAGAGCTTGAAATGCAACTCACTAAGGGGGGGTGTGGGCCAGTGGACTGATCACGTCTGGGAGCCGGGAGCTTCTGTGTTATTTATACACCCTGTTTTGAACCAGCCACACTTTATTATTATTTATTTGTATCACCGTGGCATCTAGGGGCCCCAGTACCGGACTCGGACCCCACTGCGCTAGGTACTGTACAAAGGGGCTTGCACTTTGGACAATTTTGCTTCATTTGTCTGCCTCCTCCTCACACACAGTTAGGCTTGGAAGGACTCGATTGTTATCAATAAATGTTGGTAAACATCTATTTCCCCGTGCACACATATACCCACGACAAAATATTCCTATCGATAACAATCAAAATGTGCAAAACAGGCAAAGGAAGGCGAGGACTCCATTTGATTTCAGACTATTTGCTTTGTACATTCTGACATGGGATGTTAACAGTTTGTGTTTCAACAATTATAAAGCTTTAAACTTTTTGAATCTCAACCTCAACCTGTCATTAAATAATTCATGTCTGACCCCGCCCCATCCCGTAATTTCCCACAACCGTGAACGTTTAAATAGATAAAAATAAAATATTTAAAACCCATAACTTTGAGCAACTGGGAAAATATGACATGATAATAGAAAAAAATGCTTTAAAATACACATTGATATTATCCATCAAAATGATTAAAAACAATAAAAATGGAGTATCTATGTCGTCCTTCCACAAGGCTTTTCATCCACAGACCTCGAAGGCAGGTCAGTATCATTATCCCCAATGTAAAGATGGGGGAAACTGAGGCACAGATGAGGGAAGCGACTTGCCCAAGGTCACACAATAAATCAGCGACTGAGCCAGAATTAGAACCTCGACTCTCAGCCCAGTGCCCTACCCACTAGGATACGCTGCCTCTCACCTGGGCAGCTGTGGATACCAATGACTGCAGATTCCATCCAGACCCCCGGATTACAGGGAAGCAGAATAAAAGCTGCCCAAGTCCTGTACAATCCCGTTGCATCACGCAGACTGCACTGGGACTGGGGGGGGAATCGTCTCTGCACCCAATGACTTCATCCCCAGAGCGTCTCCATATACACTGCCTGGTAGCCCACGTGTGCCCCGGTCTGTGGCTATGGAAAGTTCATCCTCTGCTAGGTTACAGAAACAATATTTGCTGGGTTTAAATACCGTTAGGCCCTGATCAGACACATTAGCACCTTCAAATCTACAGCCCGGCTAGGCACACTTGCTAAGTGTCACGGCTGCTAATGACCCGACGCCACTAATGCTTCGGAGCTGACACCAGGGTACCTGAAGACCCTTGTAAATGCAAAGCAATGGGTGGCTAAGCCTCTGGTATCCCTCATTCCTTGTAATGACCCTCCCTGCCTTGGGCTGCCAGGACTTTCAGAGCAGGTCCCCATGTTTCAAGGAAGTGAATTTACCCTTCCCTGACCCACAGAGGCCTGGGGACGAGGGGGGAATTCACCCCTAGGGTGGTAAATGTCAGCTGCACTTTAATTCCCACTCTGGGCTCCACGGAAGCTTTGCAAGCTGAGGGGATGTGCATCCTCCAGCTGGCCGGGCCATTTCCCTCTTTCAGCCGCTGTCAGCCGCTTTCTGGACGACGCTAAATCCCTCGCACCCCATGTCCTGGCAGAAAACAGTCTCACCCTCCCATCTGCCATCTTGGAAAATGGCATCCCTCTGCCCCCACCACCACTGTGGCAACAACAAAGGCCTATGGAAACTTCATAAAAGCTCTTGATCGCTGCCCACTTTGTGGACACCAACACAATTCTGGGGGGAACCCCTGCTGTGTCTCCGCAAGCTGGACTCCAACCATGGCCACTTTGGAGGGTGTTGGAGGCTCTGCTTAACGCTACATGGGGCCAAAAGCACCCCAGAATCGTGAGGATGTTTGGACCCAGAAACCGGACCTCCAACTCAAGTTACTGGAGCGACCAACCGGAGGTGAATTTGGCCCAGTGTATCCTTCTCGCCGCAGCGCCAGTGCTAGCAACTGGGGAGCAGCTGGTGGAAACTGACACACCGAAGGGTTAATGCAGTGTAGACGATTAGGTTCCGGATGCCTGGCTCTAGGACCCTGCAAGATGGGAGGGTTCGCCCCAGTCCCAAATGACTACAGGGCAATTAAACAGCCCCTTAGCCGAGTCAGCTGACCTGGGCCAGTCATGGGCGTCTAATTGCAGTGTAGACATAACCTAAGGGGCCAATTCCAGAAACCGTCCCTGGGGCCCCTTGCTGACAGCTCTGGCTGATACCTACGATAGCGGGGCATTGGGTGTTTATAGCACATTTCCGGAGCTGGCAGGTTCCTGGAATAGCGCTAATGGGTGCATGAGAAGGGAAGAGGATTTAAAAAACAAAAACAAATGTAACTGGATAGGAATTTTGCGCTCATGAAATTTACAAGATCGACAGTCCTGAAAACTCAGTCCTCCCTGCATATCAACAGAACTGGTACCACCCAGGCAGTCGTGTGTAAGATTCTCACAGCCTGGCCAGCCAACAAGCCTCACCCCTGACCCCGAGCTCACAAAAGGAGTTTAGCATCCACGGCTCTCACTCGGTCCTTGGACTCTTGGTGAAACTTGACTCACCAAATTCATTTCACACAGGCCTCTGATGGGACCATATTCCTCTCCCCAGCTACCCTGGCTGGCTCCAAACCATTGAGCAAAACTGGCAAACTGTGACAAGTTCCAGTGGCCACATTTTCAAAAGGAAGTTGGAAAACTGCAGAGGGTGCAGAGAAGAGCCACAAAAATGATCTGATGGCCCTACAGTGGGAGACTCAGAGAGCCCCAATCTGTTTAGCTAATAAAGAAGAAGATCAAGCGGTGACTTATGGTGTATAAGTACCTCAGTGGGCAAAAAAATACCAGGTGTTAAAGGGCTCTTTAATGTAGAAGAGAAAGGCAGAACAAGCAGCACTGGCTGGATGTTGAAGCCAGCCAAATTAGAAATAAGGCACAATTTCTAACAGTGGAACACTCTACCAAGAGAAGTGGTGGATTCTCCATCTTAAGCTTGGGTGTCTTGTTGGAGGGTTTGCTTTAGCCAAACACAAGTTACTGGGCTCAGTACAGCGATAACCAGGTGAAATTCTATGGCCTGTGTTATCTAGACTGCCAGACTAGATGCTCTAATGGTCCGTTGCAGGCTTAATCTACAAATGTCTGACGAGCGCTGGAAGGCTCTGTAAGCCACTCACTGATTACCCTGGGCTTGTATTTTCTCCATTAGACAGTACGCCAGCAACATCTGTGAACATCAGTTTGTGGAAATCCTGCTCCGCCTTCGCTGCTACCATTAGAAATGATAGGTTTCTGGAACATCATTTTACAGTGAGCCGAACAGAGGAAGAAGCAGAGGCACTGAGAAGTTCTGAGCCTAGAGAGAACATGCAGCTGTTTCTGGAACAGAGGGGATTTTTCCTGGGTGAGCTGGAAAGTTGAAAACGGATGAAGTAGAGACTTTAGTCTTCACTTCTGTCCCATAGCCAACATACCAGGCAACGAACCCGGAGAATAAGTCCACCAAACAGTCTCAAAGCACTTGATAAACACCTCGCTTTACAACAGACCTAACAGGGTAGGTATTCCGCCCATTTTGCAGATGAGGAAAACTGACGCACAGAGAAGTGACTTTGCCTGAGTAGGAAGGTGAGTGGCACAGCTAGGAATAGAAACCAGGAGACCTGACTCCCAGTCCCCCTCACTCTAATCACTAGATACCACTCCAGAGTCAGGAGTAGAATCCAGGAGTCCTGAACCAGTCATCTGCTCTAAGCACTAGACCCCGCTGTCCCAGTAAGTGGGTGGCTACATTTTGCTGGTAACTGACACGATCCCTGTAGCCTTGTGAAGTTTGCTTGCAAGCTGAGAGTTTAGGATGAAGGGCCCTTTACATTAGAAATGTCAGCCTTCAACAGGGTATTATCTGTTCCCTGCACTCCAGAGAGCTGGTTATCAAGAGCGTTTTCTGGGGTTTAGCATAGGGCAGCTGAGAGTCAGGACTCCTGGGTACTATTCTCAGCTCTGGGATGGGAGGGGTTCCAGTGGTTAGAGCGGGGGAGACAAAACCCCGAAGTCCTGACTCTGTCTCCCCTCCCCCACTATAACCCCCTAGTACCTCTTCCCTCCCAGGAGTAGAATCCAGGGCTCCTGCATCCAAGGTCTCTGCTCTAACGGTAGACACACTTCCCTCCCTGAGCTGCGGATACAACCCAGGAGTCTGGGAGGGAAGTGGGTCTAGTACTAACCCCTCCTCCTTCAGAGCTGCTCCCTGTCTACCATGCCTCGAGCAAAGGGGGAGGCAGCACTCACCGCCGACTATTTACTACTACGGACGGCAACCCCGGGCTCAGATTTAAGCTGTAGATGTCTTTGAACAGACTAAGGTCGTCCCAAGACTCACGCAAAGGGAGGTCAGAGATACTCATCGTGGGCCTGGTAAAGGGCTTTGAGAAGCCAAGGATAAAAGACCCCGTGTAAGTGCGACACCGCTGCAGCACGAAGCCATCAGAGCGTGAGCGAGAGATCGGCTGGCCTGGGCACCAGACCGTTCCGGCTCACGCCCGGCCACACGGAGAACAGAAAAGGGCACTGAGCTAGCGCGGGTGTTTTTTCTTCCACTGAACTTTGCGGCGACTGGGGCTCTGCTTCACCAGCCCCTCAAGCCACTCTGTGTCCTCACATGCGTAGGGCCCTGGGGAAAAGGAGTCCCCCGAACCACCCTCTCCCACAGGGGGCGTTTTAGTCGGCCACCAGCTCCTATCACCAGCGTCACTCCACACAGTGCACGCAACCCGTCCAGCCAACGCCTGCAGAACAGATTCCTATAAGTGAGGGCACCCAGAGCAGGCTTTTAAATCGCCCTTCCCAGAAAGGAAGGCCAGCTTGGCAACCAAGACACTGGCCTGGGAGTCAGGACACCAGAGGCTCAGACTCCTTGGGCAAGTCGCTTAGGCTTGGTCTGCACCACCAGCTTCTGTTGGAATAACGCCGTCGCTGAGCGACCGTTATACACACCTGACCCCAGTGCTATGAGCGCTGCCTCTCGGGGAGGTGGAGTACCTACAGCAACGGGAAAAGCTCTCCCATCGGTAAGCTGTCCTTACTAAGCACTACAGTGGCACAGCTGCACTGCTGCAGCTCTGTAAGTGTCGACAAGCCCTTCATCTCTCTGGATTTCAGGTCCCCACCTGTAAAATGTGGACAAGGACACTTCCTTTCCCCCACCCTTTGTCTGTTTTGTATTTTAGAGAGCAACCTCTTCCAGGCAGAACTGTCTCCTACCCAGGGTCTCTGCAGTGTCCAGCGCAACAGGGCCCTGATTTTGATTAGGGAACGACCATAATACAAATCAGCTTGAAACTGAGCAGATTTGGTAACATGATGGAAGAGCCACTCATCTCCAGAAGGAGCACTTTAAGATACATGTCACCCTGCACGGAGCACTGTTCGCTGCCCCAGCATACGAGTCCTAGGATCTGAGTTCCTCCCCCAGCTCGGCCAATGATTTGCTGCACAAGTCATATCCTCTCCCTGTGCCTCAGTCTCCTCATCTGTAATATTGACTCACCTTTGTAAAGTTCTTGGAGCGGCTCAGACCAAAAGAGGCCATCAGCGCTGAGCGTTATTAGTCTCACACCTCCGGACACGCACAAGGATTGAATTCAGGCGAGGGCTCGGTGAAAGTTTCATCACTCAAACCCTCAAAAGCCACACAAAACTTTTAGGTGTCACTACTTACGCAGATCTCAGCCCAGGGCTGGCCAGGAACCTAGGGAGGGTTCATGCTTGGAGATCAAAACCACATGGGAAGTCAAAGGGTTTTCATGAAAAGCTGCCATTTCTGCAGCATTCGGCTCAGAGCTTTGGCGGGCGGAGCAGAAGCTGACAGGCTGAGTCAAGCATGCTGGGGGCACAGACCCAACCACCACGCTACCCACAGCAGGTCTCCAAACAAGAGAGGGTATTGAGCCTGCAAGGGTGACTGCAGATCTTCCCCAAAGCTCTGGGAAGTCCAGATCCTGGGTACTGGTTCAACCTGCTATAGGCATGGAGGCCGACTATTAACAGCTCAGATCTAGATGCAAGGTTTGTGGGTGTTTGGGTCAGGGGGATCGGTTCTGGGCCCACATCCAGGCAGAAGGCTGCAGCGGGAACTTCCTAGGAGCACCCGGACAGCACCTATTTTTGTGTGCATTTGCATGCATCAACATAATGCCCAATTCAGAGAATGACGTATTGTTCCTACCCACTGTGCATAAGTAATTCTGTGCACTGGTGGTTCTGTATAAACAACAGATGTTAAATACATTGCATTGTATTAAAAAAATGCATAGGCAAAAACAACATGCCCAGACTCATAATATTTGCCCAGGCTTGTATCATCCTCGATAGAGCTGAAGGAATTGTTTGCAGGTTGAACTCTGCAGCAATACCATCTGCAGTCAACAGAACACAGGCTTATATGTATCTTTTGCACATGCAGGTGCAACTCCAATTGAAGCAAATGGGAGGCAAATCTATTGTAGTTAGAGAGGGTGTGTTTGTACAGCACCTGGAACACCGGGGCTCTGGTCCATAACTGGGACTCCTAAGTACTATGGTAATTTAAATAATATCACATATCTGCTAGCGGCCCCTTTGCTCTGCATGACACAGTGCACCTGAGAGCCCCTACTACATAAGAGGACCCCGAAGATATGGAGCAAAATCTGGATTGCAAGTGCCCCCACATTTGACGGCATGAGGATCTAGGAGGTTCAGAACAGTCTATTACAGGGTTAGGAGCATGCTGTGAAATTCAGATCTGGAATCTGTCATACCCCTGCTTTGCCAAAGTTTCGGGGGTGTTGGTACCGAGGGTTTGTCTCTAACCACTGCTGATTTGGTCTCATCCCAAGAAGGTTAGCCCTTGCCCTAGTTACAGGGGAAGGCCATGCATGTTTCAAGACTGTCCAAGCTGCATTTCCCCCTCTGCTTGCACTCTGAGTGCCCGAATGTATGCCAAGAGCAAAGATCTCTGCCCCTCCCAGGTCAGAATTGATCAGACTAAAGGACAAGCAGTTCTTGCTGGGATGGAAAATCTGCCCCTCCATTGAGCCACGTGCACTGAAAACCCATTCATTTTAAAAGGAAATGCAAACATTGCCTGGTAAGCCTGTGGAACTCACTGCCACATGAGCTTACGGAGGGCAAGAGCTTAACAGGGTCCTTAAAAGGATTGGGCATTTATATGGATGACAAGAGCAACAACAGTTACAACAGCATGGATTAAACAGAACCAACTAATCTGGAAGGGCTATACACCCCAATGCATCAGGGCATAAGCCAAGCTCTAACTACTAGGGGTCAGGAAGAATCCTTCCCTGCAGCAGGTTATCCCTTCACTGCCTGGTGCAGGGTCTCTTGCACCTTTCTCTGAAGCAGCTGGTGCTGGCCCGTCAGAGACAAGATACCAGATAACAGGTGAACACAGGTCTGAGCCAGCATGGCAATCTTTAGGCTCCTCCTTGGCTAGCTGCATGGCCCTCTGCGTACCCAAGGCATCTGAGTGCTGACTAGCGAGTTTACCATTAACCAGCCAGGCGGCTCTCATTAGAATGAGAAAGGCTGTAGGGCAATAACAGTGAAAATGGATGGTGGCGAATGGGTCAGTGGGCGCTGTGTCTCTGGGGGGGAGGCGTTTCTTTGGGGGCAGGCCAGAGATCCTCCTGCTGTGATCCCAAAAGCAGCAGAGCTTCATCTTTTCCCCCCCAATCAATAACGACCTCCCGAACAGAAAGCTATTCCCTTTCTCTAGCGGCGGTTCGCAATACGCCCGCAGCTGAAAAGCCCTCTCTCCCTTTGGAATGAGAGGCAAAGAAAGAGCATGCGTTGACCAATGTCCCCTCTTCAGCTCCTAAAGCTCCATTACAGCTGGCACATGCTTTACCCTCTCTGAAAGAACACAGGGCTTCTGCAAAGCAGGCAAATGTTTCAGCCTATTGTACCTGGGCAGGGCTGCAGGTACCACTCGCCCAGTTGTGCCCAACTCCGGCAAGCTTGCCCTCTGTGGCATGCAAGGCTGGTTGCTCCTTGGAGGTCCAGGGTCATTGGCACGAGAAGGGTCAGAGGGACATATACAGCGCTTGAGTGGCTGCACTCATGTAGATAGCGTGGATCCTGATCAGAACTTCCCTCAAAGTTCTGGGCAGGCCGGATCCAAGGGACCGGCTCGGCCCATCATAGGCAAGGGGGCTAGCTACAAACATTTAAACCCCTTTGCCCCATATGCTCAAGTGGCAACTCAGCGTTTTCTCCCATAGCACCCAGCTTCTCACATGGCCATATCCCTCCTCTGGCTGGGCTCAATTACGTCCAATAAGATCAGCGCTTAGATGGGGACACTTTCCCGGGAGTAGCCAGGTGCAGCAGGCGGCAGGGTGGGATTCAGCAGGAGGCATTCTTCCCTCTGTATCACAGCCTGATGCTGGCTGCAGGAGGGGCTGTGCTCGTAGAGAGCCCTGTGACGGCCACAGGCTAACATGGGGATGCCCCGGCAGGCTCGTTACGGACCCCACGGCACCTTTCTCAAGCCCTCCACTCTGATCACGTTTGTCACAGAGCCACAGACAGAGGAAGTGACTTGCCCTCGGTTGGTGGCAGAACCGGGGCTATAACCAGGTCTTCCAAGTGACAGCCTGGCACCCTAACCACACACAGCCTTCCTATACCAGCAAGATTTCCCACAGCATAGCGTCCAGCTGGGGCCACCGCATTCAGCTCCCTGAAACTCCCTGGTAGCTGCCCTTGCATGCAGTGTTCCTGTCCCCTGTAGCACTGTCGGGGCAGAGAATTGTTGCATCTCATCCCTGAGAGGGTAAAGAAAGCGAGGCAGAGGTGCTAGCTCATTACTGGTTCTTCAAGCAGCGGGCCGGCCACTGACCACATTCCCCTGCAGCAGACAGCATCTCACAGATGGACCAAGGACAGCAGCAGGTCCGTGTTTTGGAAGCAGAGGGAATTCCTCCATAGCGCTGCAGTCAGCTCAACCTCAATCCCAGAATCTAAGGGTGTGTCCTCCACAGTGGAATCCTGAACGCAGTTCACCAAAAGGCAGCATGTGACAGTGGGTAGAGCAGGAGGAAGGGAGCCAGGATTCCTGGGCATATTCCCAGCTCTGCCACTGACTTGGTGGGTGACCCTTGGTCAGATCACTCCCCCCCACCCCCAGTCTGTGCCTATACTGACACAGGGCTGCAAGGCCTCTGTGGTGAACACCCATAAAGCACTTGGGATATCTGTGGGCGAAAGCTGTCTATGGCTATTATTATTTTGGGTGTTGTAACATTGCACAACGCTGGTTGTGCAAACTTGCCGTGGGGGTTGCATCAATTCACAATGACATGGCATAACAATGCAGCACCAAGCCCAGGCAGAGAGGCTCCTGACTGCACAACCCAGCCCCAAAGGACAAACCCCTGGTGGGGGCAGCACTCCCCCACCCCGCCATATTAGTATCGGGGGCACGAGACCATGCTCTCCATCTTTGCCTCCATCTCAGCCAAGGCAAATGGCTCTCTGTAGGCAGAGGTCTGAACAGCTTAATCATGCTTAATCTATACAGTGGTTAGTGATACCGATTAACTGTCCTGCCACAGCTGAAGAAATGGCCCATCTAGGCTGGGACCCCATCTTTGAAGGCAGCCAGCATGGGACACTGCACAGAAAGGCACCAACTTGCCACAGAGGACAGTGCATCTGACCGTGTGTGACCCCCGCCACTGCAGTTGCAGCAGGGCAGGTGGGTGGGTCAGGAGCCAATCTCCAGCAGCGCAAGTCGTTTCTGCTGTGCTCCTTGTTTTACACGCAGAGCTATAAACCACCGCTGATTAAACCGTCCATCCACCCCATCTGCAAGCAACGCAAGAGTTGGCCGGCCAGGTTCAGACCCCAAACAGCTAGGTGGTGTCAATCCAGAGTAGGAATGCATGGGCCAGATTCAGAGCTCAAGCAGGTTAACATAAATCCTAAATAGCACTGTCTAAATCAGTGGAGTTGCATCAATTAACCGGGCTCAGAATTGGCTGCCCATCCCTCGCCAGCAGTGTTGCTACATTCCAGCCGCCAGCCACCCGGGGTAGCATCAGTCAGCGCTAGTAGCACATTGTCCAGCCACTGGGTTCCCATCCCTCATCCCAGCTTTGTGTACAAGCTACCTCTGTGCTATCAGCCCCCGACCATCCCTCTTGGGACCAGTCTTGAGCCAACTATGAAACTCACATCCACCCAGAGGATCCTAGGAAAACTCTCATAGGAAGAGAGAATGAAACGACTGGGATGGTTTGCAGGAGACGAATAAGAGAGACATGATCATCATCAAGGAAAATCCCAAGGGACATAGTCTCTTTGCAGTTCAAGCAGCGCCCAGATCACCACCAGCCAGAGGGGACATGATAAAAGTACATAAAAGAACAAGGCGATTTATTCAACGAAATTGAAAAGGTGGCCGGTTCATACTGGAAAAAAACAGAAAAATTAGTTTTCACTCTGTGCAATTAGCCTGTGGAACTCACTGCCACAGGACACCACGAAGGCCAAGAATTTAGCAAAATTCAAAGAGGGACTGGATGTTTGTGTGGATAACGAGAATATCCGCAGTTAGAATGGTTAGTGCTAACAGAGTCAAACCGCATGCTTCAGGTTTGGGGACTGGGAGGAGCCTCAGGGAAGGCAGGTTACCCGTCTGCCTACTGGGAGAGGAGGGGGTCTCTTGCACCTTCCTATGAAGCTGGCCAACATCAGAGACAGGATACTGGACTAGCTGGACCATGGGTCTGATCCAAAATGGCAATCCCTGTGTCCCTATGCAATCAAGAGAGGCAAAGGTCACAGTATTCACCCTATATATGCCGCCCAGCTCCTCCAAGCAAAGATCTTTGCTAGCCACTTGGCTCCGGGAATCTGTCCCAATGAGATGCGTTAGCACAAAAGGCTCAAACCACAGAAAGCATTCAGATGCTTTCGTTCATTCCACTGACCTGGGCTGCTAATATTCCAGAGAGATTTAATTAAGCAAATATAGTTTAAAAAAGAAAAGAAAAGGAGGAAGATACCACTGCATTTTATTCTGGAGCGACACATTCTATTACACACACACACACACACACACACACACACACTTGCTGCAAAGTAATTTTTAGCTGATAACATCACAGCCTAGATTTGAAAGATCTTCTCTATAGGCATGGTAACAGCCCTTGCGTTTGTGGGCTGAGCAGCATTCTAAATTAGCCAGGGACGTCAGCAGCTAAAAGGAGGGAGGGAGGGATTCAGCAGGCAGAAGAGTGAGGGGATGGGTCCCCTCTGCATGGGGTGCACGCAGGCAAAGGACAGCTGCAGGAGATGTTAGAGGTGAGGCAGAGAAGCTGATCCTGCCTGGAGCTGCTAAGGAGGCCGATCTTGTGCAGGCCTGCAGGGACGCCAAGGGAGGCGCAAGCAGACCAAACCCCCAGTAGGTTGCGAGTTGGGGGGAGCGACTCGGTGGGGGTAGGAACAGATCCTCCACTAAGGAAGAGTCCAATGCAGCACTCCAGGGGGCGAGGCGCCATCTAAGCAATGAGATGGGGGTACCCAGAGTCTGCACAGCTGAGGACTGCAGCAGCATCTGGCTCAGGCGCCCATTCTGTCAAAACAGAGCAGACAGCAGCTGCCTCTTCCTTAACGCGGCAGTTCAAGAAACCAAGACTACGAGGCTCATCGGGTCCTGCTCCAGTTCAGCAGACAGGTAAGGATCTAGCTAACTACGATCCTGACATGGCCCCCCATTACCACAGTAGCTCAGCACCTCACAGTCTTTAATGTATTTATCCCCTAGGAGAGAGGGCAAAGCTATTATCCCATTTTACAGACGGGCAACAGAGGAACTAAGTGACTTGGACAAGATCATACAAAGAGTCTGTGGCAGAGCAGGGAATTAACCCTGCATCTTCTGAGGCTAGTGCCCCAATGGCTAAACTAATGATCTCACCACTGACCCGTCCTCCTTCGCCCCATACACCAACGTCCCCCTGCAGCGATCCCTCTAAACTCACTCCCTAGAGTTCCAAGCAGACACCAAGAGCCGGGCCAGGAGGAAAACAAGAGCAAAGTGCTGCTCCCTAGCAGCTGTGCAGGCAGAGGCCAGCGGAGACCCTTCCGATACATCAGCCTCAGCCAATGAGATTTCAGAGCTAGCTTCACATTGGCAACTCAAACCGCTCCCGCAAGCTGGTAAGCAGCAGATTCAGGGCTGCCCTGGCAAGGGCATTCAAGTCCCCCTTCTGCTCCGGCGCCTGCAAACAGACCCAAGCCTAAAGAAACAGCATCCAGCTGGCTCCCGGGAGGGCTGACAAATTAGTAACTTTTTTTTTATCATTAGTGCTTTAAACGAGATGCTCTCTAATCCCGACAGCGTTTGGCACAGAGACAGATTCACACCGGAGTTTGCATCTCCCGACAGTGGGACAGAATCCTTCCATCGACCCAGTTCCCATCTCTCGGAGAGGTGGATTTGCTACAGCGATGGAAGAACGCCTGCTGTCGGCTGCAGCGTTGCGAGCGCAGATGTAGCCTTAATCCGACACCCCTGGTAGCACTTTACACCCAGTTTGCCTTGGGGGTAAGTGGCAGCACGCGGCGCAGGAGATGGGGAAGTTTAGGCCCACAAAGCGCAGTGCTACTCTGAAAAGCAATTCAGTGGCAGTGGCAAGGTGGGTTCCTGGAGTCTCCAATGTAGGTCAGTTTGCAAGTAAAAAGGATCTGGAGGGGCATCTCCCTTCCCCTCCAAGCTGCTAGCTCTGCAAACTCATAGTGGCTCTTGGACTCTAGCGGAGGGGGGTGGGAGTGAACTTTTCAAAAATACTTAAGCAATTGAAGTGCCTAAGTCATAGAATATCAGGGTTGGAAGGGACCTCAGGAGGTATCTAGTCCAACCCCCTGCTCAAAGCAGGACCAATCCCCAGACAGATTTTTGCCCCAGATCCCTAAATGGCCCCCTCAAGGATTGAACTCACAACCCTGGGTTTAGCAGGCCAATGCTCAAACCACTGAGCTATCCCTCCCCACAATGATGGGGGTGCTTTTGAAGATTCTCCCAAGTGTCTTTCCTGCTTGCACGTTGTCACTAGCGATATGGGTTCCGTGGGCCTGAGGCACAGCTCTACCGCTGCGCTGCCGTAAGTGGAATGACTGCGCTCGGCAAACTGCTGCTGATGCACCAGGAGGAGAACCCAGCCCCCAGAGCTAGGTTGGCTCACTGGGCTAGCAGGCAGGCAGGACACTCACAATGAAAAGCCACCTGTTCCTGGCATTTGAGCGAGCAGATCTCACGCCAACACACCCAGGGGAGGGGGAGATCAGATGCTGTTTGTGCACCACTTGGCCAAACAGATTTGCACTTTAAACAAATTGGCCGAGATTGGGGAAGGGAGGGGAGTGAGTGACTAGCAATTTTAAGCAGCCAACATCAGATACCTTTAAAGGGATCCCAATGTGCAGAACCTACTGGGCACCTCAGAAAAATTCAGACCTCTTTAAAGGCATCTCAAGTTGAATGCAAAACAAAACAAGAAACACCAAGGCACTCAATCACTAGTTGTCTGGCAATTATTTCTACCTTGACAGCATCCCTTTAAAGGATTGTGTGTGTTAGTTATAGATATCAAATAATGAACCTTCATCCCCTCCACTCTAAAGTCTTTGATACTCTCAAAGCCCTTTCTTCCTGAAAGGGGAAATCTTTTCCCACACAAGCTAGCCCAAGGAAGAGATTAGGTGCTCACAGCAGCAGAGAGAGAAATACAGTAGAGGGCTTCAAGCCTGCAATCGCCTCTCATTAATAGGAAAGAATATATTTCTCTCACGGACAGTCTAGCCAAAGGAGCAATCTGGCATTCTAAGGCAAGGCTTTACGAGGGAGGAGAGACAAAACTGGTAAAACGCTTGTGTGGCAATGAAGAAAGGAGAACAAATAAGATTCAGGGATGAAATTAAATCCTGCAAAAGGGAGATTTCATCAGAGGCTGGGGGGGGGGGAGAGATTAACCTCTTGATTGCTTTATCTGCAGGTCTAAAAATGGGTGATCAGCACAGGGTGGGTTTCCAAGGCAGTTGTTTTTCAAGCTGTAATTTTAAACCTGGTCAGTTTCTCCCTTCACCATCAGTATAATTTGCCTGTAAAAAATTCCCCAGTGTTGAATGGAAGTTTTTACCACATGTTTTTCAGTGTCAGTAATGAGCTGTTAACAAGACATTGATTACTTATGCAAATTAATGGAAGTGGGCAGCATGGGGGGTTTCAGAGGAGGCGGCTTCTTGCCCCGTCCATGTGTCCACGTTAAATCACTGAGCTTGTAACGCCAGTTCTGAACGGCTTGGACACGTGCCCTCTCTGGCAGAGGGGAACTGTCTAGGGCTGAAAACGCTTACTCCTGCGAGGAACGCAGCTGAGTTCAACAGGATTACATGCCAGAAATGGGCGGCTGAGATCCCAGACTTGGTACATGTCGGTAACGCCAGGCCAAAGGGAGTGCAAAGGGCTACCACCTCTGATTAGGCAGCGTTTCACTCCTGAATTGTCTGGTGTAAACCCTGGGAGAAGAGCAACACAAAACCAGGCCTTGGGCATTTGCAGAACATAAGAACGGCATTACTGGGTCAGACCAAAGGTCCATCTAGCCCAGTATCCTGTCTTCCGACAGTGACCAATGCCAGGTGCCCCAGAGGGAATGAACAGAACAGGCAATCATCCAGGCCTTTTGGAGCCCAATTAGCAAATGCCACACACTTCCTGGGTGAGCCTGGGCAACTGCCTCTGAGCTGCAGGTCTGACTCAGTGGAAATAAGACTTCCTTTCTCCCACTCTTGGTCTGTCTTTTCTTTTTAGACTGCGCAGCGCCTAACAGAGCAGGGCCCCAAAATTGATCGGGACCACTAGACATTACCATAGTTCAGGTAATAAGTTAGCGGTGATAGGCTCAGAGTCACTGACAGCGTTCAAGGGTCCGAGTCAGTTGCAAGTGCAAGACCAGTCCAGACCCAAAGCGAAGCAAGGCTTTGGGGCGATTGCTCTTGGCTGCATGCCGCAGCAGGACTCGAAGGGTTACGGAAGCATTTGCAGCCTCATCTGCATGTCTATACAGATCAGCGAGGGAGGGCTGGCGAGGGGATAATTAGCCCAACCAGATTCAAGCCGCCTTGAGTCACCGACAGGGACAGACAGATGCCAGGCGAAAAACTGGGATGAGTGCCTCCAACTTTCAGAGGGCTGGTAACAAGCTGACAGAACTTGTGACTAGAAAGGATTTGCAGGTCTCCACCCGCAGCATGGAAAAATTAACCCTTGAAAAGAATGACGAACCCCAATGCTACTGAAATCTTAAATATCAGCTCCAAAGCCCTTCTCCCTTCACTCAGCCAGAAGCTCAGTTATTCTTGGCAGGTCGATCCCCTCCCCAACCCTTTACCTCTTTCAGGGGAGCTATAGAACTCCTGCGGTCGTGAGCAGTTTCTGCCTTGCGGTCATTAGAGATCATTATAATGAATTATCAGCTGTATATCGTAGGAGCCCTAGTCATGAACCAGGACCCCACTGCACTAGGTGCGGCACGCACAAAGAACATAAAGACAGTCCCCGCCCCAAGGAGATCAGGAATGACTCACATTTCAGAATCCTCAGCTAATCACCCCATCCCACCGGGAACGAGAGGGTTAAAAGGAAAAGCACTTCTGCTGCTGCTGGTCACCGTGGAGCAGGGTTATGGATCACCCCCATACAAAACCTTCCGACCTGTAGCTTCCTTGGGTAGCTCATTCTCTCCTCCCCGCCATGCCCAGAGAAGGATGGTGGGAGGGATACACAAGCATTGGCACGGTATTGTTGTAACTGACCAGAGGGTCCTTGCGGCTCTGTAACTCATGCCCGTGACTCAGGAGAGGAAGCAAAATGCTGTTCTTGATGAGAGCACAAGGACCTAACCAGGCGGCTAGATTCCCGCACACCCACTGGAATCCACACCGCCGCTTCCAATTCTGAGCAGCTCAGAACTCATTGGGTCACGTAAGGCATTAAACAGCTCAAACTTCACGGCTCCAGCTGTGGCGCGCAGCCATTCCCCCTCCAGCGGCTGAAGCTCACAGGCTAAGCAAAGACAGGCCTGGCTGGTTCAAGAACTGGGCCAGATGCCCCAAGTTGCAGGAGGTGCCACTTTTCAGAGGTGCCACAAGCCCCAAGCCATGACCACTTGTGTGCTTTAAAGGTCTGATGGCACTTGTCACAAGGGTGCGGGGAAGTTATACCCAGAGGCAGCATGGTCTAGTGGATGTAGCACAAGATGGGGAGCAGGGAACCCTGGCTTGCAGTCCTAGCTCTTGGGCCAATCATTTCACCATCTGTAAAATGGAGACTTGTTATCCCTCATTGCAAGGATTAGGTTTGTAAAGGGCTTTGAGAATACAAAATGCTAGAAAGTCCTAGCTACCACTCTCATCATTAACTGATGTCCTTGGTAGAGTCCACACTCCCGCCCACAGTTTCAAATAGCTACAGCATTCTTCCTCACTCCCTCTCCCGGCGCCTTGCTGTGTGCTGTTCTAAGCAGCGGCTGCGTCCCAGCCTGGAAACAGCTGCATTTTAGCAGGGCGTGACGCGATTCTGGAAAAGCCCTTCGGGATCTTTAAGGATGACAGGGGGGTCAAAAAAGATAAAACATTGTGAACTTTAGTGACAGCAGGATTCTCACACCCTATTTAAGGGAAAAACACCCTGGGCCCAGATCCACAAAGGTATTTAGGCACCTAACTCCCATTGATGCCAGTAGGATTTAGGAACCTAAATGCTGAGGCTGTGGGCCCATCTACCAGCTGAATAACTCTCTTGCAGCACAGGGGCACGGGTTACCTTTGATGGCAAGAAACTTACCCTTGCCACCCTTTGTGACTCAGAGCTATCCACATCACTGGGGCTCTCCCACCAGCGGCACTCCGCCTCCGAGCTTCACCACAGCTGCTGATGAAAGGACTGACTCAAAGATTTACTGGTGACCTCGAAGGCCCCCCGAGAGACTCCTTCCTCAGCCTCCATGCTCGGCAGCCAGGTTCGTGCTGCTCACCCACCTCTCCCATACAGTAAAGCAGACAGGGGGCGGGTGTAGGCAGAACACGTTCTACAGCTAAATCCCCTCCGCTGGGGAGTTCGGGCACAGGCCGCCAGCAGCAGGAGAGGTTGTGGTTTCTCAGTGGAGCGGCCAGATGAATTTGGGGAGCAGCCAGGTGGCCTCGTGCATCAGTTCCCGCGCCTTGGGAAATGGGAGATGTTGCATTGCAACTTTCCTCTTCCCCCCGTTCCTGCGACTGCCGGAAGCAGAACTAGAGGGGAAACAATACAGTGGAAGTCAGGCTATCCCCTTTGCACTGGGCTCAGTCCTGATCTTCCAATCGCTCCCCACCCTGGGCCCAGGCCGTGAACAGACCGGTTAGCGCTGCAGGCCCGTGGATGACAACTCCGCTCCTCTGGTACAATGGAATTCTTGACAATAAGAATCAAGCACGTCCGTGAAGGAGACGGAACCTTCTCCGGGGCGGTCCGAGGCTGTGGAGTGAACTGCCCCAGTAACTGATGCCTGGTCTATACTGGAGCAACCACGCTACCCCCAGCATAGGCACCGACTCCATGGGTGCTCCAGCCCCAGAGCACCCACGGAGAAAAATTAGTGGGTGCTCTGCACCCACCGGCAGCCAAGCTCCCCGCCCCATCTCACCTCCTCCTCTGCCTCCTCCCTTGAGTGCACCGCATCCCCGCTCCTCTGCCTACCTCCCAGCGCTTGCCGCCACCAAACAGCTGTAGCAAGCTCTGGGAGGGAGGGGGAAGGAGCGGGAACGTGGCGCGCTCAGGGGAGGAGGCGGGGCCGGGGCGGGGATTTGGGGAAGGGGTTGGAATGGGGGCGAGGCAAGGATGGAGTCGGGGCGGGCCCGGGGGCAGAGATGGGTCGAGCACACACCGGTGCCAGTAGAAGTCGGCGCCTATGACCCCCAGTGTAAACACAGCCAGGTCGACGGAAGTATTCTTCCAACCACCTAGCTACCACCTCTCGCGGAGGTGGTTTAACGGTGGTGATGGCTAACCCCTTCCGTCCATATAGGAGGCGTGTATATGACAACGCTACAACAGCCCATTAGCAGAGACATGGCCTAAGGACCATCCCAAACCTCAGCACTTTCCGCTCGAAGCGCCAAGTGCGTTTTTTTGACCTTGCCCTCGCTAACAGAAACACAGAGCAACAGGTATGTTTATTTAACAAATACAAAATAAAAAAACACTACCAAAACTTGGCACTCCGCTTCCCACACTCCTCCCTCTGGAGGAAGGATGAGAACAAACAACATGTGACAGCTGTTTACCATGTTGCTAAAGGTACTGTTGGAAGGCACTCAGATCCTACGGTGAGGAGCTTGGTATGAAAACCGAAGTACAGCCTTGGAGGGGTTTGATTTTTATTGGTAAACGTCTATGTCACTGTACACGCACACAAACTAACAAAAAATTATTTCCATCGATAATAATTACTGACCTATCTGTAAAATTCTATATGGTCTCAAGCAGCATTTTTCTGAGAGTTTGATTTAAGGACATTTACTTTGTACATCTGGAAACGTGACATTGACAAGTTGTGATTTAACGGTTATAAAGCTTTAACTTTTTGAATCTCAGTCTCTACCCTTCTTAAATAATTATTGTTCTACCCTCCCCTTACTGTCTAACCCCCCCCCCATAACATCCTGCAACTGGGAACATTTAAATGGATAGAAAAAAATTAAAAATGCAGCATCGCATGCAACTGTGAACAAAAATGCTAAAAATAAACGTCGATCTTATCCATCAAAGTTAGAGAAAAATAAAAATCGAATTCTGCCAAACTTGCCTATATAGAATACAATCAAATCAGTAAAAAGAACAAGGAGTCCTTGTGGCACTTTAGAGACTAACTCTAAGGTGCCACAAGGACTCCTCGTTCTTTTTGCTGATACAGACTAACACAGCTACCCCTCTGAAACCAATCAAATCAGTGTAGGTGGAACAGAGATCGACCCGGAGCAGACCATCTAGGGAGTTCCACTTTCCCGCACGCTGAAACAGAGTCTCACTCACTCCGGGTTCATTCTGAGCAGAAGCCTGGACACACACAGCTTGCACCCCCCAGCAGAGGGAAACCCCTAAATGCAGTCGGGTTGCATTCACTCCAGGTTTGAGGAGGGGCCCGTTCCCTGCCCTTCCCAACCTAAGTCGACCAGGAGGTTCAAGGAAGGAAGAAGCCACAGAGCTGCTCTGCCACTGAGCTGCAGCAGGGCACACAGTTAGTGGATCCAGCTAGCAGCCCCATTCCCACTTTCCCCCCAGTCTGCTCCAAGCTGGGAGGAGGGACCCACAGGCTGAACCAGCCTCATGGAACCTAACAACCCACAAACTCAGCTACTAAAAGAAAAAGGGTTTAAAAAAAAAAAAAAAAAAAGGCTGCTCACGGATGGACTAAAATGGCTAAATTTGTGGAACGAGCTGTGGCTCACCCAGGACTCCTCGGGAATCAGAGATCCTACCAGGGCTTTGTTTGTCCTTGGAAGTTGGAAAAGCAACTCCACCCTTCCCATCCTGCATTTACCTACTACATGAGGCTACTTGTGGTTATGAGGAGTTACACTTAGCACCCCTAGAGCACCTCCCATCTGAGGATCTCAACGAGCATCATGAAGCACCATTTCCACCTCCCGCTGCCCCCCCCCCCAGCCGCAGGGCAAGGAGAGAAATGGAGGCCCAGAGGGGACGGCACTTGCCCAAGTGCGCACAGACAGTCAGTAGCAGAGCTTGGAATAGAAGAATCCTGGTCTCCCGACTCTCAGTCCCGTCCCCTCTCCACCGCATAAGCGCTGGGCAGTTCTACGCTGCCAAAGGACGTTCCCAATGTCTGAGTGCCCCCCGCTCCAAGGGGAGCCAAAGGGGGCTGAGGGTGCCCAGCACCACTGGACACCAGGTCCAAGCGCCCTTCAGCAGACCCAAACTCAGCTCGGCGGCCAGCATCATCCGTCAGCCAATCGACTAATCTCAAACACACACACCTCATCAACGCGAGACTCCTTGGGGCAGCAAAGCAGAGACAGCGGGCACGGACCTAGGCATCTCCTGACCCAGCTCCACAGCTAACCCCTTCCTAGATACCTGGATGATTAAACCCAGAGCACTGAAGCAAACCCCGCAGCACGCTCAGAGCTCTGCAAGTGGAGCCGGGAGGAGGAGCCTGTGAGAGGCTCTTTCAATTGCAACATCCACTCTGCTGTAAGCGCCACTAATGATTTGTGAAATCCCACACCTGTCCCCCTGGGCCAGGTGATTACACAAGGCCTGGAATATACACAGCAGGAGCTGACCTGCTGGGTTCCTAAGTGAGAGGGAGGAGAAAAGGAGTCACAAGTGTTACTCACCTACAGAAATCCACCCTCTCGCTTTAGCCTGGAGCTCGTAAGCCAACACCTGACATCAGGGAAATCCATCCGGGGCCTGACACACACACACACAGGTGTTTTCTGCAGTCCAAGAGAATCAACCATGCCCAAGGAAGAAGCTAATTCTGCTCCTCAGAAGAGCCAAGTCACCCCCGACAACGCCAGAAACAAGTCTGGCCTTGGAGCTAAAGGTCAGGTTCCGCTCTCAGGCCTGGTCTACACTTCGCCTGGTGGAGTTCCTACAGCAACTGTCCCATTGCTGTAGGAAACATCTACACTACGGCACTACAGCCACATAGTTCTGGTGCTGTAGCACCCGTAGTGTAGACAAGGCCTCACTCACTCTGGCTTTAATCTAGAGTCACTCCACTTACGTCAACGGAGCAACTATGGAGTTATAGCAGTGCAAATGGGAGATCAGAATCTCAGAGTCAAATCAGTAACAGGCAGATGAAGAGGGGTCAAGTTTTGTGGACTAATCCC
The DNA here is from genome assembly GCF_002925995.2 of Terrapene triunguis. Lineage (NCBI taxonomy): Eukaryota > Metazoa > Chordata > Testudines > Emydidae > Terrapene > Terrapene triunguis. Next base: position 1,119,665 of record NW_020664404.1, on the reverse strand, counting down.
CAGAGCCTAGCCCAAAAATAGACCAGCTCCACATTGCTTCAACTCTCTTCTCCTCCAAGCCCCCATTCTTCCAGGAGGCCAATAAACACTAGTCCAAGGGTAACAAAACAAAGAACACAGAACTAACAAGACCCTGTGCTAAACATAACCCGCTTTTTGTCTGGCCTTGTTAGCTGTATTATGGTAGCACCAAGAGGCCCTCGAAACCTAGAGCAGGGCCCCGCTGTTCTGGGCACCGTACATATAGAGGTAGAGTCCCTACCCCATAGAGCTTACAAACGAAACAGCCAAGACACACACCGGATGGGTGGGAAGGGAAACAAGTAGTGACTCGCCTTCGATCCCCCAGCAGGTCAGTGGCAGAGCTGGGACTAGAACCCAGGGCTGCTGACTCCCAGTCCTGCGGCCTAGCCACTGTCTCACCTTCCATCCTTCAGTTAGACATTGCCTGCTTCTCAGGGTGGGGAGCCAGTTTCCTACTATGCTGGTGCGAGGCACTTTGCAGACACGTATTTGACCATCTCTTCCCAAAGAGTTCTTTACAAAAGTGGGTAAACATCATCACTACCCGCCCCCCACGCCTTTTGAAACAGGGGCATAGGGAATTGCTTTGACTTGCGGTGTCAACAGCAGAGTTGGGAATGGACCCCAAGGAGTCTAGACTCCCATGAAACTCAAAGCCACGTCTGCCAAGCCATGAGATGGCACACACCTCCTGGATCAGAGTCCATCTCCTGCCAGGATCTAGGCCCTGATACAGGGCTAGAGGTCACACCGGCAGATCTTATTGCATTAGGAAATGTACAAGGTCGGGGGAAGCCCCGATACTGGACGTTCTCTGGAGCACAAGCTCAGGAGGGGAGCCCAGCCAAGCAGCACCACAGCCAGAGAAGTTTAAATCCCTCCATCTGCATTCTGTTTCATGAGCGCCTCTGCCCTTCCCCCACCTACTCCAGGAGCTGGAGTAAGGGGTGGAGAGTGGGGAGACTGACAGGAAGAGAATTCCTCTTCCAATAGCCCAGCAATCGCCTCCAGGCTAAGTGATATATACCCTCGGAAGGCAATAAGCAAAGCTCTGCTCCACCCCTCGTTCTGAGAAGTTTGTGCACTGGAGAATCAGGGAAGCTGTCCATCAGCCTGTAGCAGGGATGAGCCACCAGCTAGGCGCTACAGCCGGGCAGTTCCTGGACATCCCCCCAGTGCCCTTGTATGTTTACACTGCATTTTGGAGGAAGACTCCCAGCCTGGGTCAACAGACTCAGGCTTGCAGGGTTCACGCTAGCACCCTAAAGATAGCTGTGTAAGCAGCCCTCGAGCTTATGAGGAGAGATTAAAAAGACTGGGACTGTTCAGCTTGGACAGGAGACGACTGTGGGAGAGAATACGACAGAGGTCTACAAAATCATGAGTGGTGTGGGGAAAGTTAGTGTAATTTACCCCTTTACGTAACACAAGAATAAGGGGTCGCCCGATGGAAGTAATAGGCAGCAGGTTTAAAACAAACAAAAGGAAGTACTTCTTCACACAGCGCACGGTCAACCGGTGGAACTCATTGCTGAGGGAATGTCGTGAAAGCCAAAAGTATAACTGGGTTCAAAAAAGAACTAGATGAGTTCATGGAGGACAGGTCCATCCATGGCTATTAGCTAAGATGGTCAGGGATGCAAACACATGCTCCGGGTATCTCTAAACCTCTGACTGCCAGATGTTGGGACTGGATGCCAGGAGATGGATCACTCAATGACTGCCCTGTTCGATTCATTCCCTCTGAAGCACCTGGCATCGGCCACTGTCGGCAGATAGGATACCCGGCTAGATGGACCATTGGTCTGACCCAACATGGCTGTTCTTAGGTTCAGAGCCTGGTGGTAATTTGAGCCACAACTTCAAAGGGCTCTAGCGTGAGCCCTGCTACCCGAGTGTCTTGACACAGGCTGGTAGGCTTGCTCCCAGGGTCCCCAAAACCCAGTGTAGACATTGCCTTCTGAAGCGCCTCAGGGTGTGATTCCAGATGTTCCCATGGGAGCCACAACTGCAGTTCTGCCCTCCTAGGAAGAGTGGGCTGTTTAGACTGGAAGAACAAGGGGAATTTACCTGAGACTGTTTGGAAGCCTTTTCATGGCTTAAATACAGAAAATACTGTAGATGCTATTCCTTAAGAAGGCCCATAGCTCCTCCTCATCTTGCACTTGTGTAAAGGTTGGGATCACGTCTATATTACCACCACCGAGGGATTTTATTTGTGTTTCAATGTTCCTCTCGCTCTAGGGTTGCACAACCCAATGCATCTAGCACTAGACCGGGAATCGGGAGCCCTGGGTTTTATCCCCAGCTCTCCCACCCACCTCAGGCAAATCACATCCCCTCTCAGGACCAAACCACGTTGAGTGCTGATTACTGAACTGGCTGCTCCTTCCAAATCCCTAACATAACAGGTGATGAGCACGGCCCGCCCCCACCAACGTTCAGCCCCAGCTCCAAACCTGAGCGATGAAATAACGCCATGACAGCCCCAAAGAAATAAGCGTCTTGTTATGAGTTGATCAGCCAGCTCTTCCACGAATGCTGACTCTCTTCACGCAGCCGAGCAACTCGACAGAAACTGGAAAATTAGTCATTAACTGACAGGAAGTCGCCCGCCAGTCAACAGGGGCAGCGTGTTCTGGGTTATACAGCTAGAGAACACTAGCCCGGCAGTGTCTGCCTGAGAGATGCAGAGCTCCCACACAATTCCGCACTAGGAGAGGTTTCTGAGATGCTGGCAGGCACAGAAAGGGTGGAACGAGAGGCAGCCGCCCCCTCCTTCCACATAACTAAACCACTGGTAACCACGCCGGTGGATCAGCTTTTCCCATGGCCACATCACGTCGCTGCTGCGGGACAGCTTGCGAATCCCCTGCTCTCCCAACTCCGGCTTACAGCCCGCGGCAGGCAAAGTGCGCTAAAGCCAGAGAGAGGGGGAAAAACTCAAAATTTGGGGTACAAGCAGAGCTATTCCACACTGGCCCTGGGCAGGGGACATTTGGGGTCCAGCGAGGGTCTTAACTCAGGCATTCTGTCTACGGGGGGAATTGCCAACCATAGCTGTAGTGGAATAACTATGCTGCTATCGCTATTCAAGTGTGGGACATTCTATTCTGGAATTTCAGGATAGCTGGTCCATTTCCAAAGCAGAGTAACTAATCCAGACTAAACAGTCAACTTATTTTGGAAGAGAACATCCACATGGGGGTGTTATTCCAGAACAGCTATGGCAGAATCACTATGCTGTCAATTTCCCAAGGCCCAGAGAAACTTTCATTAGTGAAACTTACATGACATGTCTAAGCCCTGCATTCCCGGAGCAGAGATTGCACATCAGAGCACCAGAGCAGACCATCACTGCAGACAGGGTTTGGGTCAAAGCTGTTCAGAGCCGTGGAGTGGGTTAAAGGGTGCAGCCTTTATTTTAAATGACATGCCCGGCTGCAGGTAAATTTGGTGTTTGCCAGAGTTTTATTTATTTTAAACCCGCCACAGCCAGATTCTAATCTTCCATGGATTAACTGGCCAAGATTTGCAAGAGTGGCTTTAGGGGCGTCAATAGGACACGTTAAAGAGGCCTGGGATGCAGAGGGCAGGAGCCCAGCAGTTCATGGGAAATAGATTCCTTTAGGGAGTCTGAAGTTCGGCACCTTCAAAATTCACTAGCCCCTTTTGAAAATTTAGCCCACCTATTTCAAAGCCAGAAGAGGCCACAATCTAATCTGACCTCCTGCCCAACGGGCCCTGGAACGAGCAGTCAAAGAGTTTATAATGCCCAGAGGTGGCTATTTTTCCACACAGCTGCTCCCATTCTAAATCATCTGAGTTTCTCTCTCATTGATCGTTCAAGATCAATCCATCCCTAAGAATATCCAACCTGCATAAAGACCCAGAAATTAAGACTGGTGCAGAACAGCGAGATTCCGACCTCTGCCAATACAGCAGCTCCTCTTTCCTCCCAGCCCCTCTAGCAGCAGACTCCCATCTTCCTCCAGCATAACCCCACCTGAGCCCTCACCCAGCAGGGGTGCTAGGACGTGAACCGCGAACGCGATTGCTCTTAGTCAGTTTCACGCTGCTGCCAGCATGGTGCGGAAAACCCGGCTGTGCAGGAGTTACAAGTGCCACTGTGCCGTTGGAAAGTGCTTGTCTTCCGCTGGAGACACTTGAGAGAGAGAGAGGAACGTGAAATGAGAGGGAGAGCAGGTGAATAATTCACAGAGAGAAAGAAGAGACCAAGAGACAGTATCCGGGTGCTTATGCAGAATGGATATTCTTTGAACAATCAAGAAGTCTAAAACCTCACCCCTGAGATGTTCTATTCCTCCTCCCCAGTGTCTAAGGTAGGGCAAGATTCCCCACCCGGCAGCCAACAATGAAATAAGAACCTCAACATTTAGGCAGGAGTCGTAACTGCACATGTTTTCGTTTTAAAACCGCATGACACACAGGGACGTCCTGGGTCACTGAGTCCAGTCCCTGGCTATCACAGGCAATGCCGTCACTAGGTCCCATTCATAAACTTAGCAAGTTCCATCTTCAAGCCAGTTAGGTAGTTTGCCCCCACTCCTGCTATTGGTAGCTGGGCCAGAACCTCACTCCTCCCATGGTTAGAAACCTTCTAACTTCCAACCTATGTTTGTTCATGAGCCATCATTGTCCTCTAGTTTGAAGAGCTCTCTCTCTTCCCTGGTGTTTACCCTCCTGATGTATTTATAGAGGGCAATCATATCCTCTGGCAGTCATTGCTTTGCTAGGCTAAACAAGCCAAGCTCTTTCAGTCTCCTCTCGGGGCTCTCCGTTCAACTGACCATCCCAGCACCCTTCTCTCCACCTCTCGCAGTCTGAATTAGTCTTTTTTTCAACACGGGTGAGCAGAATTGCACACAGTATTCCAGAGGAGATCTTGTCCAGTAGCACTAATACATCCCTATTTGATCCGGTCAGAAAGCGACTTTCCACACCCATATCCCAAGAGGCCTTATCATTGCACTGACACAGACAGCTGGGCCAGAAGGTGCAGCCATTTAAAAGCCAAGCAAGTCTGTTTCCAGGCTAAAGACAGAGAGATCCCTTGAAATCCAGCCACGAGACGGTTCAGTCCCTGACAGATCGGACTCTGCTCTCCAGAACCAGAAGACAATGAGCTGTGTTGAGACCTGTGCTGAGAAAAAGGAGCCCGAGTCTTCCACTCTCAGTCATGTTAAGTAGTCCCTACCTTGGGCAAGTTGCCCGAGTGACCTCTCAATGCGACAGCTTGCATGAGTGAAGGTTGCAGAATTCAGGCCTATAGTAAGAGCATCATAGGAAGTGACATACCTGGATCAGAGCAGCGGTTAAGCTAGTGCAATACCCCAACACAGACGATGGCCAGCACTGAACGATTCAGAACAAGGTGCATGAAACCCTGCAGGAGGCAGGTCTGGGATAACCTGTCCCCAGGGAAAGTTGTCTCCTGACCCCCAATAACTAAAGGTTAGCGGATGCCCTGAAGCATGAGGATTCTGACAAGCAGGACATCCAGAGGAGCAACATTGTTTAGCAATCAAGCTGGTTAACAGGACAGCAGTGATATCTAAGCTTCCCCCTGGAAACCTAAAGAGTTGTAGACCCACCACACTCCATTCCCGGAAAGATTAATTTAAAGATGATGGGAAAGCTAACATCTAACCAAAAATAACCAACAGTCTGTTACATTTTCACATTTCCTCCACTTTTAGGAGATATGCCAAGATCATTTATTTGATGGCATCTTTCCATACCCTTTTCCAGTAATTTCAAGTGAAAGCCCAGGAATGTGATCCAAACAAAAACAAAAACTCACAAGCTATGTCTTTAGTTTCATGCCATATAACACTAAGTTACCATGTCATCTTGGATCAACAGTTCTGGGTCTCCTCAAACACTACCCCAACATTTCTTAAGCGACTAGTGATTTTGCGGGTGTCCAACTTGAGACAACACCTTAAAGGGGTCTGATTTTCAGAGGGTGAGTGCATGGCACATTCTGAAAAATCAGGCTATTAAGTGCCCCTCAATCTGGACACCCCCCCAAAATCATTAATCACTCTTGAAGATTTAGACTGAGCTCTCCCCATCTTGTTCTTCTTTAAAATAAGCACAGGCTGTCATATTTTCAAATGTAATACATTTCTTTTTAAAAAAGTAAACCTATTTAATTTAAATTTTAAATAAATCCTTTTAAAAAAATCATTGATTTTTATCCAGCATGAGTATAAGGCACCTTGATACTGGTGTAACGGTATCCACACGAGGGGTTGAACCAGAATAAATATATTGGTTTAAAAAGAAACAGAAAAATCACACCCCTGACATGGTTTTACCAGCGATGAAACTGTGCATAGATCAAGTCTTCGTACAAACAGCTAAAACGCAGCCAGCATAGGGCAAAGTAGCCTGTTGCGTGGCAGACAGCAGTGTGCAAAGAGAAGTATTTCAACTTGGTATGCTCCAAAGGGGAAAGGAATTTGCTGCTACTTCCCGATCTCTCTGTCTCTTTAAGAATTACATGTGCAACATTTTTAACCAGAATGTAGCAACCACCCCAGCCGGTAAAACCAGAAATTTGTAATCTTTGTCCTATATAATACTGCAAGTCTTGTTTTATAGCTCTCACTCAGAGATGCTTTATTGATAGGATCTTGCTCTACAGAATGAAGCAGGTTTCCTTGGTTTTCCTAGGTGGAGTTACATGGAGGATCAGAGCTGCAGGAAGAGGGACGTACAATGTCCGTCCCATCTCAGCTCTTCCCCCCCCAAGGAAGGTCTCCTTATCTGGGATTGTTTCAATCTATTTAGCTTAACAAAGAGAAGGTTAAAGGTTGACTTGATTACACTCTAAAGTATCTACAGGGGAACAAACATTTCATAATGGGCTCTTCAATCTAGCAGAGGAAGGTCTAACATGTTCCAAAGGCTGGAAGTTGAAGCTAGACAAATTTAGACTGGAAGTAAGGCAAAAAATGTTGACAGTGAGGGTAATTAACCATTGGAACAATTTGCCAAGGGTCATGGTGGATTCTCCATCATGGGCAATTTTAAAATCAAGATTGGATATTCTCCTAAACAATCAGCTCTAGGAATTATTTGGGGAAGTTCTCTGGCTTGTGTCATCCAGGAGATCAGACTAGATGGTGGGCCCATCTGGCCTCGGAATCTATGAGCTCTTCTTCCAGCTGTGGTAGTTTGGATTTCAAACAATCCCAAGCTGCAGTAAGAAGAATGCTAAGGTTGCCAGATGGTGGTCTGGAAAGCTGTGCTGCCTCTCCACTTTTGTTCCAGCTGCTAAACTACATTCGAAGAAGCGGCTGCGGTGATGAACGCTACCACCCTACTGACACTTTCCCATGTAAGCAACTGCTGCAGACCGGGACGTTTCGTGATCACAAGCGGGAAGGGAGGTGGGGCCTGGGGACCGGCAAACAGGAGGGGAGGGATCCTCGAGCCATGTTCAACATGAAGAGATGGTCCACACTGTGACAAAGTTTGAGAACCCCATGCAAAGAGAGAGGTGGCTGGTGCTTGATACCTTATTAAAAGAATAGGCAGGCAGGCCAGGGTAACTTTTCCCCAGGAAGGGGAGGGGATGCTAATTTGACCGGGAATTCTTGTGAGTTGCAAGCATCAAGTTGCACACTTCTAGCCTCTCCGTTCCTTTTCCTGTCCCATTCGTCCTCCGCCCCTTTGTGAGACTCACCTGTTGCATCTTGACTTTCTTTGGGGCCTGAACCATGTCTGCCTATGGGTCTGTGCAGCCCCTAGCACAACAGGTGTGCCGATCCGGACCACGATTTAAATAAATAATAAAAGTAGGGTACACAGGGGCATGTTTCTCCTAAGAAAAACCTTGCTCTGCAGATTCAAACAACTCCCCCTAGCTGTGTACATCACTACAATATGGTGCTCAGAAGAAGACTCTTCTCCTAGCCAGCTCCAGCCGCGATGCACAACAATTGACTCATGCCACTTCCATGCCCCGCTCCCCCCGCAGCTCTCCGAGCTGGACAAATATTTTCTTTGCTGTCGCAAGCCAGTTTGGCTTAAGAGCAGCGCGAGATAACGTGCACACTGAGAGACAAGAGGGCCACCACCAAACGTCAGCCCAAACGCGTCCAAGTTATCTTCCCATCCAACCTCTTCCTAGAAGAGCAAACTCCCTTTGTGAGCATCGGCACAGACTGATCATTTCTGCGTCGTTTCTTACCCAGCCAGGGCTTGGACCCAGGATCTTTGTTTAAAGGTGCATTTGCCTTCGCTATAGCTGCCCCCCCTGAGATCATAAGCTCTGCACATGACACCCCAATCAATTCCACAGCAATCAAAGAGGAGCTGGCGGCCACAGCTGTGGTTTCCCAGGTAGAGACAGGAAGCGGGGTCAGCTTTTAAAGAAATAAAGATCCCATTTTTCATGCAACTACCCTGAGAACTCCACCCCCCCCCCCAATATCCCAATGGTCCATCTCATCCAATATCCTGTCCCCAGTGCCAGAGGCTCCTGGTCTTAATCCAATTTCCAAGTACTAGGAATTAGGTTTCCTGCAACTTCCCCGATGCTTCTGGCGCCAGCCACTGTCAGACAGGTTACTGAACTAGACAGACCTTGGGTCTGATCCAGTCTCACAAGTCCTGTGAGTCCTAGATGCTCCATAATGGCACCAAATAATGCAATGCTCTGCCATTGAAGGAAGAAGAGAATTTCTTCCTGACCCTTCTTAGCGATCAGCTAGAGCCCTGAAGCATAAGGATTGATAGAACCTCTCTCATTTCTATCCAAGCTAGCCTCCCTGCAGGTGGCACTGTTCACACAAGGAAGAAATTCACCCAGGGACAGAGGAGTCAACATAAGGCCCTCCACACCACTGATGCCCTGCACAGGGGTTGCACAGGAAGGGTGAGACGGAAGCAGGGGCCAGTGCCTTCACACCCTCAGTATGCCATGGAATTGCCCTCTAGGATGTCTTCACATAAGCTAAGGCCGAGGGGACTGCTTGGGATTGGGGGGGAGAAGATGAGGCCAAAGTAGGAGCCAACAGGATCTGCATTTATAGGAGCCCAAAGCATCCCCAAAGTGATGTGGAAGGAGCCTTAAACCCCAGATTGGGGAACTCAATTTCGCCCCACAGCCAGCCAACCCACCTGCACTTCTCCCCCCACAGACCACGATTACTCGCACTTTTCACACACAAGGACCAAATTCCACTTTCACTGACATCCCTGTGACCCCACTACAGTCAATAAGCCAAATTCCCCCCTCTGTAGTCATTGTCACCAGGGCTGCATGAGCACCGAGGACAACACCAGGTGACAGAGCAGTGGGAAAAACATACCCAGGAGGTGAGAGGGCAGAATTCACCCATAACTGTTGGGCTCTATTTTAATAGGTTTCCCGAGTTGCATCTTTGTTATCTGCCTCCATATTATCCTGCACCAGGGAGTTCCACCAGTTATCCCCCCCCCACTTAGGCAAACCAGGAAGATGCAGGAAGTGTAGTATTTCTAAGCTTTCAGAGCTCCCCGTGGAGTGGGAGTGGAAAGCACGGACTTCACGCACCGTTACCAGCCACGCAAGCTCATTCAACAGCCCAATCGGGCACTCACCTCTCTGAGAAGCACCGATTTTTTCTTCTTCAGCGCCTCGCACTTCCTCATTTTGCAGATCTGGTGGCTGGTCCTTCGGTTCACGCAGTGGGTGCAGGCACCGCAATTCCCCTTCCTCAAGCAGGGGACGCAGAGCCCACAGCGCTTCCGTTTCTTTGGCGCCTGGCCGGTGGCATCCACGCCAAGGCAGACGTCGCTCTTCTCCAGGATTAGAAAGCCGCCTTCGCAGGCACTCAACATCTCGCCGCCTTCAGGGAAGCTGTAGGCACCTGCCGAATCATTCCTAAGCTGCAGCAACGACTGGAATTTCTTCATGGCTCCTTGTTGGATCAAGGCAAGGGAGCACTTTTTTTTTTTTTGCTGGACCTAAATACTGAAGGATGCCAAAGGACTGGTAAAGGGGGCGGGCGTCTCCCCCTTACTAAAAATGGGGAATACAAATCTATAGCTAAAAAAATGCGATCACTCCACTAGTTCAGTCTCTTCGCTCTGCCAAACCTTCCAGCTCCGTTCCACCCTCTTTGCAGTTCATCTGGTTTTACACCCGAGTGATTTCTCTCTTCTTGGGGTGCTTCCTTCCCACACTCTGAGTTCTGTTTTCTTAGAGACCCTCTGCGAGGGGATCATCCTGGATGCCACTATACTTTTGGGGGGTGGGGGGTGGGCAGGGGAGTGGTGACTTGGAAACTTGCAGAGTTTAGTTGGAATCTCCTAGGTTGCTGAAGTCTCCAGAACAAAATAATAGTAAAGCTTCTCTCTCTAGCTAAGATTGGGGGATCTCGAAGAGATAGGAGCCAAGAAGGTGTCTTCTGGTGGAGGAAGCAAAAAAACAAAAAAACACGACAGACTGTAACTGTAGTAATTTTGTAGCTCTAAATCATTTTCACTCCCACTCACACCACCAGATCAAGTGCCAAAACAAGGTAACTTACATGGTAAGGCTAAGAACTCAAAATTAAAATGACTGTGTGCCATTCGCCAACACTAAGTCATTTCCAAAAACAAGCACTTAAACATTGAAGTTGCAATTAAAGCAAGTATTACAAATCTCAAAAAAAAAAAAAAAACTTCCTCCAGGAAAAAGGTACATTTAAAACACTGTTCTAAGATACTGATAGCTTAAACCAGAACCCCTTTAAATTCCCACCACTCGTGGAGAAGATCCACTCCCCAACTTTCGCGCTGTCGATTTTTACTTGGCAAATCGGGACTCCTTAAACCCCAACCATGACAGATCCAAGCTGCTGTTACGAGCGAGAGCAGAAGTTTAATAACCCCTTCACTTTCAGTCTCTTTTGCAAACTGCTTTCCCTCTTAACAGCTTCGCTGCTAACTTCGGATCTTTGTTTGCCTGCAGCCGTGTGTGTGAGAGAGTTTATTAGCCACAGATCTGTTTATCTACCCCGCTTTGGAAGGTGGGGTTGTTGTTTTTTTAAACACATATCACCCCACTGCCCTCCAGCCCCCAATACACAAAGAGCCATTACCAGCAACAAGAGGTGCAGCAAATAGCCCTGCAAACGTGTGAATCGGCACAGAGATAAAGAAGAGAGAGAGAAGTGCATGCGGGAGAAGTGGGGGGAAGGGAGTAGAAGTGGGGGGGGGAGGGAGGAGGGGAAACGAACAAGCAGAAGTGGGGATGCAAATTGCAAAGGCAGCTGCTGCAGCACGTTGCTTGCTGCTGCTGCTTCTTTGTTCTGGAGATTCCTGCAACACCAGCCCTGCAGCCAGCTCCTTCCCCCTCTGCTACAGGAGGGGGCCTCTTTCTAAACACCATGAGCCCAGCGGGCTCTGGCGCCTCGCAGAGCTGGGGAACCCCCCCCTCAACCCAGCCCCAGAGAGCGAGCTCACCCCCAGCCCCCGTGCAGGGGACGGACAATGGGGAAAGTTTCCAGGCAGCTGCGGGGAGCGGAGAGGAAGGGCGTGGGGAACCACTTTGCTTCCTCCTCTCCGAGCAGCGCCCCCACAATGCGGGGGGAGGGGAGAGGAGAGGGTATGGCCAGACCCCCCCGCTAGGAGCACAAATTCCCGGAACCCCCCTGGTCCTGGAGCGGAGCCAGGGGACCCCCCCCCCAGCGGGACCAGCAGTTCCTCTTCCCGGGACCAGCGAGCTAGCGGGATCCCGGGTAACCTCTCCCTTCCCGGGGGCATCGGGTGAACCCGACCACCCCACCGCCCCGCCTGGAGTGCAGCTACCGCAGCCTGCTCCCGGGGTGCTACGGGAAGTTGGGGGGCTACTGCGCCCCAAGACTTCCTCCCTGGGGGTCCCCCCTCCCGGGTCCCCCCATTCCCGCGGGGCTGCACCCCCGAGGGCTATCGCCCAGCCGCACTCACCTGCCCGGCTAACGGGGCGCCCAGCCCCCGGAGGCGCTTGGCTGGAGACACATGGCTCCGGGGCTTTACCATGCGCACGATCCGCCCAGCCAGGCTCTGCCTCTGTCCCCCCGGAGAGGGGAGGGGGGGCTGCCGCTCCCCTGCGGGGAGAGCTGTGGCTGCTTCCCCGGCCGGCTGGGGGGGGACGGGACCCCGGCAGGACCCTGCCCTGAGGCTGCCCGCACCTCCCGTGGCTGGCAGGCGGCTCCCCCACTACCGGGGGCTTTGGAGGGTTTCCACATGCTGGCCCGGAACGTGCCCTCGCCCCAGCTGCACACGCCAGGGGGAGCAGCTGGGGGGGGGGGGATTATCCATCAGCTGTGAAATATGGCTGGGCTGGGCTGCTCCCAGGGCAATACACTGCTGGGTGCTTCCCAGGGCGCAGCAGGGGACTTGGGAAAGGGTAGGGGGCAAGGTGGCGATCATGTCACACAGGCACACTCCTTTGTGCTAAGAGCTGCTGGGCTCCTCACAAGTTGGGGGATTATTGTGGAGTGCTCCTGAGAGCTGGGGAGCGGGCACACGCCTTGGTTGTTGTAGGATGCTCCCAGGGGGCTGGGCCATGCATTCCCTGGTTTGTTATTGGAGGGTCACTCCAAGGGGCTGGGCTATGTGTTCCCTGGTTTGTTATTGTAGGGTCGCTCCAAGGGGCTGGGCCCTGCATTCCCTGGTTCCTTATTGGAGGGTCGCTCCAAGGGGCTGGGCCATGCACTCACTGGTTTGTTGTTATATGGTTGCTTCAGTGGGCTGGGCACAAAGCTTATGCTCTAATAAATTTGTTAGTCTCTAAGGTGCCACAAGTACTCCTGTTCTTTTTGCGGATACAGACTAACACGGCTGCTACTCTGAAAACTCTCTAGTTTGTTATTGTAGGGTTGCTCCTTAGGGTATTATTGTAGCATCCCTCCTGGGGCTGAGCTACACAACACTGCTTTGTTATTGTAGGGTCACTCCAGGAGATGGGGCTCGTCTAGGGCACACGGGGCTGTTATCGTAGGTGTGGCCACAGGACAGTGGTTGGCAGTAACTGTGCCCCAGAAGTTGAGGGAGGAGGCACAAGAAGCTGGCTGTCCACCTGAGCTCAGTTTCCTCACTCTCCCCTCCCAGTAGCACCATGTCCTTTGTTTTTACCCCAGAACCGGGACTGTGCCAGCGTGGGGGTGAGCGCATGACTCTGTGTTCTCGGTCCCACGTACCCAGTTCTCTTCCAGCCCTCCACCCCATACTCTGCAGCCCCTGAGCTCCTACCAACCCCCCCAGCACTCTGGGTACCCCATAGGAACCCCCCCACTTGTCCCCCAATGCTTCCATGTCCCCCAACATTGTCACCCCACATTCTCCCATGCCCCATTTCCCCTGCACTCTATGCCCACATTCCTCCCCTCAGTAGTGTCCCCAGCGCTCTGTGCCCCCTATACATAGCCCCCCCAGCACTGTGTCCCCCAGAGTTCTGTCCCTCACACATTCCCGATGCCCACCCCCCAGCGCTCTGTGCCCCCCCCACCTCCTGTACTCCCCCTAGCACTATGTGTTCCCCCTCCCCAGTCTTCTGTCCCCATGTCATCAGTAGGGGGTGCCTGCATCCTACCCAGCAGAACCCCTCTTCCCAGTTTGGAGGGGGCCTGGCAGGTGTCCTCTGTGCCCTCTACATTCCCCTATGCCCCAACCCCCCCATGTGCTCTAGGCCTTTCTCCCCCTCATTCCCTGCCTGGGCAGTCCTTGGCAGTGGTGCTGGCCTCTTCCCTCTGGCTCCCCCTGCTGGCTGAGTCTGGCACCACCCCAGTCAGTCAGCCACGGCACAGATGAGGGAGGTTGTTATTGTAGGGTCACCTTAGGAGCTGGGTTTACGCACACACCGGTTTGTTATTGTAGGGTACTCTGGGGATGACTTGGTCATACATGCTCTGGTTTTGTTATTGTAGGGCCACTCTCAGGGCCTGGACAATGCACACACTTGATTTGTTATTGTGAGCCTGGCTTTTATTTTGAAGGGGCCCTTAACAAGATAACCCTTCTTTGTTTTCAGTCTAGGTATCAGTTTCCCCAGTTTGAGATGGACTGTGCCATGGAGAAAGCAGGATGAGCTCAGCTTTCCAGGGCAGGGGCAGTTTCTCACTATGTCTTTGTACAGCGCCTAGCACACCAGGCCTTCAATCAGCACCAGAGCCTCCAGGTACTACCCTAATGCAAATAACAATCATGATAATTTAAGGATTTATATTTAAGCAATTAGAGATTTGTAGCATCTAAGCACCGTGATTAGTTCTTGATGGGGGACAGAGGCTTTGTTAACAAGCTCAGTCCTCTTTGAATTTGTGTTTGTCTAATGCCAGGGATGGGCGCCTTTAATAAGTCAAAGACTGAACAATGTTCAGGTAATTTGCATGCTGCGGCTGTTACTTGCTACATGACACGATCATCTCACTGTTACCTTGTGCTACCCCCGTCTATCTGTTGTATACACCTGTCATCCCTCTTAGGCTGCAAGCTGTTTGGGGCTTTTTTGTTAGAGGTACATCCAGCGCCTAACACAATGGGGCCCAGATCCTTGACTGGGGCCTCTAGAGGGCTTCTGCAGTAGTAACCATAAAAGGATAGTCTTACACTGAAGAAACATTGGGTAGGATGAATGTAAGGTCAGACAAGAAGTAATTGGTTTAACCTGCAGCAAGGGAGATTTAGGTTAGATATCAGGAAAAAACTTTCTAACTCTAAGGGTAGGGCAGTTAAATTCTGGAACAGGCTTCCAAGGGAGGTTGTAGAATCCCTATGACGGGAGGTTTGTAAGAACAGGCAAGACAAACACCTGTCAGGGGTAGGTAACCTGTGGCATGCATGCCAAAGGCGGCACACAAGTTGATTTTCAATGGCACTCACACTGCCCGGGTCCTGGCCACTGGTCCAGGGGGCTCAGCCTTTTAATTTAATTTTAAATGAAGCTTCTTAAACATTTTTAAAACCTTATTTACTTTACATACAACAATAGTTTAGTTATATATTATAGACTTATAGAAAGAGACCTTCTAAAAATGTTCAAATGTATTACTGGCACACGAAACCTTAAATTAGAGTGAATAAATGAAGACTCGGCACACCACTTCTGAAAAGTTGCCAACCCCTGGTCTAGGTTGACTTGATCCTGCCTCACCCGCTGGGCTCGATCACCTCCCCAGTCCCTTCCAGCCCAACATTTCTCTGAGTGTAAGTGCAGAAGCAGCGCCACTTTCCCCTGCATTTTCTACCAGCTTTTCCAAACTCAGTGCAACGCACTAGTGCCAGCAAAGACAAGTGCAGCAGAGCTCCTGCTGGCTTGGCTGCAGGCAAGCTCCCTTTTCTCACAGCCGCGAAAGCTGCTGGCTACAAAGCCACAAGTGTCCGCGGTTTGTGCCTTCTCTGGCATGTGGGCAACGTATGCGCCGAGCCCGTCCAGCTAACAGAAGGGGGACTTTGCTAATTGATTAATTTGGCACTAGAGCAAGACAACCAGGGAAGACACAACAATCAAAGAGGCCTTTACATTTCAGAGCAACTTGAATGCAGATTATGGGGAGTGAACTAATAGAATGGGAGACGTTCAAGATGGAAGAGGCAGCAGGATTAAGTACAGGACTAGCAGTCAGGAGCAGCTGTGCTTTATCCTGCTCTGGCACTGACTTGTTATACGATCTTGGGCAAGGCCCTTGACCAGCCAAGGGTAGAAGTGATGTGTGAAGAAGGCTTGAAAGGATGGAGAGGAGTATTATTATTATTGTTCTTTAAAGCTTATTTTTCTGTGGCTGTTTGTTTTCTATATTTAAAAAAATTAGCTCTTCTCTATTCTGTTGTTCCTGGAAGTCTGTATGGATGACTGGAGAACTGGAAATCTGATTAATGAAGATTGGAAGTGATTTCATATTCAGAGCATTTAAAACCTTTGTTTAGTCTTTGCTTTAAGGCCTGAGAAACCTTGGGAGAAAATAGATCTTGTAATAAAGACTCACCACTATTATTACTTGTATTTCATTCATGCTTAGGGGGCCACCTGACAATGAAGTCGCATTGTGCTAGGTGCTGTACAGAGTAAGAGATTTGCTATGAGACTCAGGCCCAGATCCTGAAAGCTATTTATGTGCCTAATTCCCCTTGAAATCAATAGAGGGGAGTTAGGTACTTAATACCTTGAGGATCTGGGCCTAAGAGTTTATATTCTAACTAGACAAGGCAAACATAGAGTGGGGCTGGGGGTGAACAGGCACAGAGTGGGGAAATGGCTTGCCCAGGCCACCCAGAAGGTCTGTAGTAGAGCTGGGAACAGAACACAGCTCTCTTGACTTCTAGCCCGGTGCTTTAGCTACTGGACCAGGCTGCCTCTCAAGTCAATCAAGGGGTGATGATGTTCACCCCCATTCTTAAGACCAACAAAAATACGCAAGGAGGAAAATCCAGACTAACAATCCTGACATGTCTACAGTTAAACACACACAACCATTCAGGCCAGCTTTAGCCAATATAAAGAAGTAACACAGGGCACAAATTCAATTCCCTAACTCCTACCTTAAATCTCTCTGTACCTCTGTTTCACCAGGTGCTAATACCTACCTAATAAGAGATCATAGAGATTAATTAGTTAATGTTTGTAAATCACTATATAAATATTATTGTTAAAAATTCTATTGACTCATTAATTCATCCCACAGGGTCTAATGCAAGATTGTTACAAGGTTTAGAGCCCTGATTGAGCAAAGCCTTTAAGCACATGCCTGACTTTAAGTGCATGAGTAATTCCTTTCCCATTCAGCAAAGCATTTAGGTCCAGGTCCTTAAAGATATTCAGGCTCCTAATGTCCACTGATTTCAATGGATCCGGCCTCTGGCATGTGCTTACATCTCATTGTCTTTAATAGAAGGTGAGCACATGCTTAGAGTTCAGCCCATGCTCCAAAAAACGTTCCTGAATTAGGGCCCAGGCCTTTAGTAAACTAGGGGGAAATTTTCCAGCTCTTTACAATAAGGTGTGTCAAGTCAGCACCAATGATTGAGAAATCTCCTATCAGCTGACTGGTCTGATTTCTGGACTCAGATGAGGCTCATTGCTTGTTTGCTGTGAATTACATATAGCTGATTTTTGCAGCAGTGTTCAGTGGGGCCTCTTAAATTAAAGGTTTTTATTGCAGAAGGCAAGTTGCTCCAATGATTGTAACATGCCTTTCCAGGGTTCCGTGCTGGCAAACCCTCTGGTTTTTACATCAACATGTGTTGGTTTCATGTGCTCTAGGAAGAATGAGGAGCCTCTTTCATTTCCACAACACCAGGTTTTGAACGTTCTGATCACTATTCAAACTGCATTTGAATATGTTCCCAATGAGAGCCTAATTCCATTCCTCTTAACCTGTCACCACACGTTCAAAGTTTCCAGTCCTTTATGCTGCAATGCAGTAGCCTGTGTTCCATGACTGCAACTTAGTTCACTGAAGAGTATGCTTTCCACTTAAGGTCATGATTCTTCAAATTCCTCTGACCCCTGAATCTGCACACAGTCCCACTGAAGTGCCTAATTCTCTATATACATTGGTCTTCTTATTTCCCTGAGTCAAAGAGTACCAGGCCCTACACTCATTGAAATAGAGGTCAAAGCCTCCATTGACTTCAGCAGGAGCAGGGTTGACCCTAGAATTATAGCTATGAGTGACTGGAGAGAACTGATGTGTCCTATAGTCCATCCCACGTAGGATCAAATAAAGGATTTGTTCCTACATTGGACAAAGTACTTTGTCCAGAGTCATTTAAAATGACTCAAGCAATGAAGTTCTCACACTTGCCTGAGAAGACTGTTCTGTGATCTAATAGCTCTCAGCCTCTTCCATGCAAACTATCCCCAAACACTGCAGAATTAAAACAATAAGGTTACAATGTGAAATAACAGCAGAGGGGGAGATGCACTGAGAAGTATAAGGTAAGGCAAAGAAGTGCTTTCAGTTGAGAGATGCAGGAGAGAGAGAGATGAAATACCATATTTCCTGTACTGTCCGGTTAAATCTCTATGCATTTCTCTCCTTGCTTCAGCCATTAGGGACCAAACATTTTTTAAAAAAAAATTCTAAGCCCAGGGTTGGTCTATGCTAATAATTTCTCACATCCATATTCATCTGAGCATCTGCTTGAGTGAAATGCACACAAGGTGCTGGAACCAAGATCAGTCATTTAAAAGATTGTATCCATGCATGCTGTTCTAGGGAACACCTGGATGCTGCTGGCACATCGGGAGATGCGTAAGGACACAAACCAGTTTAGTTTGATCCCTAGTCATTTGCAGCTTTAACTCCAAGAACTTGGTAGATCACAGCTGGCTGACAGAATCGAGAGAGGAAACTGTAAGTTCCTTGGGGCAGGCACTTGTCTATTTCTTTGCGAAGTGGCAGATCCATTTTGGCACCAGGGCTGGAATGTTCAGAGGCGCCTCAAGGAGTTAGGACCATGGACTACCATAAACATCAGCATTACAAAACCCACTCACAAGTGATGAATGAATGGGCCACTGAGGTTCCACTGAATTATGGTCCCTCCAGGTCAGAGGTTACAGACAGTGGCTGAGATTTTCAAAAGTGACTAATGATTTTGGATGCCCAGCTTGAAATGCCTCCAAGGTGCCTGATTTTCAGAAAGTGCTCAGCATCCAGGCCCCTTTATGGTGGTTGCAGTTGGGCACCCAAAATTACCAGTCCCTCCTTGAAAATCTTGGCCAGTGGCTTCGTTTGCATTACATTTGCTAGTCCTGTTTTAATACATATTATCTAAACCTGATTTGCCAATTGTACTGTAAACAGGGCCCACGTTTGTCCCCCCCCACCCCATGTTTAACCCTACGGTAAAACAGGATTAGCAATAGCAGTGTAAACATGCCAAGTGGTGGGGGCAGTGTGGGGCACGTGAGCTTGCAATGATGTGCTGGGATCAACAGGTTATTTTAGTCCTGAATTCCCAATTACAGTAGGTCCCTTTATACCATCCTGGCTCTGTAAAGGGGCTTTAAAGTGGAAGGTAGCTATCTGACCATTTCACATGGCTAGAGCAGGATAAAAAGGCCTTCGTGTCAATGAGAATTAGGCCAGTTTTCTAGCTGGGCTCTCAAGACTGCACCTTTCAGCAACACCAAATTCATTCACTTATTTATTTTTAAATAAGCCAAATGGAGTCAGCTTTAAAAAAAATCTGGACTCCTTTAATAAACCAAACCTCAGATACCTTGTCCTTTATCTCTCTGCTATGTCTAGCAAGAGTCCACTCCAGCACTGATAAGGGCCCAAACCTAGCCCTCCCTGTCCCGTCTGGTATTTTCGTGTGTTCATAGTCTGGATATTCCACATAGTTCTCTAGCTGATGTGTTTGTGTAAATTCACACAGCAGGGGAAGGAGGCATTTGCCTCTGAATGTATCTGGGGATAGGTTTGTAAAGCTGGGGTGATGAAGAGATTCCTGAGCACTCAGAAGGCAGAGAATTAACAACCCCATAACCCTATTCTCCATCTTCCTTCTCTCCAACCTCTCTGGTGAACTGGAATATCCCTCCTCTCCAGCAGCTTATCATGATCAATTTAGATTGCAAACCTTTTGGGCACAGGGCCCGTGGCCTTGATTCTGAATCTTGCTGGCACCAGCGTAAATCAGCAGTAACTCTGTTGAAATCAATCAAGTTGGAGACATATAAAACCAGCGTGAAAGGAGAATACAGCCCTATAACTTTAGTCACTATGTAAAGCACAATGCATTCCTGCGTTGCTATGTACAAATGAGAATAAACAATGCATCTGCTGTAGAGACTTGAAAAAAGAAAAAAAGGGTATACTGTCTCTTACTACTACACATAAGCTGATCAAGATAGGGTCATTTAGGGATTCTGTCCTTCACCTAACCACAGCACTTGATAATTGGGTTAGGTGTATTAGGTGGGGGTGGAGGTTGAGTTCCACATAATTGCTGGGCCAGTGGTCTCGCAAACCCTAGCCTTCCACTCTAAAGAACAGCATAATGTTGTTTGTTTAAACAAACGCAGACAGATGCACAATGTAAAACTAATCCAAATATGTATGATAACTCCCTGTAAAACTGGATATACTCAGTACTTAGAATAGAATCAGTAGGAAAAAAGAAAGGGGGGAAAAAAAAAACAGCTTGCTATGGGCCAAATTCTGTCTTCGTTTACCCAAGGGAAGACAGTGGACCTGGACCAGAATAAATGGAGACAGAATTGGACATGTGTGTAACCTATGTCTCAAAAGAAGACCACCTCATTTGAGAATTGTTACAGAAGTAGCGAAGTTCTGCTCTCTTCCAGTGTAAATCCAAAGTGACACCATGGAGTTAGTTGCACTGGTGATAGTAGTTGCCACTCCAGACTAAGAATAGAAGAGAACCCTTAGTGAGAAACCCAGGAGTACCAGTACTGTAAAATCACTGGGTCTGCTTCTCCTCTTACACTGGTGTACCTGATTCAAATGGATTTACACTGGGGTAAGGGAGAGAAGAATCAGGCCTTTTGTTTTATAAAAGTGCCCAACCATGAGAATTTTACACAGCTTGTGGAGATTTATGATGCAGAAAATCAAATTACCTTAACTTCTATGTCTTTGCACTTGCCAGCTTTTTTCCATTAGAGTGTAAATAATGTCTGACAAGTGATCATTAAAGAGAAAGTCACCTCACATCAGACACCAAATAGTACTCATGGGGCAACAGTCGCTACTGACCAGGGCTGGATTCACACACCAGTAGAATAGCAGCAAAAAACTCTATCCCATTGCTTCGAGGGACTTGGAATAGACAACCCAGTGAAAATATAACATGGCAAGAAAGAGACACTATGTATGCACTGGGGCAACTCACACGGTCACGGGATTTTCAAAAGAAGACTAATGGAGTTTGGCGTCCGACAACCCAGTTAATTCAGTGTAATGGAGTGGACAATCAGGCTCAGAGAGTAGCTAGCAGGAATCAGACCTAGCTAATAGTACCTCCATGACTCGAGTTACTCTGGTATAACTCCACTGGAATCAACCAGCATAGAGAGCCTGGCTCAGCATAGCCAGCATACCAGGTTCTGAGCACTGTTTGACCAGACACCAGCTGCAACTGGACTCCCATACAAGTTCTGTTTACAGGCCCCACTACTTCAGCTCCACACGACAGACCTTAGGAAACCACCTGTCCTTTATTATTAATACATGAACTAAAGCATAAAAGTGTTTGGCATAATTTGAAGCCTCATCCCTCCAGTTCCCTAAAAGTGGTTTGGGATAGGGAAAAACAACCAAAACAAAACACGTCAGGCTTTTTAAATACAGGATTAAGGGGATTAGACACTCACCTACTGCACATTTACAATGTAACTTTCCAAGTGTTGCCTGATAAAGCAAACTCAATGGTGATGCTCAACCATAAACAACAGTCAGGGCTTCCAAATGTGGTGAGACAAAAGGTCTTTCTACATCATCTGTATCACTTGAGGTCATCCCAGTGCAAACACACAGATGAAGGATTATTCTGTGCTGGTCACAAGTCAGTGAGGGTTGGTCAGTTTTCCAAACAATAAATCTAGATCGCCTTTGCAAGCAGCCACAGCAAGGAATGAGTGACCCTGGAGGCTAAAGACCCCACCTCTAGGCAGTGCTAAAGAGGCACTCTGGTGGGCAATGGTGTAGAGGCAGCTTGGCCCACTACAGCAAAACAAGCAGTGAGATGTGTATCTTAGTCAACCTGGAGGCTTTGCAGAGACAATGTGTCTCTGGAAAAAAACTCTCCTCCTACTCAGAAGAGAATTTCACTTCCTGTTCCTTGCATGGTTTGTGTCATCCATTTGGTGTAGAAGCAGCAAATTTCAGTGCAGACCAGGACAATGGGGGTTCTTATATCTTCCTCTGAAGCATCTCGTATCGGCAGCTAGCAGAGACAGGATTCTGGATTGGCTGGACCTCGGGTCTGATCCAATCAGGCAATCCTTATTCTCCAAACAATACACAGGCCAAAATTCTCTGCTAGTATAAATTGGCACAGTTCTACTGAAGTCAGTGGAGATGCACTAGTTTACACCAATAAAAAATGGACCCAATATCTTTTATATTTCTGTAGCACTTTTTATTCTGAAGTATCCTAAAGTGGTTTAGATCTATAGCTACACAACCACTGAAATGCAGCCAGCGCTGGGGAGAAGGTGGTAGCTGATGCACACAGCATGCGGTGCAAATGTTGGGGGTAGGACATATGTTAGTAACAGGCCAACTCGTATGAAAAGTGTAATGGGCTCTGTCAGAGCAGAACCACAGTTTTCAAAGGTTTCCTTTAAACACAGCAAGTTGCACAGATCTCAGTTTATCTTCCTCTGAAAGGCTGAGTTGATTCTGTTTAGATTCCAACCTGCAATTCCAGGGAGTGTAAGTATTTGATACCTGTAACGTCCCCTGACAGAGCAGTTACCAGAATTACCCTGATCAGAGGGTGAAGTAAATTAGATATAAATACCAAGCAGTCTGTTCACAAAATGGTTAGAGGATAGAATCAGGATAGCAAGGTTCCTATATGCCACTCTGCCATTTACTCACTGGGGTATCTTCAGCTAATCATTTCACCTCCCCATACCTCAGTTTCCTCATCTGTAATATGGGGAGGATGATGATGATGATACCAACTCACAATTGTAGACCACTTTGAGATCCAGGGCTGAAGAGTGCTATGAAAATGCGAAGTATGATAAGAAAGGTTGCTTTCAGGGATTAAGAAATACAGCAACATGTATGCCCATCTATCCCTAGGAAAGTGCATTTAATTAATCATATTCTATAGAAAGAAGGTGACTGTGTAACTAGGGAAGAGAAGAAAATCTGTTCGAACAAAAGAACTATTTTGTGTTGAAATTACAAAATGCAAACTTATGTTCTGCTTCCTTATAATAGAAGCGGCATAGCTGAGATCTAAAACCACATGGGAGACAAAAAAGACAGCTTTCTTGGCAGGTGATTTTTGATCCAGAATTCCTATTACTAAGTAACTGATTAAGAATACACATTAGGGGTAATACTCAGCTATGGTTATTTAAAAGCAAGTCTGAAAATTGCCCACCCTGGGAACATTGGCTTCTTTGTTTCCCTATTTGCTGCGACCTCGCCATGCATAAAAACAACCACCTTATTTGTTTTACAGCCCTTGCAACTACCTCTGAGCATCCACGCTTTTTATTATTCCTAGCAAATAAGCAATTTAGAGCACAGTTTAAAATAAATAAATCGAATCAGGAAACAGGAGCTTGGAGGTCAAGCGCCATCTAGTGTCCCACTTGAGACTGTAACGGGCACTGATGGCCTGATGGGAAGCCAACTGGGAGTTGCAGAGGCCAGTGCCCACTACAGAAGCAAAGGGAAAGAAGATAGATGACTTGTTTAATGAACTTCAGCACCCAGTGTGCTGGGCACTTCTGAATATCTAACTCTAAGTGACTCCCCCCCCCCC
>NW_020664404.1:971855-1096075 GCF_002925995.2 Terrapene triunguis | reverse complement strand
AAAAAAAAAAAAAAAAAAAAAAAAAAAAAAATCACACAGTGGGTCTGACCCAGGCCTCCCAGTCCATCTCTTTAGCCACAAGACAATCCTGCCAATAGTCACTAGTCATCCCCAACACTGATTTGCATGACTGATGCAATTCACCACCACACAGCTCCTTTCACTGCAGGACAGCCAAAACAGCTGAAAAGTAATATACTTTTTAATTTAACACAAGCTAAATAAATACACAGAATTTTCCTTCAGAATTTAACCTGTCCACCGAATTTACATTATGAAGTGGCTGTTCCTCAAATATTCACCCTGCAGACATCTATAGACATGTATTTATGTTCCCCTTGGAGCACAAGGTGATATCCAGATAAGTTTGTACAGTTTACGATTTACCTTTAGACTAAACAGGTCTAAAACTAAACTACGTATACAGATTTGCTTGATTTTAGTCCTTCTTGGTCATAGGAACTGCTGAGTGTTGCAGTGTAACCTAACAACAGTAACATGTAGGTCTACAACTTAAAAGTGACCAGACAATCATTTCACAAAATTCCCTCTGATTCACCAACAGGTAAACTACTGACCCTACTGAAGTCCGCAGGAGTCTTACCACGGACTTCAAGGGGCTAGGATTTCATGCAATACACAATGGCCCCATAACACCTGGATTATGAAGGGCATCTCAGCACACACACAGTTGGAAAGATCTTTGCTACTGTCTTAACAAGGCCATATTTCTCTCTGGTATTTCAAAACTGCCTGTCTTAAGACCATTCCTGCTTCTCCTTTGTCTCTTCATGTTTATTGAAGACTTATTGGTCTTATGAGGCTTTATGGTCTTAGAGGGACATGCTGACCTTCTAACAAATCCATTCAGGTATGTTTCAGCAAGGAAAGGTTTTGCTTAGAGGAAAGTGGGAGCTAGACGGACAAAGAAATTTGTGCACCGCTGAACTCGTTGCATTTCAGATCAGATTTTCAAAAGGAACTTAAGGGAGGCAGGCAGCCAACTTCCACTGAAATTCATGTCTTACTTTCTTTCTTCTCCCCTTCTTAGCTTCTGCAATGTCCAAATTACACCCCAGGGTGGACTGCACTAGTGTTGGCCCATCCAAGGTGCCAGGTTGAGAGGTAAGGTAAGAACAGTTTGTCAAACTACTATCATTTTGCAAGGTATTTTAAGAACAGGATCTGTTTTGCATATTATATGTATAAATGCCTTTCATCTGAGGATTTCATAAATGCTGAAGAGGCTAAATGACTTGCATGAAGTAACAGAGCAAGTCAGTGGTGGGGGTGGTAACAGAACCCAAGTGGTCCTGACTTCCAGTCCCCTATTCTAAATCATTAGACTTACTTTAAAATGTGAAAATATTAAAGCTTTTCAGACAATATATGGTATGCCATTTCTCTTTTCCTTCTGCCAGGGCTACAGCAGCTATCTGGCTGATGAGATGATACTAGGGTAATTCATCATTAGGCTCAAGATGTGGAAAACACACCAAGTAAGTTGCAAACTTAATAAGAGAAGCTGGCTTAATATTAAATAAGTCTTTGCCTTCTACTGCAATGAGTGGATTAGAAGTGCCAAAAATGGCTATGTTGGGTCTTATTCTCCACTTACTTGAACATACCACTTGCACTTGTGCTAAATGAGTGTGAAATGCTGACAGTGATTTGGCAGCATATTACATTCACTTTGCACAGGTGCAGAGCAGTGGTGAATCAGGACCATTGGTTCCTATAATTCTTTACAACACCCTCATTGGGTGCATTCAGCATGTAATGGAATAGAAGGTTTCTGAAGATCACCTTCAGCAATGAAGGGAAATCAAGTTTGAAATACTTAAGCTGTGGCATAAGTAGAAGGGATTCTTCATAACGTCTAACATCACTTCTTTCCCCCACTGATCATAACACCCTTTGGAAGATCAGAAAATTAATTTTCTGTGATTCTTAATCTTCTTCTTTCCATTAGACCCACATGGGTTTGTTACTATAGGGTTGCTCATGGGTGACTGTACGTCTTTTCTCCCTCCCTGGAAAAGTAACATTTGGTTTGGAAGAAAAACACAGAATTCAAGTGTAATTCACTAAAATACCTCAGTTACATTTTTGGCCTTCCAA
Organism: Terrapene triunguis; assembly: GCF_002925995.2. Taxonomy (NCBI): domain Eukaryota; kingdom Metazoa; phylum Chordata; order Testudines; family Emydidae; genus Terrapene; species Terrapene triunguis. The sequence continues at coordinate 1,093,954 of NW_020664404.1, read as the reverse complement.
GTTTGACACACAGATTTGCTGATTATTTTGTTTGACCTTTTAATGGCAAGCAGCATTATCAGGTCCAACTGGTCGCAAATAAATAAGAAATTCTGGATTGGTAGTGGAGGGAGATGGCAAAGCTTCAGATCACAGAGTCTTTATAAAAGCCTTTACCTGTGAGGGAAAGAGAGCACCTTTTATAAAAGTGAAATTTATCAGACTGCACGAAAAGCATGCAACAAAAACTTAAGTAGTTCTACATTTCATTCAAAACAATCTATTTGCTAAGGAGTCATCACAAGGACTTCAAAGTTCGACTATTTTTTTAGGAATACTGATAGAGCAACAAGCTTTAGCAGGTCTTAAAATTTTTGACCTGGAGGGGGTCAATGAAGAAGATATCACTATTTTCATTGCAGTAGTTCTCAAAGTTCACCATCAAGGTCAAGGCCCCCCATTGTGGCAGGCGCTGAACAAACACACATGAAGATTACAATCAAGCATACAATTTTTCATATACATTTTAGAGGACAGGCAGTAACACTGCAATGTACTCATATTTAATAAGTCTGTGAAATGTAACTCGTTTATTAGACTTATACCTACATGAATGCATTACATACACAATATTGGTAGAATACAATCCCACCAATGCATTCCCTGGGAAAATACCAGCATTCCCTCTAGCAAGCCAGCCACCACATCAATACAACCCCACAAAAGGAAGAATAATACTATCTTCTGTGTTTGCACAGCGCCTCACGCAATGGATTCCTGGTCCATGACTGTGGCTCCTAGGAACCTATCATAATACAAGTAGTAATAATAAGAATGGACAAACATTATCCTGCTCTTAAACAAACAAACCTCCACTATGGACTTCCTGGCAGAATTCACGGTATATTTTCACTGATCAGAGAAGTAATATTGTCATCTTCTATTTATTCAGGCTCCTCAAGGATGAGAGAAGCTATAGTTTTAAAATCTATTCAGAGGGATCATTTTTCTCCAGTACTGAAATACAGTGCCTCTGGGGTGAAACCCATCAGCTGTTTAACAGCTTACAAAAATGCTATGGTTTAGGGTAGGAAACTGGAAAATCGTATCCAACAGCAACTTCAGTGGTAATTTACACAGATAGCATGTTATTACCGGATACGGCATTTGGCCAAGAGGGGAAAACTATGCCTTTCAAGAAGTGTGACTCTGAAGATCTCACAGCAATCAGTTCTTTAGTTTTATGTCTTATCTATAAGTCATCACCTCTAGCAGCACAGCATCTCTTAATACCAAGCCTGGATGCTGGAGACAGTAACTAGCATACATACACAGCACCTGGAGCTCTCTTGTCCAATTGCTGACCCCGCTTGACTGATTAGCTTGTGGGATGAAATGGGATCAGAGTATAAAATGATATTGCTGCAGGGACAGTCCAAGCTGATAGGACAGTACATAACAGATGGCTATTAGAAGGAGAAAGACATGCAAAGGAGAAAGAAAATATTCCTCATTCTCACCCAACACGTCTAATTCTGCGTTTTACATGAATAGCAAAAATGAGTTGGTATCATCACTGCTTACCTTCCTCATGAGCTCTTCTTGTTCAGCTGGGTCATCCTCAAAATCATTATTGACATCAAGCACAAAGACTGGAGCATTCCTTAGGTTTTCAAAGTGGACCCTGAAGAAAACAACAAGAGAACTGAACAATAGGCTTATTAGCGTACCTCTGGGGAGAGGTAAGAGACAATATGCCCAGACATAGAACAGATGTGTCACACCACTGCTTCAACATACGTTTATTTTATCATAAGAAGGATGTCTGCTGCATATAGAATTTCACCATCATTAAAAGAAAGGGGGAAAAAAAAAAAAAAGACTCCTCCAGCTGCCGAGAACAAGTCCCTTCCCTCCTGCCCCATCAAAAGAGAAGATTTCCAAGCAAAGGGCTTAATGCTGAGAGATGCCTGGAACCCTCCACTCCCATTGGCATCAGCACCTAAGACAGTAGAGCCCTCTACTTGCTTCCGAGCAAGATACCTATACCCTGTTTGGACTCCAAGATTCAGTAAACTACCAGCACATTATACAAGCAAAACCCAAGGTAAGACTATGGAAGGGAAGGGGTCACCTTAGATTTTCATGAGGTAGATGAGCTTTCTCCCTCTTCTGAGGCCCATCATGAATTTTGTTATACCCTATTGGTATCTGGGAAGGGAACATGCCTAATAGAGCAGAGGACTGGAACCCCGAACCCTTGGGTTCTATCACTGATTGTCTGTGATACCTTGGGCAAGTGACTTTATTTCTGTGACCCTGCTGTGTGGTACGAAATGTGATAGAATGAGTAGTCAGTGAAGAAGCCCCAGAAGCAGCAGCCCCTTGACTATCTGACTGTAGTTGGGTTAGAGTGGTCTCTGGGAAGGAACTACAGGATTTGGTGTGATGGAAAGAAGCACAAGTAACAAAGGGGAGCCTACTGCTGAAAGGGATGAGCCTGCTGAAATGTCCTTAGAAGACTGTGTTCGGTGTCATTAAGATAGATGGCAGAAAGCTGGCTGGGTAATGGGAGGACTAAGTGAGGGATGAAGAAGGGTGGTGGACAGCTGGAGGCATCAGGGAGGGAATCTCTAGGGTTGGGAAAGGGTACCAGATTATACAGGCAGGATGGTGGTAGGGAGCTAGGCCACAAACTAAAACAGGCACCTCTGCACAGCAGAAGACATATTATTCACCCATTTAAAGTGCCAGGCTTGCATGGCTGAGAATCTGGAAGCCATTTCTATTGTCACTTACTCCGTGGTTTTCTTTACTAGCCAGTTTTCATGCTGAGTGTGAAGCTGCTCCAGATATTCCAACTGGATCTCCTTCTCCTCAGGCCTCCCCCTTCGGTGCAACCGCTCCAAACATTTCTGAAGGGAGGAAATGACAGCTCCTCCATTAGCATGACCCACTCATTTGGGACAGGACTCAATGAGGTCTGCTTTGCAAACCCAACCACATTTGCATGGGGCCAATGGGTATGGGGCACTTCAGACAACAGCAGCAGTTCAAATTCAGCATTAGGCAGCTGGAAAGGGATGCAGCCACACAAAGTAGGGATGGCTTCACACGACAGACAAGTTAGAAGTCACAATGCCTGTCTAGGGCCAGACGTTTAGTGGGTATGTAAGGACTTGACCTTTCATCCACTGGAGTCAGGGGCAAAACTCCATTAACTTCACTACAAGCACAACTGGGCCCCATACTTGGTATGTTTACATACATACCCGCCCAGTGCTAGAAGGGCAGCAACTTGTGTCAATGTTGACAGATACAGCTCTGGAAGAAGCTGAATCCAGCCATCATCAGATAGAGGAAGAGCCAACATGATGCACAAAGAGGAAGCCCCGAGAGAAGCCATCCATACATAAAAGCAGTCTATATTCCCCCAACCCTCAAAGTAGTTTCCCATATACTGAGGCTAAGCCTTTAAAAAACAAGAACAAGGAGTAGCTGTTTGGAACGAAGACTGCATAGTCAGCACTACATAACAGAGGGAACTGATTTTCCCTCTGGGTTACAGAATAAGTTCTTAGAAGAAAATAGCCCTCACTGGAGAGGCAATGTGGTCCAGTTCACAGAGCCCTGGATTAGCACTTGAGATTTGGGTTCTATTCCCGATTCTGCTACTGATCTGCTGTGTAAGCTTAGCCAAGTAACTGGATTCTTTGTGCCTCGGTTTCCCCTCTCACCCTTTGTCTGCTTAGTGCAAGTTCTTCAGAAAAGGGACTGTCTCTCACTATGTATACATATAGTGCCTTGAACACTGGGGCCTCAATCTTGGTCAGGGCTTCCAGGAGCTACCATAATACAACTAGTGACTGACCTCAACTACTCACTGCTTTCCTGCCTTGAGCAGTTGCAAACTGTGTCAAGACCCTTACAGTGAGAGCTCAGAGCAGTTAGAAGGTTCTTTACAGAAGGATGTGCCAGAATTATACTAGGACGGGTAAATAAGTTGGCAATCACAGGAATCTCTAGTGCAGACAAGTCCTTAGGTGTATTGGTTTTTACCCTCTCACATTTCTGGAACCTTTCAGAGACACCCACCCCACATTAATTGCTGGGCTATTATCATCATACAGATTGGGAACTGAGGCATAGGGATTAATTGACTTGACCCAAATTACACAGCAAGGCTGGGAGTTGAACCCAGACCTCTTGAGTCCCAGTCTGTTTCTGAGCTGATATGGTCCAGAGTTCCTTTGCCTCTCAAGGAAAGCAAGGCCAGCCTTCAATGCAGCCACTAGAGATGATTTTAGTTAGTTCCCAGTCATGCTCTCAGTTACCTCTGGAGTTGCCTGGAGATACAGAAAGCCATGCAGAGCAATTCGATCCCCGAACTCTTGTAGGAGGAAGGTGTGCAAATCCTGGTAAATGGTCCATTCAATCTCAGCGAGGTGGCCAAGCTCAAAGAGATTCTTAGCAAAGATGTACCTAGGGAAGGAAGGACAAAAGAGAACAGCAAGTAAATTAAACCTGCCTAAACAAACTCCCTGCAGTTCTAGAATGACAAAGTATATTTTAACTGTGGTAAGATCCATAATGCACCAGGCACTGCACAGACACACAGGAAGACACAGCCCCTGCTCCAAGAGGTCATGTCGACAGCATAGATTTAACACAGACATTTCAGTACCCAGAGAAGAGAGACAAGTTGGGCTGTTCAAACAGTGTCACACTGGATAGCAGAACAGTTACTCGAGGGTTTTTCTATTGCTAATTGTCTTAGTTCTGGACTAGGTAGTGCAGTTGTAGCGGTGTTGATTGGGCTGTCAGCCCTGGAGGATGAGGGCATGTTTACCTACAGAACAGGGATGGAGTTGACAGTGGCAGGGGGAGCTTTCCTCTTACACCACCCTGCCAATGTACCTCGAACTTGACTTGTAGGGGCCCATGGTGATAATAGGGCCTATAAATATACCCTTAGTCATGAGTTTAATTGTAAGAAGTGAGTGAAAGTTCATGTGATGTCACAATAACCTATAATAACAAATATTGATGGGAAAAGGCACAAAAAGGAGACAGAAAAACTGAAACAGTCTAAACAAAAATGGCCTACTGATACAGTTCTCAAGGATTGTTGAAATCATGCTTGTGAAAAATAGATTATGTGGAGCTGGATGTTAGTGAACCAAAATTGGTGTGTCAGCTATTAGGCCTAATTGGTGGACAAAATAATGAGGAAATGGGCTATTCCACACATCACTCCCTTGTTGGGTCCTTACAAAAAGAGAATTTTGAGGGTAGGGTGGGGACACTCAAAGAAACAATGGAGGCTACTGAAGCAAGACTTGCCATCAGGGCTGCCACCACTACCACTTCCTGCAACCTGGGGCCTTTGTGATCGTGACAGATGTTCTGACCAAACCAGGCCACAGGAAGGGACTCAGATGACATCACCATGTCTGTCAGCTCCAGCTGAATTCGAAACACAACCTGGGATGAGTTATAACCACGTAAGAGACTCTGAAACAAGAGAGCTTTTTCTTCTAAAACTGATTTCAACAAACAGCAGCTTTAGCCCATATCAACCAGCTTTTCTTTCCCCCAAAAAAGAAGAGTTATTGCCGCTTTTGGATACCATCTAAGGCTTTGTCTACACTAGCACGTTTGTCAGTCTGCGGTGTGGGGAAGAAAAAACCCACCCCTAACTCACAGGGTTTTCCTAGGGGGAGGGATAGCTCAGTGGTTTGAGCCTTGTCCTACTAAACCCAGAGTTGTGAGTTCAATCCTTGAGGTAGCCACTTAGGGATCTGGGGCAAAAATTGGGGATTGGTCCTGCTTTGAGCAGGGGGTTGGACTAGATGACCTCCTGAGGTCCCTTCCAACCCTGATATTCTAAGTGCTGGTGTGGACAGCACTATATCAGTGAGAGATGCTCTCCCACTGCTCATTCGGAGTGGTTTAATTACGCCAGCAGGAGAACTTTCTCCTCCTGGCACAGAGCAGCTACACAGGAAACTGCAGTGGTACAGCTGTGCCACCGTAAGGTCTGTAGTGTAGACATAGCCTAAGAGACTATCAAACAAAGGGCTTTTCCTTTTAAACCTCTCTCTAGCAAAAGGGAAAGGAAACAAGAAATGTTGTTAAATTAAAGCTTTATTTAATGCTTTAACTGTTTTTCCTTCTTTTCATAGAATATCAGGGTTGGAAGGGACCTCAGGAGGTCATCTAGTCCAACCCCCTGCTCAAAGCAGGACCAATCCCCAATTAAATCCCCAAATGGCCCCCTCAAGGATTGAACTCACAAGGCTGGGTTTAGCAGGCTGATGCTCAAACCACTGAGCTATCCCTCCCCCTGGGGGAAAAAAAACAATAACCTTTTCTGGATTTTTAATGGCGTTTGCGCCATGGTGCTAAGCAGGCTGAGGTCTCTGTATACCAAACCTCAAACCTTGTTTAAGACTGTTTAGTGTTGGATGGTGACTGGGTTATGTTAACACCTTTGGCCCATATGTACTCCACCTAAATTAATACAACAGACCTTCTCTAGGGTTGGGAAGGGAGTTGTGTCTCATTGGAGCATTCAGTCTTTTATCCGTCTGCTGAGACCACCAGCAATGATGAGGTCAGATAGTACCAATCCTGTTGGCTGTGTGGTGTGATGTGAGGCTCTCCGTCCCCACCCCAGCTGTAGCAAGGCAGAGACTCACCAACTCATTTCACACAGACCACCAACTGGGCATGACATAGGGCAGTAACAATTTTTGGTCACTACTGACCTAAGCACGATTTGAAACAGCGCCCTAAAGTTGAATTAACTCATTACCAATTCCCTCAGACATTTAATTCCAACACATTTAAGTGAAAATAGGTTTCCCAGACTGCGATGTGGGATTGGTATCATACATTAACTTTCCCCTTCTAGAAGAGCTTAAGAACCGAAAAGGTGTTAACTCCCTCCCGCACTGCCTGCGGGCAAAAAACTGTGGAAATAGGTCTTGGAGCAAGGCCTCAAGATTAACAAATTTTGGTTGAGTCTTTGGAGTGATCCCACTGAAAACCCTCTACTGCAGGACCCTTTGCTGAAATGCTGCCCTTGAATTACAGAGATGCTACTAAAACAGCCAGCTACTATTTTTTTTTTAAATAGTGAATTATAGTCAGGGATTATATTTTTCCACACACCATGAATTACTTCCCTCTTTCACAAGTCTCAACCCAAAGCGTTTGCTTCGAACACACTGTTTATGCTTCTCTTATGTAATGTTCACACTTCCCTCACTTTCAGCGAATGCATAAATATAGTTTATTACCTCACCTCCAATCCACTTCACCAAGGCATCTGGAAAAAGCGACCCTTTAGCCAGATCTAGTGCCAACATATTCCAAATAGCCTAGAAGGCATTACATCATAGGAGACACCTCTCTGGAAAACAAACACTTTCAGTATACCTCATGCTCCACTTCATACAACTGGACACACAGAAAACCTTGTAATTCCCATTTTTCAAGTCAACATCTGTTTAAACACTGCAAGTCCCATTATCTGACAGGAACTACAAAATATATCAAGCTCCTTCCAGTACACACATGAAACTTTAATTAAATGAGTGAGGATGGTTCTTTTTGGTCTGCAACATAAGTGGCAATTAGCAACTCAAAATACATGTTCAACTAGGTTCTAAAGATTGTTTCTTTGAAATAATATAAATGGAAATGTTTAAATGAATATATAAACCTTTAAATTAACTGCTTTAATTAACATTCTTCTGCTATGCTAGAAAACCAACCACAACAGCATCAAGGTAATGCAAGAGAATCAGGAAATGAAATGGACTACAGCACAATAAACACCACAGATCAGCTTTAACTAGTCCTTGGAACTTAAGGACATTTAGCTTACTAGCTAAGGTTTTCGTTTGTCCTTTAGAAACAGACTGCTGAGAATGGTGGCAGTCGGTGTGTTTGCTTCATGTAGGACAAAGTCTGCTTAGTCACACTGGTAACTACAATGGAGTTATTTCCAATTTACACCAGAGTAAATGAAAGCAGTGTGAACATGTATGAACTGCTCCAATTAAAATCATGTGAAACATTCATAAATATCATGTGCATATTACATGAACCTATGACCCTTGAGGTATCAGCAAGATAATTTTGTTTGACCTTTTTAACCTAAATGAATCAGGCAACCATCAGGCAGAGTTCCATGTATACCTAAGAGCGAAACTGACCAGGCTACTTTCATTCCCTGAGTCGAGTGCGTTGTAAATTGGAAGCAAGAAAAATAATGAAAAACAAATTTGAATCTGAAAATCCAACTACCTCTTGTGTTCCCTCTCTTAGGTTTTTACAGGACACCAATTACCACTGGACCTATTATTAATAACATACGTGATTTTCTTTTTTAAATATCAGTTTCAAGTTTATGTTGACAGTAGGACTTTAGCCCATTCAAGTGCCAGATAGATTGCGTTATCATCTCATCACTAGTCCAGAATATACCCTGAATGTGTTTGATTTCTGAGATGCTTGAACACATGCAGATTTGAGCATCACAGAGACCTAGAATTCAATCATTAATCCACCGTTTCTGCTGCTCCTGTAGGTGCCAAAAGACAAAATCCGGGGCAGTTTATGGAAGGATGATCTTTTGTTAAGGCACTTGACTGGGTCTCAGGAGACCTGGATTCAATTCCCGCCTCTGCCACACACTTCCTGTACAACCTTGGGTTCAAGTTCACCAACACCCTGCACTTTGTGCAGTCATTTACACTGGTGCACAGCAAGTATGAAATTCTACCCTTCTGTTCTGATGGCATTTTACATTTATTTCACATTGGTGTAAGTGACAACACAAGGTCCAGAACAGCAATGAATTTGGCTCTTAGGCTCTGTGCCTCAGTTTCTCCATCTGTAAAACAGAGGTAATACTCTCTACATCACAGAGGTACTATGATAAGAAATGTTTGTGATACTATGGTGAAAGGGGTCAGAAAAGTGCCTATTTACATAGTTGTAAGGATTTCCTGATCAGTTTGTTCATGTTAAAGGGGTTTGTGTCAGAAACCCACCTCTAGAAAACAAACGGTATTTATTGTGTAGGCACCAAACATGGCCTATTTTTTATAAAAGAGGCATGGTATCTTAAATGGCATTGCCATGTTTCTCCGCACATACTGACTAACAAAGCACCGTAGTTTAGCCGGAGCAGTCAGGGGTTTGGAGATTTTTAGCACTGTACCTATCACTGTATACAGATCTCTCAAAAATCTGCACTGGATCCCAGGTCTTCAACAGCTTCTCTGAAAGGGGCTCCAGCTGGGCCTTAAGTCGACTCATGCAGGAGTATGTCTGGAACGTATAGGACCACCGAGAAGGCTCCTGATAGACCATTTGAAGCAGGTTGCCAAAGTTCTGAGAAGACGAGGCCTGCTAGGGAATGGCAAAAAGGCACATTTAAGAAGAAAGTCTCACTGAAAGAGGTTCTCAGGCTATCCATCCCTATGACTGGACGCAGGGTATTCTCAGTGTAGAACTGGTGCAAGACTCAGATTTGCACATCAGAAGGAATAACTATGATCATCTAGTCTGATTTCTTGCATTACATAGGCCAGGGAATTTCACCCAGGGATTCCTGCAGTGGAGGGGGTTATTCTCTGCTAGGTACGTAACGCTATTTGAGCCCAATAGCTTGTAGTTGAACTAGAGCAATGGTTCTCGACCAGGGGGTACACATACCCCTGGGGGTATGCAGAGCTCTTTCAGGGGGTACATCAACTCAGCCTAGTTTTACAACAGGCTACATAGCGAAGTCAGTACAAACTAAAATTTCATACAGAGAATGACTTGTTTATACTGCTCTATATGCTATACACTGGAATGTAATACAATAGTTATATTCCAATTGAGTTATTTTATAACTATATGTAAAAATGAGAAGGTAAGCAATTTTTCAGTAATAGTGTGCTGTGTGACACCTTTGTATTTTTAGGTCTGATTTTGTAAGCAAGTAGTTTTTAAGTGTGGCGAAACTTGGGGGTACGCAAGACAAATCAGACTCCTGAAAGGGGTACAGTAGTTTGGAAAAGTTGAGGGCCATTGAACTAGAGCATTTTAGAGATATCCAACCTCAATTTAAAGACTCCAAGTGATGAGGAATTTACCTTGTTAAGTTGTTCCAATGATTAGCTACCCTCCCTGTTAAGGTACAACTTTTTATTTTCAGTTTTAATTTTTCTACTACAAGCCACTGGATTTTATTCTGCCTTTGATAGCTAGAGTCACTGTAAAGGGATTTCTGGACCATGATCAAGTCACCTCTTAACCTCTTCCTTGATGAACTAAATAGATTAAGCTCCTTAAATCTCTTACTGCATGTTTTCCAGACCTCAGATTATTCCTGTAGCTCTTCTCTGAATCCTCTCCAGTTTAAAAGAAGTGTTGACACCAGAACTGGACACAGAAAACTCAGCAATAATCCTCTTTCTCTAACGCACATAGAATCATAGAAGATTAGGGTTGGAAGAGACCTCTGGAGGTCATCTAGTCCAACCCCCTGCTCAAAGCAGGACCAACACCAACTAAATCATCCCAGCCAGGGCTTTGTAAAGCCGGGCCTTAAAAACCTCTAAGGATGGAGATTCCACCACCTCCCTAGGTGTAACATTCCAGTGCTTCACCACCCTCCTAATATCCAACCTAGACCTCTCCCACTGCAACTTGAGACCACTGCTTCTTGTTCGGTCATCTGCCTCCACTTTGAACAGACTAGCTCCATCCTCTTTGGAACCCCCCTTCAGGTAGTTGAAGGCTGCTATCAAATCCCCCCTCACTCTTCTCTTCTGCAGACTAAATAACCCCAGTTCCCTCAGCCTCTCCTCGTAGTCATGTGTCCCAGTCCCCTAATCATTTTTGTTGCCCTCCGCTGGACTCTCTCCAATTTGTCCACATCTTTCTGTAGTGGGGGGCCCAAAACTGCACACAATACTCCAGATGTGGCCTCACCAGTGCCGAATCGAAGGGAATAATCACTTCCCTTGATCTGCTGGCAATGCTTCTACTAATGCAGCCCAATATGCCGTTAGCCTTCTTAGCAACAAGGCACATGCTTGACCTTGATCCCAGATGGCTGCTTGTCAACCATTTGGGGACAAAAATTATGCTTGCCTTACCCGCCTACCCCAATTACTCCATGGAGTTTATCATGAAGGAGGAGAGCAGGTGTTGTCCCCTCCTGGGTTGTGGTACTTCATAGAAAATTGCTACTATTGCTGGTCAGCAGTGGTTGATTGGGCCTATAATGTACATCATTTAAAAAAAAAAATCAAATCACAACAATGAGCTCATGATAAATTAAAGATGCAAGTCCTGTAAAACAAATATCAGGGAGACTACAGAGATACAGAGGATTAGCAGATCCCATCTAGGTCTTTAATAAGAATCAGGTTGTTCTGCTCAACATTTCTTTTGCCATTAGAGAGCTGAACTCAATGCAAGTAAAAAAATATTTGTCCTCTGGATACAGGATGTTTGGATGAGCTGTATTAAGAAACAGGGATTTATTTTTTAAAGCTCTTAAGAATTTAAAGTTGATGCAATCGTAGTCTAGATCACAGGAGTTGGCGTGTTAAATATTTATCTCCCCTTTAAAAACATGTACCTATTCAAGTATCAAATTATGGAAGAGATTTATGGATGAGGAAAACCATCTTGAATAGAGACCAGTTAAACCTGATGATGTTGTCACTGAACGCCCTTCTTAACCTTGTCTTACAGGGAAAGGTTGAGGCACAATAGTAGAACAATGAGCGAAGCGTGTCCTGACACTGCCCGTGACGTGCCTACGCTGCAGATAAAGAGAGGATTTAGGTCCCCGGGGTTCATAAGCACCACTAAAAATCACACAACAAATTTTGAAAAGCCTAAAGCCAGGTGATGGAAACTCTTGTCACAGCGCCCACGAACCCCCACTCTGGTTATTCACTTTCACACTTACCTCTCTGGTACTGGAAGCTTGAACCTTTTGCCATTTTGCCACTGGTTCTGTAGCCATTTGCCATTCTGGAAAGGTTTTTCCCAGCAGCTTTACGAAAGTGGACTTGCCCACAGCTGCAAATTAAAATACAAAAGCAGTTGTCGAAGTCTGGTTAGGAAAGCATTACCAGATCCTGCAGGTAAGCTCAATTAAAAAAAAAAAAAAAAAAAAAGTGACTTTCCTAAGCAAAAATAGAGACAATGATACATGCAGGATTTGCCATGCCTGATCAGACCTTTAGTCATCTAGCCCAGTATCCTGCCTCCAATAGCAGCTAAGTTGCCATTGTTTTGACATGTATTTAGTACATATTTTGTTTTAAAAAATACACTAAAAATACCTTTTGGTAACCCCCCTCTCCATACAGAAGAAACTCTCTCAAATCAGCACACAATTAACAGCTTCTCCCACTTCTCAAAGATTGAATGGAGACTCAATATGAGACCCTATTTTTTTTTTTAAACCAAATATATAACAATACATTTACTCGACACAGACAACATATAAGAGGCACCTAAAGAACACCTAAGATGTAGACTTACTAGGACTTTATGAAGTACTAGTTCTAACAAAATAAGCTGGTTGTCTATTCCTATTTGTCTGCCTTAACTTTTAAGGCCACAGTTCTAAAAACACTCATCTCTATGCATAATGAGTATTTGAAGATTGGGGCCTTAGATCATAAACTCTGAGTCTGGGACTGTATTGTATTCTATGTTTGTACTGTGCCTAGCCCAGTACATCCCTGATCTCAGCTAGGGCATCAGGGTACTACCATGATAGAAATTTTAATACAATCTACTGTATGCACTAAGATTCATTACCCTTGCTTTTTATTGGTTCCACACTAGTTTCCAAAGTTTGGTCACTTGCAACGAATCTTCCATCCATTAGTGTGAATTAGCAAAGTGCTAGAGTGTTAAATTTAACACTATGAAGCAAAATCATAATCTCATTATTTAAGGAGAGCACTGTTGGATTCTGAAAGAAAAGATCCACAACTATGGGCTCTTGCTTTCTGTTCTGTACAGAACTGAGCATGCTGTCCAAGCTTCCAAGATAATATTTTGGATCCCAATCCCTGCAAACCCCTTCCACAGATCCTTAACTTTAAATCCCACTGAAATCAATGTGATTACTCATGTGTTTAAGAGTTTGCAATATAAGGGGCATAGAAGGGTCTTATGTTACTAACAAGATAGATCCAACACAGAGCTTTAAAGCAAATCTTTTTAGATATCTAATCTGTTTGCACTCCACACCGACACCACCCTAGCCAATGACACAGGCTAGGGCACTGTCACTGCCCGTTTGCCTTTCTCTCTCTCTCACACACACTCTAGCCCAAAGCTCTGATGTACGGATCCCTCTGATGTTCCTTCAGCGCGCCCTCTCCTCACAGCCCCCACCCCCGCCCAGCACCACCCTCTCCTCACAGCACCCCCAGCTCCCCCCCCCCCCCCCCTGCCCAGCACCCCATCTCCTCCGCACGCCCCCCTCTCCTCATCACCCCCGCCAGCTTCCCGCTCTCTCTTCACGGAGCCCCTCCTAACGCAGCGCCCCCCGCCCGTACCGATGTTGCCCTCGATGGAGAGCCGCCAGGCGGGACCCCCGCGCCGGGCCATGCCGAAGCAGCGCGGGAGCCCCCCGGCCGCCGCCCGCCGGAGCCGCAGGGGCAACAGCGGCCTCATCCCGCGCCCCCGGGCCCGGGCCCTGAACGAGATGCAAATCATATGCTAATTTATGTGCCTCTCCGGCGGCGGCGCCGCGCGGGTTTGACGTGCGCGGATCGCCGCGTTCACATGCTGACGTAGGTCGCGTTTATGGCGGTATGCTGATTTATGCAGATGACTATTATAATATGCTGACGTTGCAGCTTGCCGTTGTAGTCATATGCAGACGTAGATCAATGTATGATAATGATATGCGGCCGTATGCCGATTGCCAGTATAATAATATGCTGATTTATGCAGATTTTCATGGTACTGATATACTAACATCCATTTGATTATGGTATGCATATTGATGCTGGTTGCTATTATAATGATAGGCTGATTTCTGCACATCTATGATAGTGATCTAGGGAGCATTTATTATAATAATATGCCAAGTTTGCAGATTCTAGCCGATCAAGGCAGATGTCCCTGTCTGAAAACTATGCCGATTTATGCACATTTCAGTTATAATGATATGTTGATACAGCTAGATTTCATTATAATGATATGCTGATTTGTGCACTATTCCAATACAATTTTACCAACATAATTATCTGAATGTAACTCTTCATGTGGACACTCTTATTCCGGTTTAGATTATACAGCTTCCCTATAATTCCAAAAGGAACGAGGAGTACTTGTGGCACCTTAGAGACTAACCAATTTATTTGGGCATAAGCTTTCGTGGGCTAAAACCCACTTCAACGGATGCATGCAGTGGAAAATACAGTAGGAAGATATATATACACAGAGGACATGAAAAAATGAGTGTTGCCATACCAGCTATAACAAGAGTAATCAGTTAAGGTGGGCTATTATCAGCAGGAGAAAAAAAACTTTTGTAGTGATAATCAGGATGGCCCATTTCCAACAGTTGACAAGAAGGTGTGAGTAACAGTAGGGGGGGGGAATTAGCATGAGGAAATAGGTTTTACTTTGTGTAATGACCCATCCACTCCCAGTCTTTATTCAAGCCTAATTTAATGGTGTCAAGTTTGCAAATTAATTCCAATTTGCAGTTTCTTGTTTTTGAAGTTTTTTTGTTGGAGTATTGCGATTTTGAGGTCTGTAATCGAGTGACCAGGGAGATTGAAGTGTTCTCCGACTGGTTTTTGAATGTTATAATTCTTGATGTCTGATTTGTGTCCATTTATTCTTTTGCATAGAGACTGTCCGATTTGGCCAATGTACGTGGCAGAGGGGCATTGCTGGCACATGATGGCATATATCACACTGGTAGATGTGCAGATGAACGAGCCTCTGATGGTGTGGCTCATGTGATTAGGTCCTATGATGGTGTCCCCTGAATAGATATGTGGACAGCGTTGGCAACAGGCTTTGTTGCAAGGATAGGTTCCTGGGTTAGTGTTTTTGTTGTGTGTCCTCTTTGCTGATACAGACTAACACGGCTACCACTCTGAAACCTATAATTCCAGTATACTGGTATAATTCTGCCATCATAAATATAATTTCCTGTGTAGACAAGCCCTTGACACCTTTTCTTAGTCAAGAACTAGACAAATTTTGAAGGATTGGTCCAAAAGAAATCTGATGAGATTCAACAACGACAAGTGCAGAGTCCTGCACTTAGGAAGGAAGAATCCCGTGCACTGCTACAGGCTGGGGACCGACTGGCTAAGCAGCAGTTCTGCAGAAAAGGACCTGGGGATTACGGTGGACAAGAAGCTGGATATGAGTCAGCAGTGTGCCCTCGTTGCCAAGAAGGCTAACGGTGTATTGGGCTGCATTAGTAGGAGCATTGCCAGCAGATCGAGGGAAGTTATTATTCTCCTCTATTCGGCACTGGTGAGGCCACATCTGGAGTATTGCGTCCAGTTTTGGGTCCCCCACTACAGAAAGGATGTGGACAAATTGTAGAGAGTCCAGCGGAGGGCAAAGAAAATGATCAGGGGGCTGGGGCACATGACTTGGGAGGAGAGGCTGAGGGAACTGGGCTTGTTTAGTCTGCCGAAGAGAAGAATGAGGGGGGATTTGATAGCAGCCTTCAACTACCTGAAGGGGGGTTCCAAAGAGGATGGAGCTCGGCTGTTCTCAGTGGTACCAGATGACAGAACAAGAAGCAATGGTCTCAAGCTACAGTGGGGGAGGTCTAGGCTGGATATTAGGAAACACTATTTCACTAGGAGGTTGGTGAAGCAGGGCCGACGAGAGGGCGGGGGGGGAGCCGGTACAAATTACCGGGGCCCGGTGGTCCGGAAGGGGGCCCAGGGCCCGGCTTCCCCGGCTTCGTCGGCCCTGTTTAGCCGGTCTGCCCTTGCTGGGGGGCCTGAAAAAATTTTTCATCGGGACCCGAACCTAGGGTGACCAGATGTCCCGATTTTATAGGGACAGTCCCGATTTTGGGGTCTTTTTCTTATATAGGCTCCTATTACCCCCCACCCCCATCCCGATTTTTCACACTTGCTGTCTGGTCACCCTACCGAACCCGCTCTCAGCAGCCCTGTGGTGAAGCACTGGAATGGGTTACCTAGGGAGGTGATGGACAGGGCCGGCTCCAGGCACCAGCTTACCAAGCAGGTGCTTGAGGCGGCTGCTCCGGAGAGGGGTGGCAGGTCCAGTGATTCGGCGGCAATTCGGCGGACGGTCCCTCACTCCCGTTCGGAGCGAAGGACCTCCCGCCGAATTGCCGCCGCAGATCGCGATCGTGGCTTTTTTTGTTTTGTTTTGTTTTTGTTTTTGTTTGGCTGCTTGGGGCGGCCAAAACCCTGACGCCGGCCCTGGTGGTGGAATCTCCATCCTTAGAGGTTTTTAAGGCCCGGCTTGACAAAGCCCTGGCTGGGATGATTTAGTAGGGGTTGGCCCTGCTTTGAGCAGGGGGTTGGACTAGATGACCTCCTGAGGTCTCTTCCAACCCTAATCTTCTACGATTCTCTGAAGACCAGGCCTAAATGTAGGTGGGGTTTAGCTAGCATGTGCTACCTAAACACCACCTCAACTCAGACTTTTTCCTAATAAGACAAGGTGTTAAAATCAATTTAAACCTGGGCTTATTTATATCATGAAGTTTAAATCAACTCCTTAACAATGTAAATTAAATCCATTTCAGAGTGCCCACACCTTAATTCTAGGATTATTGTATCTGAGATCAGATGCTACCTCTCCACTCCAGAAAAGAGATCTGGCATGACTCACATGGGAGTATTTGTTACCCACTTGATTCCCAACTGGGTAGCGATGTATTAACAAGAACAAAGGTATTGCCATCTGTAACAGAGCCAGTCACCACCTGATCACCCCCTCATGGCCAGAGGTCACTCTGCAGTACCCTGCCTCTCTTTCCCCCTCTTCAGGACCCCTTACTCAGGTCCTCCTTGGGGTTTGGGATTATTCACAGAAAATTACTTCAGAATCTCCAATTAAAATCCAACAAACAAACATCTCTCTTCCTACTCCCAGGCCTTTCTGCCTGGAATACTCTGCAGGCTTTCCCTGGCTTGTTCAGGGTTCTCCCAGGACTGCCTGCAAAGATTTGCAGTCCCTTTTTTTTGTCCCCCTGTTTGCATCTCTCCCAGGCCTTCCTATAGGTTTGCCAACTTTCTCATCACACAAAACCGAACACCCCTGCCCTGAAGCCCCGCCCCATCCCTTCTCCAAGGCCCCGCCCCCATTCATTCCATTCCCCCTCCCTCCCTCCCTAGCTCACTCTCCCCCACCCTCACTCACTTTCACTGGGCTGGAGTAGGAGGTTGGGGTATGGGAGGGGGGTGAGGGCTCCAGCTGGGGGTGCAGGCTCTGGGGTGGGGCCAGGGATGAGAGGTTTGGGGTGCAGGGGGGCTCAGGGCTTGGGAAAGGGGTTGGGGGGGTATGGGCTCTGGGCTGGGGGTGTGGGCTCCGGTGGGGGCAGAAATGAGGGGTTCAGGGTGAGGAGAGGGCTCTGGGCTGGGCCAGGGGGTTGGGGTGTGTGTGGGGGGTGAGGACTCTGGCTGGGGATGTGGGATCTGGGATGGGGCCAGGGATGAGGGGTCTGGGGTGCAGGAGCGGGCTCAGGGCTGGGGCAGGGGCTTGGGTTGTTGGGGGGGTGTAAGCTCCAGAAGTTGGGGTGCAGGAGGGGACTCCGGACTAGGGTAGGGGATTGTGGTGTGGGAGGTGGTTCTGGGTCGGAGTGGCGGAAGCTCCCAGGAAGCAGCCACCAGGTCCCTGCAGCCCCTAGACCAGGGGTGGGCAAACTTTTTGGCCCGAGGGCCACATCTGGATAAGGAAATTGTATGGCAGGCCCTGAATGCCCGGTGATGGAGGGGAACTCTATGGGGTGTAGCATGGGGGAGCTGTATAAGGGATGTTACTGAAGTGGGAAGAAGGAGGACTCATGGGGTGTGGTGCAGGGGAGGGGGGGTTCTATGGGGTGGTACTGGGGACTCCTAGGGGCCCTGCCAGCAGTGACACCAAGGCGGCCGTACCAGGCACCACAACGGGCGGAGTCACCCTAGCTGGGATGGGAGCGGCCCCTGGGCGATTTCGAGGCTCTCGAGGGTGGGGCCATAGGAGACAGGGAGGGGATTGGGCATGCTGCCGCGTAGTGGGGGGGGGTCTGCCGCGTAGGGGCAGGGTTCCAATCCCAGAAACAGCGCGGTGATGTCACAGTTTGGCTCTGCGTGCCAGAAGATGGAGCTCATAAAGGGAATTGTGAGTCGGGGCTGGGGAGCGCCGGGCGGAGCGGGGCAAACCGCTGACCCTGCTCCTTGGCGGGAGCTTGAGGGCAGGATAAAAATGTCTGACGGGCCGGAAGCGTAGCACGCAGAGCCTCCCTGGCTGCCCATGCACCTAGGGGCCGCAAGGACCTGTTGGCTGCTTCCAGGATCCATGCGGACCTAGGGCAGGCAGGGAGTCTGCCTTAGCCCCAGACCCCCGCTGCGCGGCCGACCGGACTTTTGACGGCCCAGTCGGCAGTGCTGACCAGAGGCGCCAGGGTCCCTTTTCAACCGGGCGTTCCGGTCGAAAACCGTACACCTGGCAACCCTACCTTCCTACCTGAAGAGCTTTTGCACTCTGTTTGGTCAGTGTAATGGAGCAGTGTCCATTTACACTAGCCCAAGCGCTGCCCTAGGAAGTTCAGCCAGCCCCTGCTTCAAACATGGGAGGGGGGGGGGGGGGGGGGAGAAGGTGTTTCAGTGGAAAATTTCAACAACAACAAAAAAATTGCTGAACTCCAAAATGTTTTCAGCTGAAGATTTTCAGCCGTTTGGTTTCTCCAAATTAAAATAAGGACCGTAGACACCATCCACAAAAAGTTTTGTTTTGCCAAAAACTAAGTTTCCCCATCAAAAAGTTTTGAGAGAAGATTTTCTACCAGCCCTGTTAGGTGTCTCTTCTGTGCTCTTGGCTATGGGCCCTCAACATAAGGGCATGGCACATAGGTAGGGCTCTTCGTTTTCAGTTTTTATTTTATTTAATTTTTCCCAGGAATTTATCGGTGTTTATTACTACAACAACAAAAACAGGTGAAAATTGGTGGAAAAAAACTATTAATTTTTCTGGGTAAATATCGGGGTTTATTTTGGTGGACGGAAGGACAGGGGGAAAAGTATTCAGTGAATTAATGCTTTGACGAATGGAATTTAATGTGGTTTGCTGCAGAACTAAAACAGAACTCAAAACACAATGCCACCTCCAAATGTAAGAAAACAGTATCTCTCTAATCCCCAAATAAACCTTTTCATTTGAATAAACAGTTTACTGCTGTAGACTTAGCCTATAAATATTTACATTTAATAACTGGGCCACAACATTTGCCGTGCATACACTCAACTTAATCTTTGTCTCCTGTTTTTGTTTTTTAAAAACTTTCAAATACTTCCTTGGGTGCTGAAACGCATTTTGATACAGATTTTCGTTTTCTTCCCATTTTAGTGGGTCAGATCTTTAAACCATTCCCTGCTAACAACTTGAAATGTGTCCGTGATGGGCGTGAGATTCATCAGTACGTTCAGATGCGCAGGCACTTCAGGGCTTGCGTGGGTTCCTGTTTGTTTATTGTGTGCTTCTTCTAGCTTTACTTCCACAGGCTGCTTTGCATATACACTCAGACTAACGTATTATCGTAATACAGATGTCGCATGCATTGCATTGCATTTTCCTAATAAAACAAGTTATTTTTTATATATTTACATGATACAAAAGTAGGGTGAAAATCAGGGGGGAAAAAGAATAATCCTTTTTGTAAAACCCGGGATTTTTTTGGTAAAAATCGGTTTAAACTGAAAATGAAGGGGCTTACACATAGAACTCGCTTGCTCTCCTGTCCTTTCTCGCCCTCCCCCATCACCTCCTTTTGTCCCTGTTTTTTCTGCTCTGCAGGGGTGCAGGAACAATTTGTATAGTGGGGGTGCTAAGAGCCATTGAACCAAACTGTAAACCCTGTATAAAATGGAAACCACTTCAAGCCAGGGGGTGCGGTAGCACCCCCAGTTCCAGCAGCTATGCTACTCTGTATAGCTAATATATTTTAAATTCCCTTTTATTCTCATTTCTTTCTTGTTCCCCTTCCCTTGGTCCCTCTCCTCCCCCACCCCAGTCCCATCCACTTTTCCTGGTGTCAACCCCCCCTGCCCCCATCTTCCTGCCATCCCCTTCCCTGGTAGCTCTCCTACATCCTCCTAAGGAAGTTTGTTTTACTTGCTGCTGCAGCAGTAAGTGTGCTGAGGGAGGGAAAGTTAGGGGTACCATCACTCACTCAGTTTTCCCTCCTCCCACTTCCTTTGGCCCATGACCTCCCCCCACTCCCAAATTGGTCTCTGTCCTCCTTCCTAGGTGGGCCTACCCCCCTAGTTGAGGAACACTACCCTAGAAGGACCCTTATGAATCCCCACCCCTACCGCCACCCGTGCAAACTTTGATATGGAAATTACACCCTCATCAGAAAGAGGCTGAATGGGAGACATGGGCCAATTTTGAAAGGAGTATTGTCATGATAAACAGGTAATTCTTCAAAGGGGTGGACAAACAAACAATGCTACAAGGCAATTGTGCGCAGCTGAACTGGGGCTCTGGCCTGCACCAAGGATGCTAGATCCTGCAGCTGTTCGCCCATTCTTATTCTCTGATCGCAGCTTTAAACCCCCTGCCCCCACCCCCATCCTACAAAGAAGATCACCCATTGAAGTGCAGTCCCACAGCCTGCCGGGAAGGCAGGGAACAAAGCACCACATGCAGGGAAGGCGTGAAAAAAAAGTTTTAATGCTTTTTAAATGGTTAGAAATAATTGCAAAGGGAGAGAAGGAACCGGGAAGCACCCGAGGTCCTGAAGAACGGGCGCTCTGTCCTTAGAAGCACTTCCTGTGGACAATGGAAGGGCCAGCCTCGTCGTATTCCGGTTTGCTGATCCACATCTGCTGGAAGGTGGAGAGAGAGGCCAGGATGGAGCCTCCAATCCAGACGGAGTATTTACGTTCAGGGGGGGCGATGATCTGTCGAAACAATTGCAGACAGGATCCGGTTACAAGGTGAAACACGGCTGCGCACTTCCAGAAGCCACAGTTATGGTACGGATACCTAGACATACAGACTAAGAGCTGGTCTACGCTTAAAAATTAGATTGACTTAGCTACATCGCTCGGGGCTGTGAAAAATTTCACACCCTGAGCCCCATAGTTAGGTCGAACTAACCCCCAGTGTAGACGCGGCTAGGGTGCTGGAAGAACTCTTCCGTCGATCTACCCACAGCCTCTCGGAGAGATGGATTAACTACAGTGACAGAAAAACCCGTTCCGGCGTGTAGGAAGCATCTACACTGCAGCAGCACAGCGACAACCGGAGTTGTAGTGTGGACATGGCCTTAGACAGACAGGTCTGACCCAGCAAAGTGCTGAGCGCCCTCCATTCTCATTGGGCTGAATGCAAGGGGAGGGCCTGACGCAAAGGTCATTGAAATCAATGGGAGTTTTTCCACCGACTCCACCTGACTTTGGATCAGGCCCTAAGGGCATGCCCCACCTCACAGGATTGGACCCATAAAAAGCAAACCAGTTTCTGTTACTGTCTGTGCGGACTTGGACTCAGTGGTAGGTAATTACTTCTCCTTATAAGCTACAGGAGAAATTTGTTTACAGTTCCTAAGAGCTTTAGGACCACAGGCTCTTTGGGACAGGGACTGTCTTTTTGTCTGTGTTTGTACAGCCCCAAGCAAAATGGTTCCTGGTCCAGAGAGTTTAAGGCCAAACAGGACCAGCTGTCTGTCGGGGGGGGAGGGATAGCTCAGTGGTTTGAGCATTGGCCTACTAACCCCAGGCTTATTAGTTCAATCCTTAAGGGGGACATTTAGGAGTTTGGGGATTAGTCCTGCTTTGAGCAGGGGGTTGGGACTAGATGACCTCCTGAGATCCCTTCCAACCCTAATATTCTATGATCATCTAGTCAGACCCTCTGTATGTTACAGGCTACCAAACCCAGTAACCAAGATTAGGCCAAATGACTAGGGCTTCTAGAGGCTCTGGTGAGACAATTCACAAATAATAATAAGTCCCATTGAAAGTCCCTTATTTGCTTCATATTAAATCTTCCCCTGTAGTATTAACAAGCAGCTTTCTGGAGTTAGAAACTTTTGGGCCAAGCTATGCACTGCATGGCTCCGCAATACTGAACACAGTGGAAAGTTTGTATGAGAAAGAGTCACAGAATGGTCCTACTTTGTTAATAAAAGGTGACTTCTGCCTACGTAGCAGAGGGTCATGCTCAGTTGTGTGAGTTAATGGAACAAAGGGGATCAAACTATGGATGTGAAATGCTGGTCATCCGGACAACCTTCAAAATGTGGGAAAACAAAGGATCTACATGGATATTTTGATTTAGTCTCAATGGGAAAAGTTTTACTGCCCAACTTTTTCTGAAGTAACTCTGCATGATCAAGTTGTAGGTGGTTCGTGTAGGGCAGGGGATCTCAAACTTCATTGCACCCGGACCCCCTTCTGACAACAAACATTACTACACGACCCCAGAAGGGGGGACCGAAGCCTGAGCCTGCCCGAGCCCCGCCGCCTCTGGCAGGGTCGGGGGGACAAAGCCAAAGCGGGGAGCCTGTAACCTGAGCCCCACCATCCAGGGCTGAAACCCCCCGGCTTCGGCTTTTGCGCCAGGCGGTGCGGCCCAGCAAGTCTAACACCAGCTCTCTAATGGAGTCACAACCCACTTTGGGGTCCTGAGAACCGCTGGTTGTAGGGAGAGAGACGACCAACGCGCTGCCTAGCAGCCAATAACTAAGACGTACTTTAATCTTCATTGTGCTTGGAGCCAAGGCTGTGATTTCCTTTTGCATCCTGTCCGCGATCCCAGGGTACATGGTGGTGCCCCCGGAAAGGACGTTGTTGGCGTACAGGTCCTTACGGATGTCGATGTCGCACTTCATGATGGAGTTGTAGGTGGTCTCGTGAATTCCAGCAGACTCCATGCCTGGGGGAAGCAGCACATGATCAGTGTTGTGTTACACAGACAGAGACTGCTCACCAGCACCTTTCTTCCTTCAAAGCCTGACCCGTCTCCATCTGGAGTCCGTGGGAGTTGCTCCATTGATTGCAATGGGAGGTGCATCAGGACATCAATGCATACATAACCTTCTTCCCTTATAACCTGAATCTTCATGTGCACCTAGCTAGTGGGGTGGTTGCTTTACACAGGCCTATGAATAGTTACTACAGTGATCAGTGCTTTATATAAGTGACAGACCGGCCTAGGGTCAAGCAGCAAATCCAGCCTCTGTACTTAGATTGTGAACTCTTTAGGGACTGTTTTTTGGTTTTGCATTTGTACAGCACCTAGCACCTGAGCACCACAGCAATACAAATAATATCTATGCACTCTCTATTGTGTAGCAATGGGTGCATCTTCTATCCCCAGGCTGAGAGGTTCTAATTAAACCCAAAGGCCAAGCTCTGCTGTCATGTACACCAGTGACCCTTTCAGTGACATTTGCCGTGAAGCCACATAAGGAGCAGAGTCTGGCCCTCCTCCTTTTCTCCTATTCATGGCAATTAGAAGAGAAAACAAACCACAGTCACCTGAGGAATTGCACCCTCTTAAATTTGCCTCAAGCATTTACAAGAGAGAGTCCCACCGTGGAAAATATGGACTGTAGAAGGGTGGGGGAAGATGTTACTAGTATATCCCCATCCCATCTGTCCCAGTATTTAAACGGATGGAAAAAATAAATAACCCAACCAACCTACCCGCCCTTTGCCCTTCTCCCGCCGTATCAGTGAATATATTTAGAAATGGGCTCTACTCAACCCCTCAGATCCAAACAGCCTCACACTCTGGATCCAGATCTGAAAGTTGCAGAATCTTTAAATGAAAAGAGGATGCGATGGAATGGACCCTCACCAATGAAGGACGGTTGGAAGAGGGTTTCCGGGCAACGGAAACGCTCGTTGCCAATGGTGATAACCTGACCGTCAGGCAGCTCGTAGCTCTTCTCTAGGGAGGAGGAAGATGCAGCTGTGGCCATCTCGTTTTCGAAGTCCAGGGCCACGTAGCACAGCTTCTCCTTGATGTCACGCACGATTTCTCGTTCGGCTGTGGAAGACAGGAGCAAGCGCTGTTAGCTACGCAGCTGGGACACGGTCTCCATTCCACTGGGGCAAGGGTAGGGAGCACCAAGCAGTGGTGGAGCAGAGCTGTCAGAACTACAGGGCCCATTTTCATTTAACAGTGAGAGTTGATTAACCAGGGGAACAAGCTACCCAGAGAAGTGGTGGATTCTCTGTCTCTTGGGGTCTGCAAATCAAGTCTAGATGCCTTTCTGGAAGATGCTTTAGCCAAACACAAGTTATTGGGCTCAATACAGGGGTAACTGGAGACAACTGAATGGTCTGTGATATACTGAAGGTCAGACTAGATGATCCCTTCTGGCCTTAAACTTTATAAATTTAGTCTGGCCTGATGTCATGAGATGTGACCTCTGCCAGCAGAGAACTGTGTCGTCATTAAATATTGTCCCACATCTATGACCTCCTTTTGCCCCCCCGACTCACAAGTCTCATGTCACCCGCTAGCGCCCTGTTGTCTCATGAGACAATGGAGGTGATCAGACAACAGAGGTGGCTGTAATGCGATCAGAATCTTCCCCACTCCCTCTAGATACTGAGGGCACCTTCTCTCCGGTCACTGTGCCGAACCCACAGAGACCAGACCAAACGCTCCCCTTCGTACCAGTGGTGACGAAAGAGTAGCCTCTCTCCGTGAGGATCTTCATGAGGTAGTCCGTAAGATCGCGACCAGCCAGGTCAAGGCGCATGATCGCGTGGGGCAGAGCGTATCCTTCATAGATAGGGACGTTGTGAGTGACACCATCCCCGGAGTCCAGAACGATACCTGGAGACAATGGAAAGAGCGGAGTTAAAAGACGGTCCGTGGATCTGCCGGCCCTGCATCTCTCTTACATGCAGCGAGCAAAGAGAAATGCGTGCCTCAGTTATTAACATCATAATTCACTCCTCGCAACAAGCCAAGCTTTTCAGAGAGGAAATAGGGTCCAGTGGTTGGGGCACTAGCATAGGACATGGGAAACGCAGGTTCAAATCCCGGTTCCACCCCAGCCTTCCCGTGTGACCTTGAACAAATCGTTCTGTGCCTCAATTCCCTGTCTGTACAATGGGGATAACAGCACTGCCCTGCCTCACAGGGGCATCTGAGGATAAATATGTTAAAGTGTGTGAGGCCCTCAGATCTCTACCTATCTAAATACCTTAGATTGGCAAAGAGGGGCATTTGATTGAAAATACTTTTGCCCCCAGCAGGGCTAAATCCTCTGCTCCGGTATGTAAAAGAGGGGGATGGTAGCAGGAAGTTAGAATAACTTCGTGATGCATGGATAGATATCCCTGGCAACCGTGCCAGCCTGTACACCAAGGGGATGTGTTCAAATGGAAGGGTTTGCCTGCCTTTGCCCTCCCAGCTGGCTAACACAGACTCTGACGTCACTAACAAGTTCTAGCCAGCAGCAGCTTAGGTCATGCTGTGCTCTTGCCTGGAGGAGCAGCAATATGTGCTGCACCAAGGCCCCCTGGCCTACTATAAGAAAGCTTACTCTGTGCCATCAGGAGATCTATTATAGGGGACGCAGCTGCCAGCATCCCTGCTCCGTCTCAGAGTTGCTCCCCAAAAGAGCAGGATTTAGGCGGACCAATAGTTTGGGTGTCTACCCAGTAGTGGATTTAAACGGTCCTGAGAAAATGCAGCTCCCACTGAATTCAGTGAGAATTGTGGGTGCCCGGCACGTCTGCAAAATCAAGCCGACAGCACATACGCGTCATCAGTGGAAGAGGAGGGAAGAGAACTACTCACCAGTAGTACGGCCAGACGCATAAAGGGACAACACAGCTTGGATTGCAACGTACATGGCGGGGACGTTAAAGGTTTCAAACATGATCTGAAAAGAATTCCGATTCAAATGTTCAAGGTCAGTGCATCGCCGGATGTGGAATGCACGCAGCACATTTACATGCAATGCATCCCGAAGTGCATTGCTGACTCTGCGCGACATCCAATGCGTGCGTGCGTACACACACCAATCTAGAGATAGGAGGGTGCTGAAATGCAAGACATGCTGCTGTCATCACAGAAACACCTGCAGCGGTTGGGTCCCACAATGCACCCAATAGCCCAGTGAACGCAGGTTGAGTTTTCGGTATCCAAACTCTTCAACCGCCATCTGGGGTGGGGCTTGGCTGGGTAAACAGAGAATTACATCATCCACTGCAACAGCAGAACCTCTGGGTTCCGGATCTGCTTCCACAAGTGTGCTAGTTATGGATATTCTCCGCATGGTGTGGCTAGGGGACCTCACCCATAGCTAAGAGTAAGATCTAAGGGCATCCCATTCTACAGATGGACCAGCACCTCCCACAGCTCAGCTGTATTTCTCCATATAACTTCCGAGAGGGGATCGAGTTGGCGTTTGCCATCTAACCAGTTGTGGACCATTTTTCTCCACCAATGATATCAGCAAAGGCTGGACATCAGGCAGCTAAAGCAAAGCTCTTCAACTACGGATCTAGCTTCTCAGATCCCAACACACTAAAGATTTTTCAGGGACTCCAGAAGAGCAGGAGTCCTCCCCCCCTCCACCAGTATACAGTCTGGTTGGATTTCCCCCCAGATGGGACAGTGCCTACCATGAGACTAGTGGAGGGAACATTCCAGGAAGTTGATGTTTTACCTGGGTCATCTTCTCACGGTTCGCCTTGGGGTTCAGGGGCGCTTCTGTGAGAAGGGTGGGGTGTTCTTCCGGAGCCACTCGTAATTCATTGTAGAAAGAGTGGTGCCAGATCTAGGCCGGAGGAGACAAAACGACAATGGTAGCTCAGACTCCATGCTGAAGGATCAGTTCTTCTAACTGGCTCCATGGAGGGAATGGATATGGGTCTGTCTGCACTGGGGATTTGCACCAGTTTCAGCCATCAGTGCAGCTGCACCGGGGCAAACTGCTTGTGTACAATGGCTAAACTGAAACTTGCACTGACGCAGCTTACCCCAGTTTAAAGCAGATGTAAATGCAACTGGTGCATGTGGTGGCTTTGCCCTGTCCACACCAGGGGTAGGCAGCAGTGTAGCTATGCTGGTGACTGGAAGCTGGGTAAAGCCACAGCATGGACCAGACTTCGGTCTAGAAATGGGCCTGAGCTGGAAAATCCAGACTCATCCACATTAACCCTTTCAGCCCAGAATTAAACTGCAGCTAGAATGCAGACACGAGACTGCAGCTCAGGAGTGAAGCAAAGAGTCAACAGGGCTCAGATTTTGGGACCCAGTCCTACCTCCATCCACCCACCCAGGTCTGAAATTAAAACTGAGGGTTTGATTTATGATAAAATGGAAATGAATTGGTACAGCTGGGCTAAAATACAAGCTGGGGTCTACAGTGGGGGTGGGGGGGTATGACCATCCAACAGGTGTGTAAGCCACATGGAATGAGAGGGATTGATTAGGATGGTTCAGGGGGGAACACCTAGGAGAGATAAGAGAACGTTAAGCAAAGGGGAATACTGGCTGTATGTCAGGAAACACTTCCCGAGTCTGTGAAGTCATCTCCCCAATGAATGGGGCAGCAGATTGGATAAAGCCCTGAAAATCAGAGAGGTTTCTGTAGCTGCCATCATTATAGCATCTGTGTAATACACCCATGAAGTGTGCCATGTCCCCCTCTAATGGCTGGCTCCCATGGCGGATAACAGCCTATTACCGGCAGCAATTGATGGAGTCATTCCTTTAGCTCAAGCGGTAGAGGCCTGTGGTTTGGAGATAAAGGGTAAAGGATTCAACCCTTGCTGATGACCCACAGAGGAGGCTGTTATGTAAATGCTGTAGAAAACAGTCTTGCATTGGCCACAGCTGATGTACAATGGAAGGACTTCGGTGTTGGACCCAACAATAAAAAATTCATGCAAGTGTCACCGCCACAGTCATTGGCCGACACGCTGGGGACCGCCAGAGCTAATAGTGCGAGCTGCTACAGCTTGAGCCAAAGAGCCAGCCTCTCTCGCGGGGAATGTTAAACTCATCCTCCGAGATCAGGCGCAGACGGGGGACTTGCAACACCATCTCCAGCGAGTGACGCGAGTACATTTTGAAATTAGGAAAGGAAAATTAAAATAACCCTTGACTGGCTCACTGGTTTTTCCATTTGACTCCACAGAAGAGTGGGATTCTTAAAGGCAAATGATCAAAACCATTTGAAAAATAACAGTGGAGAAAGTTTGGTGGTTTTTTTTGGCCGATTGAGTCCAAAGGAGAACAAGAGCTCCCCGCCCTACCTTCTCCATGTCGTCCCAGTTGGTGATGATGCCATGTTCGATGGGGTACTTGAGAGTAAGGATTCCTCTCTTGCTTTGAGCCTCGTCCCCTACGTAGCTGTCTTTCTGGCCCATCCCCACCATCACACCCTAGAAAACAACAAGGGAGATGTTAACTGCCAAGTTTGCCTCCATGGGGCAGAAGAAAACTGTCCAGTAGCTCAGATACGCACACTGATCCATACGCCTATTTATCGTACCATCGTCGACAGCAGAAATATTGGGCAAAACCTGAGGTTCTTGCTCAGTTTTCATTCAGTCCAACCTTAGGGCCAAACTAATGGGCTCTAATGAGACTATTCCCAGATGAAGGCGTTATTCAGCCACTATTTGCACCTGTGGAGTTTATTCCTGCTTGAAACTGAGGTGAGCTGTGCCAGTGCAAATTGCAGCGCAGCCTGTCTACACTGATGTCGCTGTATCAGTGGCTGAAATTGGGGCAAATTCACAGTGTAGGCAGGCGTCCCTCCATGGAGCAGCAACAGTATCAGAATCAGGCCCTTAGAAATGGTTTAAGGCCAGATCCTGATCGCGGGTTAGTCTGGAATCCATAGAGCTGCTTTGGAGTTACTCCAGATTCACACCAGCACAGCCCAGCGGAGAATGAGACCCAATCAATAATCGTTTTTATGGCCAAATTCATCTGTTACCTACCATGGATTTACATCAGGGATGATTTAGTTGGGGATTGGTCCTGCTTTGAGCAGGGGGTTGGACTAGATGACCTCCTGAGGTCCCTTCCAACCCTGATATTCTATGATTCTATGATACATTTGGCCCTTAGAACACCCTTCTTTTGCAGCAACCCTGATACTTTTACACATGGGAATGAAACAACATTAAAAACCTCCCATGGCGTTGGCAGAATGATACAGCAGCAGCAAGGTCCAGCGGACTGAACATGGGGCCGGGCACCAGGAACTCCTGAGTCCCAACTCCATCTCTGACACTGGAGTCAAGCCTGCTCCCAATGGGGGTCAATTGGAGTTTTGCTGTCCGGCAAAGAACAGGATCAGGGCTTACCACTGGCTATGGAGCCTTGCCATTGTCATTTAATCTGTATGGATCTGTCTACACTGCATTGTAATAGGGTGATCAGATGTCACGATTTTATAGGGACAGTCCCGATTTTTGGGGCTTTTTCTTATATAGGCTCCTATTACCCCTCACCCACTGTCCCTATTTTTCACACTTGCTGTCTAGTCACTCTAGGTCACCCTAAATTGTAAACTCAGCTCTGCAGACCCGGGCTTGCGGACTCACTGTTTCAAAGCCTGCACTTGAGCGTCCACACTGCATTATAAACCTGGGTTTACAATTGCTGGCCCTGGGTCTCACAGCTGTGCTGAAGCGTCCGTACTGTGCCAGGCAGACCTTCTGCCTCAGGTCTGTGGCTTGAGCTGCGTCCACACTGCAAAGTGACAGGGTTGGACCCAAGTCATAGTGGGACTCAGGCTCTAACCCCCGTAGCAGAGTCCTCTGCTGACCCGAGCCAGTCGCAAGACTAAGGTGTCCAATATCAGGGTGATCCAGACTGGAGCTGGACATTGGACTATAACGTATGGAACTAATTCTGAAAGAACTCTTTGTAACTCCAAAGTTCACCATCTCTACTATGAAACTGACCTAAGAATTTTATTCAAGCCTGTATGTATCATGATCTTTTTACCTATACTCTCTCTTTTCTTTTTAAATAAATTTTAGTTTAGTTAATAAGAATTGGCTATAAGCGTGTATTTGGGTAAGATCTGAAATATTTATTGACCTGGGGGGTAATGTGTCCGGTCCTTTGGGATTGGTAGAACTTTTTATATAATGAACAAGATTTTCAGTAATGCTCATCATATTTGACTTGGTTGTCTGGGTGGGAGCCCCAGGCTGGATTGTTTTAAGGGAACTGTATTTTTGGCTTCTGGGTAACCAGTAAGGCATTGTAGGAGCTGTTTGGTTGCTGGCTTGGTGAATCTAATTATTAGAATAACCACCAGTTTGGGGGATTGTCTGCCCCATTCTTTGCAGTTTGCCCTGATTGGTCAATCTCAGTGTGGGCCCCCTGGGCCCATGATCACGTGTGTGGATGGAAGAGGGGCTTGGGTTCAAACCTGTGTCAGAGCCAGGGTTAGTGTGCAATTTGTCTCCTCTCCTTTGCTCCCATCTGTAAAGTGGAGATAATAAAGATACCTGCTTCCCCGGGGCATTGTGAGGGGTGGTTAGTTAAATGCCTGTCCAGCATTCTGAGGCCAGTGGGAGCTACGTAACAATAAGTAGATTAAACAATCAGAGGCAGCTACCTTGGCTCTGCAAACGTTGGGTGTAAAAGCCCTCTTCCCTCAGATCCCGGGGCAAGATGCAACACAGGGCACCAGCAGGTCTACAGATACTCCCATCTCAGAGCTGTAAAACCCTGACTCAATCCATGTGCCAAGCCAGCCAGCAGGAGCAGCAGGCTGATGGCAGCTGGCATTCTGCCCAGCGCTTGGGCTGCAGCTTTCTGCGTTAGCTGCAGGCTGGCCAGTGTCATAGGTAGAATGCTGAATGCGGCAAGCAATGTTACAAAGACACACTGAGGCTACCACCACCACCGATTGGGTTACCAGGGCCAACCCAGCCCCTAGGATGTGACTCTGCCTGGAGAGCGTACCGTGCTCATCCTAGAAAACTGCCCTCCCATTAAAAAGAAAAATCAGAAGGTTCCCCCCTCATACCCACCCCCCCCCCCATCTTTAAATTCACAGTAACTCCACTGACATCAGCAGAGACCTGGAGTGGCTTTCAGATCAGAACATAGTCCATGATCTTAGTTTCAGGCCATTGAGGATTCACCCAGTTTCACTACCACCGGGATGGTTTTATCAGCTAGGACTAAAGCCTGCCCTGGAGGTGGTAAAGCAAAGTCCAGCGATCAGCTATATTGAATGCTTCGGAAAGATTGAACGCCCTGTGTATCATGAGAAACAGATCCTGGAGCACTCTGACAACGGCAGTCTCAAGTCGGCTTCAGGCTCCAGACAGGAGGAGATCATATACCCAGTGTCTGTCCAGACTCTCCTGTTATCATCTTGCCCCGGACTTTAGCCAAGTACGCCAATAATGCCGAGAAAGACAGGCTAGCAGGACACAGCCCAGGAGTGTCATCTGAGCATGGGGTGAACTCCGCAGCAGGTTCTGTGGCCGTAGAATGGGGCCCTACTTCTATGGTGCCAGACAGGTGCACAGTACTTTATTAACAAACAAGAACAGGCTGACTCCCTGCCTTAAAGATTTTATGATCTAAGCCAAGACAAGAGCAGCAGGGGGAGATCATGAAGGAAGGATTGAGGGTGGGAAAGGCTATGTGTTCAATTGGAAGAGGCTGATGTGCACATCTTGAGAGTTAGTTGTATCGCATAGAAAGTAATTTACAACAATAAGATTCCTTAAAGGGCTTCCACTGGGCAGACCTTTCCTTCTGGATCCTCCTTGCTTTCATGAACACACGGGCCAAAGGCTCACAGTCCTTAATCTTCCTCCCCAAGGACTGTGCTCTCTTCCCCCAAATCAGCTCTCGCAGCAACCCCAGCGCTCCTCCCCCTTTTACATTCTGGGTCTGGACGCTGAGTTACTATCAACCCCAGTGGGATCAGACAACCAATGTACTGTTATCGGGCCCCGCCTTGGTAATCCATGCCAGACGCTATCCGAGATTCAACCTTTGACAGGAACAGAGTCAGTGTGGAGCTGGCATTTAAATCTAACACCATCAAATCCCCCAATCGCAGCACTGCTTACAAAACAATTCACTTCCAGAGAACCACTTCTTTCCTAGTCCCTCCATGATTGGCCTAAGCTTCTGACAGGCCTGACAGCATGTGACGAAGTGGGGGTTTTTCTTGTTTTCTGTGGAGTTTCAAGGGTTTGCATGCGGAGGGGGTGGGACTCAGTTTCCCTGGGTGTTACTGGTTTACCGAGGTGAGGGGCGAGGGAGTGTGTTTTGCATTAAGCCTCACAATGCTCCTTAGGAGGCAGGGCAGCCCCAGCCCCATTTTATAGAGGGGTAAATTGAGGCACGGAGCAGTTACGGAAGTTCTCAGAAGCATCCCACTCATTTTGGAGGCCCAACTCAAGGCCCTTTAAGCCCAATTTTTCCCAAACTGCTGACCACCCACCACTGCAGCCGAAGCCAATGGAAGTGGCGGGTGCTCAGCACCTCTTTGGCTCGCCCCCGGGACGTGTCAAATTCAGCACTCAAGAACTGGGGCACGCAAAAATCAGAGATCGCTTATGAAAAACATTGGCTTCAGCCACTTGCCCAAAGTCTGCCACAGTGCTCAGAACCCCGGGGTCCTGACTCCCAGGCCTGTCCTTTGTTAGTCGTATTACCATAGGAATCTTAGTCATGAACCCACCCCCATGGTGCGAATTGCTGTACAAACACAGAACCAAAAGACAGTCCCTGCCCATAGATGTTACAACCACGTTCTAGGCATGAGCTAGCGATGGTTATCAGCACATCAGCAGAACATGTTTTAGATAGCTAGAAGCAACCCACTAACCTCTTGGACTCTATAAAAAATTCATCACCCACTTATCAAAACACCTATTAATCCTGTGTTAACCCTTGACACATGGAACTGTAATATAAAAGTGGACCAACAATTAATCAGATTTTAGGGCCTGATTAGGATGGACTGGCTGGGTCACCAACCAGGCTGGTATTGTCCAAGCCCAACATGCAATGAACATGAAAGAGCTCAGTTCACCCCAGCCCAGATTGTGCAAGTGTTTTCCATGCAGCATTCCCCTGGATTCAAATGGGACTGCCTCATGCCTCTTGGCTCAGGCCGACAGCATTTTCTTACCGGGGGTAGGGGGGGTTGACTGACATTGAGGTACTGCACAAACCTGGTGACGAGGGCGACCCACTATGGATGGGAAGACAGCGCGTGGGGCATCATCGCCGGCAAAGCCAGCCTTGCACAGCCCAGAGCCATTGTCGCAGACCAAGGCGGTGGTCTCCTCTTCACACATGGCGGAGCTGAGAGATGCTGGAATTCAGAGGCACCTGGAAGAGGCAGAGATGAAGGGGAATGTTAAAAATTACATGCAGCTCTGAATGGCTATTCAAGGATTGGACTGAATGCCATGCCCAGCTACACCCATCTGACTGCAGAGGAGTCAACAGAGTGATTTAGTTGGGGATTGGTCCTGCTTTGAGCAGGGGGTTGGACTAGATGACCTCCTGAGGTCCCTTCCAACCCTGATATTCTATGATTCTATGCTACAGGGGAGAGCAGAATCCAACCCCACATTTTCAAGGAGTTCAACTGAGAAAGCAAGTTCATAAAAGCTACATAACAAGCAAGAAGCCAGAGCCCCAGCTGGTGCGAATCCATGTAGCTCTACTGAGGTCAATGAAGTTACAGCAATTTTCCTCCGCTATGGGTCTGGCCTACTGAATGCAAAGATCCTACGGACTATATATTTGGTCACATACAGAGGCAGGTGAGATGGAGATAAGAGATTCAGATCACCGGGTCTATATTCACTCAGCTTTATCTGTGTCAGTCACTTCAGGGCCCCCTTGGCGTATAAAACAAATGATTTTTCATCAATCAGAAAATTCAGTCACGAAAAGGCTACACCAGTGGTTAGAACCCTCTGGCAAAGGCTCAGCCAAATGAAATGAGCCTTACGCCACGCCCAAAAAGCTGCATTTTCAAGCCAGAAGGGACCATTACGACCACCCTAGCCTGGCTTCCTGCAGAACACAGCCCAGAAAGCCTCACCCAGGGAGTCCTTCATCTAGTCCATAACTCCGGTTTGACCTAGAGCTGATCTCCTAGAAAGAGACCCAGTCTTGACTTAAAGAATCCAGCTGATGGAGACTTCACCACGCCCAGTGATTAATTACTCTCACATGTAATGTTCTTAACCTTATTTCCACTCTGGATCTGATGACCAACCAGAGGGGAAGCGTTCTACCACCTTCCATTGCAGTCACCCTGCCTCCAGCTCTCAGCAGCTCATGCCTAAGAGCTGTTAGGAGAAGCACCTCAGTTAGACTCAGCTGCTGAGGTGGAGCATGGGGAGAGAGGCTTCCTCTAAAGTAGCCAGCTCCGAAACCTTGCAGCCAATGCCTTGGGTTGCACTTGGAAGCAGTGAGGATGCCTGGGCCTTGCCCAGAGCACAGGTGTCACAGGCCTGCACTAAACAGGCACCCCCAAAAGTCACCTTTTAGGGGCCGCTTTGGAAGCCAAGTCAAGAGACCTAGGTTTGATTTGCCGTCCTGGTCCTTCCTGCAGAGGCCGGGAGTGAATCACAGAAACTAGATGTGGAGGAGATACGGTAAACTGGGGCACCGTGCGCATGTTGTTAAAGGTGCTCCAACGGGTCCTCTTTGGAGACTAGCCTCAATTCTTCTCTCAGCTGCACCAGCAAGTCCCATTGAATCCCAGGGACTTCAATGGGGTTGCAGTGGAGGGAGAGTAAGATTCAGCCCGTTCCCTTTAAGGAAGTTCCTTTTGAGCATTTCCCTACGCTGATTGGGCCTGCACTACAGAAGTCAATGGGAGTTTTGCCACTGACTTACGTGAGCATAGGTTGAGGCTCTTCAAGAGGTGTGGTCCATGACATAACAGATGGACCCAGCTCAATGAGGAGGTGCAAACTCTGCAGCTGACGGCAGCTATGTAGTGAATGGAATGTCAAGGGGGTCCGGCTCTCACGGTTGGAAGCTTGGATGAGAGAACGTCCTTGGTCTGACAGACAAGGCCCACAAGAAGGCTGGGAATCAGAGAGATGTTAGAAATGAACCTGCTAAAGGGGGAGTTTTAACATCATGTACCTAGCTGGCAATAGGAAAAAATAAATCAAGGGTTCAGAGGGAGATAATCCACTGTGGAGCTGGATATAGGTTTTAAACATCCGCCCAGCTTCGGAGGAGCTTCTTTTGATACAAGACCAGGCAGAAATATAAAAAGTCTCCAAGCCTAGTTGGCTTTTTACTACAGCCCATTGGTAAATGTTAAACACAGACATAATAACATCACTATTGGCATCAATATAACCAGAGATGGGCCCAAGGCCCTGTCTGTCCATCACTCAGTGCGTGGTCCAGTGATTTGTATTTTGTTTTAAACTGCATTGCACGCGCGTTAGTTTGTACAACTGACACCTCGCCAGATGTACAGTGCTGAACACCTGGAGGAGAAAAGTCTCCAGCCACAAAGTGCAGGGAGACTCTGGGCTCGTGCTATGAACCGGATAACTCAGTTTAAGTCAGAGGAGTTGCTCTGAAATTACACAGCAGAATCCGGTCCCTTGTATATAAATAACAAAGCCAGCCATACAACGGCTCATTGTCTTTTAATGAGTTAGTTTCCTCATTTGCCCTGGACTTGATAATGCTGACCCCTTGATGGGCAGCCAAAGGGGGGAGATTGGAGATGCCTGGTTTAAATGTACTGCTGTTATGGCCAGGAACCTGTTAGCAGGAAGCAGCTGCACATTAGAAATACAGGGCTTGAGTCTTCTCTCGTGGCACTCACTTCAGTGCAGTTACCTGTGATGGATGCCAGACCTACCGCATAGCTCACATCACAAAGGGATGCTACAGAAGGGGATTCCTGACCAGCTGGTAGCATTGCAGAGTAGCCCACAACAGAAGAGATGGGGGAAGGAGATGACTTGCAGCCTAGCAGCATTTCTGGACAGCCTGTGGGGAATCATGCTAATGTACATTTCACTGCTTCCCTCAGGCCTTTTTAAAATCCCTGGGCCAGATCCGCAGCGCCAATGGAGCAACGTCCATTTACATCAGCTGAGGATTTGCCCACCCACGACCATTCTTCCACTGCTGGAAAACAGTCGTTCCAGGAATTACTCAGGCGCAGTGGCAGGCTAATTATCCCTCCTGTTTAAGCGTTTGGAGAGGATTTTCTACAAACTGTATGAAGTCCTCTGGCCTGCCAGCCTAGATGAACGAATGGTTCCTCCTGGCCTTAGAATCTATGAATCAAACCAGACTGAATTCCAGCCAGAGTCCTAGCTCTTTTACTGTCACACCTACTGATTCCAAATGGCTCATCCTTCCCTAAAGCAGAAGGCTAGTCCATCATCTAGATACACTAAATTAATGCATCGTGGGTATCTAATTTGGGGGCCTGCTTGGTTTTAAAAGAAAAGTTAATAGCAATAATAATGCTGTGCTCAGTCTTATGTAGCGTTTTTCATCCCTCCATCCCAAAGCAATTTACAAAGAATCATTTCACAGTATCATTTCACAGATGGGGAAACAGAGGCAATCCTGAGTCCCAAACCAGTGCTCTGTCCATGAGGCCTTATTCATAGCCAAAGGTGGCAAAGCTAATAGGCTCCCCAGGGCAGAGGCTGCATCTTTCTCCAAGTGTGGCCAATGCCAGGTGGATGCTACAGGACTAGAAATAATAATCAATCTTGCAGTCCTTACTCATGCAACTCTCCCACTAAAGTCAGTGAGAGTTTGCTTTGAGTGTGACCCCTGATGGAAAAGACCTGCCCATGAAATAAGCATAATATTTTACACCCCAGCATCCAATGGAAAATCCACTGTAAAAAGAGAAGCATGAGGAAGTTAACATGATTGGTCAAAAATAATGCATGCGAGCCCAGATTCTGATCTACCTGTGCCAGTCACAGATGAGTTACTCCTGATTCATGCTAGCATAAGTGTAATCAGAATTAGGCCCCCGTGTCCAGTCAATGCAATATATACACTTCAGTGCAACTGGTAGCATATGATATGCCTCTGTAGACATTCATGCATGGTGTGAGGTCTGGAATCACACTACATGTGTGAAATATTTCTGTAGTCAGTCAGATTCTCTTCAGTTCCACCGCCTTCAATAGGAATGATGCTAGATTTTTGCTGACGGAATTGAGATCAGAATCTGGTCCAATCCGACTTCAAATGGCTGTAAATCAGGGCAGAATCTGACCCTTTGTCTTTCGTTTAACCTTACATCTCTCTAGAAAAGCCCCTTGGGATCAAAGCAGAAATAAAAGTATTGGCAATTCTGTTGCGGGGGAAGAAGGGAGAGGAATACCTCAGCTTCCTAGCAGCATCAATGGGGTAAACATACCCTCCCCCTTAACTGCAGCAGTAACACTGATCTATTCCTCCAGAACACTGAAAGACAGAGGACTAGATGCTGATTTCATTTACACTGGTGCCAGTCTAGAGTAAGCCTAATAGCTTCCGTGGAAACCAGCGTCAGCCTCTAGCCTACATTCCTGAGGTTAACTTCTCCACTTTGAACAGCCCTATCAACTACGGTTTCTCCCCGGAGAATATTGCTATTCCCCTTCAAGACAAATTCCCTGTTATAAGAGACCGCAGAGGCATGAAGGCAGGTATCAGCTCTCTGAAAAACACAGGCAGTTTTCCTTTTATCCAGTTTGCAACGGTCCCTGATGTCCATAATTTTTTATCAGCATGAATCAGAGCCTGAGCTAAACCACACTGGGGCTCGAGTAAACACAAACAGGCTACATCACAGGCTTTCCCAAAAATGGAAATAGTTTTCCCAACTCCTGGTTCGCAGAAGGCCACTCCCAACATTTCACTTCCTGTCTGGAGACAACGTGGAGCAGCTCCTACAATAAGATGCAGCCCAGAGGAGGGGGAAGACAAAGCTGTCAGCATTTACCGCTGAGCCATGTCAATTTCAGTTCCCACTGAAGACAATAGAGCATTATTAAGAACAAGTGGCCAATAAGAAACAGGCGAAACTGATCAACTCAAATGATCTGTTCTGTGTATAAGATTAATAACCCTCCTTCCCCACAACTGAGAGTGCCCCGCTCTTCAGCCCCACCCACCACGTTCTGATTTGTGTGTGTTGCCCTCCGGCCCACACCTGTGTCACACAAGCCTGTGTCATCCAGGGGGCTCAGCACCTTGCAGGATAGGGCTCTGCAGCCTGTCTTTTCATCTGTTTGTAAGCGCCATGGACACACGCTGTAAACAATGCGCCCTAACAGCAGCCCACTTTGCTGCTGTGTTAGCTTTCCTATTGCAAAACCAGAACTGTAACAACATGAGCGTTAAAATCACAGCAGCCCAAAACGTAGATGCAGCCTGGCTTCTCCAGGCATTCTAGGAAAATGGCAGCAAAGTCTTTTCTGCTTGAAAGCTACAGACACTAAGATTATGCTGCGTCCCAGAGTTTCTCTCTCTACATGATGCATATTTAAAAGGATCAAAGAAAGAGACCATGCAGCTGCTTCCCCTTTTGCTGATACAGCCTCCTCACTAGTCCCCCCAAA
The DNA here is from genome assembly GCF_002925995.2 of Terrapene triunguis. Taxonomy (NCBI): domain Eukaryota; kingdom Metazoa; phylum Chordata; order Testudines; family Emydidae; genus Terrapene; species Terrapene triunguis. The sequence goes on along the minus strand of NW_020664404.1, from coordinate 1,055,150 downwards.
AGGCACATGCTGGGAGCAGTTTGCAGGTGCAGTCGGAGCCTGTGACTTAACAGCGACACGATTAAAACAACATTATTCTTGTAGGAGTCCCATCTCGCCCCTAGATGGACCTTCTGAACCTTAGCAAGGCTTGTGATAGCAAAGAGAGAATAGATCTTTTGCAGTACTCACCAAGTACACAAGAGTTCCTTTCCTCTGGGACTGCGTTCTGATGTGCCTTTGGTATAAATACCAGCCAGACTATGAAACCTCAGAGGCGGATCCTCCTTAAACAGAGCCCCTAAAAAGGCTAACTGATGGTGTGTTAGCCCTATGGCCATATAAGGTGTTTTATTTCATTATACTGACCTCGGACTCATGGTAGAACCAAGCACAGTTAATTATTATAAGAAAAATGTATGCAAGAGTATTTGGGAGGCAACACCCCCTTAGTGAATCTGTTCCTTTTATGCTACACTTTGATAAACAAGGTCCACACAAGTCCTTATAAGCTACATTCAAAAAGGAAGTGGAGTCACCTACAATTCCTGGAGAGAGAAAGATACCAAGAATGGCATTGGGGCCTCGGCTGTCTGGCCTGTGGGTCTCGCTCTCTCTTCAAAATTCAGAGTAAAGGAGGAATGCTGGAGAAGTGGAAGTATTTCATTGAAAGCAATGATTGGAATTTGGTGCTGTCTGCAGCTCTTGGACAGGTCTGGCTATTTATTTGGTTATTTAAACTAGGGGTGTGAGCCGGCAGTTAAAAACCAATGTGATTCCGGAGTCACTCCAGATTTACAGAAGTGGACAGTGATTTAGGGTCTAATGCTGGAATAAGATCACAGTACGTGCATAAAGCTCCATTGAGGTCACCGAGGTTCTGCCGGCCCTGAGTCTATTGCATATCGAGACTTTATCAGGGTGTAAGTGAGCAGAATTTGGCCCACCTATGTGGTGCAAATCCAGAGCACCTCCACGGACTTCAGAATCACGCCTCTGGATTTACACTGGTAGAAAAGAGCTGGATGTGGCTCAGAGTCTGAATTACATACCAGCATGTCAGCACCATTATCACATTATTCTCCCTTCTATTAGAGCTGTCAACTTAATTCCAGCATTCTCCTATCGCAGCCCACCCATCCTAGAGTTACTGCACTAAAGTCACTGGAGTGCCTCCAGGTTTACACCAGCTGCACATGAGAGCAGATCGTGGTCCGCCATCCCGCCGACAGACCTGCCAATCCCACACAATGGCTCCAATCCCGCTGCCGTTGACATCGTCAGTAAAAAACCCCATGACGTCAGCAGAAGCATGTCCAGTATGGTGGTTGTAGTGGGACAGGTGCTCAATTGGTGTAAGCCAGCAGCATAACTCCAGTGAAGTCATGGGGCTAGGCAGACATGCACCACCTGGGATCTGGCCTGAGATTTAGCAGGATGTTAAAGAACAAAATACTCCCCCTGCCAGTCAAACAGGACTGATCCTACGAACTCTCGCTCGCGTCACGCTCAGCACTCGCAAGTTCCCTGGGCCTACTTGTGTACTTGCCTAATCCACACGTACACAAGAGTAGCACATCTAGGCAAAGAACAAGAGAACGTGCAGTTACAGGGGGGTTGAACATGCATGTGCAATGAACAGGCATCAGATTTCAGACCCAAGTCCAGTATATGGGGGTCCCATGGACTTTAATGGCAATTCTGCATCCAAGAGGCTGGAAAAATCCAACCCTTTGCAAGGTGGCGTTAAATGTAACTTCACCTTTAAAACAAAGTGTAGCGTAATGTTCTGGGCATGGAGCTGGTTCCTCCCCAAAGCTCCTCCTTTTCAGCATGATCTTTATCTATATTAGACCGATCAAAACTATGGTAAAAGAACATTAAAGCTGTAAAGTCAAGCACTCAAAAAAGCTAGGAAATGCCAGAATTAAGATTGCCTGCGTAATCTTAATTCAGCCCAGTTCTCTATATGTGTAACCCACACACCTCCTGGGGGTGGTGTTCTGTCCCATCTAGTGGCACCGAGACCACTTAGAGAGAAAGAGATGAATGAGTCTGCTCTACAGCCTTCACTAAGAGCCAGTTGGCGTTTAGCTCATGCAGTAGAAGCTCATGCACTAAGCTCCAGGAGTCCCCAGGTTCGATCTCACCTGCTGACAACCGGGCTCTGTGGGTGTTACACATGCATTACAACACAGTCTTCAATTAAATGATCACACACTGGTTTTTCCACCCCACCCAGGAGCAGCACCAGGGTTTTTGGCACCCTAGGCGGGGGTCCTTCCGCGCTCCCGGTCGTCGGAAATTCTGCGGTGGGGGGGCCCTTCCTTGCTCCCGGTCTTCGGGGCACTTCGGCAGCGGGTCCCGGAGCGAGTGAAGGACCCGCCGCAGAATTGTCGCCGAAGACCCGGAGCGTGGAAGGACCCCCCGCCGCTGAATTGCTGTCAAGGGCGGCAAAATGCTGCCCCCCCAAATCCTGGCTCCCTAGGCGACCGCCTAGGTCACCTAAATGGAAGCGCCGGCCCTGACCCCACCTGTGCCTCATGCAGCACTCAGGATGGGAACAAATCAGTCATATTGCAGAACGATGTATTTTTCTCTAATCTCACCCTTGGAAATGGCTGAACTGCTTTGGCTGAAATTTTCCAAAAGAAAATGCAGCCAGAGGCAGACTCCCCAGCCTGGAGAATTTCAGCCCAAATGATTAAAGTCTGATAACGTTATAACCAGCTAATAACAGGGTCTGATCATGGGAAATGTTGCACAACCTTAATGGCAGGAGGTGGTACCAGTCCCACCTGTAATACCTTGGCTGAGCCCTTTGGAAGCTTGTTGGTCTATTGACATGTGCTCCTAAATCACTTAGATAATAAAGAGTGGGATTTCCCTCCATGCCTATCTGTATCACAATAGCATCCAGCTGAGGATCAGGGTCCATTGTGCTCGATGCTGTACAAATGTAGTAAAAAGACAGTCCCTGCTGGAGAGGTCTTGCAACCTAGGGTTACGGCAGGACACGGCCAGTGGATGAAATAGACAAATATGGGTGCTGATGGTGAATTGGGATTATTAATCAGTATTAGTAACAGATTTAATTTACTCAAACCAGATTCCAGTGATGGGTCTCCAGGGCAGACACACAAATGTACATCAATATCAGAGTCTCCCTGGCTGGAAAATTCAGCTTCCCCATCACTCAGATGACAACAGCCCATTATCTGGTATGCTGAACAATGCGCTCTGCTTCTATTTATTTATAAAGCACACACGAGTATGTCCCTTTCTAGGATTATAAAGTGCTCTCATATAGCCTGTGGGCGACACTGCCTACTGTGAGCCACAGCTGGGCAACACTTACACGGGACTCCAAAACAAATGAGAGTCATTTATAATACGAAGGGATCTCACCTCTGTCACTTTGTAATAGTGGATTGCAGTGAACTGGCTAATACATACCATTGTCTGCTGCTGGACTGATTCAGAATGGCTCAGTTGTGTGTCCCTGGCCCCATACTGCTAAAAGCTAAGTGGAGAGTCTCCTTTAGCTCACAGTGGTAGGAGCCAGTGCTCTTAGAGGAGAGAAGATCTGAGGTCCATAGCAAGAGCTCCAAGTAGACACGAGAGGCAGCAGAGTCACAACGATGAAGGTCCCATGCTCTTAAACACTAACTCAAGAGTTCTTGGAAAGTGGATTTATTGTAGTGGCCAGGCAAGGAAATTTGCTATTTCAACCCCCTTGCTGCAGCTTCTGCTGCACTGGAATGTCTGTTGTCCCACGGGCTGCCTCTCTGAATAAAAAAAAACTACGGCCCTAGGCACCACCTCTGATCTGACCATTGCCTAGCATGTGTGGCCCATTCAGTAGAAGAACAGAGTAGTTCTAAAGACCTCAGAGGACTTCCTGCCATGGCTTGGGCAAAAGGCAGGGTCACCTTGCAGTCTTCTGATTTTTCAACTCCTTGAGCCAAGCCTCCTTGAATCCTGCAACTGCTGGATGCTTTAAACTGTTGGGGTGAGCATGGAGCTATCCTTCAAGGGCATTCTGACGTGTAGCTCCCCACCAGACAGACATACAGCTCCAGTGGGGGAGGGAATATCTTTTATTGGATCAACTTCTGTGGGTGAGAGACACGCTTTCGAGCCACCCAGAGCTCTTCTTCAGGGCTGGAAAAGGTGCTCCGAGCATCACTGCACAATGCAGGGTGGAGCGCTCACCCACCGAAGCTGGTCCAAGAAAAGAGATTACCTCCCCCACCTTGTCTCGCTAATATCTTGGGACTCACATGGCCACAGCTACACTGCATGAAGCTCCAGTGATGGTTAGGTAAATATCAGGAGCTTCCACGGAGTGTTCGTCCACCCCACCCTTCTACAGCCATCTTCACTTCCGAACAGACTGCTAGTCCAGGGTATCTGACGTCCTCCTTCAGACAACGGCCAATGCTGGATTCTTCAGATGACAGTATCAACCTCCCTTAAATAGAGTTCACTTTGCCAATACCATGGGAGTCATTTCTCCATGAGCCCAGCTGCTGATCATTAGCATCTGCTGGAGCAGCTGGACTGATAAAGCCCTCGGCATTTCCTTGTAGCTGGTGTCATTGAAGATGTGTTTCTTGTTTGCACAGGCCCAAGCTGTGAGAGCCTTTTAAACTGAGTGTTTCCCAGGCAAAATCCTATTGAAGTCAATGGGAATTTGCCAGAGTAAACACCAGAGGCCTGATTCCGAACTCGCTTATACCGGGTTACTCCACTGATGCCAGGGGAGTTCCGCTGCTGCAAAACCAGCTCAAGGGAGGGAAGAATCAGGCCTCCAGCCAAAAGCAAATGAGGACTACAACAACCAGTGTTGTCATCTCCTCCTGGACCCCAACGATTGAAACCCCCAGGGGGATTCCCATCTTACCTGCGCTAAGTTTTAGTTTGTGGCCGCAAAAGAGCCAACATTGTGACTTAACAAGACCTGGCTCTCACATTGTCCTCTTCATCAAAGCGCTTTATAAAGGGGCTCATTATCATTCCCCCTATTTTACAGAGAGGGGAAACCAATGCACAGGGCAGTGAAGTGACTTGTCCACAGTCAGCTGCAGCCAAGCCGGGAACCGAACCCAGGTCTCCGGAGACCCAGCCCAGTGCTCTGTCCACTAGGGAAGACTGCAGCTTACAGCAAACAGGAGGGACGGTGCTCACAGAGCAGCTAGTAGAGACGCCCAGTAAGGAGTCCTGACTGGCAAGTCAGTGAACGTGCTTAATCAACCCCCCCATTACCTGGGAAGGAAGGGGGAACATCTCAAGGGGAAGAACTGAGGGTGGGGCCATCTTGAAAATGACTTTGAATAGTTTTGTCCTGGATGCAGATGATCCCACTTGTAGGTCTGACATGGCACCAGCTTCCAGGCCTAGATGCAAACACTGAATCACCCACTGGAGAGCCCGGAATCTCCTCTTTCCAATAGTATAACGCTCTCATTTTTAATCCCTGTCGTTCTGAAAGAAATCAGATTTAAAGCCCTCATGGGCCCGGGATCAAACATGGCCCTGGCTTGGGCCGGCCAGCAGTGGAACGATTTCGGTGCCAGGCGGGAGGGAATGGCCATATTTTGGGGGAAAGAAGAAAGCATTCTGGATTCTTCGGAGCTGCTCAGAGATCTGGCATGTCAGATGGAGTTCTAGGGGAAGCTGCTTACTCGGTTGAATGTAGAGGAGACAGTGCTTTGAGATCCTTGGAAGAAAGGCACCTGTGGAAGAAAAATGTTATTTTCTATTATAAATAGCTCCATGTCCAGGAAGTGGTGATGGTGGCCATGTAAAGGCTGACACTAATTATTCTCTGCCAGAAGAGGATTCAAGTTAATTGCCACAGTCAAAATATTTCCATGCCAAGAGAGCTTGCTTTTAAATCACAGGAGCTGCAGCATATGGCCAGTGACGCTAGTTCAGAGGAGCTGAAACTAATTGGAAAACAGGGCAGCTGGTGTAATAAATAACACAGCACTCCGACCGTTGGGCAAAGTAGGGGAACATGCTGCCTTTGTGAAGTACTTAATAAGCCGGCAGCTAGATTCTACACTATTCACAAAAGTGAAAGGGGAGGCAGTGTTACCTAGTGGATAATGTTATGGGTCAGGAGACCTGGATTGTATTCCTGGCCTACTTGGTGACCTAGGCAAGTCACAGCCCCTCTTTGTGCCTCAGTTTCCCCATCTGTAAATTAGGGGTTATACAAGAGCTAGGTTATTAATAGGACATAAAAAAAGCCAGTCTCAGGGAGCGGCTGGCTCAGGGGATTGGCCCCAGAGCGTGTCATCTCTAGGTTAGTGCTTCAACTCCATCCAAACCGCTGGGTGTTCAGTGTCCTGTGTGAAACAAAGGGTGGGGCTTTTTTTTGCAAGAGGGAGAGGGGAAGAGTCTCAATCCAGATCACAGCAGACAAGTGACCCATCACCAAACACCAGCAGAGCTATTATTTGTACGTTGGTAGCACCGAGGTGCCCTAGTCACGGACCAGGCCGTCAGCGTGCTAGGTGCTGTACAACCACAGAATCGGCATCGCCCCCAAGAGCTCACAGCCTAGGAGATGCCCCCTTCTGCTGCCAGTCTCAGGAGAAATCCCACAGCCTGAACTCCCCGCTCCTCCCCAGAACGGATCCCTCCAAGGTGGACGGAGGTACGTGAGCAGAGCCGTGTTATGGGGATGCATAAGGAGTTCGGTCTCCGGCACTGCCCAGGTGACACCTTTCCTGAGCACTAAAGGCTCCTACCCACAAGGTGTCAGGTGCCCCCTAAAGATCCTGGGAATCTAGGGGCTGCCACAGTGGGGATTGAATCAGGGACCTCCCGAGCCAGAAGCACACGCTAGGCAACACCTATCCTCTAGGGAATCAGTAACACAGGCTCCCCAGTGAGCTACACAGCCGCTTCTCCTCGCTGGCGCCTGGCAGGATCAGACCCTGGGCGCACATTAACTAAGAAAATCCCCTGAGCAGGAACAAATCCTAGACTTGTAAGACTGGAAGGGTCTATGTCACAGCAGACACCTCACCGGCCCTGCGCCCCCCGTACAGCACAAAGGAAGCCCTTGAAAGCAGCTAGCTCCCTGCCGCAGCTGGTCAGCAAAGGGGACCTGCAAGCCAGTAGATTCGCCAGCTCAAACCGGACTTGGCACCTTCCCATCCATGCAGGCGTGTGGCCTGCCAAGCCAGCCGAGGTCACAGTTGTGACACCTCTCTCCTGATCTCCTTCCTCCCCTTTGCCTTGCAGGGCACCGCATACTCCAGCTGCTGGAGGAGCTCTTGGCAAGCTAATAATGAAGCCCCACAGCCTTAACGGAGCCGGCACGAGATCCAACCAGATGCAGAGAAATTCCCCGCTGCCTTTTTAAGGGAAACGTGCCTGTTGCACAGGAGAGAGGAGGGACCCTCCTAGTGAGTGCAACAGGGCGAGAGAGAAAGAAATATCTCCAGGAAGGCAGGGTGCAGCACATCCAGGAAGAAAGCAGGAGCTTCCAGCGAGGAGAGGCAGCTGCTGACACTCAGGAAAACAACATTTGTCTTCGATTAACCAACAGTCCAAACAGTTTTCGAATACTGACAGCCAGGGAAAGGCAGGTGTGAGCCCTGGTTTACAGATTGGGAAACTGAGGCACAAGAAGGGCAGGGCCCAACTTTTCCCCCTCCCTAAAAGCAACCACTGATGTCAGATGCCTGGATTTTGGGGAGCCCGGCCTGAGACCTGATTCTCAAGTGCTGAGCACCAGAGACTCCAATCAGTGTCGAGGGGAGTGGCAGGGGCTAGGCACCACTGGACATCAGGCCCCTGCGCCTCATGTGGGGCACCCCACATCGATTGCAGGGTCCAAAAAATCAGTGGCCTCTTCTGAAAGCTTGGCTCTAAGTGACCTCCCCGAGGGCACAGGGGCGGGAGGGGGAAATAAACTTGGAAGGCAGGAGAAGCAGGGCTGAGTTCCGGCTCTGAGTGGCGCTCGCTGCCTTCTGCCCTACGTTTAACCCCCACCCAGCCTACTGTGATGTGAGCTAGCTAGTGGTGGCTGGTCTGGAGCTAGAGCTTGCTCTGCCTGGGCTAATGGAGAGGGGCTTTTAGCTCAGGCCGTAGAGACAGTTGCCTTTAGAACTAAAGGTCACAGGTTCAATCCCTGCTGGTGCTGCTGGCCTATCCAAACCAAATACCCCAGCTTACACCCTAGTGACTCTGGAAGAATCCTCACTCGATATCCACTAGCTGATAGCAGACCCACACGTTTCCAGCCTATAGCACCAGTATGGGACTCATTGTTTGCAGCTGCTCCCTGGGGCAGCCCCACCAGTCATCCTGACCTGGGCAGGGGGACTGACAAGTAAAGCTTGACTAAAAAAAAGAAACAACAAAAAAATCAGTATCAAACTTCAAGGAACCTAGCGAGATTCCTGGGATAACCTGCCCATTAGCCATCTTGGTCTAGTACAGAGGTGGGCAAACTACAGCCCGCAGGTCACATCTAGCCCACGGGACCGTCCTGCCCAGCCCTTGAGTTCCTAGCCGGAGTGGCTAGCCCCCAGCCCCGTGGCTGCGAGCTCCTGCCGGGCAGCGCAGCAGCGTGTCTGGCTCTGGCCGGGCAGCGCGGCTGCTGGACATGCTGCTCTGAGCGGCATGGTAAGGGAGTGGGGGGGGTTGGATGGGGGTGAGGTCCTGGGGGGGTCCTGGGAGGTGGCAGTCAGGGGACAAGGAGCAGTGGGGGTTGGATGGGTCAGAGGTTCTGAGGGGGTCAGTCGGGGGCAGGAAATGGGAGGGGGCAGATAGGGGGCAGGCTGTTTGGGGAGGCACAGCCTTCCCTACCCGGCCCTCCATACCGTTTTGCAACCCCGATGTGGCCCTCAGGCCAAAAAGTTGGCCCACCCCTGGTCTAGTAGACAGGGGCACTGGATTGGAAGTCAGGAGACTCATAGACTTCAAGGCCAGAAGGGACCATCGTGATGATCTGCACATTGCAGGCCACAGAATCTCACCCACTCCTGTAACCGACCCCTAACCTGCGTTCTATTGCCAATGCAGCCACTGACTCACTGAGAGGCTTTCAGCAAGCCTCTCTGCCTGTGTGTCTTCTTTGTTCAGACCGTAAGCTCTTTGGGGTAGGGCCTGCCTACTACTACGTACAGCGCCAAGCGCAATAGGCCCCCAGCCGGGCACCTGTGGATGCTGCTGCAATACAAATAAACAGCAGCTTTGTTGTTATTGTTGGCAAAGCCCCAGGCACAGGATGGGATGTGAGCCCTTTTCTCCAGTTTCAGTGCATTGCAGGAGCAGCACAGCTGGCTGGAGCGAGGGTGGAACAGAACAGAGCAGGGTCTGGGGCTGTACCGACCATGACTGGAATGCTATAGCCCGAAGGATCACAAACGTTCCAGCCAACGCTCAGTAGAGCCTCACCCACTGCCTGGGAGAGCAGTGCTAATTATATCCAGTTCGCCAAGCAGGGAGATGGTCAGCAACCTGCCGCTATTTACTCAGTGAGTCAACAGCAGAACAAGAACCCAGGAGTCCTCGCTTCCCGTCTGCCCACTGCTAACCACAAGAGCCACACGCCCCTCCCGGCCTCAGGAACCCAGAGACCTGAGTCTTAGGCTCCTTCCCCAGAGCTGGAAATAGAACCCAGGCGTCCTGGCTCCCAGCTCTCGGCTGCCCCTACAGAAGCGTTCATTACGCTTGTAATTCTCTAGCCTGGTTAACATGTCAAAATATGCCCTGGCTAGCACCAAATGTCTCCCCTGCTCCCTTACTGCTTCGCACACCACGCCGTGCCTGCGTGCCCAGAGCAGGTCCCAGAAGGAGGAAGAATTCAGTGCAGTCGATCTGCTCCACAGGAATGAGCCCGTCTCCCCGCGGAGCCCCCGTGAATCCCGGCAGCCCATGAGGTCTCCCTGAAAACCGAAGGCTTCCCCCTACCCCAGCTCGGCCCTGCGAGAGACAGGCACTGCAAGAGAGTCCTGTCCTGTGATTAAAGGCAGCTCTGAGAAACTGCCGCCCAGTCACCGACGCTGGGTTTACCAAAGATGAGGTCACGGAGGCAGAGGGTTGCCATATATGACATTACCGGGGGTGGGGGAAGAGCTTTTAACAGGAGGCAGCAGCTGTGTACATGCTTCGCACAGCTGGACGCTGCTCTACACCAGAGGTGGGGGATTTATGCTAGTGGAACTGCTTCCCCACAAAGCTGATTCACAGAGGGTGAGAGCCTATTCCAGGCCCAACGAGGGGGCTTTAGCAGCTCATGCGTGTAGCTGTGGAGGGCCCCGGTTTGATCCCCGTATGGCAGCCAGCGCACACTCTTTTGGGAAAGCCTGGCATAGAGAGACGCATTGCAGAGAAAGGGCTAGGTGGGGCCCAGAAGGGGAGCTGGGTTCAGAGAGCAGCCGCCAGGTTCTTCCCAAAGAGCTCGGCACGCTGGGTGCACTCGGGAGCGCTAAGACATTCGGAGAGCGGCCCATCAGCCTCACCGCGGGGGCTGCTCGCTTTGGTCAAAAAGAAACGTGGCCCTTACTAAACGGGAGCTGAGCCCTTTCGCTTGATTGGGGCTGCCGAGACCTTGAAAACCTGCCCCACAGAGGCTCTTGCTAGGAAAGAATCCAAAACCACCAGAGCCAGTTGTGGAGCTTGCGAGTTTCTCCCGGGGTTAGGCAAGGCTTGATGCTCAGCGGTGCTGAGCGACCAGAGCCGCTCTCGGATTCAACGGGGGTTGCAGATGCTCAGTACCTCTGAAGAAGTTCGGTCACTAGTGACCACACCAGCGTCTATACTATCCTGAGGCTGCAACACTGGGGGAAGTTGAAAGGCAGCCCATGGATCTCGCCTAGGGTCACTCGCTCCCCTCCCGATTCATTCTCTCCTGTGCAACCCTCCCCTTCCCCGAGGATATCAGTGGGAGGGAAGGCAGGAGTTCATAGAATAGCAGGGTTGGAAGAGACCTCAGGACAGGGCCGGCTTTAGGCCAATTCAACCAATTCCCCTGAATCGGGCCCCGCCCCTAAGAGGGCCCCGCGCCCAAGCCCTGGTACGGCGTACTGGCAAGAGCCAGTGCACCGTACCGGGGTGGCCCAGCTTCCCCAGGGGGCAATTTAAAGGGGTAGGGCTGCGGGGCTCTGGGGGCTATTTAAAAAGTCCGGGGCTCCCATTGCTTCTACTGCCCCAGCCTTTAAATAGCCGCTGGAGCCCCGCCACTTCCCCAGGGCTCCCGCGGCTATTTAAAGAGCCGGGGCAGTGGAAGCTGGGGAGCCCCGGGCCCTTTAAATAGCCTCCGAGCCCCAGGCTGCTGCTGCTACCCCGGTGGGGGAAGGAGGAGGAGGAGAAGGGGGCACTTACCATATAGGGTGGGCTGTACCCGCACCCCCTGCCCACAGCCAGCCCCTGCTGCACCCCCTTCCCTGCCCGCACCCACTGCCCGCAGCCAGCCCCGCACCCCCTGCCCTCAGCCAGCCCGTCTCCAGCCAGCCCCGCACCTCCTGCCCTGCCTCCAGCCCCTGCCGCACCCCCTGCCTGCACCAGCCCTGCACCCCCTGTCCTGCCCGCACCAGCCCCGCCCCCCCGCTGCTTGCAGCCAGCCCTGCACCCCCTGCCCTCTCTCCAGCCAACCCCTGCCACACCTCCCTGCCTGAAGCCAGCCAGTCCCGCACTCCTCTGTCTCCAGCCCTGCCAACCCCTGCCGCACCCCCCTGTGGCTCTGCCTGAAGCCAGCCAGCCCACCCCACACACCCCTGTCTCCAGCCAGTTCCGCACCCTTTGCCCTGCCTGCAGCCAGACCCTACCTCCAGTCAGCCCCTGCCCTGCCTCCAGCCAGCCTCATGTCCAGTGGTGCCCTGCAGTTCCCAGGGCAGTAACCCTGCACACCTGCTTCAATGAGGGGGGCAGGGAGCAGCTGGGACCCACACATGTGCACACCGCCCCCAGGGAGTGGTGGAGACCCACACATGTGAAACAGAGCTCATTTCTAGTTCAGGCCCATCTTTTTAAAAAATAACTTTAGGTAGGGTTAACATACAGCCGTATTTTCCCGGACACGTCAGGCTTTTTGGTTCTTAAATCGTCGTCCAGGAGGAATTTTTAATTTTTTTTTTTTTAATTTAAAATTTAAAAATTCCTCTCGGGAAAATACGGACGTATGGTAACCCTATTGGTACAAAAAATACATACTGTGGCACATCCCTTAAATCAGAACTTTTTATAGGGAACCAGTTGCTAAGAAATGAAAGGCTTTTTTTTAACACTTTTTTTTATTTTTTAGTCATCCCTGCCGGGGCCCCACCGAAAATGTTCGAATTGGGCCCCGCACTTCCTAAAGCCAGCCCTGCCTCAGGAGGTCATCTAGTCCAACCCCCTGCTCAAAGCAGGACCAATCCCCCACTAAATCATCCCAGCCAGGGCTTTGTCAAGCCGGGCCTTCAAAACAGTTCAGTTTGATTCATTAACACCTTGAGCTATGAAATCCCTGAAGGGTTTCTTGCATCCCTCCTCTAAAATGAAACAGCTGCTAGACTCTATCCAGGTACATCTATAACCCCTGATACCAATGTACCACACAACCTAACGTATTCACCCTCACAACACCCCTTTATTTAGACTCCTTAGGACAAGTATCAGGGGATAGCCGTGTTAGTCTGTATCCACAAAAACAAGGAGTCCGGTGGCACCTTAAAAACTAACATTTATTTGGGAATAAGCTTTTGTGGGTAAAAAACCTCACTTCTTCAGATGCAACTCCTTGGGACAGTGACTGTCTTTTTGTTCTGCATTTGTACAGCCCCTAGCACAACAGGGTGCTGGGCCAAGCCTCAGGCTCCTAAGTGCGTCAGTAATACAAATATTACCCCTACTTCACAGAGGGGGGGACTGAGATGCAGAGACTTGTCCAAAGTCACGGAGGAAAGCTGTCAGAGCAGGGATTCAACCCAGATCTCCTGAGTGCGCTAATCACTAGACCATCCGCCGGGAAGACTCAGGGCTTGGAAGCAGTCTGGTAAGTCCTATGACGCTCCCAGGTAGAATGGGTCCAGAGCTGCACGTTTCAGGCTGTGACACACAAAACATGGGTCATTTAAAAAAAAAAACAAACAAGGAAAAGCCCCAACCGAAAGCGTTGTGAGGCGGCACCGGTAGAGCTGACAACACGGCCTCAGCTGGTTTTGAGATTCTAAAAAACAATGCAAGTAAACATCAAAGCCATTAGCCACCTCCTCAGCTGGGGCTTAGGCACGGCTTCCACTCAATGCCAAATATGGCCCAAACCCTCTTGCTTTCCAGTGTTAGCCGCTCCTACAGCGGCCACCTTGCCCCAGCAGTGGGATGGTAGCAAAGATCTGACAGCACTTCAAAAAGGCTTGTGGGAAAGTCAAAGGAATGGAATAAAAGAATGTGAACACTTGCAACGCATATCTACGCCTACAGCCACCCCCGTCTGAGTGATGTTGGGCTAACTTAGTTAAACTGGTGCAAGTTTGTGTGCAGTCACTGCTGAGGGAAAGCTTGCAAGCTAAAGCGATGCAAGCCCGATGGAAATGGCTGTAGAGCATCCACATTCAAACGTGCACCTGGTTACTAAATTAGTGAAACGTTGCACCCCCAGTTAGACTGGGGCAACTTGACCTCCTCTGTAAAATGCTTTGATATCTACTGATGAAAAGTGCTATAGCAGAGCTAGGTGGTGATATCATGTGTGTAGACACAATAGAAGAGCTGGAGCTCAGAGGCTGTAGGAGATAGTGTCCCAAAGTCACACGCTAAACTCTCGGTGAGGGTTTAGAGCAGCGGTGGGCAAACTTTTTGGCCCGAGGGTCACATTGGGGTTGCAAAACGGTATGGCGGGCCGGGTGGGGAAGGCTGTGCCTCCCCAAACAGCCTGGCCCCCGCCCCCTATCAGCCCCCTCCCACTTCCCGCCCCCTGACTGCTCCCCTCACAACCCCTGACCCATCCAACCCCCCTCCCCGCTCCTTGTCCTCTGACCGCCCCCTCCTGGGACCCCCTGACCCTAACCGCTCCCCCATTCCCTATCCAAGCCCCCTTTCTCCCTGTCCCTGACTACCCCGACCCCTATCCACACCCCCACCCACTGACAGGCCCCCCGGGACTCTGCCTATCCAACCCCCCCGACTGCCCCCCCCAGAACCTCTGCCCCATCCAAACCCCCCTCTCCTTGTCCCCTGACTGCCCCCCGGGACCCCCTGCCCTTTATCCAACCCCCCGGCCCCCTTACCATGCTGCTCAGAGCAGCATGTCTAGCAGCCGCGCTGCTCGGCCGGAGCCAGACATGCTGCCCTGCAGGAGTACACTGCCCGCGCAGCGGCAAAAAAGAGGGGACAACAGGGGAGGGGCTGGGGGCTAGCCTCCCCGGCCGGGAGCTCAAGGGCCGGGCCAGATGTGGCCCATGGGCCGTAGTTTGTCCACCTCTGGTTTAGAGCATGCACTAACAACAGTCTCTGAAGAGACATTACGGATGACAATTTCCTAACTCAAAAAAGTGTTGCAGCCAACATGGGGGAATCCTTTAACAGATCTTGTCTTAACAGATAAAGTGCAAATGATTACAGAACTAAAAATTAACGGTACTTAGGTACAAGTAATAGTAACTTGATCACATTTATAATGTGCAAGCATAGTAATAAGTAATTAAGACCAGTAATATGTATTTCTGGTGCTTTAACAGGACCAATTTCACAAAGCTGAAAACATTCTGAGCCAAATCAGCTGGGAGGAAGAATTTAATCAGAAAAATGAACGATAATTGGGAAGCATTTAAAAAGAACTTACCAGATACCCCAAAAGCCATAAACCATAAAAAAGCTAAGGAAGAAGGCCGTACTGGATAAAAAACCGACCCGGTTTAGAGGGGAAGTGAAGGCAGCTATACAAAAATAAAAAAAGTATACAAGCAAACAGAAGAAAGAGTAAGTTGATGATAATGAATATAAATAAAAAGTTAGGAATTGTAGAAAATTGATAAGGGAAGCAAAGACTGTGAGAAGGAGTTTTTTAAATATATTAGGAACAAAAAGAATCCTGACAATGCACCAGTATTGGTCCACTACTAGGTGGAAATGTTACAATTATCAATAATAATGCAGAAAAGGCAGAAGTGTTCAATAAATATTTCTGTTCTGTATTTTACGGGGGGGGGGGGGGGAGAAAAAAAAAACAAATGACAATCCCATTATATGACAACACTCTTTCCATTCCTCTAGTATCTCAGGAGGATGGTAAAGTTAGATATTTTTAAATCAGCTGGTCCAGATAACTTGCATCAAAGAGTTTTAAAAGAGCTGGCTAAGGAGCTTGCTAGACTGTTAATGTTGATTTTCAATAAAAATTGGAGCACAGGGGAAGTTCCAGAAGACTAATGAAAGCTAATGTCGTGCCAATTTTTAAAAAGAGTAAACGGGATGACCCAGATAATCATAGAGATGTCAGCCTGATATCAATCCCAGGCAAGATAATGGAGCACTGATATGGGATTTGATGAACAAAGAATGTTTTTCTAAAAGCTCTGCACTAGGAATTATTGTGGGGACGTTCTCTGGCCGGTGCTACACAGGAAATCAGACTAGATGATCACAACGGTCCTTCTGACCTTGGAATCTACAAATCCCTGCCCTGAGAAGCTTCCCATCTACAAAGAGACAGGAATTGTTCTTTTCAGATGGGGGACTAAGCCGGAGAGAGTAAGTGACTTGCCCAGGATCAAGGCCCTAAGATCAGGGCCCCATTGTGCCAGGTGCTGTACAGAGATAGTCCCTGCTCTACAGAGCTGGCCTGGGGCAGAGCAGGGGGAAGAGCTGAGCTGTGACTGGAGCCGGAGCTAGGCTGAGGGCAAAGCAGGGCTGGGTGCTGTTCCCTCCCTACCCCCACCCCTCACAGAGCCTGGTCTGGGCCCTGGCATGTGCCCCCTCCCCCAACATTCTTCTGCACCCCCCTTGAGGGGATGGCCCAGAGTTTGGGGAAAACTGATCTAGAGAGACAAGAACAATAAAAGGCAGGAGGGGAATAAGCACAGAAAATGAAGCAACCTGCCCAAGGTGACACAATCCATCAGTGGCAGAGCCAGGAATAGAATCTAAGTGTCCTGAGTCCCAGTCTCCTGCCTTCGCCACAAGACCACATTACCAACCAGACAAGCTTTTTTCTTCAAAAAATGTTCTCCTTTCTGAAAGAGCTTCCTGTCTGTTGAAGGTTGGTGGTTGTTGTTGTTGTTGTTTTTTAAGCCCACTTAAATCATAACCTTAAATAGCCCTGCCACTGACTCAGGTCAGGTACCTTAGACTTCAGCCCACTGTGTCGTCAACCACTGGAGTTTTAGCAGAGACAAAGCTGGGAGAGCTGAAGGCACAGGGCAGACTGCGTCCGTCCCAGAGCAGTTCAGTATCTGAGAATTTCTCCGAGGACCTGGGGGAATTGTATTCCAGAACCTCGAGCTAGCAGGCAGGGAATGTGTTATGCAGGAAGCGGGGATTTCGGTGCATACGAGCAAGGAGGACCACAATTTAGGAGCATCCTTGCTTATTGAGAGCAACCTTATAACTCCCTAACAGGAAACAGACTAGTCACTGTGTGGGCCCAGGGTAGCGAAGACGTCTACTCTACCAAATGTCATTTAATCCTTAACAGGAGCTTTAACGCCTCCAAGACAGCGTCTCTTGTTCAAAAATCCAGCTCTGTACACTAAAGCACACGGCCCCGGAGCAGGGCTGTCCTAATAAGGAAACGGTCCGCCAGTGCAGCCAATCAAGCGCCCAGACTCGCCCGCACTTGGCATCCTGCAGCCGCTGGAATGGAATCCAGGCGACTGACACACTGCAGGCCTCTGCCAGGAGGATGCTACGAGAAATCCCAAATATCTCACTGCACGGGAGGCTCCCGAAGTCCGTAACTCGTCATTTTCTAGCTTCTCATCTTGGATGACAGAGCAATAAAGACACCGCCTAGTATCGGGCTTAACTGCAATCAGAAGCATTGATGGTGACTGCTACTGTGTTACAGTAGAGGCAATGGGACAGTGATCAGCTGGGAAGATGAGCAGATGAAACACGGAGAAAGAAGAATGCTTTTTGATTTCAAAAACTACTTGCCCCATGCTAGGATATGAGGCAGCACCTCAACACATGGGCAAGGCAGTAATGTATGGGGGGTGGGGGGGGGGGGGAAATGAATTTAAACTACCTGTGCATTCTGCAAAATGAAGCCAAATGAAAATTCTCGGGAAGGATGATCTTGTGGTTAACAGACAGCATTTGGGTGACCTGGAAGGCAGCAAGGCTTGGTGGTTAGAGCACTGGAGTGGCACTCAAAAGTCCTGGCTTTTATTCCTGGCTCTGCCACAAGCTGGGTGACATTGGGCAAGTCACATCCTCGTTCTGTGCCTCAGTTTCCCCATTTGTAAAACGGGGAGGATGATACTGACCTGCTTTGTAAAGTGCATTAAGTTCTAGAGCTAGGTGGTGTTATAATTCCCAGCTGCCCCACAGACAGAGATACTTGGATAAATCACTGCCTCAGAGCCTGACCTCTGTCTCACGGTGAGGCTAATCCATAAGTATTGGCAAACGGTCACATGATGGTGGGAGCCAAGTATGTACTTAAACAGGTTCTATTAAATATTTAAGCTCCAATCGCATGTATGGACTGGTACAAAACATACAATCTTTGCCCCAAATGCTCAGCCCAGAGCGGGACGTGTTATGTTTGACAATACAGACAGCAACCATGATACCTTCATTAATTGGGGTGGGGTAGCCCTCAAGAACAAGACTAAAGTCTGCCTAAGAGAGCAAGTTGTGCACGACTCTCTTCTAACACGTGCGTCAACTCTGCCTCTCAAGACGGCAGCTGCCTTGAACGGACCACTAGAAAATTACAGGTGCAGTCCCCAGAAGCCACAATCAACACCATCTTGGAGCTACACACACACCCCGGGAAGGCCAGGCACAGTCCCAGAACAGAGCAGTGCACTCAAAGCAAGTTAAGATGTGCCAAAGACATCGTTTACCATGAAGTTGGGTGACCCTCTACCATGTCAAAAGTATTAACAACCCCAAGAGTTAAAAAAAAAAAAAAAAAAAATCCTGTTGTTAAGCCCCCAAAATAACTAAAAAAAAAAATCATTTTTTAAGCCAATGCATTAGGGTTCTATTTTTGCCTTCTGGTTTATGAGCCTTTGGGGTGGACTTGGGTCACCTTTTCAAGCTTTTCACCCAAACCTTAAGAACTTTAAAATAAAAAAACCCTTGCTAAAAAAAAAAGAAAAAAAAAGAAAGCTGAGATTCTTATATATTCCCATGAGTCCAGGAGCTGGGGCTCCAAGAAACACACCAAACATTGCAAGACTGTTAAAAATCACAAGCATTCCCAGCACTGCATCAATGCAGTTTGCCTTTCAGGCCAGAGGAAAGCAAGAATTCAGAACAAAACATCGGGTGTGGACAAGTGACATGGACCAGGGACACCTCTGCATTTCTGTAAACCACAGGATAAATACAGCTGCTGGGAAAGGTAAGTGAGCCCAAACTAGAGGTCAGGCCAAAACTAATTCTTCAGGACTGGCCTTATCCTCACAAAAGGATTCCAAACAAGAGCAAAGCAACTCAGAATATTTGACGCCAGCCACGAGCTCTTTTCCAGCTTTCAGTAAAGTGGTATGAAAGAGGGCAGCTACTTCCTTGGCCATCTCCCCTCATGGGACTGCCCCTCCGGGTCTTTCCTCAACCTTCCTCTTCCGAAGACTGAACTAGGAGCATTCCTTTATATAGTCTCCAAGGTAGTCACATCCTTGGTCAGCTGACCACACTCTCCTGTCCTGTCTGGAGACTAAACTCCCAGCAACATTCTATGCCCCTTTGAAGTTACATCCACACTGCAAAAGCTGCGTTTAACTTGGGTGAACAATCTAGGGTTAAAATAGCAGCAAAGATGGGACAACTTGGCTTTTAACTCAGATTAGCAGCCCGAGTTCAACCCCAGGTGGCCCTGTAGGCTGTAACCCAGGCTGCTAACTAGAGTGAAAAGCCAAATGGAGTCACCATGTCTTCACTGCTGTTGTACCCCGAGTTAAGAACAGGCTCTTTTGCAGTGTAGACGCACCCTGACAGAAGTGAGGGCAGCGCCCTGTTACAGTCCCGCCCTGCTCTAATGCGGCCGTGTAGGAGTGGAAGGAGAGCTTTAACCTAGCACGTAGGGACAGGGGAAAGGACAGGTTACAGCAGTTAAGTCTCCAAAACTCAGCCACTATAAAAGAGGTCAGTCCAGAGCACCATAATGGTCCCTTAGTCTACATCTCTCCACAACCAGATTAAGTTTGTCTCAGGTCAGAAAGGCATTCAAGTCGTTTTCAGCCAGTGAGGGCAGCAGCACTGCAGACTCATCTCAGCTGTGGGTGTGTAAACCTGAAAGGAAACCCGCAGGGCTCAGAAAGAAGCAAAGATAGGGCCCCTCCACCCCCGGCTGATCTCCCTTCCTCTCTTCGGTGATCTTTTCAATACCTCCCCAAAGTTACTTTCCCCTGGCAGCAGCTGCGGTAGTTGCTGTTGGGGGCAGCGAAGAGGTGGGGAAGTACCTAGGAGGTAACATCTCCACAGAAGCATGAGCCACACTATGAATCAGTTGGCAAATGCCTGGACTGAAGATTTTGAAGCTGAATTTCAAAGAAGTCATTGTCATCGACAGACACAGGCAATGTGATGAAATTCTCTGCAATGCTTCGTATAAAATCCAATCCAAAAGGGAAGGATCAATCCTCCATTCTCTAGGACCAATGGCCTCCACCTTGTAGATGATACATCTTTAATGTCATCCTAGCCATCTTCGGGATGGGGTCATCACTAGGATCGAAGGATCAGATTCTGAACCCCTTATTCCCGTTGGATAGTTCCTTACTCCGCCAGCTGGTCTACTGAGGTGAGTGGGACCACTCATGGAATCTAAGGCTACTAAACAAAGTAAGAGTAATAGAATCAGGCTCAAAACCAGTGGCTCTCAGCCAGGGGTCCGCGACCCATGGGTGTCCATAAGTAAGTTTCAGGAGGTCCACCAAAATAAACCCGGCTTCAGTCCCAGGCGGCAGGGCTCGGGGAAGGAGTGCCACCTCCATTCTGACTCACCTCAATGGGCCACCTAGCCTGCGGGTCCACACCAGCAAGTTTCACATGAAGTAAAACAAAAATAATATTCAGGGTTTTTATTTTTTGTACCTATCTTATGCTTTTCTTTTGTATAGTACAGTTGTGTGTGTGTTTAATTGTACAACTCTCAGTTTAATATGGCTTTTCATCTGCTGGATATGCAGGAAAACATTTGCTGTGGCACAGGTGGGCCGTGGAGTTTTTATAGCATATGAGTGGGGGGCGGGGGGGTGTCTCAGAAGGAAAAAGGTTGGAGAACCCCTGCAAGTCGAAACAGTTCCCAAGTAAATGAGATCTGTAAGGGCAAGTCCCTAATAGCATTATCTGCTCTGCTCCTTTCTTGTTGCTAGGAATAATCTATTTCCAAATATGACCTCAAGGTCAGATCAAGAACTCGGGAGGCAGTAAACCAGGGTCTCTCCTGTGGTGGGATGCTGGGCAACTCACTCCCCCCCCCCATAAAACGGGGATCTCTCCCTCCTTTTGTATCCTGAGATGAAAAGGGTTAAATCAGTGCAAACTATTACTGCTGTACAAATAATGATCAAACAAACCCATCCGAGATAATATCATCAATCTGTATTAAACTGTACACCAAAGAATTTTATACAGCAAAACAGGTCAGTAAGGGCACATATTATATTCCAGATGAAAAGCCAACTGTGCATGTGTTGATAAAAGAAGGAGGCGCCAAATGTAGGATCTCATATACTGCCATCAGCTGCTCCAGAATGAAAGCCTAAAATCTTTCACTCTACGCTGAGCCAAAAGTCCGGCTCGTTAACATTTAACACTCATCGACAATCTAACACATCACAGAGTTAGAATGTACGAAGAGTATTATAAAGTGGGACAGTTTCTAACACGTGGTTATCTCCTTTTCTTCTCCCAAGACTAACAGACACTGAGACAGACAGATGCAATGGGGGGAGGGGGGAGAGAAGAATCAGTGTTTGGCATCTGACGTGAACAACGTATTACACTTGTCTACAACATTCAGTGATTCTACACAACAGGCTTTCGAAAACAGATCATCTCAGGACTTCATGGGAGTGTGAACTTTGGCAAGGAGAGTTAAACTTTCTATGACTTTGGCTTCCTAGGAGAGAAGTCAAGCAGTAGCAAGGGGTTACGGAGATGAATAGAGGATTCTTCGCGACATGACGTGAATACTAACGGAGGCATTTGGATCCCAACTTTGCCAATCGTCAGGGATGGTTGACCCAGAGAATGAGGAACGACCCATTCTGGACCTCGGGCCTAGTGAGAAGTTCAGATCCAGGACTATCTGAATACAGTTAATTCTGGCATGGTTCTAACAGTTTCCCTGACTAGTGTGGATAAAGGGTCTCTGGGGTACCCTGCCCCAAATGCCTGAGAACTGCCCTGCTGCTATTAAAGTGCAGTTCTTCCAGGATGCTTTTCATCTGTAGATCTCAATGCACATGACAGAAAAAAGATCAGTTTCATCATCCCCATTCTATAGACTGGGAAACAGACCTAGAAAAGGGAAGCAGCTAACCCAGGAACAGAACCCTGGTCTCCTGACTCACAGGCCAATGCCCAATCCGCTGGACCTTGCTAAAAAGCCCCACGCAAAGTGCCTCTAGCTAGACTAGATAACACTTCCCATTCCCCCGCAGGAATTAACCTACCAAGGGAACGCAGTGTTAGAACCACCACAACACTGTTTCACCTCTCTCGCCAGCTGGCTGTTAACACACCTTCAATGTTCTATCACATGGACGGCATAGCTGAGCTGTGGGACTTTCCTACTGCTACACTGTTAGAGTAATCCATAAGAAATGACCCTCTTCCATCCATATTGCACTATTAAAGAAGCAGAACAAAGACCAGAGTTATTTCCCATTTAGAAACAATAATAAAATAAAGGATTCTATTTCTCCTCCCGCCCCCATTACATTTTTGTCATTTTAAACAGATTTAACCAACTATTTATGGCAACTGTGAATTGAAACCAGTTTCCTGTCTAGTATCTATTCCTTCCATTGTGCTCACGCTACTCATTTATTGTAGGGCTGCTCGTTAGTGGCGGAGCTGTTGGCACCGGTTTCCCCCCCCACTGCTCTAAAGTAAAGTAACTGAACCACTGGTTTTGGGGGGAAAAGATGTTGTGTAAATGAGAATCAGGCCCCGAGGGCTCATTTCACATTGCTCTCAGCACACAGGAGGCCCAAATGCAGGTGAAGATGTCACTTACACGAAGACCCCTTTACAGGGGAAGTAAGTGAGTCTCGGATCCATTGGAGCTTTACAAAAGTCCTGATCGACAGCCCACTGAAGTCAACGGAAAGACTTACGACCGCTCAACAGGATCAGACATGAGAGGCAAAAAAACAGATGGGCTAAATTCGGAGGATCCGAGTTTGGAAAGAGCTTCCTTTCAAAGGCTCTCCAGTCAGCCCAATCCAAATGTCAAGCCTTAGGATCACAGTTATTGCCATGAGTCCTTCTGGAAGGATTGCAGAGTGACTGATGATTAGGGAGTTAAATAATCCTCAGAGTGTTAGTTTTTT
Organism: Terrapene triunguis; assembly: GCF_002925995.2. Lineage (NCBI taxonomy): Eukaryota > Metazoa > Chordata > Testudines > Emydidae > Terrapene > Terrapene triunguis. Next base: position 1,032,486 of record NW_020664404.1, on the reverse strand, counting down.
TCTTTTTTTAAAATCCAAATTAATATTTCCTTTCACCCCTCGGAATCTTAACGTCTCCCGAGACCAGAGAGAGGCCTCCGAGATCTCGTGCGCTCCGAGTGGAGATTACCAACCTCACCGTCATTACTGAAAATCACCCTGTACGGTGGGAATCATTTGTTATGGGAGGAAAAGCTTCCCTAGGCCTACAAGTTAGATCTTTTATGGTAAAGAAGTAGATTAAGGCAATGGGCTTATCGAAGATCCATCAGCACCACGTCTCCCTCAGCTATTGTCACATGAGTGCAGCTCTGAAAGAAAGAGGAGAAATGGGAAGGTTATTTAAATATCTTCATCCCTTACATTCTATTGACCCTACTTACATGACCCTCACTGTGGCCTCGAGCATCTCTCAATCAGTGGATTTTATTCTTACACCCCCATTGTACAAATTGGGAATTAAGACACAGGGTACATTAAGCAACAAAGAGTCCTGTGGCACCTTATAGACTAACAGACGTATTGGAGCATAAGCTTTCGTGGGTGAATACCCACTTCGTCAGACGCAACATTAAGTGACTTGCCCAAGGTCCCACAGGGAGTCTATGGCTGAACCAGGACCTGAACCCAGGACTCTCTAGTCCAAATCCAGCGTCCTACCCGTTAAACCATCCCTTCTGCCAGGAATAACTTATACTTCGCACTTAAAGCATTAGTCATCAGTAGACACTGAAGTATTTATAAAATCTGAGGCAGCATTAGCCCCTTCATTTTCTAGCTGGAGAACTGAGATACAGAGAGGGCAAAGTGACTTGTCCAAGGTCAAACAGCAAGTCGTTGGCAGAGCTGGGAGTAGAGCCCAGATGCCCCCAGTCCTATTCTCTGTCCACTGGATCATGACACCTCCATTAGAGGAGGGGCAAGACAATTTTAGAAACAGGAACAAGCCCTATGGATAAATTTGCTCCATGAACAAACATGACGACTCCACCCCGTTAGCAAGACATTCCAAGTTCCCTCTCACCATGTCTTCAGTAGGAATTTAGCCCCATTCTGCAGGTGGGGATGCTGAAGCACAGGGTGGGGAAGCTACTTGCCAGAGGTCACAGCGCCAGACAGTGTGAGACAAACAGAACCCAGGAGTCCGGCCCAACAGCACTGCAATGATTAACCCAGACCAGACTCTCTCATACGTTCTAGGGGGGTGGTCATACATCCCCTTCCTTCCCTGGATTACAGCCCAGCCTTGCAGTATAGCTAGGACATCAGTGATTGATTGAACAAGCCGAATGAGCTGCAGTTCTCAGTGTCCCTTCTCTTCAGGTACTTACGGTGAAGAGAGGTGGATCTTTGCTGTGTGGATGAAAGCCCTTCTGCCGACAGGAAGAGATCTCCTCCAGGCCATGATCTGTCAGCTTGAAGAATCCCGTCCTACAGAGATAAGATGCTTTGAACAACCCGGGCCTCTTAAAAAGATCAGCAGAGCAAATCCCTTTAGGTCAGACCTGTTTTGGTTTCTCATTTTCCTTCTGATGTCATCTTAACAATGCAACCCTCACTGACACCTCCTCCTAGTCACCAAGGGTACGTCTACATTGCATTGTAAACCCAGACTCAGCTCGGAACTCAACCTCCCCTCCGATCCCCACACCAACCTCCCTGACTCTGGTCAGCAAGCACTGGGGACCTGAGTGCTGCTGAGATTCAGGTCCAACCCCTCCTCTTGCAGTGTGGACGCAGCTCAAGCCGCAGACCCAAGTCAGAAGGTTGGCCTAGTGCAGTATGGACGCATTGAGCACGGCTGTAGGACACAGGTCCAGCAACTGTATGCCCAGGTTTACAACGCAGTGTAGATGCTCAAGGGTAGGCTTGGAAACACCGAGTCCACAAGCTTGGGTCCCACAGACCCAGGTTTACAAATGCAGTGCAGACCTACTCCTAGGGGGCTCAGCGGTGCTGCCTGGAGACAGAACCATCCCTGCCCCAAAGAGCTTACGGTCTACACAGACAAAAGAGGAATTCTCTGCATTTTACAGATGGGGAACAAAGGGCCAGCCATATGGGTGAAGGTCAGACAGGGCATGCGTAGCAGAGCTGGGAACGGAACCTACATCTCTGGAATCTCATAATGCGCCCTAACCCCAAGCCAACCCCTCAAGTCCACATGATGATTCTACAATAGTTTCCAACTAGTTCTAGGGAGAGCTTGGGATGGGCTGTTCAGAAGTGTCGAAGCGACTTTAGAGCAAGAGTCCAGGGGACACGTGCACCTAAGGCCTGCTGTACAAATGCCACACAGGGTTTGCACTGGTAGAACTGTCGGGTGGGGGCCCCCACGAGATTTGACTGATACAGTTATAGCAGTACCTAGTGTAGATGCAGTCAGACTAATATGAAGGTTCCTATAACTGCATCCACACAGAGGGCCGTGTTATTTTAACTACACCAGGATAGCTAAAGCAGCAGAGCTTGGGTGTTTAGACAAGGCCTAAGCTGACAAGACTGTCAGCTCTGGAAGGCGTGGACCATCTTTGTACAGCACCTAGCGCAACGGGATCCTGCTCCATGCCTGCAGCTTTTAGGCGCTACCGTAATACACCTAATAAACAACACTTTTGAAAATCCCATCTGCCCAGGAACGACATGCTTGGGAAGCAAACACACTCCCCTACTTACTCGTTGTATTTGGGTGCACACACAATGGCAATGGACTCAGCCAGCATCATCTGATAGGAGCAGTGCGTGTGCAGATCCACGCTGGAAAGAAAAGCTGTTTGCGTAGGGTGAGTCTAAACATGGATACATACAAAGGAAAGGAAAGAGTTAAGAAGCCTGGCTCAGAGATCAAGGCATCCAAAACAGCAGCAATGACTGACAAAGTGGTCACAAAGAGTATAGCAATTTTTATTCCATGACATTGATTAACAGAGCAGTAGCATGCTAAACCTTTACCGTATTTGACAGTCCAAACACGCCTCCCACTCCCAAAACAGCCATTTCAAACTAAGATTCCCCTCTTTGTTTGATACTAAACTGAGAAAGACACAGAAAAGGATGTAGCTGGCTGAAGAAGCCCCGTGTAATCTTGCATCTCAAAGCACACTTAAGTACAGTTATAAGCTATATTATATGCACCCCCCACATAGGAGTCCCTTCACACACTAACGAAATGCAGCCCCTTCTGGGGTGGAACATGTTAGCTGTTTAACACAGTATAGCCACACCAAACAGGACAGGAGGTAAGAAGATTCTAGAATCCAGTCACTGTCACATCCCGGCCTCCTTAGCTGTAACATTTAAAATAATGAAGATCAATTGGCATCGAATGGATTTAATGGGGTTAGATCCCTTCAGATGAGAACAAATCTGCCACAACCCTTCACCCTCCCCTACTGAAAAAGGAAGGTCTCTTTCTGCAGGTCCCTTGGCTCTTTGAGAGGGGAAGCTAGTGCCTAGGGAGACAACCTGGCTAGCATCTTGCAGTTGCCAGTGTTTGCAAGGCAGCTGCCACATTGGAAACCGCGTTCCGCAGCATGAAATGTTTTGCTTGGCGTTTGGCACCACTCCGAAGGCTGAGTCTGGCCTGGGAACCAGGCCAGCTCTGGAGGCAGTAGAGGAATCTGGAGCTGCCTCGCCATGTGGTGGGGGGTCTGGAAGAGGAGCTGAGGAAAGCACCATCCCGGGGAACCGCTGGGGGGTTAAGCAGAGGCACCTGGCTCAGAGCTGGAGCTTCAGAAGGGGAGTTTAGTATCTGGGACAATGGCTCCGTTGTTGAGGCAAAATACCCGAGACGTCTGTGTAGCTCTCAAGTTGCATAAGCAATACACTTTTCCTCTTGAGCGCTCCCAGGGCAGGGGGCTGGGAGAATGGGGTCACAAGACCCTTCCTCATCTCCCAAAGCCCCATACTGAACAGGCCAGCTTTCCTAGGTTGAGGATGACTGGAGCTCCCTGCAGCAAACGCCAGCGCTGCTCTCTGCTCTGATGGAGGTGGCATGTAATACCAAACAGAAGTTATAGAACCTGCTGCTTAGGCTTGCAGGGGGAAAAGCTTCCACTCAAGATCCTTATGTTCAAGGGGGCAGTATCGATGTTCCCAATTGGGGGGGAAGGAGGGAGGAGAAAGAGAAGGGAAAGAACTTGCCCAAGATTTTGTTTCTATGCACAGCCAGTTTGGGAAGCTCTGCACGCAAAGATCATTGCAATATAATGACTTAAAGAGGGTTTAGAATCATAGAATATCAGGGTTGGAAGGGACCTCAGGAGGTCCAACCCCCTGCTCAAAGCAGGACCAATCCCCAACTAAATCATCCCAGCCAGGGCTTTGTCAAGCCTGACCTTAAAAACCTCTAAGGAAGGAGATTCCACCACCTCCCTAGATAACCCATTCCAGTGCCATACTGGATCAGACTACCTAGCCCAGAATCTCACCTCCAGCAGTGGCCAGCACTAGCTGCATCAGAAGAAGAAATCCCATACAGGACACTTTACCTATCCCCTTAAACCGGCTTTCCAGGGTATTTGCTAGGAGTTTTAAGGTCGGGCCTGCAGGCTCAGGGAAGCACTTACGTGGATCCAGCCCAGAGTGATGAGGCTGTCCTGATCCTGAATCAGGAAGAGCTCCTCCTCGTTCTCCGTGTTGCAATAATCGGGGCCTCCGTGTTGTTTGGGGACAATGACGTGCGTTATCGTGAATTCGTTCCTCAGCTGGAAGATAGCAGGGAGAGGGTGGTTACAAAGAGGACAGTGATCAATTGTTCTCCGTGTCCACAGAAGGCAGGACAAGAAGTAATGAGCTTAATCTGCAGTAAGGGAGATTTAGGTTAGATATCAGGAAAAACTGTCTAACTCTAAGAGCTCTGGAACAGGCTTCCAAGGGAGGCTGTGGAATCCCCATCATTGGAGTTTTTGGAAAACAGATTGGACAAATCACTGTCAGGGATGGTCTAGGTTGACTTGGTCCTGCCTCAGCGCAAGGGGCTGGTCTAGACAGCCTCTCAAGATCCCTTCCAGCCCGACATGGTCTGATCCCACAAGGCAGTCTATGGTGGACAGAGCAACGCATCAGAGCATTAGCAAGTTTTAGTGCGGCTGTATACGCTGCATTGACTACACAAGGCCCCAGTCCTGAGCCCAGAACCGAGGCCAAGGTGTCCTCTTACCACAGGATGCTAGACAACCAGAAAGCTTTGGGATGTACATTATTTAAAAAAAGCTTAAGGTCATATACCAACAGAACACTTCTACACTACGCCGGCCGAAGTTATGAACGGGATGATGAAATGGGTTCAACAAAGGGCTGGACCCGATGACCCAAGAAGTCCCTGCCACTCCTAGGTCCCCAGGAAATCTTGTAATGATGAGGTTAGCAATTTGACTCTAACCCACATGAGTCATGACTGGACGTTACTACCCTCTGACGGCAGCTCAGTGACTTATTGGGTGGGTCTGAGTCCCCAGCAGAAAACTGCCCATTTCACTACTTCGATTGTAAGCCCCTTGGGGCAGGGACCATTGTTTTGGTCGGTGTTTGTACAGCACCTAGCACAATGGGGTCCTGGGCCATGTCTGGGGCTCCTGGGTGCTCTCATAGTATAAATAATTAAAAAAACCATCCCCAGCTGCCAATGATTAATAATGTTAAAATACTTCACTGTTACACAGCACTTTGAGAGGAAGAATTTATCACCGGCAGGGGAGGGGGAGAGCTGGGAGCACTGGGGAGAAGCTGCTATAATTAGGAAGCCTTTTGGGGGAAAAGAAGCCAGTAGATGTTTAGCCGTGGGGAAGGACGGCTATCAAGGTGGACAGAGTTTAAACACCCAACAGGACTTCAAAGGATGGACCTGATCACCAACCAAACAAGGTGCCCAATCGTGCAATCAGATCCCAGCAGATGGACCCCAGTCGATTTCAAGGACACCTGTCCGCATGCAATCCCATTCTGCGTGAGATTGGGGCCCACGATGCAATTGCGGAAGGCGAGCAGCGGAGCACAAATACCCATCAAGACAAGGCTCGTGAAGGTGGAATGAACATAAAGCCACAGCCTGCACTGTTCGGGTCTTTAAAGAGTCAACAGGGCCAACTTAAGGTCACATGCAATGATGATTTAAAGGCAATGTAGGATCCGACTTTAGAGTCGGAGTCAATGCAGGATATCGCAACAAAGGTTGTTGTTTTTTTAAGGAGATCAAGGGGCCAAAGGGGAACCTAAGGCAAAGATATTGACATGGCTTTATCCAGAATGTCACCTTACCAGTTTCCCACACAGGATTCCACATGTCTCCACACCCCGGGCAGTGTTAGCATCTGCTACCTGGAGGAACTTATGGCAGAGCACCTTGGGGATGATGACATGGCGAAGGCCCTCTGTCATTACGTCTGTGGGGACAGGAAAGGTAGATGTGAATACAAGGCAAGATTTGCTGCAATATGCATCAGGAAATCAGGAAAAGGTCAATACCTAAAGGGGTAGGGGAAATCATTTCAGCCCAAACAACTCAGGGCTGAGGTTTAAAAATCAATAAGCTAGGTACACAAATAGCTGCTCATCATATTCCTAACGAGTACATGAAATCACTGGTGTTACTTAGCTCTTATATAGCACTTTTCATGCATAGATCTCAAAAGGCTTTATGGAGATGGGGAAACCGAGGCACAGAGAGGGGAAGGGGCCTTCCTAAAGAGACATAGGTTAGCGATGGAGCCAGGAGTAGAATCTGCAGGAGTTCGGACTCCCAGTCCAGTGCTCTATCCGTTGGACCATGCTTCCCAAATTGTGTGTGTAAATCCAGTAATTGTGCAAGTGCAAAAGCGAGGATGCAAAACTGAACTGAATCAGGAAGTGAAATGGACCAGCCCGTTTTCCCTCTCTCTAGCCGGGTAAAATACCAAGAGCATTAAGTGGAGAAAGGAAGTTTGATTTAAAAGAAACCATGCTCCATTGTTGCGACCAAAAGGCTGAGTAACACAAGGCAATAGCATGTTGGGCCCAACTATGATCTCACACTAGCGGGACTCCATCGATTTCAGCAGAGTTCCTGCACCCATGTGAGTGGTCAAAATCAGGCTCGTTAATATCCCCCCTCTCCCCCATCTTGACAGCATCCCTTTAGAGACCAGAAATGCTTTCAGATGGGTATTGACATTTTTAGGGCATGTGTGGAGGGAAAAGCCATAGGGAGACAATCAAATGGCAAATCAGCAAGGACTTAGCTCCGAATTTTGATCTCTGATTAGTCACTCCGGTGCGTATGTAAGAGGAGAATCCAGCCCTTGATCTGAATCTGACAAGGGACTGAATCCTGCAAAGAGCTGAAAACTGATCCCCATCCTGCAAGGCACGTAAGCACGTGCTTAGCTTTAAGCAGGAGAACAGTCCGATTGAACAGCTGTGTTGAATCAGGACCAGAGCGCTCAGCAATCTTCAGGTTCAAATGCCTACTCCTCTTAAAGGGGAAGGAGCTATTTATGGATACTCCAGAGATACTCTCTTGGTCAGTGCAAGCACTCACCACCCATACAGTTAGGGTGGAAGCCGTTCTCCCTGCAGGGATGAGGAGGGCTAGAAATAAAGCTGAAGGGTTTCTAATACGTTATGTGTGTGCGTTCTCGCATAGGACACTTGAGACTGACGCTATTTATGACACCTCTATTAGCATCCAGCCTAGGTTCAGGCACCAGTGTCACTAACGGGTTAATTCCAAAAGGTACTAACTGTTTTCCGGATTCCCCAAAGCTCCAGGTTTCAGAGATCTGTCCACGACAGGCAGTTTTGGTAGCACTGTCCCTACCACTGGGCTTGCAGGTGGAACAGGAGATGCAGGAAGCTTTGGGGTTAAGTCAGTTGGGGGCTTTTCCACGCCTGGTATCAGGGGTCCCCCCTGAGACTCAGGACCTAGCTCTGGCTTCCCGAATTCCTGCAGGATTCTCAGACGCTCTTTCTCCAGCTCCTTGCGCCGGATCAGCTCCTCGAAGGCATTAAATTGCTCCTGCTCTGCCTGTTGCTGCTTCATCTGGGCAACCCTTTGCCTCTCCTCCTCCAGCTGCTGCTGCAGAGCCAGATTACGTGCAAACTCCTCCTCCTCCTTCTTCTGCAATGGGAAATGTGTAGGGACAACAGACAGGAGGTCACTGGGGCTTGTGGTACAAACGGGTAAACTGAGCTGGGAACAAGCCTAGGCATTGTCAATCCCTTAGACTATCCCTTCCCCAGGAGGAATCCTTTGCAGATTAGCTTCCCTTCAACATGACCTGCCAAAACACATCCTCACACAGGAAGGGGCTGCAAAGGGCAACCAACCAGATCACATGTTAAACAAGTGGAAGACCACTGCCGCTTTGGCCCATGGACCCCAACGGGCTCCCACATACAGCACCAAGCTCGTTCGGACCCCATTGTCTGGAGCGTGTCTGAACCGAGTGGTTTAGGTCCGAGCCTGCGGATCAGACAAACAAGGAGGCCGGGGTGGAACAGACAGGGTAACAAAAATAGGATGCGTGCAATTCTTAATAGCAGTCATGTCGTGCCACCTGTCCTCAGCTGGCAGTTTTCTGTCTGCATCACAGCAGAGGGGAGGTCTGAGGAACGACCTGCAGGAGGAGAAGGTGACTGGCTTTATGGACTCAGACTGGGAGTCTTTCCTCCCTGCCTGGCCGTTACGCAGGGAGGAAAGCACAAAGGTGATTTGGGAAGAAGCAGGAGACCCGTCTAGGACAAGGCAGCAGCGACACGCTCAAGAAGTTAGCTCCCAGCAGTGTGCAATACGAGGCTGCAATGCTACATTGCAGAATCCAGCTACCCAGTCTGCAGGTTCAAAGACCCTGGATATCAGTTTCCTTTGCAGCTGCCGGTTTTATTTGTGACGCTGACGTTTCACCTCGCACCATTACTCACCTTTCGCTCACTGTATTCCACATACTCTTTGGTGTATCGCTTTAGCAGCTCCTTCTTCAGCTCCTCGGCTCTGGGGAATGCAACTTCTTTGAGTTTCTGGAGGGAGAGGGAATAAGTACGATGTCAAGACAGCAAGACCAGATGGGAATCTAGGGTCAGCAAGCCCACAGCACCAAGACAAAGTAAACTCAGCTCCCATACTTACTGCAGTAAGAGGTATTAGGAGAGGTTAAGCCACAAACCGGCAGGGGGCTGGGATACGGACGGCTACAGCAGAGAAGCAGGAGTCAGAGAAAGGAGCACTCAACCCAGAGAGAAACAAAGAAATGGTGCTGCAGCATCCTGCTGGTGCATCCGCACGCGGCACCAGTGGGACACATTGATCACATACTGACGTATCAAGGGCGTAAGGTCCGCATTTCCCACCCCCTCCCTGGCTGCTGGGCTGGGAGATGGTGTTCCATGCTGCCTGGCACCCATGGACGCTGCGAGAGCCAGCGACACACTCAGGCATTTACCCAGACGTGCACATCTGCAGCCCTGAAGAGCTGCACGAGGTTTGGGGGAAAACAGGCTCACAATTAGAGGGTCTCTACCCAGATGCGCCACAATCTGAGCACAAGACCGGCACTCAGAAAGTCCCGTGTCCTAATCCCTGGCCCTCACGGAGACTTGTCATTTGGGGCCCTATTTTGAGTGGTGCTAAATGGTCTGAATTCAACAAGGGCTGCACGCAATGATAACTGACTCGCCGCCCCTTCCCCTCCACCCCAGAGCCAAACCTTTGGAGCATCTGTGCTCAAGACTCAGCGAGCCAAGCTTGTCTGTTCTGAAGCCTGTGTCCACAACACCCCCAATGCCCACATGCAGGATAGGGAGGTGAACACGCAAGTTGGCCTGTGCGAACGGTGCATTTCACGTACTGCCGTAAGAATATGGCCCAATGAATACCATGGAGAGTAGATGATAGCAATCCAAGGACCAAAACACTGGAAGACCTAGGCTGAATATTAGGGAAAGATACTTTCTAACAAGACCTGCCCTACTGGGAATGGTCTCCCACGGGATGGGGTGGAAGCCCCATTACTTCAGAGAGCGAGTAGTAGATAGGACAATACCACAGACAGTGTAGCAATAGGGAACAGGGCTGGAAGCCTGGCCGATAGAGGAGAACGGGAGGAAGAGGTACCTGAACTACCATGAGGCACCGTGGCAGCATTTCCAAATTGGAATTTCAGTTTTTGGCTTTTCTATATTCAAGTTTTTGACCAAAAAAACGACAATTTTCCACAGGAACTCCCACCCCATTTTCCTGACCAGCTCCAATAGAGAACAACCCCGCAATGGCAGGATGACAGACCACACGACACACCAGGTCCTATTCTAGTGCCAACATCTATTATTTTAATGTTGTCTAATAGAAATTATTGAGAGAGAAAGAGACTCTTGGTAACACCATTGAGAGCTGTGACAACTTACCTTCACTGTGTCTTTCTTCTCAGGGAGGATGGCGGTTTTGTAATCGCGATGCTTCGGCAGCTTCTCTATAAACAGCCTGCAAACGCAGAGCAGAAAGATTGCGTTTCCAAACGGTGGCTGCAAGATGCAGGAAGAGATGGAAGACTACAGTCGTTCTAAGCTGGGTTTCTTGCACCCCAGCACAGATGTGCTCTGCGTTCCCACTTGCAGTGCCCAATGCTTACATCCACTACTATGCTGTGCTTGTGCGTTCCTCATCAATAGCAACTTCCAAAGATTAACCTCCTCCCAGGCTCTTTGGGATAGAGACTGTCTTTGTACAGCACCTGGAACACTTAATTATTTGTAATATTAAAGTGTCCAGGAGTTCCAGTCATGGACCAGGACCCAACTGTTCCTGGTGATGTACAAACACTCCTAGTCATTCCACAATAACAATTTCCATTAAATGATGATAATGGATAACAACAACAACTTCCATTAAAACAAATTCAAACTGGAGTAAAATTGAATAGACCCAGAATACAGACTATTCACGATGGCCCCAACTCAGAGTGATACTTAAGCACAACAGTTGAAGCATGACAGTTGTTCCATTAAAGTCAGCGAGGTTACTCACATACCTTAGAATCTCGCTAACTCAGGGCCTGCAGAAGGGAAATGAAACCATTTGCGCAGTAGCTGGGGAATCAGCTAATTTCCCCCATTCATGACTTAAATAAAAGTGAGCATCTGAGTTGAGAACCAGGAAGAGACAGAGGGAATGAACAGAACAATTATTGACTGATCCATCCCCTGCTGTCCAGTCCAGGCTTCTAGCAGTCAGAGGCTTAGGGACACCCATAGCATGGGATTGTATCCCTGACTATCTTGGCTAATAGCCATGGATGGACCTATCCTCCATGAACTTATCTAATTCTTTTTGGAACCAGTTATACTTTTGGCCTTCACAACATCCCCTGGCAATGAATTCCACAGGTTGACTGTGTGTTGTATGAAGTACTAGTTTTAAACCTGCTGCCTATTGATTTCATTCAGTGACACCTGGTTCTTGTGTTATGTGAAGGAGTAAATAACACCTCCCTATTTACTTTCTCCACACCAGTCATGATTTTATAGACCTCAATCATATCTTCCCCCCCCACCCATTGTCATCTCTTTTCCAAGCTGAACAATCCCAGTCTTTTTAATTTCTCCTCATATGGAAGCTTTTCCATTCCCCTAATCATTTCTGTTGCTCTTTTCTGTACCTTTCCCATTTTTGGAGATGGGGCAACCAGAACTGGATGCAGAATTCCAGAGGTGGGTGTACCATGAATTTATATAGCAGCATTACATATTTTCTGCCTTATTATCTATCCTTTTCCTAATGGTTCCTAACACTGTTAGCATTTTTGACTGGCACTGCACACGGAGCAGATGTTTTCGGAGTCATCATGGATAGTTCTCCAATATCTCTTTCTTGAGTCGTAACAGCCAATTTAGACCCCATCACTGTGTATGTGTAGTTGGGATTATGTTTTCCAATGTGCATTACTTTGCATTTATCAATATTGAATTTCATCTGCCATTTCGTTACCCAGTTTTGTGCGATCTCTTTGCAGCTCCTCGCAGTCAGATTTGGTCTGAAATTATCTTGAGTAATTTTGCGTCATTTGCAAACTTTGCCACCTCACCCCCTTTCCAGATCATTTATGAATATGTCGAACAACACTGGTCCCAGTCCCCTAATGCCTAGGGGGACCCCGCTATTTACCTCTCTCCATTGTGGAACCTGACCATTTATTCCTACTCTTTGTTGCCTATCTTTTAACTAGTTACTGGCTCATGAGAGGACCTTCTCTCTTACCCCAGTGGGATAAGAGCACCTACTCACAGGGCATATTAATGCTTACACGGCACATAGAGGAGAAGCGCTATATAGAAGTTAAAACTGGAGCCAAAAATAGTCAAAGGATCCAGAGGACTATTCATGACAGTCCTGCTCCAGCAAGGTACTTACTCACATGCCTAGACTTCAGGCTAAGCAGCTATAAATGCCAACTATGATGTATCTGCTACAAGGCACTTTTGGCTGTGTAACAATCTCCCAGCGTGGCATCTGCTCCAGTGTCTGAACTGGACTTTCAGCCACCCTCCCAGCTAACCAGCTAGGAGCAGCAATGGTGACTGGCAGATACCCAGTGGAGGGAAGAGGGACAGAAAGGACTAAGCAGTAGCCCAAGGAAGAGTGGTACAAGGAAACAATCAGACCATACCTGACCCAGTTAGAGTTAGAGCTCGCACAGTGATCGCAAAGATGAGCAAAGGGATGGAGTGCAAGCAAAGGCTGAGGGAACTATGTTTAGTTTGGAAAAGAGGAGATTAAGGGGGGGGGATATGAGAGAGGTCTTCAGACACTTGAAAGGCTGCCGTAGAAAAGACGGAGAAAAGTTGTTCTCTTGTCACCCAAGGCAGGACAAGAGGCGACGGGTTCAAACTACAGCAGAGCAGATTTAGATTAAATCTCAGGAAAAAACTTCCTAACTGTAAGAACAGTAGGACAATGGAACAGACGCCGAGGGAGGTTGCGGTAACTTCTCCACTGGAGGATTCCAAAGGAGGCTGGATAGTTTAGACACAACAAATCCTGCATCTTGGCGGGGGGTTAGACTACCTGACCCTTACGGTTCCTTCTCACCCTCAGAGTCTATGACCATGGAGTTTATATTGGAGAGCGCATTAAATAGCATGAAAAACATTCCACACGCTGATTGGTGTTCCCTGCTGACCTGCTGCTCCCTGCACACAGCTGCGAAGCAGGCGACGCGACCCTTGGATCATTGCAAACCACTTTCAAGGCCGGAGAGGAGGGAGAGTCATTCGGATGGGGCAGGAACAGGAGCTGCACATCTGGGGTGTGGGGAGAAGGCTGGGTTTCAGCACATGCTCCAAAGCGGGATTCCGCAGATGAGGAAAAGCCACATGGCAGACCCGACATGATCATTAAGGAAAGACAGAAAACCCAGGTACCATGAAATCAATCAGATCAGAGAACAGCGACACGAAATAAACCCATCCGTGTGTTACAAAAGTCTCTGTTTACGCACCCCTTACTCACAGGAGTAACTCCTTACTTGTGGGCGTAAAGGGCACATCTACCCCGCAGAAATACCTGTGGCCAGCAAGTCTCACAGCCTTGGTCTGCAGGCTGAGGCTTGTGCTTCGGTGCTAAAACTAGCCATGTAGATGTTCTGGCGTGGGCTCTGAAAACCAGACCCCAAGGTCCAGCCACGCAGGAACATCTACACAGCTACTTTCAGTGCCACAACGTAAGCCTGAGTCTGGAGAGACGGGCTCGGAGACTCGCTGCTGCGGGGATTTGGTTTTTTGCTGCGTAGGCACCTGATGGGGCTACAGGCATGGGTGGGCGAGTGCTGCGGGATCAGCTTTCAACAACCGCTTTGCCCCGAAAGGGTGAAGCCACCACTTGGCTCCGGGGCAACTTTTGCAGACGCACAAATCGGGAGCAATAGATCCAGAGGCCTGGCAATGGGACACAGAGGGTTTCCCTCCCTCTCCCTCGCCAGGCCAACCGGGACTCAAAATCCCTGATCATCTCATGGCTTTTCACTGGCTTGTGTGGAGCTGGTGACCTCAGTCCATCTGCCGGCCGGCAGGTGCCCCTAGAACATAAGTCACCTCCCGATTGGCTTCTTGCATTGGCAGGCTCAGCCGAGAGGCCAAGAACTGAATGTACCAAGGAAGAGACAACTCTGCTTGAGATCAGGGGGCCCAGTCAGCCCCATGCCCCTCCAGCCAGCTAGGCTGGGAGCACCAGATGCAGTGGCAAGGTGGGAGCACGCCCTTATCTGGATCCAACTGAGCAGATCTATGCCCAGGCAAAGCTCCACTGAAGCTAATGCATGGATCCCATTGTAGGATCAGGACCTTAAGGTTCCATAGAACTTGTGGATTCTAACTGCAAGACTCTGTATCAGACACGGACACAGAGCTGCACCTGTTAGCATTGGCTGTCTCCCTCTAGGGGCGCCGCAAGATGAACTCTGGAAATAAAAATACGATCCACCACTGCCTGAGCTACCGAACCCGGCCTATTAGCATAGCGACAGCAGCAGCAGCCTGTCATCCAGCCACTGGGGGTGGATAAATAGCCCCACTGTGTTAGCATGAGTTACACATGGTTAAACATCAAAGTTAGGACAATCAAGAGTTAAAGCTCCTACAGCTGAAACCCAAAGCCAATCACAAGCCCCTCCCCCTCAACTCTATTTAAGCTCAGTGTGATGAGGGACTCCTCCCCACCATGCAAAAACAGACCTGGGAGAAGGCTGGATGCTGCAGATCTGTTGGAGGATTTAACAGACCCAATGCTGCAGGAGAGTTCTTTACAGCCCAAGGTCTTGGGGAGAGCATGCAAGACAGCAAGTCTGCGCACCCCACCCCCATGGCACTGTGCCGTGCCCGCTAAGGGAACAAAGTAGCCCTGAAAATATTGGATATTTCATGGTCAGGCTGCTTACAGCCCTGATCCTTGGCTGTGGAGAGGGGAAGTGCCTGATCCTGTGACTGCTCTGTGCTGGGGCAGTCCCCTAACGAGGTAAAAAAAACTCTGCTCTAGCTTATGCCAGTTGCCAAAGGCAGCCAGGGACTTGCTGGGACCCAGGATGTCAGCCCACGCTGCTTTCCCATTAACACGCCCCCGGCTGCAGGAAGCATCACGGCTGTATGCCCCACTGGAGGCATCACGTACGCTGGAACAAGCTTCGTCCAGCTGCCTAAGGAGGGCTCAGGGCAGTTTGGGGCCAGAGATGTACTTGTGTAATTAGAGAAATCAAGTCAGGCCAATGCATAACACACTGCTGTGCGGTACCTGGCTACAGCACATAGCCACACCCGCACACACCCTGTTTGTTATGGGACAAACTCTGCTCGCCCAACCAAGCCAATTCAGGGTAACAACCACTGACGTGCCTTTGGCGTTACACTGATGGAACAGGGGAGTCTGGCCCTATAGCTGGAAAGGGGCGAGCAGGGAAGATTCATAGTGTACAAGGCCAGAAGGGACCATTATGATCCTTTACTCTGTGCATTACACAGGCCAGAGAACGTCACCTTGTGATTATTCCATCAAGCCCACAACACCTGCTTGGGCTAGAACAGATCTTTTCACAGTCTTGTTCTAAACCTTTGAGGGATGGCAAATCCACCACAACTAGGTACATTGTTCCAATAGTTAATTACTCTCACCGTTACAAACGTGCACCTTATTGTTAGTCTGAATGCATCTAGCTTCAGCCTCCAACCCGGATCTCGTTCTGCCTTTGTCTGCTGGATTAGATGACAGAGAAGCAAATGCAGAGGGCTAGATTCGGGCCTCCTTCATAGTGACGCAAGTCCAGAGTAACTCCACTGAACTCAATGGAGCCATTTCAGATTAGCGCCGAAGTAGGTGACACCAATTCTGGCCCAGAAGAACTAAATAAAATATCCTGCCGAGTAAATCAAATCTAGGTAGAATGAAAGGCTAATTTCAATTCACCAGCATTAGGGACAGCAAAGTGCCGGGACCCGTCCAGACTACATAGTTTCCAGGGAAATGTACATGCCACGGCTCCTGGAGAGGGAACTCACCACCATCTGTTGCCATTATCATGGAGAGGCGATTAGAACATTTGTTTAGCTAAAGGAGCTTTATGCAGCAGCGTGCGAGGAACGGAGCTGGAAAGATTCCACTTGGTTTTACACTTACCAGCCTCCCACAGAGCCCAGAGCAATGTCCATAAAAGCCCAGGAAGTGGCAGGGGGGAAGGGAGGCTGGAGTCCAAGCTAATCAGAGAAAAATGTATTGAATTTAACAAGGTTGGGTGAGGAAAAAACTGTACAGGCGCCCTGGAAAAGCAAGTGCCAGCAGGACACTGAATGGCATTGTGGGCCACCATCATACTTTGGGGAGTGGGCCCTCTTTTTTTAAGTTCCTGATTAGATTCAGGGAAAGTGCATAAAATAAATTGAAGCTGGAGTTTGCAAATGAGCCTAAGGGAGTGTGATGTTCATTGGGACTCAGGCATCTAACTCCCTTAGGCACCTGTGAGAATCCCAACGTTAATGCATTAAAAAGAGAGCAGCCTACACAGTTCAACCTTCTACAGTTTGAGATCCCAGACTGACAGAACGCAAAAGCCAAGCAGGGCCTCGCTGGGTTAGCAATTAGATGAGAGATCGCTAAGAAAAAGCCACAGCTCTGCAGGAGTAGGTGAGGGCAATTCACAGCTAGGTCCCAGACGGTGCTGAGCGCCCATGAAGATGGGTGGGCGTCGATAATGGCCTCTCAGGATCAAGCACTTAACACACGCCCATACTGAACCAGTGTCCTCAGTGCAGCCTTTCAAATGAGCCTCTGACCCTTGGTAAAAATCCCAGGCACTCCAAGAAGGTATTATTCACAGCCTGGGGCTAAGCAGCTGTCAGGTTTCACCCCAGGGGTGGGTGCATTTCAGTGCTGGATAAAGCAATCACCCAACATAGTTACATTTGGAAACCTCCATGGCATGACACTCTATAGAGATATGACCATTGCCCCTACGTACAGCCGGGCAGCAAGAGAGGAGCTGGTGATGTCTCAACGTGGGGACAAGGAAGAGTCTCTCCCTGCCAATCCAGAGCAGAGAATAAGGATCACAATGTACCAGATTCAAAACAGGGTTGCAAAGACCACCCTGAGGAGACACCGTTGTGCTTCACACCATACGGCTGCAGTGCAGAGCATAGGCGCCGACTCCGTGGGTGCTCTGGGGCTGGAGCACCCAGGGGGAAAAATTGGTGGGTGTGGAGCACCCACCGGCAGCTCCCCGCCCCGCCCCAGTTCACCTCCGCTCCGCCTCGTCCCCTGAGCGGGCTGCCGCGTCCTGCTTCTCCCCCCTTCCTCCCAGCGCTTGCGCCGTGAAACAGCTGATTCGCGCAAGCCTGGGAGGGAGGAGGGAGGAGGAGGAATGTGGCGCGCTTGGGGAAGAGGCGGGGCCAGGGCGGGGATTTGGGGAGGGATCCAATGGGGCAGGGAGGGGGCGGACGCGAGCACCCACCGGCGCCAACAAAAGTTGGCACCTGTGGTGCAGAGGACAGTCTTTATAGGTCAGAGGCATAATCAAGTCTAACCTGTGACTTTAAAGGGAGCATTTTACATTTTAACCCTGTAACAGGCTGACAGCCTTTGCCAGACATGCTCTGCCTTATTAGCAGGCGTTGAAAGGGGGAAATGGGTTCACTGAGGCAGAGGACTCATGATCCCCACCTCAATATAAGGGAGAAGGGATCTTGCATGTGGGCTGAGCAGTCCTGAAGGAGGAACTGGAGCAGCAGGCAAGCCAGGGAAGTTGTTTGAGCCAAACTTTCTGATTGTTAATTTCTTTGCCAACAAAAGCAAACCTCAGGAAGTGGTAAACCAACTGTATGCCATGTGTGGACTGTTTCAGAACAGATTGGGAAAGGCCCCTGCTCCCAGCCTCTTACAAAATGCTGCAGTCACCTGGCAGCAGGAGGAGCAAAGACTGACAGTACCAGCTGGCCAGAGGCCTCAACAGCAGAACATTTAGTGATTGAGTGATGAGGAGAGGGCATTTCCCAGTTTGCCTGGGACAGCAATAAACCTTGGCCCCCAACACAGCTAAGGTTGTGCTGGTGCACCAGGGAGAGCTATGCCAGCAGTCAGAGAAAAGAGGTAAGTTAAGATCTTGAGTGCTATTCACCCTGCAATCCAACGAAGGAAGCCCCAACATCCAGCCCTGTCCCAAAGCCCAGACCACAAGATCTGTTGCTGGTTTCTACCCATTGGCCAGTAAATGCCAGGTCAGAGGAGAATGCACACCCAAGGAGGATGAGAATGAGAAGAGCATTAAGCTGGGCAGGGCAGCAGGAGAGAACTGCTCTAGGGTAAGGGGGTCTTGTCAGAGATAGGGGCCTGGCATTGCGTGAGGAGGAGGAAGCAGCTGGGAGTGGCAAAGAGGAAGAGAGATAAAGCGTCCATATCCCTGTTCAGTTCTTTAAGGGTTAACTCAAGCTTCCCAACACTAGAGAGAACGTTTCTAGCGTGGATGGTTTGGGGGTGTTGGACTTTAAAGCTGACCCCTTGGTCTAGCCATTCAATGGTAGCAATACTTGGCACCTATGTAGTGCTTTTCATTCATTGTGAAGAGGCGGGTAAGGGTCATCATCCCCATTTTACAGATGGGGAAACTGAAGCACAGAGCAAGGATGCGACTTGCCCAACAGAACAGACCCCAGCTCTCCTGACTCCTAGTCACTCCTGGATCGTAACGTATGGTGCATGACATCCAAAATAAGACAACAGCCCCAAAGAGCTTACAGTAAGTTATCCTCATGCAAAGCAAAGGAGCCCTTACGTGATATACTTGTTGTACAGTATGAAGGCGCGCTCAATGTTGCCTTCCTCAGAATAAATTGTCGCCATGCGGATGATTTCGAGCCCAGAACGGTAATATCGCCGTGGCGGGACATCCTCATTCACCTCCACAGAGCTCCCCATCTGGATCAGCCTCCTGACTCGCTCCTCCGGAAGGAGGCTGACATCCGTGTGGTCAGGCATGAGGGCCAACGGGCTGGAGAGAATGAACACAATGCATGGAAATAGACATTATCCCGGTATAGTCTCTACATCCAAATTTATCAGGGACATATCCTCACCGGGACATAAGGGAGGTGGAAGTGGCTTTCCTAGGAAAGGGGATATAGGGTTTGGGCTGAGCAGTCCTGTGGGAGGAACCCTAGGAGAAGCCAAGCTCTCGTCAGAGCTTCACTTTTCAGATACATGCATTTTTGATTTGGGGGCAGAAATTCATTCGTGATTACCTGAGCCCCAATTACCCAGATTCAAGTTTTCAGGGGAGATCAGACTCAGCCTGAATCTCACCACTGTCCACCACTGGCTGTTTTGCAAGACGCCCCTTTAAACAAGCATTTCCCCGTAAACAATGGTGTCTCAAGACACTTGAGGAAGAATCAGTCACCTACCCCCACTCGCTGTAAGAAACTAGGTTATGGCGTGTCTGCTACACGTAGGGTGACCAGATGTCCCGATTTTATAGGGACAGTCCTGATTTTTGGGTCTTTTTCTTATATAGGCTTCTATTACCCCCTCACCCCCGTCCCCATTTTTCATATTTGCTGTCTGGTCACCCTAGCTACAGGTAAGTGATACATTCTCATACAGTGTTCTGATTCCATGGCAATGGCTGCCACAGAATATATGATAACTAAATAAAAGCAAGAATCCGCAGAATCTCCCTCTAACAACCAGAAAGCACAGTACCCCATCCAACCCCCCCTGGCTCCTGCAAACACCCTCTTCACCCTAGCAATGCCAGATTCTACCTTCTCCTCCCATCAGGGCCCCTTCAAACACGTTCCCGAGTGACCATCCACCTCCTTTCTGGTTCCCAATGATAATTTCAGGAGCCTGAGGCAGGCTGCAGGCAGAAAGCACTGCAGAGGGTTCAGGAAGCACCGCAGAATGGAACGCTTTCACACAAGAATCCTTACCGTCCTGTTGATGGAGACCGGCCTCTCTGCTCCCAGACGGGTGCTAGCCACCTGAACTCCTAAAAGCAGACAGTTTCCAAGTATCACCCACTGGGAACTAGACAGTTTATGGGTTAAACCTTCAGTGAAATCATAGTGCTGGATCTGTAACATCCTGTAAATCCCACAGCAACGTGACTGCCACCAATCATCACTGCATTATGATTTCTTGCATCCTCCCACTAAACAAGGGGAAAGGTCTTGATCAGATACAACAGGGACCTGGGGATGTGAAGGGCTACAGGCAAAAGAAGTATCATTTCCAGCTTTACTTTCATGCAAGAGCCCCTTTCGAAGGTCTCAAATCCTGCAGTTCTTCATCCTCACTCTGCCAATATGCCTAGTGAACTCAATGGGAATTTTTCCTAAACAAGGGCTGTAGGATTTGGCCCTTAACAAACATCATATACGCTGTTCATCTTATAAACATAAGACAGTGGAATCCACTTTCATGACCTAAGGCTGCACAGTGCTGAGCTCCATCACACAAGAACAAGGGGAACCACTGTTCAGGAGCAGAGTTGAACTCCGTCCCGCCCCTGCTCAGCGCCTGCAGAACCAGGCTTATAGTGAAATCATTTCTCCCACATATTTGCTCTGGGGGTCAAATTCCAATCTGCACCTCGCAATCCACTGATTATTCAGGGCTTTCATCCAACTTTACTATAAAGGGAGTTTCAGCTCACTAGAAGCCCACTTCCCTGTATAGACGAATACGCCTTTACAGCAGCAAGCGCTTGTATACTTGCCAGTACATAACATATTACCTTCCCCTCCACTTAACTACAACTCTGGAGCCATTCAGCAAGCCACCACTAACAGAGAGCGTGGTGTTTAGGTAGCCCAATAAGACACAGCTTGCTCACCACAGGCATAAGAGACAGGACAGGGACAGCCTTCGGGACAAGCACCCACGTTTTGGGGGCAGAGTCGCCACCTGTCCTGGTTTTCCCAGGATCATCCCCTTTTTTGAGGCAGCCGCCCTGGGAAACCTGAAAGGTGCTCAGCACACACTGCCCGCCGGCCAGCGTGGGGGGTATGGATGGGGGGCTATGGATCACCCAGGCTACCCCAGTGTTGTCTTTTGGTGGCAGCCCTGTTTGGGGGCCCAGCAGCTCTCAGACTCGCCCACGCCCCAGGGTAGGGGCCGCCCGCCCCCGCAAGTCAGCTGTCAGCACGATTAGGGGGCAGGGGCCCCTGAGGGCTCAGCAAAGGCCCCGTCCGTCGCAAGGTGGCCGGTCCCATCTCCTGGGCAATGGGAACAGGGCGAGGGGTCTCACACCTCCCACAGCCCCAGAGATGGGGCGGGGCCGGGGTCTGCTCAGCGCCCCTCCCCCAGGGACAACCTCACCCCGGAGCCCCCCGCCGCGGACAGGGCCTGACCTGCAGCTCGATGGGCCAAGGGTCCTCTCAGCCCAAAGGAGGGGGGTGCGGCGCCAGCTGCCCATCACCAGCTCCACTTCCGGGTAGCTGGGCTTCCCTCAGCCTCGATCTGGGCTACGGGCCACGCCCCTTCTGAATAAACTCTATTCTGGCCTGGCGTGGGCGGGCCAGCCTCGCTCTCAACAGCCAACCAGACGGCTTCTCCGCATCCGGGTCTTCTCACTGAGCCGCCGATATCCGGTTTGGCGTCTCTGCCTTTTAGCCTCTCGACAACCTTTATTGGCCGGTCCGGGAACAATGGGGGGGAGGGGCGTGGCAGCGGCCGGAAGTCCTGGGAGGCGGCCATCTTGGTATAGGCATGGGGACAGGAAGTGAAATCATGCCTGTTATGAGACCGGGGGGGGGGGGTAAGAGAGGGGAGTAGCCTCTTAAAGGGGCCGCGACCTGTCAGGGGCATAAGGTGGGGTGTATTAGGGGCTTAGCCCTGCCTGGACAGAGGCTGCCCTCCTTGTGCCCCCCCTGACTGCAACAACGTCACAGCTCCCCTGATAGCTCAGGCAGCAGCAGGGGCTGGTGTCCTTGTTGCCAAAGACCTGGTGTTTAATTCCAGCCACCCAGGGCCATGTACAAGGGCAAGGTCTAAACCACGTGCCCAAGCCAGGCTCTCCATGCTGCATGACACATGTTGAAAGAGTACCTCTTAGCACCATATTCGGTACATAAAAGGACTTTGTCCCATCGTTCAACAAAACATCCTACCCAAGAGACCTGCAAATGCATACTTGATTTGTACCATAAATGCCATTCTTTGCTTGAGTGGGCACTATATGTCACACTGGGTTAAAGCTCATGAGCCAAGTGTATTCCTTACAAAAATGTTTTATTTTGTATCATTCTCTCACAACAATCCCAGCTGTCCTGCACAGTAAACTCCGAACACCAACATCCTGCACAAAAATCATGAGGCCTGAGCTAGCTGCTTAACTCCTTCCATCCAATGATCTTAAAGTAATGTTACAAAGATGTGTGTGGGGAAATACCCCAGTTTTACAGATAAAGAAAATGAGGCACAGGCAAGTTAAGTATAAAGTCAAACAGCAAATCAGAAAGAGCCAGGAATAGAAACCACACCAGTGAGGAAAGGTACTGACCTTTTAAATCAAGCCACATTTTATTACAAGCTGCTGCACCTCAAAGGCAAGCAAGGGAGAGCTAGCTAGAGTCATTTATAAAATGCACAAGAAGTTTATGAAGCACTTCAGGAGCTCATTAATACAGTTTATTAAGCTTAAACTTTACTTCCAATTTAAAACACACTTTCGCTGACTGCAGCAAATAATACCTCCACGGAGATGTGAATAACAAATACAAGAATTGATATTCCTAAGGAAGCTGCAGACTGTGTTGACTTACCTTCCACACCACTGGTCAATTCTTGCTCTCAGATAGTCTAAGTGTGAGGGGCTTTACTGCATAAGCCAGCCAGCAACTGAACAAGGAATGAAATCATGATGCCAAGGCACATGCAATCCTGTCCACCTGAAGCTCTTAGGTTAGGGAGAAGACTTGATTTCTCTTATTCAAGGACTATGGCCCTGGAATGAACACACTTTAATTTAGAGCAGCTTTCAGTGTGCATCAGCAAAGTTATCCTAAGCAAGAATCAATCATGCCAGATTCAGAATCCTGTTGCTGGTAGAGGACACATTGGCTATTAATTCACAGAGCAAACCCACCCTCAGGGTTTGTCTTCACTGACACAAAGTTGCTTTTCTCATAGGATAACATGCATTACCTACTCTGCTGCAAAAAAAAACAAAAAAAAACAAGGCACATCAGTTTTACTGTGAGGTAAACTCGGCGCTGTTAACCCCACGTAGAAGTACAGTGCAGACCTCGCCTGGCCACCTCACAGAAAACACAAGTGCCTTGGTCTCCACTTAGAATGTTGCAGTAAGAACTGCCCTGCATTTATCATCTTGCTGCAAAGAAATCCCCTTTTTAAGCAGTGAAGACAAAGCTTAAGTGACACTATCCTTTCCATGTTCTCACAGAACTAGGACCATGATGTTAGCCTCACTAAATGGGCACGAGCAACTTGCTTTGAACATCCTTGTCAATGTAGTGCTAGTAAAATGAGGTGCCAGGCTGAATGGAGATCAGTCTCCTCAGTTTCTCCACAGAGCAGGAACAGTTAATACAAGTCTCATGGACATAAATAAAACATAAATGTCTCCACACTGATCAGCTCTGCGGTGAGGAGGGAGTCTCTGCTTCCGTCCTTGGCCTCTGTGAGACTGCCACATAGAGTGATAACAATGGTGGTCTGCAACAGTCACCTGTCTCATGGGTAGCGGATAAGGAGCAATGACCTTGCTGACATTCAATTTCAATCTGAACTGGATCTGAACAACCAACCTTCAGGCTTCCTAGAGCCATCCAGTCCCTCACCTGTTACATTTAGGAGACTACTAAGGTTAAAAACATACATTTAAAACAATGTAAAATGAAAATGATTATGCTAGATTTTGTTCCTCTTGAAGAATGGAAACATTAGGCTATTAAGTAGAACTGGTCCTAAGTTTTCCAGCTGAAGGTTTTTCTTCGGCAAAATGCCAATTCATCAACATTGAAACATTCTGTAGAAACCTATCAATTTAGACAGCTCTTGTGATGGAAAACAGGCAACCAGAAATCAGACTTCATAGGGAGCTGGGCAGCAAGCCAAAGAATTCTGTGGGAAATCAATCAAGTGGGATTTTTTCAGTCTATCCTTCCCATGAAGCTTTTTTAATTTGATCTTTGGGATGAAAGTTCTCAAAAATTTGAGATTTTTTTCATGGGATGGAAAGGCTGATCTCTGGCCCGCTCTACTATTCAATTTCACTTTGGTTATCTTTCCAGGTATTGCCATGCTATGCTTTGGTTATAAACAACTGCAGGGGAAGGCATTCGTTTAAAACACAATTCCCTTAGAGTTTAAACAATGCACACAACGTTTCTCATGGAAACCACCTAGTCAGTTTGGGTCCATATTTATCCTGGGTGTCCATTTAGAACTCGATACGTCATTTTAACATGGATGTCACAATATTTCAATACAGTAAAAAGGTGAGGGTTTGTTATGAAGGTGGTTAGGAAAAATAAAACTTAAAAACAGTCTCAATATTAAAATTAATGATTCCTTCCTTTGTGTTTCCTGACTGGCAATTGGCCAGCGATGGGCACCACAGCAAAGGAATTAGAATGAATAAAAGACTCATTCTCGAATAAAGCTTCTAGATTTAAAAAAGCCACATAGAGTGGACTCCATATAGCGCACTATCAAGTTCTTCCACCAGATGAGCCCCTCACATTAATTTGTATAGTGATTCCTTTTGGGTCTGCTGGATGTTTTCATTTTATACATTTCCCGTTGTATATAATGAGGATTTTGCACTGGAAAGTATGGTCCATTGTAATCATTATACTGTTTGTTATAAGGTAGGGGAACAGGGTAGTTGACAGGTCCCAAGTGGTAAGGCGGTGTTTGCTGGGCCAGGTTGGCTGTAGGGACACATTCCTTGGAATAAGCAGATCTCCCATTGTCGTAAACCCCATGGAAATTCCTGACAGGGTACAAGGCTCTGAAAGAGAAAGGTCAAGGTCATTTACCTGGATGGCCGAGCTGTTCATGAGATCTCAACTCTTGAAGCTCCTAAGCCACACCAGAGATAAACTGCACTAGCGAGGCATCAATTGTACTTTGACAGGCCCTATTAATCATGTTAAGACTCTCAGTCTCTTAATACTTTGCATTTACATAGATCCTCAGAGGAAAAATGCTAAGATCTTTTACAAACATGAAGCTTTACAGTACCCTAAAGTGGTGGTCAAGTATTGCTACTGCCTACCTCTTTTACGCAAGTCAAACGTAGCACAAGAAGTCTTCACAGAAGTATTCCCCTGCCTCCCACCCCATCCAGTTTGTCCTAACAGGAGGAATACCCCCTCCGGCCCCCCATATTTTGGCCCAGAAGGAGTAATTAAAGGTTATGAAACATTCCCCTGGTCACTTTCGTTTGATTGTCAACCATACACTGGAAGGTTCAGTTCTGTATTATGTAACAGATTAACTCTTAAAGAGCATTCTTGTACTTTTATCTCTTTCAACTTACAAACATATCTGGTTGGCTTTTGTAACTCCCAAATCGTGAACTATGGAAGAATTAAATTCAGCCCAATAATCTATTAAGATTTAGGAAGCGGAAGTTCACCCACAGATCCATGAAGCAAGGACTAGAGAGGGTTACTTAAGAGATGGGAGCTGCAGATGTGGTATCATATCATGACACTTGATGGGAGGAAGTGCAAATGCCTACATCCCAGGAGTAAAGAAGAAGCCATTTACCTTTGTTCTCTTTTTCTTTCCTTTCCTCGCCAAGAAGGGAAGAGCCTAAGAGCAGGAGAAGAAGAGTTACAGCCTTATTATGACAAAGGCAATTCTGCACAAGAGTCACTGAAGTCTGAATCATAGGGTAGGGACCTTCTTTGTGCTAAAGTATCCTAGAGTAGTAAAACTATTTCATTTATTATGCACCTCCCACAATGTATCTAGTGCAAAATTTAAATAATTGCCACAGAAGCAACCAGCTCGATAGGTCTTGTCCATACTATGGTTGAAACAGTCTTAGCAACTGAGTTTAAACTCACTTCCTAGACAAAGTGCGTTTTGGGACCAAGATTCGAACTTGAGTGCCTGGCTTGCAATCTTGTGCTCCTGTTTACCTTTGTCACTTTCAAAAATATACCTTTTCCCTTGATCCAATCCACTTTACCAGACCCCGACGTTACAGATGAAAACTAAATACCAACCTGCCATCTGCCAGCGGGAGCTGTTGTGAATACGGATGATGTCCAGCTACTTGGAAATCCAAATTTGGTGCCATGCTGCTTTGTCCTTTGATTAAATCAAATGCTAGTCCATCTGCAGCATGGTTCCTTAAACAAAAATGTTCCATTAGCTCAGCCCGAATCTACAGAATCACTCAATGAAGTTGCAGGGAAGTTTTTATTCTCTTTACAGTCTCAGTGATAATTGCACCTCAAACCACTTTAAGAGGTGGGTGTGATTCCCATTTTAAAGATGGGGAAACTAAGGTACTGGGAGGCAGAGTGACTTGCCCAAGGTCACCAGCAGAATGTGGAACACAACCCAGATCTCCTGGCTTCCCTATCCACTGATCCCTGCTTCTTCATCAGCTAACAGGAGCGAAAAAGCTAAACTCAGGTCCATTAAATAGCTGACATGAGCTAACAATTCTTCATTCTAGCACCCAGACACAAACAGATATCGAAACAGTGACTTACATTCTGATGGGGCCCTTCTGAAGGTCCTCAATATAGTTCTTCCTCTCTATAGAATGCCCTCGCGACCTGTTGAACACTACGAGGAGGGAAGAGTTAAGTTACAAAACACCATTATACATAGATATTTTACACTAGGCTACTCAGGACAGGGGGTAGATCATATGTTGGCAAAGCACTGAAGACACTCCATATTAGCAGTAATAAAGAACTCAATGATTTTAACCCTTTGGTTTTGACACTGAGCACACCCCAACTTATTACCAGTAATTCAGTTAGGGTCACATGAGCACAGGTTAAGCATATAGGTATCGGAAGGTTGGATATTAGGAAGATGTCCTTTAAGGTA
Organism: Terrapene triunguis; assembly: GCF_002925995.2. Lineage (NCBI taxonomy): Eukaryota > Metazoa > Chordata > Testudines > Emydidae > Terrapene > Terrapene triunguis. The sequence continues at coordinate 1,005,458 of NW_020664404.1, read as the reverse complement.
CAGAAGAGAGATGCAGACTGGAACGAAGGGATGCCATTTAAAACATCAAGGTGCAACTCCATTTCTACATAATGTCCCTTTGATGACAGCTCATGGTTGTATGAATGATCCATTGGGCGGAGCAGGTCTTCTCTTGTTTATAAAGAAGAACCACAGAGCTAGGAATACCAGAATTATGAACTGGTCAACCACACACCTCATTTGGAACCAGAAGTACGCAATCAGGCAGCAGCAAAGACCCTCCCACCCCCCAAAATAGCAAATACAGTACAGTGTTAACCATAAACTACTAAAATAATAAAGGGAAAGTTTAAGAAAGATTTGACAAGGTAAGGAAACTGTGCTTGTTTCATTTAAATTAACATGGTTAAAAGCAGCATTTTTCTTCTGCATAGTAAAGTTTCAAAGCTGTATTAAGTCAATGTTCAGCTGCAAACTTTTGAAAGAACCACCGTAACGTTTTGTTGAGAGTTATGAACAACCTCCATTCCCGAGGGGTTCGTAACTCTGAGGTTCTACTGTAAGAGACGCAGTGAGATGGTCTGGCAATGGAGCGGAACATTGCTCAATTTACTTTGCACTCCCACCCATAAGTCACCTGGGTTTCAAATCCAGGGATTCACTGACATCAGTCTGGCTTAAGATGGATTCCAAGGGCACTGTAGCAAAAATCAATCCATCGTCACAATAAACCTCTTCCTCTTTGCCCTCCCATTTTCTATTATCCATCCACTCTTCCAATCTTACATTTTTCTATAGTGCAAAACTGATCTTGCAAGTTCTCCCTCTGCGCTCTTCTCCTAGACCCAACCTCCTAGCTCTCCTAGAGCCTAGAACCTTTTGAATGCAAGCTATTAGCCAGTGTTTTGCCACATAAAAGAAACAGGAAAAACAGTGATCTCCTTATACTTACACTCTATAGCGACGTTTGGTTCCATGCCTTCAACGTCAATTAGGTACCTGAACAGAGCAACATAATACATGAGCTCTAATTATGGGAATAATGCTTAAGAATGAAAGACAAACTTTTATCTCTCTGGATGCTTTTTTTAGATTATGTATTTACAGGCCATGATGGGCTATCAAAGTACTTACAGCTTTTACAGCAGAGGTAAATTTCTGATTGCTATACCAAGGCTCGTTCACAAAAAACGTACATGCCCTGAGAGCATCTGTACTTATCTGCCCAGAGAATTTCTAATCCTGGTCTGTTCATGAAATCCAAGATTTTATATGGTCACTGGGCCCTTGACCAGTGCACTTAACAGTAGAGACCAGGATTAGCTATAGTGAGGCAGACATTGGATAAGTAATTTTCCCATCCCTTGTGCTACTAGAGAAATACCCATCTAGCACAGCTCAACTACAAGAGTTTAAGATAGCTCACCTACAAACAAGGTAACCAGTTCTGTTTAAGCCATGCGTGCAGTGAACTCCAATGAGTTTATCTATGAGACAGGAAATTCAAGTTATGCTTTTTAATATAGTGCTCATTTTCAGGCAGGCAGTGGGCATCAGAAAGGAGAAGGAAGCAAATCTGATTACATTTGTTAGTCATTCACCGATTACGCCAACGTAAACAAATTAACATCTCTACAACAGTACTTAAAGACAAGCTCACATTTATGGCTAATTATCACTGATTATTCAACTCTTGCTTATAAAAATCAGTCAGGTCACACAGTTTAGTCACAAATCTTTAGGAGAAAACATGGGCACGTCGCACAAGGAACTTAAAGACAGTATGAAGAGCAGCCTTATGGCAGAGTTCTGATGAGTGTAAACCTGGGTTAATGCTTAACATAAGGCATATAACACAGTATCTGTAAGGAAGTGATATTGACATACATTAGAAATTAAATTAGAGCTGGGTAACTAACTGATTTTTCAGTTTGGTGGCAGTACAAAAAAAAATGAACAAATTTTGGTTTACGTTGAATTGAATTTGATATTTTAAAGATTTTTTTGGTGAACCACAGACCTGCAACGGACTGTTTAACAGCCAGGATTCAAACCGGGGTGTCACATCCCAGGTGAGTGGCCTAGCACAGTGGTTAAAGGTTTAAGGGGGTAGAAACAGCAGCAGCTCCATCACCTCCTCCCTCCAACCATTTTACAAATGGACACAACTACTGGTGTGAAATTCACAAATAAGTCTGCGATTCGTTAACGGAGGTCACAGAAATCACAGATTCCAGGACTTTCCGCAACCTCCGCAGAGGCTGGTGCGGCTGACTTCAGGGCCGCTCGAGCAGCTGGCCCAAGGGTCCACAAGACCAGATGTACCAGCCGCTGCTTGGGAGGCAGCTGGCTCTGGGGACCACCTGAGCAGCGGCTGGTCTCACAAACCGCCCGAGCAGTGGTTCTGGGGAGTGCCCCGGAGCCAGCTGCACCAGCCGCTGCTTGGACAGCCCTGGGCAGCTGGCTCCAGGGAGCACCCGAGCAGCGGTCCTGGGAGTACCCTGGGGACCGCCTGAGCACCAGCAGTCCGGGGGGCGGGGGGAGAGGGGGCGCTGGAACAGCAGCCCCAGGGGCACTCAGTCTGTTCAGAGAGCAGTCCCTGGGAGCAGTGGCTCGGGGGCAGTCAACCCCCAGCCCTGGAGCAGGCCCCCCTGGAGCAGCAGGGCCCCAGAAGTAAAGATTTAGCAATGGATATTTTTGGTTAAAGTCATGGACAGGTCACGGGCCATGAATTTTTATTTATTGCCCATGACCTGTCAATGACTTTTACCAAAAATACCCGTGACTAAATCTTAGCCTTATTCACGAACAGTTATAAGTTGACCGAAACTGCACTTTTTGTCAAATAAATTTGTCCAAAAATTTTATTAGTGCTAGATGAAACCTCACTGTGCTTGACTATACTAATAAGAACATAAGAATGGCCATACTGGGTTAGACCAAAGGTCCATCTAGCCCAGCATACTGTCTTCCAACAGTGGCCAATGCCAGGTGCCCCAGAGGGAATGAACAGAACAGGTAATCACCAAGTGATCCATCCCATCGCCCATTCCCAGCTTCTGGCAAACAGAGGTTAGGGACACCATCCCTGCCCATCCTGGCTAATAGCCATTGATGGACCTATCCTCCATGAACTTATCTAGTTCTTTTTTGAACTCCGTGTTCACTTAACCATGAATCCAATGTTACTGCTACTGCCAAAGGCAACTGGCATTGTTGCCTTGACATCCTCTTGGATCTTCACATGCCAAGATGAGACAAAACCCACATGGGTTAGAAAAGGCAGGGAACTAATTGTACACCAGATTATAAGAGAATTTCCCCAGCACACTGAAATCTACAAGAGATTATGTTCATTATAGCTCAAGACATTTTAATTACAATGGAGTTTTTAAGATAAAATAAGAATTAGAGGCAATCTGTGCTCACCGTTATCTCTGTTCTCCCATAAAAACTCTTTCACAGCACATTTAAATTTAAAAATTGTTTCGTTATCTGGTACTTCATGTCCAACTGTCAAGATCTTGGAGTAGCACAGTGTCTTTGGTAGCTCCTACAAAAAACAAAGGGGAATCCAACACATTTTTGTATGGACCATAAAACCAAACATTTCTATCACTGAAAGGGTCCATGTGCTTTACAGAAAGCAAATGCTTCTATAGTTTAAAAACTAAACCTGAAAGGGTGCCTGTGAGATTTTAGTCTGGTAAGTGAAATCCTCCGCAATAACTCAGGTAAGTTACAACAGCACCATATTGTCAGATATACCATGCATCTCCCAGAAGTGCTGAAATACAATTATGTATAAATACATGGAGTGAAATTTGCCTGAAACAATTCTTACAGTGAACCAGAACTGATGCAAGGGCTCTAATAAAACACACACCATAAAGAGTTCTGAACTAGAGTAGTTTTACACTAGACTATTATGGAGACTTTACAGCCCATATTTAGTAACAGTGATTCACAAGTGACTACCAAGATGCAAGATCTGATAGCCCACTTAGTCCTCCTAGTGACAACTGTGAGGTACCAACAAAAATATTTTTGACCAACACATTCCTTTGCTATTGTTTCTTATTTGTCCCAGGTTTCCTTCCCATCTGTCTTTTACAAACACAAAGTGCATGTAGCAGAAAGGCTAGGGGAGTATTTTAAACAACTGTTTCCAGGTAATGAATGCCATCAATAAATAGTTTGAACTGGAATTTGGAAGCCTTTGTTTAGCAGTGCTGTGAGAGTGAAATGACAGAACATGGTAACATGTAGTCACTTACAGAGTCCACCATATTCAGAGAAATTTGAAGTCCACTTCATTCACTTGGGCATAGTGAGGGGATTTTTAGGCCCTGATCCTGCTTTCAGATCCACACAGGCACAATCTCCCCCCCCACCCCTATTACTACAGTATCTGAGTCTCACAATTTTCAATGGATTAATCCTCCCAATGCCTCTGAGATGGGAAACTGAGGCACAGAGAGGCTAACCGACATGCTCAACGTCCCACAGAAAAATCTGTGAGAGCGCAGAAGTATTGGGGCCTACGATAGTTGTTGCATCCTAACTTACCTCCGGTCCATAATAGCGCGTTGTGTATGTTAGATCAATGATCATGCCAAGTTCTTCTTTCTGTTCTCTAATTTTCTTAAGGAGGTCAAAAGGAGAAAATCTGTCTTTTGGGGCAAGTCTCCATTCAAAACTCTGGCGAGAAATAATATTTAATAGTATATTGTGCACAATTGCAGCACCCTAAACAAGAATCTCAAGGCACTTTACAACAGTTTGGGGAGGGAGAGTTCCCATGCACTCTAGGGACCACCATAGTAAAGACTTAAATCGCCCACCAACCCAGAGCCCAATGGTGTACCCCCTAAAAAGGTAGATGGTGTCAGAATCTAGGTACCAAACAGGAAGAGGCCTTGGGTATAAGCAGATACATTAAATATTGAAGCGCATTGATAGTGATCTATTGAGAGCATCTTCTCCCTGACATTAGTGCATCAAATTGCTCAGCTGTGTTCCAAGAATCCCACACACTAGAGTGATTGGAGCTCTCTACCTGTAGAGGCATCTGACAGTAATCCTAAGAGGATACACAAATGGCAGAGAAATGCATCTAAAGAGGTGGAGGTTCACCTTTGAACGTTGCTGCTGGTGCCAATCATATGGCCATCTGTCAGTATTCACAAGCTTACCATCCTATGCATTTTTAAATACGCAAGCATGGTAAAGAAATAAACAGATGAAAATCTCAGCATAGCAACTGAGATATTAGCACAAGGAGGCAACAAGGGGCTTAAAAGCAGAATCATCTAGATATTTCTGATAGAGGAATAACAGCTACTACTTATATTGATAAAGAGGACAAACACCTTAGTAGCTGGATACTCCAGGTGAATGAGGTGGGCCAGCAGGAATAGCCTTCATATAATTCACTGGTTATTAATTTGAAAGTATTGGGACTAGTAGAAAGATCAAGGCAGACAGATTACTGAATCAAATGTACTAGATTACAGACTAAGGCAGTTCTGCATATTTAAAGGCGTGATTAGACACATGTATCTTTATAGTGGAAAAAGATCTTTCAACAACATTACTGTCACAAACGGCTAAATTTAACATACAGCAAATACATCATGATCTATTTTTAATTTCCAAACTCCAGCTGAAGTGATGGAGGTACAATTTGCTTGGATGCAGATTGCCACATTTATGTCAGAATTTTTTTTATAAGAAGCTCTCTGATGCCCATCAAAATGATACATGAAATTCATTTGAATGAGAGTTACCATGGTATGATGCTCCATATGTGGAACTCACTATCCCACAATACTTTATAGCAGAAGGATTCCAAAAAAACCCCAGCCCCACTGTGCCTAGAGAGGCCACATAAAATCACCTATGGCTCAAGTTTTCAGAGCCATGGGTGACTACCATCTCTAAACATCTGGCCACTCATGTTCAACAAGCTTGGTGAGAAATCTCCATGAGTTGTTACTCAAAGCACAATAGTAGCAATATAAAGGATACTGCAGTAGCTTTAACTCTGAGCTTACTTCTTCTGAAGTTTGAAAGGGTGATGGTCCCATCAGGCTTTTATTTTCTAGCCCCAAAAGTTATAATCTCCAAATTTTCCTTTGTGTTTTCATTTAGCATAAATCAAATTTAGGCCACGTCTACACCAGGAGTACTTTACCAGTATGGGAATAACAGTACACCATATGGGCAAAGCACTCCTTGTGTGGATGCAGTTATACTGGCAAAGCTGTGCTTTGTAATGATATCATAAAACTGCCCCACACAAGTGAAACAAGCTATACCAATAGAAGTGTAGTTGGTATAATTGCATCTACACTAAAGGCTTCTGCTGGCCAGCTGTTGGTGATGGGGAGTGAAGAGGTGTGATTCCCTGACAGAATTCTGTGGTGTAGACCTGCTCTGAATCACCTGAATGTTCAGATAAGTTCCTCTCAAAGAGTGTACACATTGGAATAAAGTTCTCCCCTCAACACATCCAACCCTAACATCTTTGAAAAATCCCTGCTCTGAGATCACTAAGTCCATGTTTTCTGTTACAGTTAAAAACTGCAGATCCGAAACGACACCATAAGAGGCCAAACTCAATCATCTTTCACTTACCTTTTTTAAAGGAACTTTGAAAGCGATGAACCTAGTACCCGGCATTCTTTGTCCAAGTGGCAGATAGTCTGTCCATCTAGAAGAGAGATGTGATGATTAATGCCACAACTTCCCATAGGAATCTTGGGGAATGTCTACACTGCGAAATTGTCAACAAAACTTTTGTCTTTCACGGGTACTTAAAAAAGCCCCCCCCCCCGCGAAAGACAAGTTTTGCTGACACAAGTGGCAGTGTTAACGCGGTTTTGTCAGCAGGAGCACTCTCCTGCCGACAAAGCTAACACCTCTCGCAGGGCTGGAAGTATTTTGTCGGCAGTACTGACAAAGAGCGTTTACACACGCTGACTTTTCTAAAAGCTGTGTGGTGTAGACAAGGCCTTGCCTTTTACATTCTGTCTTCATTCCATGCCTCCCTCTTACTGGGCTTTATTTCCTTCCTGCTGGCAAAGCTTCGCACAGACAAATACAGATGTATTACCAAATCCCAATTTCTGTGTGTCAACTAATCCAGATCAGTTAGCGTCACTGATAGAGCCCTTTCAAAAATAATTTAGGCCCAGCTATTGAAATTAGTGCTGTATATTGCAAAATCAGTTTATTGCCAAGGGAAAAAGCTAGAACAGGCCAAGTCACACTTATTTCAAACCCCCTTCCCCACAGTCTATTGGGCACATGTACAAGTAGTAAAATAGTCATCAGAAATGCAAATCACTGCAGCTATGCTAGCCACAACTCCGGCAGCATTTTGCACTCAACGCAGGGTTACAGGTGATAAATGTGAGAGTAAAACTTATTGGTGTCCTGATTTCATAGCAGTCTGCCAATGATTTCATACAATTCATAGAGACCCTCTCAAAGGAAACATATGGACAAAGGCTCCGTTACTATTGTGTCCAGCCCGCTACACGCACCCCCAGGCACTCTGGATAGCATGGGGGATGCACCTGAAGGGTCTCAGCCGTCACCCCCCACAGCTAGGGCAGGATCCCAGAAGCTCAGTGGATTCGGGGAACAGGGGATTTCAAGTCCCTCATCTCCCCTGGAAAGCGAGGCGCCAAGTGGCCAGTAGCTGAGGGGGGAGGGGACAAGGGAGGGGGCACCAAGAGCTCCCTAGTGGGGGGGGGGGTTACTTTCAACGCGGCACCATTTCGAAAGAGGCGGGGGAGGGGCTCCAGGTAACACCAACCGCCCCCCCCCGCCCACCAGGCCCCGGGGCCCGTAGGAGTCTCACGCCGGGGCAGAGGGGAAGGGCGCCAGCGGGGGAGCTGGTCTCACCTGTCCGGCAGGCGGGTGTTGCCGCTCCCCGGCATAGCTCCGGCTCCGCCCCGGCTGCCCCAGCGAAGTCCCGAGCCCGCCCCGCCGCCCAGCGCCGCCCACCCGATACCCAGGCCGGGGCGCGCCGCCAGAGACGCTCCCAGCTCCCGGCCCCGCGGAACCCAGCCGGCGCTCGGCGCTTCCGGTTCCCACGACCTCACGCAGGGGACGTGACGCCGCCACGCGCAAGCCCGCCCCCGCCAGCGTGCCCCGCCTATTCTGACATCACAGCCGGCCCGCCGCTCCCCTCCCGCCTTTTGGCCCCTTTGCCCCGCCCATTCAGCTAGCCCCGCCCCTTCGGAAAGCCGCGGATTGCGGCACGCAGAGCCTCGACCCCGCCTAGCAGGGGCCGGCCCAGCCTTTACCCACAATCCTCCTGGATCCCAGCCCCATTGTCCCCTTCGCCTTACTCACAACCCCCAGGGACCTGCCCCAATGTCCCCTTTACTGTTACCCACAATCCCCCGGGGCCCAGCCATGGCACCCCCTTCACCGTTACCCACAATCCTCCAGGGACCAGCCTCAGCACCCTCTTTTCTGTTACCCAGAATCCTCCAGGCCAAGCCCCAATGTCCCCTTCTCTGTTACCCACAATCCCCCTGGGGCCCAGCCCTGGCACCCCCTTCTCTGTTACCCACAATCCCCCTGACCCAGCCCAGCCCCCTCTTGTCTGTTACCTACAATCCCCCTGGGGCCCAGCCCAATGCCAGCACCCCAATCTCTCTTACGCTGAAGTCTCAGATTCCTACCTAACTCTAGCAATACGTTCAAAGGGTATGTCTCCGCTACACTGCAGTTAGATACCTGCGGCTGATTCAGGCTGTTTGGGATGGGTTTAAGAGGCTGTTTAATTACGGTGTAGACTTCAGGGCTTGGGCTGGATCCCTGGCTGTAGGACCCTGCAAAGCGGGAGGGTCGCAGAGGTTGGGCTGCAGCATTTTTTAAAAAGCTGCTATACTGGATGGCTGGAGGGTACCAAATGTTATACCCATCTTTAGAAAAGGCACTAGGGGTCTTGTCAAGTCAATCGGAGTGGAGGGCGCTCAGCACGTCTCAGGATCATGATCCCGTAGGTTTCAGAGTAGCAGCCGTGTTAGTCTGTATCCGCAAAAAGAACAGGAGTACTTGTGGCACCTTAGAGACTAACAAATTTATTAGAGCATAAGCTTTCGTGGGCTACAGCCCACTTCTTCGGATGGTATCTGTTAAGTCCTTTGAGAGTCTCTGATGGCCAGCTTTGTCTGTCTTTCTGAGGTGTGTTGTAGCCATGTTGGTCCCAGGATATTAGGGAGACAAGGTGGGGGAGGTAATATCTTTTATTGGACCGACTTCTATTGTTGAGAGATACACACTTCTGAGCTTGTCTCTCTCACCAACAGAAGTTGGTACAATAAAATATATTATCTCCCCCACCTTGTCTCTCGCAGGAAATTGGTCATCTAATGAGCTATGTCCACCTGATCCAGAAGGATGATTCCTGCGCAGTGTTCCCACTCATCCCAAGTATTAAGCAGCATAAACCACTCCTACTGCCAAATGTGCACACACATTCCAGCACAACAAAAAGGAATGGTGTGTCCCTCTGCAAGGAGCAATGTCCTGTGCTGGAGCCAGACCGGGTGACAACAGCAGCCAAATAATGTCCTGTTGAAGGGACAGTGGACGGTTCCATGGCAGTTGGGAAACAGCAGTTGCATTCAAAGGGATAGAGAGGAACAGTGGATTGGGGGTGGGGTGGGGTGGAGGTGCCATTGCATCAGCCCTAGCCTAGCCCACAGCCCTAGCTTCAGGCAGAATCTGGGGGGCAGGAGAAAGGATTCCCATATTGTTTGCCAAGTGTGAGAAAGAAATGAGAGCTGATGTCATAGCAGTGATTGCAGGGCCCTAAGTGCCCTGGTGAGTGCCGTGCCCTGGCCTAAGAGAAATGGGGACGAGTGGATGAAAGAGACAGGGGGATTTCACCCGCTCCCCCATAGAGACAGCTAGAGAGAAGGGATATACCCAGCAGTGATGTCTTACTGGACAGAATAGGAACTGAGGGATTAGTGCAGAGGGAAAGCAGGATTGGTTTTGGAAAGAAACCTAATAAACCTGGTGTCTGGGCATGTTGTGACAGGTATAGACAGAGCTAGTGGATCGCAGCTTTAAAGCTACATTCCATAGTGTGTAATACAAAGGAAGGAGCTCCTTCTTGCTCTTTTACATGCAGAGAGGGCAAGAGCTTGGCAGCGGATGAAAATTCAAGAACCCCTCTATGACCTAGCTCCCAGCTTGGTGCTGCTAGTGCATTTAATCTGGGCCACTGATTCCTGCCCTGTAGCAAGGGACTGTCCAGGGGAAATGGGTGGATTAGACAGAGCATTAACAGGGAGGGGATAAGGAGGTAAAAGTAGTGTGATGTACTGGGTACCAGAGAAATGGAAGGGAAAGAGCCGATGGGACAATGGGGGGGAGAGAGTGGAGACAGCTAGGATGAGGAGAGGAGGGAAGAGACCATATGGGTTTGGAGATCACCAGGAGAGAGGAGAAGACAAGAGAAAGGACAGAGTGCAGGGGAGGCAGAGAAGGAGGCACCACGCCTCTTGGCAGACAGAGAGAAGGGATTTACCTTCCAGGAAAGGCATCAAGGGGTGGCAGGAGGTATGGGGAAGCTCAGCTCACCCCAGCCACGGTAAGAAACAAGGGTGCCCATAAGAGATGGGGGCTGGTCCAAACACTTCTGATCTACAGGGGAATTCAATTCTAGGTCCAACCCTCACATCTGGCTCATCTGAGCCAAACCAAAATCCCGGATTGGAGCAGCCCTGAATTTTGGGAAGATTGGGGTATGGAGGTGAGCTGTACAGGCCCGATTCTGCTCTCACCCTGGTGTACATCATGAGTAATATATGTACAGCACCTAGCACAATGGGACTCTGATCTCGGTTGGGTCCTGTAGGCACGACTAACGCAAATGTTGCTGCTCTACATTTGCCCTGGGGTATCAGAATAAGGTCCTCTGCCTCAGTGTTAAAGGGAAACAGAGAAAAGCTTAAGAGCCTCATTGCAAATTCACCTATGGTTTCTAGCCAAACCCTTCCAGAGATCAAATGAGCTAGATAACATTGCAGCACTTTGTCAGTCAAATTACACAGGACGACAGTACCTCCATGTAGACATTAGGCTTGGCTCAGAAAATGTCCCTGGTATATTCATAGATTCATGGAGTTAAAGGCCAGAAGGGTCTGTAGATCATTGGGTCTGACCTTCTGTACCACACAGCCCATTCAATTTCACCCAGTTACCCCTGTATTGAGCCTAATAACTTCTGTTTGGCTAATACGTCTCTTCCAGAAAGACATCCAGTCTGGATCTGAAGACATCAGGAGATGGAGAATTCACCACTTCCCTATGTAGTTTATTCCAGTGATTAGCCATCCTCACTGTTAAAAAATGGTGCTTTATTTCACCTTTGAATTTGTCTGGCTTCAACTTCCAGCCATTGGGTCTTGTTCTGCCTTTCTCTGCTAAATTAAAGAGCCCTTTATTACCTGCTATTTTCTTCCCATGAAGGTGTTTATACACCGTAAGCAAGTCACCTCTCACTCTTCATCTTGATAAACTATTTAAGTCTCTCACTCTCAGGCATTTTCTCCAGCCTTCAGATCATTTCTGCACCCTCTCTAGCTTCTCCATGTCCATCTCTCTCACCCTCTCTAGCTTTTCCACGTCCTTTTAAAATATGTGGACACCAGAACTGTAGCAGGGTTCCAGTATCAGTCTCCCCAGTGCCATATACAGAGGTAAAACCACCTCCCTACTCCTTCTGCCTAGTCCCCTGTTTATACATCCAAGGATCGCATTAGCCTTTTGCCAAAGCATCGCACTGAAAGCTCATGTTAAGTTGCTGGTCCACTGTGACTCTTAAATCCTTGTCAGAGTCACTGCTTTCCAGGACAGTGTCCCCCCGCCCCTCCAATTCTGTAGGTACAGCCTGCCTTCCTTGTGCTTAGATGATAACTTTGCATTTGGCTGTATGCATTAAAATGCATTTTGGTGAATGGGGTCAGATTACCAAGCGGTATAATCAGTCTGTCTGACTGCCCTGCCTTGTTCTCATCGTTGTTCACCACTCAGCCAATCATACGCCCATTTTTTCAGCCGGGATTTTACATTTACTTCCAGATCATTGATGAAAAAGTTGAATGGGAGAAGGGAGATGAGGTATTGGCCAACACGTTCAAATTCAGAAGCCTCAAGTTAGGCACCTGAATAGAACCTGTCCAATGTTCTGATTAGCTGAGAATTCACAGCAATCATTGAAATCACTGGGTGTTCAGTCAGGGTGGCCTCTCAGTTTGATCATGAGTCTTGCAATATTGTGTTGTATTTTTTAAAGCAATAGAATCTGGTGTGACTACAACAGAATCTCAGCTTTTGTTTGATAAGAAAAGTAAGATTCTAGTCCTCATGGTCACAGGGAAAAGCTTAAAACCATGAAACCAAATGGTTCAAAAGCCGGATGGCAAATGAAAAAGACTCTCAATTGAAGTCAATGGGAATGGGACCAGGATTTAATTCCAACTGTATTATTTGTTAAATCTCCTGATTTTTAAGCCAGTCCAGTGATTTTTTGGGGTGTGGAGGGTTGGCTGATTCATGAGTTTTGGATGCTTCAGATTGGCAATACTGCTTGAAATTGATACTATGGGTACGTCTACACTGCAGTTGGGAGGTGTGATTGCCGCCCGTGTAGACATACCCGAGCCAGTTTTGATTGAGCTAGATCAAAGCTAGCTTGGATAACAATAGCAGTGAAGCCATGGCAGCATGGAGGGTGGCCGCTCAAATATGGACTCAGAGTCCTGGGTAGGCAGATCTTGATCAAATCTAGCTACACATGCTGCAACCACACCTCCTGATTGCAGTGTAGAGGTACCTTTAAAATCAGGGCTGACTTTTGAAAATTTGGGCCTTATCATCTCAACCTCAGTTTTCCCAAATGAACATGGAGGATGGTGTCACCCAATGCCAAGGACACCTGTGAGGAGTCATTCATTGATGTTTGTATAGTGCAATGAGGTTGAGTTATCCCACCTGTGGTCTTGCTGAGGCTTTACCACACGGCCGGATCATTTTCCATCTTCACTAATTCACTCTTGCCTTCCTGGTGGCAACCCCGACACCCCTTTCCCCAATAAAACTGCCCCCATGTTATGACCTCATCTTTCATGGTAAGATTCTCTGCCCTTCCCCTCCTCTCCCCTCACAATCTTCAATGACATGTTAGAATCTTCAGGGTTACCGTGGGGCTTACCACTAAACAAATTTGTATCCTCACAATGTAACAGAGCATTCTCTACCGGAAGGGTGCTCTGGTTGACTGGGGGGGGAGAGTTGGTCCTTCCAAGGAACATTGAAATAGATACAGCGCTAGTCATTTCCCCTCAGTCATGGCAGGTAGGGGATAGGTATTGTCCAGAGGGCCAGATTGGGTCCCCATGATTCATAGGTAGAGGGGAGTATTTGAAAGCACAGTTCCCTCATGCCCATGTGTAAGGGCCAAGCTGCTTCCACAGTACCACTCTCCCTTCTCCAAGCTGGACAGGGCAAGCTAGGCATGGAGCTAGGAAGACCATGTTGGGGAACTTGTGACACGCGGGGGTTCTGGACAAGTGAAAGCAATAGATGGTGGGGTTGAGGAGAAGGGAGCACCAGGGGTACCAAAGATACAGGGATGTGGTTAATTAGAGTTTTCATGTCATCAGCTTACAAAAGAGATGGGTGTTGGGGCGTGGGGTTGGTGGGAAGGCAGCCAATGCCAGGAATGGGTTGTCGGTCTCAAGCGTAAGAGAGACAGAAAACTTGAAAGGTCTTTGTTTAAAAACGAAGGCGCTAATAGTAGTTCCAGCAAACAAAAGGAAGTATTTCTTCACACAATGCACAGTCAACCTGTGGAACTCCCTGCCAGAGGATGTTGTGAAGGCCAAGACTATAACAGGGTTCAAAAAAGAACTAGATAAATTCATGGAGGATAGGTCCATCAATGGCTATTAGCCAGGATGGGCAGGAATGGCGTCCCTAGCCTCTGTTTGCCAGAAGCTGGGAATGGGCGACAGGGGAAGGATCACTTGATGATTACCTGTTCTGTGCATTCCTTCTGGGGCACCTGGCACTGGCCACTGTCAGAAGACAGGATACTGGGCAAGATGGACCTTTGGTCTGACCCAGTATGGCCGTTCTTATGTTCTTAGGTTCTTATGTCCCTGTTCCTGAGTCACCCTGGCATTGTGAAAGCAGAGGCAATCTCAATTTCCTGTTTATAATTGTTTTTATCTCCCCTACTGCAGAAAGAGAGACCCACACAGACAACACTAGGGGACCCTTAACTGACTGTGCAGGGAAATTGCAACATGGACACAAAATTCTCTCCTGAGTTATAAAAATCTTGACAAACTATTTTATGACAGCAGTGGAAGCCCAATTCAGCTCTCAGTTACACCGTGTAAATCTGCAGTGACTTCACTGACTTTGGTGAGAGAGAGAAGCCCCAGGCTTGTCTGGTGAGCAAATGGATGGGCTGAATGAGCTGCCCATCCCCTGGATTTAATAGCAGGTTGGGCTGTAGGTTTGCGGTAGCTACTGCTGGGTCTCCAGTTCTCAAGGCAGAGTTTGGGGTCGTTTTCCAGTCCTTTATCTAAGGCTGGTGGTTGCTATGGGAGCCTGGGAGATGTTAGGCTCATCTGTTTGTTTTTCTGTGCAGAGAACTACAACTCCCTATCCTCAGAAGACCCAGACCCTGATCATCTGAGCTTCCCCAAAGTGACTGACAGTCTTTCAATGGGAGGAGGACTTCAGAACTTCTCCAGGCCACCTGTACCAGCTACAGGCTCAGCTTGGCTCGTACCTTCTGGCTCAAACCAGCCCATTCAAGCTAACCCAGGAAACACCAATGCTTTTACATATCAGCCTTCAGAAACAGGCCTATGGCCAGAGGTACGTGGCACTGGGGCACAGATACAGATCTCCAGTTCAGCTGCTCCGTACCCCACCGTCTATGAATGGGGAGTGAAGGGTCATTCCTATGGGGCTGCAGCGATCTCTGCACACTTCCCTGTAACACTCGTAGCCCAGGAAGTGCCCAGCCCTGCTCCCTCTGCACCACCTCCGTTTAACAACGCCAGCAGAGTCAGCCCCATGGGCCACCTGTATGGGCGTATTCAGCCATCCGCAAATGCCCGCCTCATGCAGATTCAGCCCCCGACTACATCAGTGCAGGCTCATCAAAGCCAAGGCCGTGGCCAGCAAGTTCCTTTGCAGGACTGGAGAGGAGCCTACCTTTACAACCGTGACATGAGGGGTCAGGAGTCAGGAGAGATGGGCTCCATCGTGCAAAGAGGCAGGGTCATTAAAGTGCCAGCCAACGCCCAGAGTGAAATGGTTCTGGTCCTGAAAGCCATCCAGCCAATGGGCACCCGCCCTTCCTCTTCGGCCAGTTTGTACTATCCAGTTTCAGCCCAGCCCAAGGATTCCCAGGCCATCGATCCAGGGTTCAAAGGTGAGCAGTGAGCTGAGGAGAGGAACATTCAGTTGCCCATTCTGTCTATGTCCCTGTCTTTGGTATATGCACAATGCACATTACTTATCAAAGTATCTAAGTGCAGCAGGTGAGTGGGGTTAAAACCTTCATCTAAGGTGTAGGGAGAATGGACCATTTGCTGGTGGGACTCATGATGAAGTAATTAAGGGAGGGTCTAATCTAAAGTATACTGAAGTCAAGGGGAGTCTTTCAGTGGGCTCAAAAAGGCTTTGGATTAGGCCATTAATGAATCCATGGGGAGAGTATTAATAGTCAAGCTAAGAGGTTCTTCAGGAGTACTTATAATGGGGGTCCCTGTCTGCTAATATAACATACTTCCTCATTCTGGGATGATGCCTCCAGCCCCTGTTGCTGGGTGGTGAATCTTTCATACTTCAGTTGCTCCATTGTCTTGAGACCTGAACTTACTGAATTTACTGGGAGATTTTCCATTGACTTCCTTGGGCTTTGGATCAGGTCCTGAGTGATTAGAGGTGAAGACGAAGGATCCATTCACACGGGGCTGGGAACTGTGTTCCCTGAATCATTTTTAAGCCTGGTTTTAAAATGATTAAGGATAATTCAGGCTGGAAAGATAGCTTGGCTGGACAATGGATATGGGGCCAGACTCTTCCGAAGCTGAGGATGTCTCAGTCAATTGGACTTGAACATGGTTTCTACATATAGTTGGGCTTCGCTCACGCTATGTTTGAAATGAATCAGCCTCAAATGCCCTGAGCTGGCAGTGCATAAAGGGAGTTTATAATGGCAGGAAGAGAAACCCTTCTACTTCCTGACCAAGTAGATAGTTGCTGGCAACAGTGGAGACAGAACTCAGATCCTCCTGCTCCTACAGAGCTCCACTGCTACAGCAAATTTCTACTAGCCGTTAGCGGTATGGGGGCCTATGACACACATTTCAGCCGTTCTGAGTATATCCACCAGAGGGCACTAGCCAGCTCATTGTAATACTGTCATAAATCGAGCCAGGTGAAATTTTTTGGCTGAAAATTTTTGGCCAAAAATGCAAATTTAGGGCAACCAAAATAACTAATGAATTCATGTCCAATTTGCCAAATTGTTTCAGCTGGGAAAAAAAATTCAGAGTGAATGAAATGTTTCATTTTGAAGTTTTGGAAACATTTCAGTTTTTCTCTTCCAAATGACATTTCATCTTAAAATCGCCTTCATTTTTGGATGAAAAAAATGGGTTAAAAATAAAATCAGAAATGCAAAGAATGTTTTTTCCATTGTTTTTGATTTGGCCAATGAACTGAAAAAAAAAAATCACGAATTCGGACAGCTTTCATCATCAAGCACTAAACTGTGGTATCGGAGGTGTAGCAACATTCCAGTTTGCTAATACGTATTCAGTGTTGGGCAACAGATAGCTGGATCCTGTTATTATGGATATGCTAATTCTGCCACAGCGTTCACTACGGTAGAGTCACTCCTCACTGAGCTCGACCCCCCGGTCTCCCCCAGACTATTGATATTATAACAAAGAACGACTCTGAAACCAAATACACTGACACAACAATGAACCTATAGGTTGATCCAGCGCTTGAGTCTAACTGAAGCCCCATAGTGAGACTTCAGTGGCCCACAAACCTTATGCTGCCCCTCTGCACAGAGGGGAATTTCACCCTTAGTACAGTGTGTTGGACGCTGTGGTCGCCCTGCCGCGCCCAGACACAACAGCTTCTGCTTCATGTGTCGCTGACTTTTCCTGATTCTTTCTTTTCAGGGGCGGATCCCTTGCCTGGAACACTGCATGAGCCCAGGACCTTCTGCCTACAACCAGGCTCAGCTCCGCAAGGAGGCGGAGTGAAAGCGATCAGCCCAGAGATGCTTCCTGAGGCCTTGGATGGGTCTCAAATGCCTCAGGGATCACAAGGGCCACCACTGTTCCCCTTAGAAATCCCTGATATTAACCAGCTAATGGCTTGCATTGAGTCTGTTCAGGCAACTAGCTCCCTGTCACACAGCGACAGGCTCGTTGGTCCCAGGCAGGTCACAGGAGGCGATTCCCTCCAACAGATGCCTCTAGGGAAACACATTTCTCAGGAGAGTGTTGGGGGAAAGAATATCATCAAACCTCCACTCGCCACTGAATCCCAGGATGGAGCCCCGCGTCCCGCACCTGGGAAGGGCAAATCGCCCAGGAAACCTTCAAAGCAGGCAGAACCCTCGGCACTTCCTGCCACTGCGCCCCCAGTGGGGTCTGACAAGCCTACTGCTGAGCGTGGACCCGGACTTGCTGATCCCCAGAAATTAGGAGCAAATCGTTCCGAGATGCCAACAGCTACTGATCCAGCCCAGCCCTCTGAAGAGGACCAAACAATGGGCCCTAAGAGGCTCGGAGATGAGAAGGAGACAGCGTCAGAGGATCATCTCCCTGAAGATCTGTGGGAAGGGAATCTGGAGAACCGTCACCCTGCTGAGAACACCACTGACACCAGAAGTGTAACCGCCTTAGGGGACAGGCAAGAGAGTCCATGCGCTGACTCGAAACAGAGGACAACTGACCTCAATAGGCAGCCTCCATGGAAACCGGTAGACCAGGCAGATGTTTCTAAGCCTGAAGAGCGGCAGCACAAAAGACTAAGCAGCTCAGAGAATGATAAGGGGAAAAGTACAAATCAAGGCAGGGGAAAATTAAAACCGGAGGATAAACAACCTGGAAGTCAAGAGGGTGGGAAAATCTTCCAGCCAGAACGAGAGCCTTTTAAAATGCCCCGGAGCCACCTGGGGCTACACATGCTGGAGTCTATCCAGGTTTTCCACCCGTTGGGAAAGAAACTGATTCCACTGGGCCCTGCTCGTGGCGCTCCAGCTCTGCAGTCCAACAAGGCTGAAGGAAGCTCTTCCAGTGCCTGGCCAAAGCCACTGCTGGGTCTCAAGAAAGCCCCGGGGCCTCCTGAGGACCCAAAGTCAACCTGTGGTGGGAGGAGGGATGGACAATGGGAAGTCACTGGCAAACTCTGTCGTGCCCCAGGAAACACAAGGCCAGTTGCTTTAGCATCACCTAGACGTGTTGCTCTGAAGCAGGGCAGCAGAAGAGCACCTCCCACCAAGCCCTCCTTTGGGAAGGACCTGCCTCCAGCCCACGAGCGCACTCCGCTCCCTTCTCTCAGCTCCACGCCTGCCTGGCGTCCTGGAGGGGGAACCCAGCCCCCTCCTGCCATTCTGAAGAGCCGGCCCCTCCAGGAGCTGGAAGTGTCTCTGCCCATCCCCCCGGAGCAGAGAGGGGAGCGGGATGCGATGAAGAGGAGAGCGCAGAAGGAGAGGGAGCTTGCTGCCCAGTACACGGCCCTGGGGAAGAGACAATTTTTTGTGGAAAGAGAGAGAGACCTGACAGTAGCGGAGGAGTTTGGCTACATCTGACCTCTGTATATAGCGCTGCGATTTCCCCTCCTGCTAGTCATACCGACCAGACCCCTCTTCAGTTGTTGCCCACTCTCATCTTGGCCTTGAATTCTCTATAGGGAGAGCGGAAGATATGGCCATAGCCATGGAGTTCGGGTGTCTGTAGCGTCCAGATCTATTCCGTGAGCTGGAAGCCATTTCTCCGCGGTGTATATTTCTATTTATTCATAGTCCTGTATTAAAATTCTAGGTCATTCTTGTTTCTCTGTCTACAGTTCAGTCAGACGGAGAGTTCACATTTTCAGACACATTTTAAACACAGATCTGCTCCACGTAATTCATGGGCACCTTATGGGTGAAATCCAACCCTGTGCAAAGAGTCAGCTCAAGGCCCAGGCTCCACTGTAGTTCTACGGAAGCTCTCCAGATAGAAGTAAAGTGGTGCCTGGGCCACTGTTTAAACATTCAAGCACCTGATTCTCTTCTCATTTCCACCAGTTTTACACCAATGTAACTATTGACTTGAGTGAGGATACTTCTGATTTACACCAATGAGAAGAATCAGACCATAAAGGGTTAAGAGAGTGACCCCCACCCCCACTGAAATCAATACACCTCTACCTCGATATAACGCTGTCCTCGGGAGCCAAAAAATCTTACCACGTTATAGGTGAAACCGTGTTATATCGAACTTGCTTTGATCCACCGGAATGCGCAGCCCTGCCCCCCCGGAGCACTGCTTTACCACGTTATATCCGAATTCATGTTATATCAGGTCGCGTTATATCGGGGTAGAGGTGTACCAAGACCCCGATTGACTCAGATGGTGCAGGAATTCACCCTGACGCAGAGATGCAAAGCTCATTTGTGAGTCAGTTTCCAGACACCACCCTGCCTTTCACCAAATTAAAATCTGACCAAGGGCCTGATTCTGATCTCCCTGGCATTGCCTTTATTTTGCAGTTACTCGTGATTTGCACCAGTGTAAATGAGAGAGAAATAAGCCCACTGGAAGAACTCAATGCGGCTGCACTGATATAAAAGCCGAGCGCGATCAGAATCCCGTCCAGTGGGATTTCTGCTGAGTAAAGAACGCGGGATTGATCCCATAATGCTGCTGTACGTTCTTTTTTTCTGCTTCTCCAACTACAAAGTTGCATGATCATTTGGCTTCTAACAGTTGTTATACAGCCACTCGATTTAACTGCCGGCCATTTAAAATGTCGCTGTCATGGTTATAGGGCCAGCTGCGCCATTGTCCCCTTTCTTGGTCTCTCTGCGGGTCCATCCACCTCCACTGCAGTTGGGCAGTGCGAATGGCAGCTCGTGTAGATGTACACGCATCAGCTGTACCCTAAAAACAGACAGGAGGATGCAGCGGTCAGGGCTGTGCAAGTGATTGCCCGCCCAGGGGGATCAGGCGGTCTGCAGCCTGCTCTGCTGTGTCCTCACTGCTATTTTTAGCGAGCTCGCGAGATTAAACCAAGTGCAGGTACATCTACATGAACTGCAATAGCACCCCAGCTGCAGTGTAGATGTACCCAGAGCGTGCCCTCCTCAGGTGTCGCTCCCTGGGCCTTCACCCCTCTACAGGTGGAATCCCACGATTTCCCCTCTCTCAGGTCCTAGGCTACAGGACGCTGTTTATCAACCAGGCTTACCCTGCAGGATTTGGATAACTGCAGTTCTTCCCTTCACGAGCTTCTGGCCAGCAGTGAATACAGTGGCCAGGCAGCCTTCTTAAAATAAAGGATTGTTTAATCTTAACAGCAGGAAGTAAGCATAGCATAAGAGAAAAGGATTTTTAAAACAACACCAAGTTTACACGTATGTCTATCTAGAGTTCCAGACAGGCCTAACTTAAACCCCGGATCTCAGTCTGTTCCCCTTAGCTCTCTCTGCCCCTGTCCTCGAGGGCTGGTCTTTAGCTCCAGCCCGAGTTCTTTGGTTCCTCAGCTCACACCCTTGGACCTGCTGCCCCAAGCCGGTCTGGTGAGCTCCCAAGCATCCAAAGTGAATGGCTCTTGCATTGTCTCTTGAGGGTTTGCTGAGAAGCGTCTGTCTCGTTCCACCTTCCACCCTTCCTGGGTGCATTGCCTGACCACCCTGCTATTGAATTCCCTCCATATATGAATATACTAGACATCCCGGGCAAGGAGCTTTTACAGTAAACCTCCCCTTACGACAGTCAGATAAATATAGAGAACATTAGTATTCATAAATTATTACAGGTAGCTCCACATTTGTCATAGTAGTGACTCATTGGACACTGACAGAATAAAAGACTTTCCTATCATTAATTATTTTTAATATCAATAGGGGGTTGCATACTTTGTTGCTTATGTAGACCGAGCTGTATACCCAGCCAGACCCCTCACACCCACTATGGCCAGTACCCTCCCCCAGGGATGAGGTTGGGAGGGTAGGCCAGAGTGAGGGCATGGGTCCTGTCTGGGGGCTGGCCAGAGAGGGCGTGAGATGCTTCCAGCAGCCTCATTTCCATTAAAATCAGGCCCATACCATGCCCATTTGGTGCTGCGGGCAGAGGAAGCTCTTGCCACCCAAACTCAAATCCCCAACCCCTAACCCTAACCTAGACCTAAGCCTGAGATCATTGCCTGACCCCTGTATCCAGAGCCTATATAATCATAATGCTTAGATTAGTGGAAATCAGACCTTCCTGTTTCTCTGATTTTCACCAAATTCAACAGGGTTTGGCCCATTGAGACCAAGCACAGTCCTTAACATTTTGGAATTGATCAGATGCAGTTTTCAAGTTTTTGGGTTGCAGACAGACGGACAAACTAAAATGCCACTGAGTTGAGTGTAAGACCTCCCTTTGCTTGGCCGATTAATTATGATGATCATTTCCTAACTATATAACTGTAGCTCCTAGAGGCCCCAACCAAGATTGGTCATTCAGTGGAGTTACTCCAAAATTGGAGTTATTTGGCTTGATTCACCACCGCTTTACTCCAGTTTAACACCATTTTGACTCCATCGGGCCAAATCCTCAGATGTAAATCAGCACCGCTCCCCTGAAGTCAACAGCGCTAACAGAATTTATACTAGCTGAGGATCTGACCTGCAGAGCAAATGATTTTTAAAGAGGATAATTTGTACGGTGTCCCCATGGACGTGACAGTACTGCTAAAAAGCTCCTGTCTTCGCTTGTAGCTGTTAAAATGAAACCCTTAAGGGAGGGGTGGACAGATTTGAAAGCATCTTCTGGAGGCAACATCTGGTGGAATTATTCTGTAGATTATCAGTGAAATTTCTCAAGTGGACAAGCTTGGCCATATACTGAACTTTGCCCTGCTATGACCATAGAGATGAGGCGTGATTGTGGACAGAGTGTCTCAACCCCACTTCCTGTTTGACTCAGTTTCCCTGGGAGATGGAGGTTCCCAATGAGTGGCCGGTGAAATCCCAAGTCTCCCCCAGGAGGGAGAGGGAGCTTGAGCTGGCTGGGCTGGAAATGCTTCCCAATGGCCCCGATATTCCAGGGCATCCCCAGGGGAACCCCCTGCCCAGCTCCCACCAGCCCCTGGGATCCAAATCCCACAGTGAAGCTGCTCTGGACACGCCCCCTGCACCAGGCTCTGCCCCCAGGTCCTGCTCAGAACCCCGTGCCTGTGTGTGACACCCCCACCGGGGAGGGACCTGGGGGCTCCAGAGCCCAAAGCACGAGTTTGCAGCCTGAGCATGTCTAAGAGTGCAGAGAACTGTACTTTCATGACGTGTTAGTTGAGAGAGGACAGTACTCGTGGAGGGAGGAATACAGCCTGAATGTTGCACTCTCTTGACTCTGGCTCTGGAGGCTGGCACACAGGGCATGGTGTCAGAAGTGAGTCTGCTCTGCGGGGACGTGAAATCAGTGTCACGGAGTGTGGGGAAGTCAGGGCCCTGCACCCCCCACTTAGGGTGACCAGATGACAACGATTAAATATCGGGATGCGGGGGGAGAGCGGGGGGGGGGCAGAGCAAAAAAAAAAAAGCCCGGGGGCCCCCCCCCCGCCACCAGACGGCAGTGGCACAGCCCCGTCTCCACCCAACTCTCGGCTCCAACCCCCGATAATCACACCCCCAGCTGCCCCATCCCCTTGCTCCCGGGCCCACGCTGGGCTCTGAGCTGTGCAGCCGAGCCGCGCTCCGGGCCCCTCCTGCAGCTCCCGGCCCAGCCGCTCCCAGGCTCCGTCGCCCTGGCCCCGCAGCAGAGGCTGCTCCGCTCCACCCCACCTGGGACACTCGCCCCCGCAGCCCCAGGCAGCCCCTCTCCGGCCGCGGGGAGCTCGGGGACCCACCCGGGCAGGGGGCGAAACAGGCAGCCAGGCCGGCCCCTCCCAGCAGGAGCGTGTCCTTCTCACGCGTGTCTCCACCCCCTGCCCGTGCCGCGCTGCCCCCGGACCCACCACACTGCCCCGGGGGCTGCAGGGCTGGAGCAGCCTCCGCGCTGCGCTCCCGGCCCCGGCCATGGCCCGTGTGCAAACCTGGGAGGGAGGAGAAATGCCACGTGGTTGGGGAAGAGGCGGGGCCAGGGCGGGGATTTGGGGAGGGATCCAATGGGGGGAGGAGGGGGCGGAGTCGGGCGGGGGGGGCCAGAGTCCCTCCGGACTCAGCCTGTGAGCCGGAGTGAGGGCAAAATTGCTTGTTTGTCCAGTGTCCCGACCGAACATCGGTCGGGACGCGGGACAAACAAGCAAATATCGGGACAGTCCCGATAAAATTGGGACGTCTGGTCACCCTACCCACACTTCCTGCGATTCACCGTGACTCTCAGCCAGCCAGTAAAACAGAAGGTTTATTAGATGACAGGAACACAGTCCAAAATAGAGCTTGTAGGTACAGACAACAGGACCCCCTCAGTCAGGTCCATCTTGGGGGCAGGCAGGGAGCTTAGACCCCAGCCCTGGGGCTCCCTCCATTTCCCCAGCCAGCTCCAAACTGAAACTCTCCAGCCCCTCCTCTGCCTTTGTCTCTTTCCTGAGCCAGGAGGCCACCTGATCTTTTTGTTCTCCAACACCTTCATTTGGCACCTTTGCAGAGGAGGGGCCCAGGACATCAGTTGCCAGGAGACAGGGTGTCGGCCATTCTCTGTTCAGACAGCAACACACTGGCCCTCTTGGGCTCTGCAACAATCACACACCCTGATCCCCCCACCTAGATACTTAAGAACTGCATAGGGGAAACTGAGGCACCCACACAGTATTCAGAGAAAACATTAAGAACATTCCCACTTCGTCACAATCAGATACCAAGAATATCGTGAAACCAAAGAGAAAAGCATCATCCTAGCGCTATACCAGATTCCTGTTCCCGAGCAGACGGACATGAAACGGGATGTGTTTAGCAATTGGGCGTTCCTTAGATCACAGTGGGAAAGCTGTGAAATTGCAACAGGGCTCGCTCAAAAAGAAAACAACATAAGAGGAGCCAGGCTATTAGCTGTAATGGACAAAGGGAGCGACCCGCACCAACAGCATCTGGGCGTGGCAGCAGCAGAGCTGGAGGACCCCATGTAAAATCCTAGACGTGCGCCCAACGCGTTTTCAGCCTACAAAACATGTCCGATATGAACGGGATCTTTTCAAGAAGCGTCATCCAGAATCTGGAAAAACAATTCATCAATATGCAAAATGGCCGACGCAAGTGATTATTAAAAGATGAACCTAACTCATGACAGATTAGGAGTCGGGATGAAAGACGCAGGAGCAAAACAGCAAAAACCGAAGGCTTAAACACTCCGACGAGCAAAGAAAGGGCGGCGGCGCACAAACAAACAGGAAATTTAATGTCAAATAGGCGCTGGGTTATCAAGGAACGTGCCAGGCTACACCGGCTTCCTCGGCATTATGCGAGAGAAGAAAGTGAAACCGTCACCGAGCAAAGCTAAACTGAAATTGTATAGTGGGCACATTCGGAATATCACTCGGACCATGTCAGTTACAAGCCGAATACCAAGGAAGAGTACTGAAACTGAAATTTCAGGTAGTACAGGTGAAACAGAAGCTACTGTTTTCTACTAAAACGAATCATAGAATATCAGGGTTGGAAGGGACCTCAGGAGGTATCTAGTCCAACCCCCTGCTCAAAGCAGGACCTAATCCCCAACTAAATCATCCCAGCCAGGGCTTTGTCAAGCCTGACCTTAAAAACCTCTAAAACCTTAAAAACCTCAAATGCATGCATGACACTAAATCCGAGACAAACAATTCATACAAAAGACACACAAGCAATGCAAAAATCATATCCAGAGCAGACAAAATACACTGTGGCATTCCTGCAGTAACGCTGTTAAAAGATTACCATGAGATTTTTGAAGGACCGGGCTGTCTTCTAGGCATGTTATACCTAGAAATAGAGAAAACAATTCAGCCAGTACATCAGCTGGCTCCCAGAGTACCCACTGCATTAAGAGAACAAATAATGGGAGCAATAAAGCAAATGGAAAGAGAGCGGAATTGCTGTTAAAGTGATAGAGTCCACAAGTTGGATAAGCCGCACGACAGCCATTGAGAAGACAAGCAAGCTGTGCATTTGCGTAGACCCAATCACCTTAAACATAGCAGTATAAAGAGCTCAGTATCCGATGCCTACAACTGAAGAAATATTACCTGACTTGGCAAAAGCAAAAGTATTCTCAGTACTTGATGCCCAAGATGGCGATTGGCAAGTGTTATTGGATAAGGAAAGCAGTTACCTCACCACATTCTGAGCACCAGCCGGTAGATACAGATGGCTGAGAATTCCATTTGGGATCAAACCTGCAGTGGAAGAATATCAACAAGACGTGCTAACAGGACTTGCAGGGATCAGTGTCATCGCTGAAGACATTCTGGTGTACAGACATGGAGACAGCAAGGTGGAAGCTGTGGCAGATTATGACCATAACCTCCTCTGCCTGCCAGAAAGGGGCCAGGAAAGTAAATCTAGAATTAATTACAAAGAAGATGAAATTGTGATGCACTCCAGTACCATACCCAGGAAACTTGATGACCTCTCATTGTCTGTGACCCCACCCTGAAAAGGCAAAAGATGGTCACATCTAAATATATTAAATCTCTTGATCAGTCAATCAAACTATTAGGATTAAACTACCTGACAATTTCTTCCAAGCCTCTCTGATGTGTGAGAACCCCTGATGTGAGGAGAAAGAACAGGAGTACTTGTGGCACCTTAGAGACTAACAAATTTATTAGAGCATAAGCTTTCATGGGCTACAACCCACTTTGTCCCTGATGTGAGGGACAAAGATGCAGTATGGACACGGGTACCTCGACATGATGCAGCCATCATAAGAATCAAGGAGCTGGTGACCAACTATGGGTCCTTTGGTGACTGAGGAGTCCGATCCTTGAGCTGCAAACTCATTGACAGACATTGCAGGTGATGTTGGAAGGCAGGGTTGGGTCATGATTGCTGCATGACAGTCTTCTGTCCTTTCTTTTCTGGTGTTTTTCTGTGACCAGGGCAAGGCGATTTTCCTCAAAAGTGAGCGTTCTTTCTCTGACAAGTCTTCGCCAGTTAGTCCTGTCCTGAGCTGCTGTCTCCCAGTGCGTGATATCAACGCCACATCTCTTGATGTTTATCTTGAGGGTGTCTTTAAAGCATTTCTTTGGCCTCCCCGTTCCTTTCTCCTTCGGTGAGCTGGGCATACAGCAGTTGTTTTGGTAGGCGTGCATCAGGCATGCGTCCACAGTGCCTGCTCCACCTCAGCTGGTGCTGGGTAATCAGGGCCTCAACACTGTCATCCAGGAGGACACTGACGTTAGAGCGTCGATCCTCCTGCTTTATGTTGAGGCTCTTCTGGAGAAAGTGATGGTTTTTCAGGTGTTTTCTGTAGGTCACCCAAGTCTCGCAGCCGTAGAGGAGAGTTGGGATTACCACCTCACCAATTCCCCCTTATACTGTTCCCCGTTCCCTCCACCCACTTCCTTTGCATCCACCTCTCCACCCGCTACCTCCCTTGCATACCACTGCGATCGAAATTTTCGAGGTTCCCCCTCCCCATGAGTCCTCTTCCATCGATCCCCCAGCTCCGAACTCAATTCCCATTGTTCTCTTCCCCCCCATATTCCCATGCCCCCTGCCAACCACTGACCTTCCATCCTTCCCCTTCATTCCTTTTTAAATTTCAGTCAAGCAAGTATATGAATGAATTGCCCTTGCGATGTCTCTCGCCAGCTCTTTTGATGTCCTGTTGTGGCGCTAAACTAGAGATTTAAGATTCCTTAGGAATTTGATCCATTTTATTTCTCAAAATGAAAACGGGACATTATGGAGACTTGAATGGAGACAGTTCCACGACACTGTAATAAAGTTGAAAAGACTGAGTGTAAC
Source organism: Terrapene triunguis (assembly GCF_002925995.2). Taxonomy (NCBI): domain Eukaryota; kingdom Metazoa; phylum Chordata; order Testudines; family Emydidae; genus Terrapene; species Terrapene triunguis. The sequence goes on along the minus strand of NW_020664404.1, from coordinate 978,277 downwards.
ACAGAATGTTAACATTTCTCAGGAAAGAAAGAGCCAGTCACTGCAAACCAAGCTCTCATTCCTCGAATCTAATCACACGGTGGTGAAATTATCACCAAATGTCATCCCTGGGGTAAACTTAATGCTAATATTACATCCTCAGTTAATTACACAATAGTGGCATTACACTAATTCTCTACTCTCTGAGTAGGCATTTTTGGTGCCAACAGAGACTTATGTATCCAAGGAAGAAGGTGAATAGGGAAGTGTTATTTACCCCTTCAGATAACATAGGAATTAGGGATCACCTGATATAATGAATAGGCAGCAGGTTTAAAACAAGCAAAAGGAAGTACTTCTTCACACAACACACAGTTAGCCTGTGGAATTTGTTGCCAGAGGATGTTGTGAAGTGTAAATGTATAATTGTGTTAAAAAATAATTAGATAAATTCATGGAGGATAGGTCCATCAATGGCTATTAGCCAAGACGGGCAGGGATGTATCCCATGCTTTTGATGTCCCTAAATCTCCAATTGCCCAAAAGTGGGACTAGACAACATAGGATGGATCACTTGAAATTGCCCTGTTCTGTTCATTCCCTCTGAAGCATCTGGCACAGGCCACTGTCAAAGTCAGGATACAGGACTAGATGGACCATTGGTCTGACCTAGTATGGCCATCTTAGGTTCTTATGTTCTCATCCTCAATATAGATCCTTCACTTGCCAGTCCAGTTATATGCCACACAACTTTAACACTACTTAGATTAAGTACCATCAAAATATGTTCCAATCAGCAATGTGTGAGACTGTATACCCCATAATAATGCTCCCATTACAATGTGGAGAATTAGACAATTGTGTAATTGCTGAATGATAGAAAGGGTGTCAATTTAATTCAAGATGGCCTTGCCAGGTAACGAAATTAGGTCATGGACAGAACCTTCACCTTAAATGTACTAATATCACACTCTGAGAGAACCCACTGAACCCACCCTAGGCTGCTGCTAAATTAAAGTTATTTTAATTTCTCTTACCCTTCGAGTATCAGCATATTGGTAACCTGCAATCCTATTCTTAATATACTATAAAAACTTTAATTTCTATGGCAAAGGCCCAACACTGGTAAATCTGTTACTCTAAAGATCACTTCAAGTTTCTGTATCTCTTTAAGGAACTGTCTCACTTGCTGATGATCACAAATCATGTGTCCAGGCTCCATTTACTTTAGGTATTAAGGTATTACTTCAGGTACTGTAGATAAACACACCTCTCGTTAGAATCATCCTATAGTTAACTAGTGTAGCAAGTTATTCAGTCTCAGCACATTTCGGTCACTTAGTGAGAATATTATTTCTAGATATTTACTGACAAGCATTCTTGCTGGCAAACTACAAATATATTTCACTCTGATAACATTCCCAGACGTTATAAATCAAATACACACCATATGAGTATTTAGATTAATGCAGATCCATGTCACTGACACAGAACATAGTATGCATAGGAGAGAAGTCTCTTTGTTACTTATCGGTGGCAGCTGGTACAATGGGAGTTTCCAGATCAATTTACCAATTCACGATGATGGTGTCTCTAGAGGTAGATGTGTAGAAGATGCAAGTCAGTTTGGGAGTTGTTCACTTGAGATGATGTGAACAGCTCCAAGCTGGTTCTTTCTCAGTATCGCTGTGGGTTTCCTTCCCGAGGATGTCAAGTAGAAAGAGTTAATAAAGAGTCATCTCAGAGTTTGCTTGTAGCAAGTAATTGATAGTTACCAGCAGGAGGTGCTACCCAGAGTCCAGTCAACAAAGTCCTGCTTTTCTTGGCATTCTGGTGTCCCAGTGTCCTGGACGTGGAAGAACAGGGTTTTGATGGCTGATGGATTCTTCTCTAATAAGAACTTTGGTGGGTTGTCTGATGGCAATTTTTTGCAAATCTGACCCAGCCAGTCATGACACAGTCCCCATCTCTCATGAGGAATTGTGATTGTCCAACCCTAATCTTCTTCCCCTGAGGGGTTACCTTTTTATCATCCAATGAGATGAAAGGAATGTCTCTGGGAAGGGGTAGACTAGGCCCAGAAGCCCCTTGCTGGAGGCCTCAGGGTCCTGCCACACCCCATCCCAAAGAGGAGCAGAAGAGAAGTCCACCAAGTGGCCTAGAGTGGCTGCAGGTGAAGCAGCCAATCAGAGGGGCTGCAGAAGCAGCCAATCAGTGGCCAGGAGGGTCATATAAAAAGCAGCAGCAGAGCCAGAGTCAGTCACTTGCTGCCTGGATCTGGAGGAGAGGTCTGGGTTCCTAGCTGACTGAAAGAGCAGCAGAACCACAGACAGCTCAGTGCGGGCAAGGACCTGGGGAGCTAAGAAGGAGATCCTGGCTGGTTGCTGGGACTGAGCCCAGGGAGGGCTGCAAGAAGACAGTGTCTCCAGGGAGGAAGCCCTGGGGGTATGGCCCCATTCCAGGGCCAGGAGAAAGTAAAGACTGTATACCCTAGAAGGGATTTGTCTGTTCCACCTACAGCCAGCCAAAGGGCTGAGTCACTGAGCACCTTCGAAGAAACCATTGACCCCGGGGGGGGGGGCACTTGTGAGAGGTGGATGCCACCCCATTCCACGAACTGTGTGGGTGCCAATCCTGTTACAATCTCCCTTAGAGTTTTGCCTGTAGCCACCAGAGCTCAAGGCTCATCAACTTCATGTGAAACTCATTATGGGCTTTTCCTTAGTTCTTATTTGAAGACCTTAGTAGTGAAGGTGTGGTTGAATACCTGCCAAGGGAAGACCCTTGAAGCCCTCGGTTGGGTGGTATCCATCTCCTTGGTCTCTGTCTCTAGGCTGACGGTCCTTTCTAGAAGTCTCCATTTTTGTCTCGCTGATCATTTGAAGCTTTCTCATCTTCTTCTTCGGTCCTCTAAAGCTCGATCCATACAAAAGGCAGAAATGACTTAGCTATTTTCTCTTGGCTTGGCTCAGTAGCAGAGCAGAAGAAAGTTAACGAAATAGCAAGCCACAATAGCTGTGTGCATCTGCACCTACTGCTGGTTGTCCTTTTCAGTCATGCCATTACAATCGCCCGTGCCTCTGTTTCAAAGCTGGGTCTGTGTTTTATTTTTCTAGCAACTAACTCTCACTAGTCAAGTAGTGAGTGACCTGTGATCAGGCACTCAGTTGCAAGACACTTGAGTTTGGTCAGACCTAAGATACTTACCACTGGCTTTACGACCATAATCACATGGCAGAGTTCATCCATTTTAGTATCAACAGTAAACTGGCCAATAAATTCATTTTGGGGAGCACTGAAACTATTCACAGATTCAGGCTGAATTTGGCAAATAGTTCCAGCTGAAAAAACCTGAACATTTTTTTTTGGAAATGTCAAAATGAACCATTTCGACCCTTCAATTTGAATCAACAGTTGAAATGTTTCATTTAAAATCTCTCTGTTTTTTTTTCATCTCATTGAGGGAAATCGAAAGATTCAGTTTCGGTTCAATACTAATAGATTTTTGGTTCAGCTACTGAACCCCAAAAAAAAAAAATTAATTATTTGCTCAGCTCTCTATCTGTTCACCTTTCAGGACTGGGGCTGTATTGCTCCCAGGTTGCTTCCAATTCATTGAATCATAGAATATCAGGGTTGGAAGGGACCTCAGGAGGTCAACTAGTCCAACCCCCTGCTCAAAGCAGGACCAACACCAACTAAATCATCCCAGCCAGGGCTTTGTCAAGCCTTACCTTAAAAACCTCTAAGGAAGGAGATTCCACCACCTCCCTAGGTAACCCATTCCAGTGCTTCACCACCCTCCTAGTGAAACTAACTTAAACCTCCCCCACTGCAACTTGAGACCATTACTCCTTGTTCTGTCATCTGGTACCACTGAGAACAGTCTAGATCCATCCTCTTTGGAACCCCCTTTCAGGTAGTTGAAAGCAGCGACCAAATCTCCCCTTATTCTTCTCTTCTGCAGACTAAACAATCCCAGTTCCCTCAGCCTCTCCTCATAAGTCATGTGCTCCAGCCCCCTAATCATTTTTGTTGCCCTCCGCTGGACTTTTTCCAATTTTTCCACATCCTTCTTGTAGTGTGGGACTCTCACCATCCGAGGGCACCAACGAGCTAGAGGAAAAGAAATTCCATTTCCAAAAAAGGTCTTTTGAGGTTGTCTCCAAAAACAAGCTGGAAATCCCAGTGCTGGTTTTTTTGATGCCAAAGAAATAGCAAATCGGTGGGCGATAACACTGCAGCTTATAGCCCTTCAGATTTCTGTTTAATGTTGGTTAAAACTAGAAGCTCACACCATGATGAGCATTAGATAGATGGATGATAAAGTATGTACGTGTGGTGATAGACAGATCCAAAAACAAAAGGTTGGTGAACAATACTTTACATCACTCTAGTGTCTTTCATGCAAGGATCTCTAAGCACCTTCCAAAACAGTAACTCATTCAGCCCCGCAGCCCTGGGAGACAGGCCAGCCTTATTATCACCATTGTATGTATGGGGAAACTGAGGTACAGAGCGGTTAGCAGCCTGATTTTTCCAGAGGTGCCAAGGACCTGCAGCTCTCACTGAAATCAGCAGGTGCTGAGAGTGCCCACCACCTATCAGCAGTAGGCAATAAATGATGTACCCAAAAAGAGTCGGTGGCGGAGCTGAGAGAGAACCCAGGAGTCCTGATTCCCTGCCCTGAGCTCTAACCCTTAGACGCATTGAGGGCAAGCCTGTAATCGCCAGCAGTTACTTCTTTCACACTTCACCAGTCCCCACACCATATGGCAGCAAGTGCAATGGGCTGAGCCTCGGGGTGGGGTGTGTACGGACACCTCACTCTGGCAGAGAAACCTCTGGCATCTGAGCTGGAAATAAGTCACCCCTGCAGGTCCAGCAGGCCCAGACCATGCACAGGGCTGGGGGAAGGCAGCTCTCTCCCTCCTCCTCCACGGGAAGCTGCCTGAGCAAGCACCCTGCCCCAGGCTTGTTGGTGAGTAAGCACCCAGTCGGCAAGTCTGTGCTGGCCCCCAGAATGGGAACGCCAGAGTCACGCCTGGAGCCCGTTCGTATCTCTCTCTGCTCCACTGCTTTCTCCTCCCTTCTGCCCACCGGCTGGCCATGTACCAGGCTTTCCACTATATGGTAGCAGCTGGGCCCAGGTCAGATTCTGGCTTACTCTGTCCTCCCTCCGCCATATTGTTCCTGAACCCCAGGACAGTGGGTGCTCTGGCTGGTCACCCAGAGGTGGGTCAGTGCCACACAGAGGGTTTCTCAGATCCCCTCCTGAGTCAAGCCTTGGCCCTGAAGTGTCTTTCCCGGATTGCTGGCAAGAGAGTCAGTTTGTCAGCTCCACGGAGCAATGTTCTCTGTGCCCATGCCTGGGCAGCAATTCCTGGAGGGAATCGGCACCTGTATGGGGCTGGGTTGCTTTTGACACAGCTTCATGCCCCGTTGTGACTCTGTTTCCCTTGTGCAGCTTGGTTATTCTCAGGCCTCTCTGCTTTTGTGCCTTCTGCTGTGTGTTTCCCACGCAGAGCTGAGGTTTGGCTTTTCTTTTCTTGTAGAAAAAACAAACATAACAAAATATACATGACCGTCTCAGAATACATGAACTTCTCGGAATATATGAACCATTTGCTGCCCAGCCTTAGCTATACTTTAAATGTTTAATTCTCTATAATATGAATGGTTACAATAGAAATCAATTATTTGTATAAACGAACCAATGTTGCTTATCAAAATCCAACTAGTTTAAGAAAAATTATTAAAATAAGATAAAGAATAGAAGCAAAGTTAGGAGGAGGGGAATAGAGACGGGAAAAAAGTGGGTAGAGAAGATGGTAGGGTGACCAGATATCAAGTGTGAAAAATCTGGGTAGGGCAGGGGTGTTGCAGGGTAACAAGCTGGTATATCAGATGTCTGGCCCCCCTCAAAGAGGGAAACATGGAGGGGGCATACTCTAATAGGATCATTCAGATACCTCCAGGAAAGTATCCCATATCTCTGATTTTTCTGGAACAGCTGCTGGGAGAAGCGCCTCGCCCCACCCTGCCCCATCCCCGGAGCAGAGGGAAGCAAGCCGCAGTAGCAGCGCCTGGGCCCTCAGGAGGCATCAAACCAGTCGGGCCAGTTTCTGAGGCACTCCAGCCGCAGACACAATCAGCTGAAGAGGAGGGAGCGCCAGAGCCAGGGATGCCTCTCCGTGCGCCCTGCGTTGGGAGCGGGAGCTGGGAGCACTGAGGGGGTCTGGGCACTTCCAAGGAGACCACCCGGCACAGCGGCTTCCAGGCACAGCCCCTGCAGGAGGGAATTCTCTGCCTCAAGGGCTGGGTCTCCTTGGAGCTCCATTGCAATCCACGCGGTAGAACCCTCCCCCCCAGGCTGTTTTTGGACCAATGCAGGCCCCTCAGCCCAGAGGCGTCCGGGGCTCAGCCTCTGCTCTGCCTCTGCA
>NW_020664404.1:958214-966855 GCF_002925995.2 Terrapene triunguis | reverse complement strand
CTTTTTTGCTTGCTGAAATATGGTAACCCTAGTCTGGACTCGCCCCCGCCTTCCCTTCAGGTAGCTTTAGCAGTCTTTCTTCTTAGGCAGACAGGCCGTGGAGAGGAGGAGTCCCCTTTGCCTTCCTCCCCACCCTTAAATAGGATTTACATAAGGCGGGAATCCTTTGTTCCCCAAACTTGACCCTCCCCTTCCCTTCCAGTGGAAAGTTACAAGAAGTCCCAGGTAATGTTTAGTATCAGGTGACAAGCCCACCTGACTCTGTAGTATCACAGAGTCCATGAGTCAGGGGCAGTATGGAGGGTCTGCAGGAAGGCCAAACCTTTTCACAGCCCATTGTCCTCGCTGATGGGCCATCCGCCCTGTCTGGCTTTTCCATTGTTATACCTGACGTGTTAGCAGGGGGCGTCATCCAAGGTAGCATAGTTGAAATACAGATACATAGTCACTATTCCTAACGTCAGATGCAGAAATGATAAAGGCACACAAATCGGCTAATCACATTCAGTAAATCATAACCTTTCCAATGATATCATACAAGACCCATCTTGCATAAAGTACAGCTCAGTTATGTTATATTCATATCATAAGCATATTTTCATAAAGAGTATGGAGTGAAACATCACAAGTACCTCCTGGTTTGAGCTTGGGCTGCCCTTCTCAGCCCAGCCTTGGACTGAACCAGTGAGCACAGAGCACTTTTTCATACTCTCAGATGTGGCACAAACAGGGGGAATGTAACCATTGAAATCAACGAGCTGCACTCACTTAGGGCAGTCAGATACCATGGAGATGGGCACATTTCATAGAGAGATACCCTAAGAAGGGTAGGTGGGTGGGTGGATAGATGATCGAAATCTGAGAAGAATAGATGGTGGGGTGTGTATGTGGATAGATAGATAAAGGGAAGTGTATGGGGATGGATGGATACATGAGAGAAGGGGGTGTACAGGGATAGAGAGATGTCTATGGGGATGAATCGATAGAGGGGTATGTATGGGGATGGATAGATTTGGCCCCGGAATCCATAGGGAGGGTCTGATCCTGTCTGAGCCAATCCACTTTGCAACCCCTGCGCATGCTGCGGGTGCCGACTCAGAACCGTGTCTCCTTCAGCAAGCGGCAGCTGCTGCGCAAAGGGAAGCTCTGTCACGGCGGGTGCATCAGCCACTTGCTCAAACGTGGAAGTTTTCTGCTCCGATCGGCTCAGAACCCCCCACTGCAGGCTGAGCGTGCTGCCCGGCCACCGCCGCGGCAGGGCTCCTCAAAGGCTGGTGCACTAATGCAAGGAGACAGGCGGGCATCCTCGGAGACAGCCGTGAATCCAGGGCATGGAAATCAACATGAACCTCCCCCGAGCCTGGAGATGACACATGTCACCTCTGCAATGTGCTGGGGAAAGCACCGAGCCGGGGAAAGGCCGAGGAGGGGCCCGCCAGCCAGGGCAATGCTCAGCCTGGCCAGCTGGGCAAAGATGCACCAGCGACCTTCTTGCCCAGTGGGTCGGGTGCTGTGCAGAGGGGTGATCCAGGGCGGGTGGGGTGCTGTGCAGAGGGGCAATTCAAGGCGGGTGGGGTGCTGTGCGGAGGGGCGATCCCTGGCGGGTGGGGTGCTGTGTGAAGGGGCGATCCCTGGCGGGTGGGGTGCTGTGCGGAGGGGTGATCCAGGGCGGGTGGGGTGCTGTGCGGAGGGGCGATCCCTGGCGGGTGGGGTGCTGTGCGGAGGGGCGATCCAGGGCGGGTGGGGTGCTGTGCGGAGGGGCGATCCAAGGCGGAATGGGGTACCCTGTGGGATGAGATGAAGCACAGTACAGTACATTGTGGGGTTGAGCAGAGGGCTGTGCCAACACTGGGTGCAGTGTGGCGCTACACAGAGGAGCGGGGTGGGAATTGTGCTTTGGGGTGATGGCAGCCGGGTGGGGTCCTGAGCACTGGAGAAGGGTGCTGCTGAGGTGGGCGGAGTATTTTGCAGTGGGGTTGGGTACATTGTGTGGTGAGGTGGAGCAGAACGGGATACTGTGCCGTGGGGTGCTGTGCACGGCGGTGGGATGCCTGGGGGCACTGTGCATTGGGGCACCAGGTACTGGGGTGCTGTGCATTGGGATGGGATGCTGCAGTGGGGTGCTGTGCCTTGGGGTGCTGGCAGCGTGGTGGAGCCCTGTGCACTGGTTTTCCTGTGGGCCCAGGGGATATTAGCTATGGGGCAGGACAGTTCACCGTGACCCGACACGTCCCCTTCCTACGATCCTATGCCGCGGTCACACAGGAGACCCCTTCCTCTGCCCTGCTAACTGCGCAGATGGATGCTTTTCATGCTGCACAGGAGCAGCCTGGCTGGCACTAGACACGGCTGCTGGATTCACTCGCCCTCCTGCATCGGGGCCAGAGCCGGAGCTCCCCTCAGGCAGAGCGGAGACTCCTCCAGCTCCATGTGAGATGAGCAGAGGGGTCTCAGACCAAGTTCTCAGCAGCTCCGCATCACTGAGCCCTTGGCCCGGATCCGCCCTCCTGGGCACCCACCCCTCCTTCATGGGGCAGCACCCGGCCGGGCGTGGCTGAGACGTGACAGGAAGTGGCTGTGGATGGCTGGCGTAGGGGCCAATGCCAGAGCAAGTGGAGGGAGGTTTCAAGAGTGTCCACTGCTTTCTGCAGATTGGTGTCATGCTCTCTCCCAACACCCTTGGCTCCTCTTCTCTGCCATGGGCCTCTGGGCTAATCTGGCTCCCCTAGAGGGAAAATACCATACTACACCCCGCTCCAGCCTCTGACCTTCATCTATCTCCTGGCTGTCCTGTGGCTGACCTAGAGCTGCTGGCATGGTGGGGCCGGCCTGGGTTTCACTGCTGGAGCAGGCACAACGTGCTGCAGCTTCATTAAAAATGCATTTTTAATTGCCAAGCGTTGTTTCGTTCCCTCCCGGCTGCTGCCTGGCCAGGCGGTTTGCTCAGTCCGCATTCTGCACTGCGGCACAGCCCCGTCCAGCCGAACAGAGCCAAGGTGGGGCTCAGACCCGGCCGGGGTTCCGGTACCTACCTGGGAGCCACCGGCGAAGCCATGGGCTTGAGGGTGGGGTTAATGAGATTCGCAGCTCTTAATGATCAGTGCTCTAATGCAATGGCGTTTTCCTTCCCTCAGGGCTAAATCCTCGGGGCCCTCCATTCAGTGGAACTGGCATGGCCCCACTGATCTGGGGAGCCCCTTCCACTCCCTGTGCCCCACCTTGCCCCTAAGGCAGATCTGAGGTTTGGGTGTAGGCGGGAGCAAAGCCAGTGTGATGCTGCAAATAACCCTGTGTCTAGGGGCTGTAAAGGGTACTTCAGCCCCAAGGCTGGTGAGGGGCAACGTGGCTGCTCTGGGGCCTGCCGCTGGGGTAGGGAGGAGGGTTTCAAACACCCCCGCTCTCCAATGTATTCAGGCTTTGCCCAGGGACCTGGATTTTCCCCATAGCGCTGATTGGGGCAGGCTAAAGAGGTGAGCTTCCCTGGCTGCCCAGGGCTTGATCCAGCCTTCTCCAGTGGCGACCTCAGCAGGAGCCAACCGGTGATTTGGGAGCTGTGTTTGAAGGGAGGCCCAGGACGGCACCATAACTACATCTCTCCCAGAAGCCCTCGTGTAGGGCGTTGGGTCCCCGCTCCAGCACCTGGCCACTCAGCCCAGGGCCAAGCGAGCAGCTCGGTTGCTGTGTGAGTGGAGAGAGCGCCCTGGTTGCGTGGAGTTTATCGGTTATTGTTTAGGGAAGGCGCCACTCGCTAAGGCTGGGTGGAGATTTGCCCAGGAAGCAGGGTTCCCACCTCTGGGTGGTGGATGGAGAAGCCAGTGCAGGGGATCTTGGGGAGTTGTGTGCCTTCCCTGGGTGGCGTCCTGTCAGTGAAAGCCCTTGTCTTCGCTAGGATGTGGTTAGAACACGCCTGGGAGGAGTGGATTTAGCGACCTTGGTGCTGGCCGCGCGTGCCTGGTGAGAGGGGACCCAGCCATGATGTTACTCGTGATTAGACCCCACTGGGACCAGCCATTAGCCACAGAACGAGGGGGACCACGACCCGTCCTTGGCAGCTGACTCGGCTCTTTATGGTCACGATCCACTGCAGTAGGCCGAGGCTTGAGTGGGACGATCCCTCACGAGAACCGGGTGGGCAGGGCCGGCTCCAGGCACCAGCCCAGCAAGCAGGTGCTTGGGGCGGCCAAGGGGAAGGGGTGGCATATCGGGCTCTTCGGCGGCAATTCGGCGGCGGGTCCCTCGGTCCCTCTCAGAGGGAAGGACCTGCCGCTGAATTGCCGCCGAAGAAGAAAGCGGCACGGTGGAGCTGCCGCCGATCACGATCACGGCTTTTTTTTTTTGTTTTTTTTTCTGCCGCTTGGGGCAGCAAAAACCCTGAAGCCGGCCCTGCTGGTGGGGCCTTACAGCCTGCAGAGACTGGGCGGGTGCTGGGGTCCAGGAGAATTAACTGAGCAAAACTGGGATAGCTACATGGAATGGAACAAACCCAAGGGCTATCTGCTCACACGGGGGACCCCTGTCTGGGGGCAGGAGCATGACGAACCGTGCCCCAAGCTCAGAGGCAGAGCCCAGCCAGGCCTCATGGGCCCAAGTGATGGTGGGTCCCAAGCCAACTGACTATGTTGATGCAGCCTCCAGGGGGCTGAGTGAGACCTTTCTCTGCTTCTCTCTCTCCGGCAGGGGGTGCAGTCTGTCGTGGAGCAGTTTGCAGTGCCCAGACAGCAAATAATCGGTGACCTGAACAGTGAGTGTCTGGCTGTTGGCCTTTCCTCTTCTAGGCCAGAGCAGTCTCCCCTATTCCTGGGGGGCTTGGTACCTGGGGGAGAGGAAAGCAGCTCCGTGACCCCTGGTCCCAGCTCTCCTCTCTGAGCAGTTGTCACATGTTTCTTTGCATGACCCCAACTCCCTTCCACTATTCCCTGCTCCCAGCGACGTCATGGCAAAGCTCCCATTGACTTGGACGGGAGCAGAATCAAGTCATTAAGCCCCAACTGTATCCACAGCATCTGGACTCCCATTGCCCCAAATAAACTCTATCCCATGCGCCCGGGGTCTTTCTCAGTGCTTGCCCAACAAAAGGAAAATTCCCACTGGACCACATAGCCTTCCGAAACGGCAAGGAGCGATTTCTCAGCAGCTTTGCTTTAACCCTGCCCCAAGCGCTCATGGGCATCTCGCGTGCATGTTCATAGCCCTCGCCCTAACCCTAAGCAAAGCCCCCTTTGGGGCAGGAGGAGACGCTCCCGAACCCTTTGCGGAGCTGGGAGTGGTTCTTCATGGTTGGTTCAAATCAGCATAGGTTGTCCAATCTATAGAGAGATTTTGAGCAGGCCTGGGTGGACGTCGGGTCTCTGACCCCACGAGGGCAGGGAGAGAGCGGGACTGTCTCCACGGTTCACCCCGAGGGAGAGGAAAAGGCAGAGATAATGCCAGATCCTGCTCTCAGTTATCAGCGCAAGTCATGGAAGTCGTTGAAGTTTGCATTGTGCAGCATACTGGCTTTGTGTGTGCAGGGCCGGCTCTGGCTTTTTTGCCGCCCCAGGCAAAAAAACCTCCCCCCCCCACAGGGGAGGGCAGCGAGCCCCGCTGGGGAGAGCGGAGCCCCGGCGGCCAGAGCGCCGGGGGGAGGGCGGCGAGCCCCATCGGGGCTCCGCTCTCCCCGGCGGCCAGAGGCTGCTCCGGGAGGAGGGCGGAGAGCCCCGCCGGGGCTCCGCTCTCTCCGGCGGCCAGAGCGCCGGGGGGAGGGCGGCGAGCCCGGCCGGGGCTCCGCTCTCCCCGGCAGCCAGAGGCTTGGTGGGCTGGTGCCTGGAGCCGGCCCTGTGTGTGTGTTAGTGAGGGACGACACCATCTAATGGCTGCAGCCCACAGGGGCTGAGAGACACGCCACTCCAGCCTGCTGTAGGAGGTGTCCTTTCGCTCAGGTCTGGTGTTTATAAAACTGGGTTTCCAGACTCCAAATTCCAGCTCCCCATGTGCGTGAGACTCTGCCGCAATGGAGCCTGACTGCAGCCCGTAGCTTCTTCCCGCTTCATGAGAGTCAGAGCAACGTCTGCTCCATGCAGGGCAGAGGCAGCAGCTCACAAAGGGTGGTTTGTGCTTTTCAGATGTCAGCCGCGACATCGGCCTCACCATCCATTCGCTGCTGAAGGAGCAGGTGTATTCAGTGCTGGAGGCCATTCAGGGCAGAGCACAAGGTAAGATGGCGGCTCACCTTCTCCTGCGAGTGGGACTGTCCTTCACTGTAGGCAGGGCCAGCTCTAGGCACCAGCAAAACAAGCTGGTGCTTGGGGCAGCACATTTTTAGGGGCGGCATGGCCGGCGCCAGAATGCCGCCCCTAAAAATGTGCCCTGGCCGCCCTAGCTCACCTCCGCTGCTGCCGCCGCTCACGCACCACGGCGCACGAAACAGCTGATTCGCGCGCCGCTGCTCCCCCTCCCTCCCAGGCTCTCAAACCTGGAGGGAGGGGGAGATCCCGAGCGGCCGCGGCGCGCAAAACAGCTGATTTGCGCGCCGCTGCTCACCCTCCCTCACAGGCTTGAGAGCCTGGGGGGAGGAGGCAGGGCTGGGGATTTGGGGAAGGGGCGGAGTTGAGGCGGGGCCGGGGGGTGGGGTAAGAAAAAAACGGGGGGGCGGCCAAAATTGATTTTGCTTGGGGCGGCAAAAATCCTAGAGCCGGCCCTGACTGTCAGAAATGAAAGGAGCTGACTTTAGAGTCCTCCAGACCAGTCCTTGGAGCCTCCTCATGCCAGACTAGGATGGGGACGGGTCCAAACCCCTACCTCCCAGAGATCTTCTCTGCCTGATGCTGGGATCCCTCCCACTCCCTCTGTCCCACATTGGGCGTGGGCTGGCTTCACATCTCATCCCTCACCCATATCCTGAAGATGCCTTAGAACTTCCTCTGTTCCACTCCCCTCTTCTGATGACCAGACATTCTATCTCTAGCCAGAGGCTGGGGCCCAGGGGGATGGCATCTGCACTGAAGATGGCTGTCTGTTGAGCTGCTCCGTAGCTACTTGTGTAGCAGCAAGGCAGGAGGGCCTGGGGGCCAGCCTGCCAGCGAGGGGAATAGCGTTAGTGGCACAGACGGAGCGGAGCACCAGAACTAGCCTTGGGTTTTCTCTTTAAGACCTACAGAACTCGCTGAACCATTTACAGATTCTCAACAAGACCGTGCGGACTCTGACCCATTTCCAGGACGAGCTGAGCCTGGCACTTAGAGATCGCAAGGAGAGCGCAGTCTCCCTGCTGGACAGTCCGCGCTGCACGTCCTGTGCCCGGGCACTGGGCAAAGCCCAGAGCTTGGAGCCGGGAGCTGACTACAGCAGGGTGAGTGTAGGATCGTAGAGAGAAGGCCTTCTCCTCCCAGGTCTGATGGAAGGGTGGGTCTCTCTTGCCACTTGGGCACCTTTGTGTCCATTCCTTTGGTGCGGGACATCCCTCAACGCTGCTCCACCCACGTACGCTGGCTCAGCAGGGACACTCTGCCGAGTTGTAGAGGGGAACTCGCCTGTTCATGGAATGATGGTTTCTTCCTGTAGGTTCCTTCGGTGGAACAAGTTTTGAAGACACTGTCTGGTCTCCCCAAAGCTAACTTCCCAGACTTGATTGACCAGGTATGTGACTGACAAGGCCTGGGGCCTGTTTGCAAATGTGAAAGCTGGTTCGATTTTGCGGGAGAACACGTCTCTTTTTGCTCTTCCAGGGCAACAGCACCTTCAACTCGATGCCAGACCTAGCCGTTGCGAAGATGGCCCAGGTTGTGCAGGGTGAGCAAAACCTCTTTTATGGTCAGTAGGGTGTTATACTTCCAAACTCTGGGCCATGGAGCTATGCAACCACAACGCCTTTGGTTCTTGAGAACTGTCCCTTTAAATTCCTAAGAAAAAAAACTGTCTGCAGAGACAGCGGCCATTTTGTTCCCAGCATGGCTTCAGACTGTTAGGATATGCACCCCCTGTGCTCTCCTCTGGGGACTTTACTTTTGTTCCCTCTTATTTTGTTGTTTCCTTTAATCCATGCTCCTGCCAGGCACTGGGGCCCAGATCCTCGGAGGGATTTAGCCACCTAACTCCCACTGATTTCAAAGGAAGTTAGGCACCGAAATACCTGTCCCTGGGAAACGATCCTGCTTGTATTCAATGGAACTGCAAGAAACAAGAAAATCTTTGTACTGGGGTCATAAACCCTTGGAAATTGGCGTGAATAGTGGCAATATTGAAAGGCACTAAACCTTCGAGGAGTGAGAGAGACAGCCAAAGAGCCACAGCAGAGACCAGGCCCCCACTGTGCTTGGTGTGGTTACAGCAGGAGACAGGCCTTGCCCTGTAGGACCTTACAGTCGAAATAGTGAGAGGGTAAGTGACAGGCCAAGGGTCACCCAGCACATCAGTAGCAGACAGGGTTGCCAACCCTCCAGGATTGTCCTGGAGTCCCCAGGAATTAAAGATGGATCTTTAATGAAAGACAATGTCATGTGATGAAACCTCCAGGAATTCATCCAACCAAAGTTGGTAACCCTAGTTGCAGAGCTGAGCGTAGGACCTATGTCTCCTGAAACACAGGCCAGCCTCCTACCCATTACTGGGGACTCAAACTGGGGTAATACGAGTCTCTGAGGGTATGGCTGCATTGTAAGCCCAG
>NW_020664404.1:928615-958114 GCF_002925995.2 Terrapene triunguis | reverse complement strand
GGAACGGCCGCCCCAAGCACCTGCTTGAGAAGCTGGTGCCTGGAGCCGGCCCTGGTCCTAGGACCCATCTGAGCCCGAGAGCTTGGTCTGTACCTGAGACTTGAGTCCAAACCCTGTCATTTTGCAGAGGTTCGGTTAGGATTAGGGTGTGTTTACTGCACCAGGTAAGGGGCAGACTCTTCTAGGACTTCGGCAGAGGCTGGGTGAGAGGGTTTGTCCTGAACAGAGGAGGGATGTATTTTGTGAATGGTCCTGTAAGATCCAGCCCCTTGGGACCGCAGAGAAGGACCAGTGCTTGCCTACGCCCGTCACTGCCAGCTGCAGGGTTCCCATTAAGTCCCCCCTATGTCTTCCACTCTCACCTTGCAGACCTAAAGGACGAAGTGAACAAGATCAGTGAGAAGGTCCAGTCTATTGCAGACAGCTTCCCAGTCTCTGATTACACTCAGCCCTTGAATGATGCCCTGATGCAGGCGGAGAACAAGAGCCGCCCTTACCTCCAGGAGGTGAAACACTATGAGAAATACAGGTAACGGGAGAGTGGCTGCAGCTGTGTGAGTCTATGGATCTGATTCTGAGCTCACACCAGTGTGAAGCAGGAGTCACTCCAGTGAAGTCAAGCAGGTAACACCTGTATAAAACCAGGGGACGTGAAATCAGAAGCAGGCTAACAATTTTCCCAGTTCAACCTCTGGGAATGGCTAAATCCCTTGTATTACCCTCCACCCTCTAAGCTAAAGGAGCCACTCTATTAGCAGGAAGCAGTAGTAGGCTGTTATCCTCTGGTGGACCACCACTAGCAGAAGAGAACACACAAGCATTCTCAGTGTGTCACACTTCTTTAAGAGGGTCCAGAATGTATCGTACCGCCCTAGCTGCTCCTGGACTGAAGCCCCCCGACTGCTGATAGTCCACTGAGGAGTTCAGGTCTCTCCTCAAAACTTTCCAGCTGATCACTTGACTTCTTGCTAGCAGGCCCTGGGTGGCTCTGAGGCTGTGTGAAGGTCATGAAATCCCAATCCAATGAGTTCAAATCTAGTCTAGGATAGAAAGCTGAAGTAGAGGAGCAGATGCATTGCTCCCATCTGCTTCTCTCAAAGGGTGATTTTTGACTTCCTGCCTCCACTGACTAACAATGATTGTGGGCTCGGGCCTGAGGCTGAATTTAGGGTTTGCTCCCAGTTATGGCAGGTGATGGTGCAGGCTCCCTCCTGCCACCAGGGATGGGGGAATGACCCGGAAGTGTGTGTGTGTGTGGGGGGGCTTGTTCTTTAACTGCCCTTGTGGCTCCTGACTTCCTCTGACCTCTTCTCTCCGCAGGTGGATTGTTGGCATCGTGCTGTGCTCCGTGGTCCTGCTGGTTGTAGCCTGTAACCTCCTGGGGCTGTCCCTTGGGGCCTGTGGGCTCGCCATGCGGGAGGATCCGAGCGACTACGAAAGCAGAGGAGAAGCTGGGGCCAAATTCCTTTTGGTGTAAGGGACTATTACTGTACTGGGCGGGGCAGGGGAGAGTTCAGGGCCCTCACACCTCAGTTGGGAGTGATGGGGAGAGAATATCTCTGTGATGTGGTGGCATTGGTGGCGTGTGCTACACAGCAGATCAGACTACATGATCTGGTGGTCCCATCTGGCCTGAAACTCTGTGATGGGCACATGGCATTGGGAGTGGACTGGAGTCCAGCCCTCCTCTGTTAGCTGGGAGGCTCTCCATGGTGATGTGGCACTGTAAAAGGTGGATGGTGTTACAGTCAAAGTGTGCGGGGGTGGAAACGGAGAGGTCCTCTGGCTGGGTGGTAGGCCGAAGCCCAGCAGATGCAGGAGTTTGCCTAGGCACTCACGTCTCGCTTCTCTTCCCGTTTGGGTCTCCTCAGGGATGGCTAAGAGGCAGCTCCACCTCTCACTGAAATGTTCCTGGTGGACATCTGATGCCAGGTGACCTGAGCATGGTTGCTACCAGCAGCAGGTTCTTTATCGGCAGTATGTGCTTCACAACATACTAGCACATTTCACGCTTGGGTTTGCGCGATTCATGTCAGAGACAGGTCTGTGCTGCAAAGTTTGTGTCTAGATCTGACCTTCCCAGAGTTCAGGGTGTTCCCAGCCATGGCTTGGGTTTGGGCCCATCTTTATGTAATATGGTTGATCTTTACAATGAATCCTTCACCTGACCACAGCACGTTTCATCTTAAGTTTGTTCAGTTAATGTGAATCTGTCCATACTGCATTTCGTCTTATGTTTGTGTGGTTCGCGTGACCATAGTATGTCTCACATCACATTTGGATGGTTGGTGTGACCATAGCATGTTTCAACCCATTCTAATTTTAAAGTTGTACAGACGTAGTATGAAAGTTTTTCACTGAAAGTTTTTTCAATGGAAAATAGCTTTCTGACCAAAAATTTGTGTGGAAAATCTTTATTTTGGTCAAAATTTTCCAGTTTAAACCAACAACTGAAAAATGTTGGTAAAAACTCAGTTTTTCAATGAAAAACCAAGAAGTTTTGAATAAAAGAAACACCTCTGAAATTTCCCTACAAAGAATATTTGATGTTTTTCAACCAGCGCTACTTAAAATGTTTCCCCTTTGGGGCGTGTGGTCTCACAGGACCATTGGAACAAGTGACCTAGGGTGGGGTGTATTGTCCATGACTCGCAGTCTTTCAGACAAGACTGGATGCCTTTCTGAAAGATCTGCCCTCGCTCAAACAGAAGTTATAGGCTTGGTGCAAGAATTATTGAGTGACATTCTCTGGTCTCTGTGATGCAGGAGGTTAGACAAGATGATCACGACAGTCCCTTCTGGCCTCACAATCTATGAATCTATGGCCTTAGTGAGTTTCTTGTTTGGTTTGTGCACTTGGGGGAGGAGAGAGAGTCCTTCTCACTATCCCCGTGTTGTGATTCACCGCCGAGCACGCTGGAGCCTGGATCCCTCTGAGCAGAGGGACTCCGCAGGTCTGAGGAACCTCATGAGACACTGCAAACATAGGTGTGACCTCAGCACATGTAGATCCAGGTACCTGTGCCAGCTTTGCTCTAGCTAGCCCAGGTACCAATAGCAGTGAAGCCGCGACAACATGGGCTATACAAGCCCACCCGGGACCCTCGAGTGGCTGGCAGTCACACCTATGTTTGCAGTGTAGACATACTGTGAGCCAGCGTGGCTCAGATTTTGCTCCTGTTCCAGCCCAGAGAGGTTCCTTCTTCTGGACATTGCCTCAGGAGGTGCTGCTCTCTCCTGCCCAGTTGGGATGGCGTTAGCTGAAGCATGCATTGCTGCCCCAACCCGGGACCATGCTAGCTGTACAGCAGCTACGTCTGGCCTGGTCCCTGGGGAGTTCTCCCATAGTCCATGGGAGTGGACTCAAACCTGCCCAGCAGGTCTGCGGTCAGTGCCTTCCGGTGCGGGCGTGGCAGTGTTGTGGGATGGTACCGTGCAGCTGCGGAGACATGCGTGTGGATGCCAGGGACTCCGAAGAGAAGCAGGGCAGCTCCCAACTTGCCCTCCTCCCTGCTTGTTCCAGCAGAGTCACTAGAATGGAGGACTAGCCGGCAGGGCGCTCCCTGTAACCCATCTCCTTCTCTATTGCAGGGGTGTTGGCTTTAGCTTCCTCTTCTCCTGGCTCCTGATTCTCTTGGTCTTTGCCACCTTTCTGGTTGGGGGCAATGTCCAGACGCTGGTGTGTAAGAACTGGGCCAATCAGGAGATTTACAAGGTGGGTTCCTGCTTTCTTGGTGTGCCGAGCCTGGTGAGCTGTGCTGTAAGCTCCCCAGGTGGAAGAACCAGCTCGGGCTGGGCTGTGTTAACCAGACAAAGTTGCCTAGCGCACACACTCATTGCCGTACGCATCCTATGCGGATTACTGTACGCACACACACAACATCTACACACACCTGTGCACTCTGTCCTTATTGCTCACCCCCTCACCCCATCACACACTCATCTCCACCCCCACCTGTACACACTCAGTGCACACGCACCTACCCCATATGTACACACTCATTACCATGCTCACTACTGCATGCTCAGTGCACACTTACACCTGCAGCTGCCATATCACACTCACACAGTCAGCTGTCTCGCACACACTCATTGTAGCGGACCCAGGCCATCATTGCAAACTCCCGCTCTCTAACGCAATCACAAAGGCATGCTCTGGCCTTCATTTATCATTGCCCTATGGCCGCTGTACTCTCCTGACATACTGGGGCCATAAAGCTGTCAGATCCTGGGACCGGTCCCTGGGATATGGGACTCAACCATTTGCACAAGTGTGTACAAGTGTACGAATCAGGCCATGAATGACTATACTTGGCAGGTAGCAACCTGCAGGCTACTGATGACTCTACTGAAGGCTTTTTGCTTCATTGTAAAAACTTCTCTTCTCCATCACCAGAATAATTCGTTTCGGGTACGTCTCCACCGCAGCCAGAGGTGCACATGGAGACATACCTATGCTAGCTTTGATCTAGCCGGCTTAAATAACAATAGCAGTGAAGCCATGGCAGCGCAGGCAGTCTGTACAAGCCCACCCGGGACCGTGGGTATGTATTTAGGCAGCTAGCCCGGGCTGCCGTGGCTTCACAGCTGTGATTTGAGCTAGCTAAATAGAAGCTAGCTCGGTTATATCTCCATAAGCCAAGGCTCTGGTTGCAGAGCAGACGCACCCTGAGTGTGCTCTGGGCTTGTCAGCCTGTGAGCGTGCCCGCCAATCAATGCATGCATGTGTGAGCGTGCATGGGTTATGACAGTTTCTTTGTGACATGACGTGATGGAAGAGACCCATGCTCACGTCTGCCCCACTCAGTGTCCAGCCAGGGTTACGGCCCCTTTCCCTCCACCTAGGGTGACCAGATGTCCTGATTTTATAGGGACAGTCCCGATTTTGGGGCTTTTTCTTATATAGGCTCCTATTACCCCCGACCCTCTGTCCCAATTTTTCACACTTGCTATCTGGTCACCCTACCTCCACCAGGCTTCCAGCTTGCTCCTTGAGGCTGAGGAATCGCTCTCAGTGGCCAGTCACACTGGCTTCCTGTCTGCCTCGCACATGGCGTAGTGAAAGGAGCTGGAGGGCAGGCTGAGGATCTGGCCTGTCGTGTCACATACAGACCTGCACAGGTGCACGCTGTCGTACATGGATACACTTAGCTGCGTGCATACACAGAAATACTGTAAATCGATTCAAATGCAGTTCCACCGAGTTCAGCCCCAGGGATGACGTGACCCAACGATGAGATGATCCGTCCCATCACCTCGTCCTGTTCCGCAGCGTCCGGCATGTAATCTAATAACTCGCTCGCTGCATGCTGCAGACTGATCCAATTATGCCCACGCCCGGCCCTTTGCACTGCTTTACCCCGGGCACAGTTGGCACGCACGGATCGTTCCAGTGAATTAATTAAAGCTCCTCAAACAGCGGTTAACGTTTGATCTTTGTTTGGAAGCCGACTGTCACCGCAGCTCCCCCCACACACTGCCCCCCACCACCGTTGGCCAGCTGGAGCTCAGGAAGCAGAGAGATGCACTGAGGGGCTCTGCACAGCCAGAGAGGCAGGGACTGGACAGCTCTGGCTGCAGAAGGGCTAGCAAGGCTCCTTTTCCTGCCCAAAGACCAAGTCTCCCATGCGGATTAAAGGGAGCCAGGGCTCACAGCATAGCAGGGAAGCTCCGAGGGAGGGATTCCAGGTCTGTCAACTGCCATGGACCATTGCAGTGACCATGAGATGAACCCTAAGGTGGCCACTACAAGTGCAGGGAGAGGAGGGGCCAGGGGCTAGTGCTAAGGTAGAGCACAGTACTCCAGGGGATAATGCTGTGGAAGTACTGGGTACCCCAGGGGGGATTGCTGTAGTATTAGGGCAGCCAGGGGTAGTGTTGTGGTAGTGTTGGGTACTCCAGGGTGTAGTATAGATTCTCCAGGGCATAGTGCTATGGTGAACGGGGTACCCCAGAGGGTGGTGTTGTGGTAATGGAGTTCGCCAGGAGGTAGTGTTATGATATTAGGGTATCCCAGGGGGTAGTACTAGGTTGGTACGAGGTACCCCGGGTGCAGTACTGTGGCTGTACTGTGCACCAGCGGTTTCCAATGGAACCCAAGACAGCACATGTGAGGAACAGCCCATGGGATAGAAGTTACTGGGGGGCACTTACCATTGACCCCTATATCAGGGGACTCACCCCTGGTGCAGATGTGGGGACCAAGAGGAAATCACGCAGGACGTGTGTGCTGGGAGAAGAGCCGGTGGTTAGGATGTTGGGTGTAGCCTGTGGCGTATGACCTGGGGAGTGGCTGAACTGTGGGATGGCACCAGGGGTCATTCCATATGGAACAGGCCATGTGGGGACCAGGGTATGGGTGCTGTGGGATGAATTAGCCCCTAGTACTGCAGGTCAGGGGGAAGGGTCACCTTTGGTACAGATGTTAGCGAGATCAGCCCAGCGTGGGTGCAAGAAGAGTCCCCTTAGAGGAGACGCTGGGGTTTTGTGGGATATGAGCAGTGTTAGGATTAGCCCATGAGGGGGCTTTAATATGGAGATATACCTATCTCATAGAGCTGGAAGGGACCGTGAAAGGTCATCGAGTCCAGTCCCCTGCCTTCACAGCAGGACCAAGTACTGTCCCTGACAGATTTTTGACCCAGATCCCTAAATGCCCCCCTCAAGGATTGAACTCACAACCCTGGGTTTAGCAGGCCAATGCTCAAACCACTGAGATTGTGCCCAGGTATAGAGGGTGGGGGAAGCAGCCCGAGAAGTCTGGTCTGAGGGGAATATCCATGATACAGGTGCTGGAGTGGGGAATTGCCCATGGAGACAGGGATCCCTAAAGGTACGGATGTGGAACCCCATCCTCTCCTTGCTTTCCAAAGCCCCTCAGTGACTTTCTCTGCTAGGGTGATTTTAGCCCCATGTTGCTCCAGCCAGTACCCAGAAGTAGGATCACATCCCTTCATCGCTCTTTTCTCCCTCCCGAAATGCTGTTGGGACCAGCACAGCTGCGCTCCCTCTGTGCTCCAACACACCCTGCTCTCCCCCCCCGACCAGGGCCCTCCTCATGCCTCATTTCTCCCCTACTCTCCAGTTTATCGACACTCCTGGGAACCTGCCTCCATCCATGAACCTCACCCAGCTACTCAGCCTGAAGAGGAACCTCAACATAACCTCTGCTTACCAGTGAGTACTCTGCTATGGGGCTGCCCAGGAGACCCCCCCACACACACATTCTTAATGCCACTGCTCATGCTGTCCGGCTGCTTCCTAACGGACTGGCCTCATTAGGAAACTCCTTGAAACGAAGGCCAACCATCTTGAACTGGGGGTGGAGATTAAATCAGAACTAGACCCCAAGGCACAGGCTGGCTTTAGGCAGATCCCCTCGAGGAGCGCTGACCGGGAGTCTCCTCTCCCCTCTCCCGCCCACGCTGACTCTCCCCCCCCAACCGCTCTGTTCCAGGGAGTGCAAGAAGGGTGCAGGCCTCTGGGACATTCTGCAGCTCAAAGATGCCTACAGTCTTGAGGATCACCTCCACCTCAGCCAGGTGAGCGGGGACTTTTCCCCAGGGGGCACCTGTCCTCCCACTCTCGCCAGCCCTGTGGCATCCCTAAGCAAGGAGGGGAATTAAACCTCCACGTTCATACAGTCTCGCACTGTCCCCTGCCCCCAGATCTGCCCACTTAAAGGGAGATTTAGTCTTTACATTGATTCAGCCAAGGGCTTCTCCAAGGGACCCAATCCCTGGCCTCTCTTTCCCAGTGAATCCAGTCTCCATTTTCCATCCAGTCCTGGGTTTCCTCCAACGTCCCCCTTCCAGCACAGACGTGGTGGAACCATCTGTCCTCACACAAGGGGAGACTCTTACTTTTCCATCTTCCTCCATTCTGGGCTTCCATGAGAGGTTGTGGTGGGAAGGGAATTTGGCCTTGCAGCTGTGTGCATATAAAGTACCATGCCTCTCCTCACCTAGCGGGCTCATGCATGAGGCTTAGAGGGCAGGATGCAAAACGCGGGGCCTAGGAAAAATACGAATTCGTGTGTAACCCACTGAGTGTGTTATAGCTCCCTGCCTAACCCACAGAGGGTGTGAGACTATGACTAGTCCTAGTTAGGAAGCCTTAGCTCTGGAGATTCCCCGGTTCATTCCCCAGTGTATCAGCCCAGATAACAGCCGTCCCTTAAACACTGCAAAATAGCACGAAGCTAATTTCTCTTGCATGCAAAATGGGCCCTATCTGCTCAGCTTCAACATTCAGAATTTCCAAAGAGTGCTGAGTAATTCATCCCCCCGGCAGTGAGCTGGCCTGAGTGGGACGAATGGGAAATCTGAGTCTGAGACGAAGTGTGCATCTAAGAGGGAGGAACCTCTCGGATGCTGGGTGAAGTATCATACAGGGGCTGTATGTCGCGCTGTCCTGCTTTTATAGCACTAGGATGGGGCACACAGATTTACCTTTACTGGGTTGACTGGTTTGGAGGCCGTTCCATGGATCTAGCTCTACTGGGCTGACTGGTTTTGTGATGCTAGGTAGGGGCAGAGTCACCCAGCCTATAAGGAACTAGGGCCAGATCCAAATCAGGAATCAGTGGAAAGGCTCCCCTGGGCTGTGGGTCAGGGCCCTAGCCAGGACCAGCACCCGTGGGGCTGGTGGTCATGGCCCTGCCTTGCCCTCAGTACACCAGAGACTTCCAGAAGCGCCTCGACAACTTCAACCTCCACTTTGAAGAAATCCACTTCCTCGACGGGGCTGGGAAACGGGACCTGGAGACCTTCCGGCAGAGCGGGATCGACCAGCTGGACTACCCCACATTCCAGGCCGAGGTGAGGGGTGCCAGAGCAAAGCTACAGCCAGTGCGGTGACATCAGGCAGGAGGTCGCCCTCTCCGTTTACATCCTCCACAGCAGCCCTTCCTCCCGCCGGGTCTGGGAATTGAGACTGGCTGATCGTGCTGCTTCGGCCCGGCTCTCACCCTTGCAGATCCTGGGTCCACTCCCAACCCTCCCCTGGCCCTGACGGAGGCATCTGCCCTGTGTACAGACCCCCTGCCTGTTCCTACTGCCTTTAAGTCCATCCCACTCCTGGATAAGGCTTGTCAATATGCGCCCGCTCCCTTTGCCTGTTCTCCTGCCGGCTCCCTTCCGCCTCACGGTGGCAATAGCCCCCCGGCAGACACCCCAACCCCGTCCTGTCTTCCTATCCTTCCTTGCTCCCGCTCTCTCAGACAGACTCTGCGCAACTTGTGTGGGCTAGAAAAATAGTCTTCTCCCCAGCTTTACCGGTGGGGAAACTGAGGCATACAGAGGTGGCATGACTGGGTAATGGATTAAGGCATTGGACTGGGGGCTTGGGAGACCACAGTTCAAGTCCTTGGTCAACCACAGGATCCTATGGGTAAATCACATAATCTGCCCTGTGTGTCAGCTCCCTATCTGTAAAGTGGTAATAGTCCTGCCCTACCTTACAGGGCCCTTTGGGAGGGTAACGTCCATTAATGATTGTGATGGGGGCCGTATAAATAGCTAGACAGAGTTGCCAAGATCTCGCAGTTGCACATCTGGGAATAGAACCCAGGAGTCCTGACCCCCCACTCCCTGACTCTAGCCACTTGAAAACACTCCCTCTTGGTGGTTCATTGTAGGGGGAAGGGATCCCTGTGCCCTTGGCCCACGTTCTGCCCCATGTTACCCCTGAGCATTGAAGCCCATGGGGCGGCACGGCTGTAGCTGAAATCAGGGTAATGTGCAGGCTGCAGGCTCATCGCTGGTGCTCAGGGAGCATTCGTAAAGTGTGCCCCGCACTTTGGGACCCTTGGCTGACATGGGGTTGTTCATGCGGCTGGCTCCTTTCTCCAGATGCAGAACCCTGTGGTGAGGACGAGCCTGGAAGATCTAGCCAGGGATCTCGAGGGCCTCCGAAAAATTCAGGTGAGTGCAGAGTTGACCTGAAGGGAAAGGAAGGGGTGATCCCCAGGGGCGGGGAGGGGAGATGCATGTGCTTTGCCTCCTGCTGCCCAGCATTGCCACCCCTCTCCTCCCTGCCAAGGGCTCTGTGCTTCCCAGCTGACCAGGAAAGCCATCAGTGACTCTGGTCTCCCTGCTGTCCCCCACAGAACAACATCACAATAGCAGGACGGCTGGCCAACGAGTCCCAGGCCCTGTGGAAAATCCAGAACGCCACCGTGCTCACCCAGGAGGCCCTTGTGGTGAGTGTGATGGACCGAGCAGCGGTCACCTCCAGGCCGGACCAGGGCCGGACTCCGTCCTTGGCTCAGGAGCTTTGGGGTGCAGACGTCATGGCTCAGGCCTAGCCCCAGTAGCATGCCGCTTGGGAAGGGCACAGGGCATCATGGGAAGCCTCCATGGGGGTGTGTCATTCATGTGGGGAGGGACTGGGGGCTGTATGACAGACCCCCAGGGGTGTGAATCCCAGACTTGCTGGCATAGGGGAAAGGTGGAGGGAAGATTCCTGGATTCCACATTGTAGATGGGGTGGTGGTGGAAGTGGAGACTGAAAGGGGGGGGGTGGTGTCTGCCAGCTGTGCCCAGTGGGCTGCTGGCGTTGGTCCAGTTCTTCCCAGGCAGGGGAAGCAAAACCTGCCCACACAACCGGGCAGCCACCGCTGAGAGCTCACAGAGGGAATGGCCACGAAGAGCAAACCCCCCGGGGCAGGGCCGGGGCTGAGGCCTCTGGGTGGGAGGTGGGGAAGGAAGGCTGCTCTCCTCCCGTCCACCCTTTGCCTTCAAAGAAGGCCATTGGGTTCCAGGCTGCGGCCCCCACACCTTGAAGTGGAGCGGACGCATCTGAGCCTCCCTTTGCCTTGCAGGTGAAGCTGAATGAGAGCGTGCAGTTCTTATCTGCCATGGCACCCCACCTCCAGGTACGGTTGCCAGGGGAGACCGTCCATCTGATGGAATGGCCACTGGGAGGGGGAATGGGGTGGGCAGTGGTGGGCAGATGGGTGGCCCCAGGTCCTTGGAGTTAAGGGGGTGGGCAGTCGTGGCCCCAGGTCCTGGGAGTTACAGGCACAAAACTCCCTGCCAGGCCCTGTAGTGACCATAAGGAGCAAGGCCTCGGTGCTCCATTCCCAGCGGAGCCCAGGGACTTTACCGCTGCTGTAGGGAGATGGGGAGCAAGAGGTGGTTTCATGGCCAGGAGCTCCCAACCCCGTGGCGCAAAGGTAAGGCGCCTTCAGAGGGGCAACCCAACAGCCTGGGCGTGTGTGCGAAACACCCCACAGGCGCTCCCCGCTTTTCATGGACATCATCCAGGGCTCGACCCTGACCTGCAGGGACCCCCCCTTTTCTTGGGGTGAGAGGGGAATTCAGTCCCTGTGGTCATTCATTCTAAACTGAGCTTCCTCCATTGACTCCCACCCTGGTCTGAAGGGACCTTGCTCTTGTGAGGTGACCCACTCTTGGGCAGGACACGCTCTTCCTCTTTCTGTGTCCCCTTCCCATGAGTGTGTGTGTCTCCTTGTTCTACGAATCTTCCTCAATCTGAGCCCTTGGAGAGAAGGACATTTGCCTTCTAGTCTCTATGTTCACCTAAGCCGGGTTTTCCCTCTACCCTGCTCCCCGCTCCTGACTGCCGGGGACCACCCCCTTCTGGGGAGCAGAAAGAATTCAGTCCCCTTGAGTTGGGCTCCCAAGTCATTTAGGCGCTTTAGAAAATTCCATCCCTCAGGGACAAGGTGGGTGAGGTCACATCTCTTAATGGACCGACGTCTATTGGTGAGAGAGACGAGCTTTTGAGCCACGCAGTCCTACCTAAAGAGGAGCTCCGTGTGGCTCGAAGGCTTGTCTCTCTCACCAACAGACTGGTCCAATAAAAGATATCACCTCCCCCACTTTTTCTCTCTAATATCCAGGTACCAATAAGGCTACCACTACATTTCCTCCCTCAGGGTTTATTCAGTCCTGGGCTCCACTCACACATTGTTCCCCAGCCCTGACCTATCAATCAAGGCTCAGTAATAATAATACTGCTTAGGCATATGAAGCCAGTCACACTGGATCAGACCCAAGGTCCATCCCGCCCAGACTCCCATCTCTGGCAGTGGCCAGCACCACCTACGTCAGTAGAAGGTGCAAGGAACCCAGCAGGGATGGGATAGTCTCAGGTTCTCACCCTACCGGGGTCACGGCGACGGCCGGAGAGTAAAGCGATTCTCCATCCTGATAGCCGCTCGTCCGCAGCCCCTGTTGCTCGGAGGGTGGTTGGGCGTTTCGTGGGGTTAACCCTACGGTACATGGTCAGCAGCCACACGAGGAGCCAGCTGATTTTGTCGTATAATGACAGAAGAAAGAACCTTCCACCTTCAGTCAGTTCCCCACAATGCTCACTGCCTCCCAGTCTCCACGGCAAATCCACATCGCGGTACTTCGGCTGCCAGAAAGAGACGTCTGTCAGCCCGTCTCCCCAGCGGCACAGGCTGGCCAGAGCCCAGCACCTCATTGGCTTCCCCTTGGACACCAGATCAAACTCAAAGCTTTGCTCTTCCCCTTCCAAGCCAATGCTGGGACTGGCCTGAGGGACCATCTCACCCTCTCTGATCCTGACCTCCCACGACAGATCTGTTCGACCTCCAGGGTGAGACCTCATTGTGCAGGAGGAGGGAGCTTCTGAGATGGAAGTTCTGGAGGAGATCAACAGCACAGACTCTCGCTAATGCCTCCAAAGCTAGATGCAAAACCCACTTCTATGACCAGAGTGACCCCTTCCCAACCAAAGACTGGAGATAGTCCCATCCCCCGCTGCTTGCAGAAGAGATAGCTAAAGATATCTCTGTGAGCACCACCTTGAACAACACCAAAAATCAAGCCAAGGCCTGCTCCCTCCCCCCAACCCAAGCTGAAGAGTCAGGCTTTTCTGTAGCCATGAGCAGTAACAGGCTCACGTTCCCCGTGGCTGACACACAGAAGAGGATGTGTGTCACACCCTGCCCAGTGGATTCTGGGCACACTTTATAAACACTGGGAGGTGTTCAGATACCAGGGAGATGGGTGCCATAGAAGAACCTAGATACATTCCTAGCTAAGTATGATGTAGCAGTCTGAGCTTGGTGTCAGAAGCCAGGATTTCCTGTGTCTTAGTCCTATCTCCAACCCTCTCAGTGATCCTGGGCAAGTTCCACCCTGCCCCCCGTGTGCATCAGTTTCCGCACCTGTTACATGGGGATAGGGACATTTACCTCCTTCCCATGGCTGGTGTGAGGATCAGTGAGTTAATGCTCATGTATGCATGCTGCTGCATGATAAGCCTACAGCTCCATCCTTAATTAGAACCTCCGCTCCCAGAATTCCCCATCTCAGTGGTCAATCTCTCTCCCTCCCCATGATTCATAGCACCATTCAGCTCTCCAGTGCCCTCTAAGGTGCCTCTCTCCTCCCAACCCCGCTCTCCCACCAGCCCCTCTTGAAACGGACGATGGCTGAGATCGCCCTAGTCGAGACCATGCTCCCGGTGCAGGCGCAGCGGCTCCTGAGACACGTGAGTGAGGAGGGGACCTTAGCCCCACAGGGCATTGAAGGGCAGAGCTGGGGCACAGCAATCAGTTGGAGGAAACCGCAGAGATGGCTGCATAGCAGCATTGAGACCCTTGCGGGGGACGGGACTCCTGCTTGATAACCAGCTCCATGGGACCTGCCTACAAACTCAAGGCTTGCTGGGGCATCTGGGACTGCAAACCCAGAGGCAGCATGACCTACACTGGGGCAGATCCTGGGTAGCTGGAGATCCAGCCAGCAAACCCAAAGCCTGTGTGAGCCTACTCTGGGCCAGACTGTGCACTGGGGCCCTGAATTCCTCATGAGCCCTTTGGAAGCCAGTGTGTGTCCTTCAGGCTGCCTTCTGTTCCTGCAGGAGATCGGCTGCTTCTCAAGGAAAGAACTGGGCTATTTCTCGCAGTACCTGAACTGGGTGAGACGCACGGTAGGTGCTAACATCAGCAGAGGAGCCCCGTCAGAGCAGAGGTTGCTGCGGTTGTGATTTATTTGTATTACCATTGCGGGTCGGTGCCCCAGTCCTGGACCAGGAGTCCATTGTGCTAGGCGCTGTACAGACACAGAACAAAGGGGTGACAAAGGGGTGACAATCTAAGGCTGTCTTCACTTGAAACGCTGCAGCTGCACTCAGGGTAGACACTTAAAGCAGTGACGGGAGGTGTTCTCCGGAAATCCATGTCCCCGGGAGGTGGCAGCGAGGTCGGGGGAAGAATTCAGTGCAGCCCCCCCGTACGACAAGAGACAGCAGATGGAGGCAGGCAGCTGGGATCTCAGCCTAACCGGTAGCAAGTTTCTTGTAGGCATCAAGGCAAAGGAGAGGTTGAAGGAGGGCTTTGAAAGAGGCCAGTGAGTGGCTTTTGTGGATGAATCCAGGGAGCGCCTGCCCAGAGTGAATAGCGAATGAGAGGTGATAGGGCAGAGATTGGTCACGAAGGGCCTGGACAGTGAAGACAAGTATCTAATGTTCAGTATGATAGAGAAGGAGCCGGCAAAGAGCATTCTCCCCGAGGGCATTCTTAGTTTGAAGAGTGCAGCAGAGCTGGCCAGCAAAGGCAAAGGTCAGCTGGTTGGGTATCTGAGCATAACTGGGTTTGTGACTGTGTCAGCCTCCACCCAGGTCACTACCTGGATAACTCACTGTCTCCTCTTTTGCTCCAGATGACTGAGGATGTGGCTTCCTGCCAGCCCCTCGCCACGGCGCTGGATAACGGCCGGGTGATCCTGTGCGACCGCATCGCTGAGCCCTGGGTAAGGACAGCAGGACCTTCCACTCCCTGCTGCTGCCTTGGGCTTTAGCCCCCATTCCTCCCTGCCCCGGGGAATCTGTTCCCGGCCAGGGGTGAGTGGGCAGCTCTCAGACACCATGGAGACAGCACTAATTGGTCTGTCTCAGAGCCCTCCCATCCCCAGGCACTGAGTGATGCCCAGTCTCCACTCCCATCACCCCGGCATCGAGAGCATGGGGGAGAGCAGAGGCACTCCCAGCAGCTGCAGGCCATCTCAGTGAGCAGTTTCTGTGCAAAGGGGCAGTTGTGGGGGTCTATTATTTTATAGGTATTATAGGTGTGCCATGAAATTGGGGCCTCACTGTGCGAGAGGCTGCACAGATACATAGTAAGACAGTCCCTGCCCCTAGAGCTCACAGTCTAAATAGACATGGGGTGGGAGGGGAAACTGAGGCACAGACAGTGGGTTGCCAGAAGTCACTGACAGATTGAGGGAGAGCACCCGGGTCTCCCGACACCTAATCCAGCGCCCGACCCACTAGGCCATGCTGCGTCCACCAAAGGGATGTGAATCGAACAGGAAATGAGATGCAGCCTGGGAGCCAGCGTGGTCCTTGCTGCGACCATCTCAGTCCTGGAATAGGCCAGATCCGCTCCTGTTGATGTCAGGAGACGCAGGCTCCACCCTGACTGACCTCTCACACCGTGTCCCCCACAGCTGTTACTAACTGGAATCAGCCCCTCCACCCCACCCTGTCTCCTGGGACCCCGTCTCCCTCTATCTCCTTGCCTGGTCATGGTGCTACCAAAGCCAATAGACGCAGAGAGGGGATAAAAGGCTGCCTAATCTTGTCTGAGCAGCCTAAATTGCCCCGGGGAAGACGCAGCCTTTGCTGAGATAGGCCAGCGCCGGATGAAAGCAGCCAGCTTGGGGGTGTCTATGTACCATGCAGGGTGCTCTCCTCCTCAGCAGGGCTGCCCAAAGGTTTGTTGCATGGCAGGATTTCCCAGTTCCCTGATCTGGCAGCAGGAGGGGGACCATCTACGATAAATCTCGGCACGCACTGTGTGTGCGAGCACATGCATGCCACTGCCCTCTGCTGGATGGTATCGGAGCTATTCCACTGTGTGTCGTAGGCTCCCTACTACCAGCCAGTGAATCCCTCTGATTAGGAGTTAGGAGCCCACGGGGCAGGCCTCTTGCAGTCCCTCTATGGAGTAAGGTGGCGACTGCAGGCCAGAAGCTAACGGCATCGGGGCAGTGACCAAACTCCCATTGACTTCATCAGGCCCAGAAACTGGCCCCTGAGCAAAGGGTTAGAGGCTCTCTGTCCAACCTGCTTCCATCTGTATCCAGAGTAACCAAGGGGCCAGCTCCCCCACTCTCTCCCCCCATGCCCCGCCCAATGGAGCCGATCAGGGTGTTTGTTGTGTCCTTCCAGAACGCCTTCTGGTTCAGCCTGGGCTGCTGCACCTTCTTCCTCATCCCCAGCATCATCTTCGCCATCAAACTTACCAAGCACTTCCGCCCCATCAGGAACCGGCTAATGTAAGTGGCAGGCGCCGCGGGTGCTGGGACCTGTGCTCCGCCCGCATTCTCTCCATGCCATGACAGCAAGGGACCCACAGGAAAGGGGAATGCACCAAGCAGCAGCTGGCGGGTGTCATTCCCAGCTGGAGGAGACGTATGGGCAGTAGCTGGGAATCACACCTCCTGGCTGCTGTGTAGACGTACTCCTGGAGGGACCCCATTTGAGCCACCCCCGCAAATGCCCCATCAATAGGCCCAGCTGTGGCAACCCTGGGCACATGCCCACCTAGGGTCCTCTGGTGTCTCTCCATGTAGACGTTCGGCAGGAGCCCAGCAGCACCTCGATACAGAGGGGTATTTACCTATAGGTTGGATGGACTGAGGCGAAGGGCCACAATCAGGGGTCGAGGAAGCGAAGAGAGAGACGGATAAAGTTCCATTTGCTTTTGATCCAGTCCTGGATGGATCTCTGATCCCTGCAGTCCTGTGTCCAGTAAGCCCATTGGACAGATCCATCCAGTGGGCGGATCTCTTATCCCTTGGATCTTGTCCCCCTTTGTACGCTCCCTGAATCCTTGGACACAGAGTCCAAGATCTTGCGCATACTCAGAGCTTTACCTGTTGGCAGAATACCATGACAGCGCCTGATGCAGCCTGCAGGGGGCACTTATTTCCTGTTCTTAGATGCAGCCACCTTTGGAGTGTTGGCCCAGGAGAACAGAAAGGGTTAACTCCCCCCCCAACACTCCACCCTGCTGCCCTTGAGGGCTCCCCCTCAAACATGCCTGGAGCCCATAGGCCCTCATCCCCGTACACGTAGGGTGAACCTGCATGTGGTCTATGCCCATTGCACACAGGGGTTAGTTAACTGGCACATGGCTCTGTCAGCTCTTCTGCCCAGGGCTCAGTTCCCTGAGAGGCCGGGATAGATCCAGGAATTGCGGTGCATAATTCAGAGGTAGATTAAGGACAAACGGGTAACTACCGCCCTGAACCACAGCCTGCCCCAGGCCTAGCCAAGCTCAGCTCACTGAATTCTCCCATGTGCCCCTCGTTACTGTATGTTCTTATGGCCCCTGAAGTCCTCTACAAAGAGAGGGTCATTTTACCCACCAGAGTAATGCTGCCTCTTCTGGGGCAGAGCCTGGCAGGTGTTTAACTGGCTGCAAGGTGACAACAGAGATAATATTGGCTTCTCCCTTATGCTCTCTCCTTTTCTTCCCCACCACCTGCAGCTCTACTGCCTCAGAGGAGACCTATCCTTTCCACATCCCCCGCGTTACAGCTCTCAAGCTATAGGAAGGGGTCTCCGGCATCTCCAGGTAAGGGGGAAACTAATTAATCTGGGAACTCATATCTCTGTGGTGGAGGACTCCTGAATCTGAGAGTCCTGGGGCTCCCCAGGAGTCCTGGAACTACAGACCACTGGTCCCAGGCAAGCTCTAGGTGGGCTCTGGGACCTTGATGTCACCTGGGGATGGACATTCTTGGACCTCTCTTTTTCAGGTCCTCTTCAGAGCTCCTGGACCCCTGAACCCAGGTTTCTCTTGGGGATCCTATACCTCAGTGCCATGGGACTCTTTGTGGATACCAAGCTGCCATGTTGCAAATATTTCTGAAGGTCGCCCACACCCCTGAGTCGAAGCTGCCCCCCGAGTTCTCCCATAGGTTTCCATCACAGGTGTTCTGGGGGTGTCCAGTCTGTTCATATCTCCCCAGGTAACTGCTAATGAGTCCTTTCACTTGTAGGTCTCCTGGGGAAAGTGCCTGGATTCCTCCCAGTGCCAGAACCACCCCCATCAGAAACACTTCCCTTCCACTCTGCCTCACCTTCCCCATGTTGCTTCTGAGCTGCTGGAGGAGACTCCTGCAATGACCCCACTCCTCAGCTCTTTCTCCCAAGCACCCCCCTCTAGTGACCCCCACTCACTGCAGCGCCAGTGGATTTGCACAGCACGGCAAGGCAGAAGGGAAAATTCCTGCCGCATAGCAGCACCCCTCCAGGGTTCGACGTCTCCAGCCATCCCAAAGGGGAGCCATTAAAACCCACCGATGCCCATGTTACCTCCCGGATTAATTCATGTCTGCGGCGTCCTCCCGGCTTCCGGCTGCTTTATGGTTCCAGCAAGCTTTTCTTAGGATCTGTGAGTGAGTGAGCCTGCCTGGCTCGCTCATCTTCCTCCCTGGCCTTCTGCAAACACACACACACTGGGCTGCAATGCTAAATCCACCGTGCCCTGCCAGAATCCAGGGCTCTCACTCATTCAGGTTAAGAGGATGCATATACGACCTGATGACTGGTCAGGGCTCTTCCCCTTAGAGATGAGCCTGGACCAGCTCCCCAGAGCCAAACGCTCCCCAGTGCTGCCAAAACCCAGATCTGGATCTGAATCCGGCACCCTGGTCATTGGCTCGCTAATGGGCCACACACAAACCTCCGCTCCAAAGATCCCAGGAGATGGGGTGAGGGGGGAGGTGAAGTCCAGATCTCAGTTTTGCAGCTGGGGCTCGTCTCTGCTTCCCAGGTCAGGGCTCTCGCTGGGACTCTTGCTTCTATGTCTGCTGTCCCTGCCCGGCTCTGGAGCACCAAGCTCACAGAATGTCCTGTCACTGCTGCTTGGGTGAAAACCTACCTGGGTCTTTGGGGACTCCTCCAGGTGGTGCAGGACCCCTGCTGCCAGAGGAGAGGACACGGGTCTAAATTCGACCCCCAGCTGGGAGATCGCCCCTTCTGTCCCCAACTCTAGGCACCTAAAGGACACTGGTCTGGCTCTCTCTGGGGTGAAGATGGGTCCTCATGCTTCTCTGGACTTTTCTGCCAAAGGGCAGGCTACCAAGGTCCTGTTGTATTTTAACCCATCCTGGAAAGCCCCGGCATTGGGATTTAGGGTACAAAGGGGTGTCAGTGCTGGAGGATGCTGATGCTATTAAAGCACTGGCCCCTTTTCTAACCATGACTGCTTTGTGCATCCATTCTGGCGCTCTGTTCTGGAGGGGAGGGATGGGTGAGGGTCGGTGGTGGGTGGGATAAATCCTCTCTGTTTTCTTGAAACACAGTGGATTCCCAAGGCATCCGTCTTTGTGGATCCGTGTCAGAGGGCCAGGCTGGAGAGGAAGGCTAGCCTGGGACTGGGGAGAGCCTACAAATGTCCTGCTCTGGTCTAGGCTCTGTGTGTGACCTTGGGCAACTGACTTAACCTCTCGGGTATGTCTTCACTGCACAGTTAGCCCAGGATCTGTGACATTACCCAGGGTACAATCTGGACCCCTCAGTTCTCCACCCTTTTATACTGCTTTGCTGTGAGAGTTACCACTCCTGGTCTGCCTACACACAGCCTCCAGCATGTAAGTTACTCCTCGTCATAGAGTCTGAGCAATATGGGCAGCGACTCATGAATTACACTGCAGAGCAACACCAGCAAATTCCCAGTCCTGGACTTTCCTGCAGAAATGTGTGTCTTGTACTGCCCAGCTCCCTCCTGGACAATACAAGCTCATATAAAGTCCGTCATTTCAAATTCAAACACATTCTGTTCTCCCAAATGGCGTTTCCCAAACACTGGTTTAGATAAAACAATAAAACAAAATTATTAACTACAAAGAGATAGAGTTTAAGTGACCGCAAGTAAGGAGGCATAAAAGTCAGAATTGGTTAAAAGAAAATAAAAATAAAATGCAACAAATGCCAACTTAATGAGCTAAGTGAATTCAAAGCAAAGTCTCTCTCCCCCCATGTTCCAACAGTCTTACTGGCTGAATTTCTTTCAGTCAGGATCTCTCCCCCAGGCCAGTGCTGCTTCCTTGTTCTTCAGATGTTGCCGATGCTGTGGGTAGAGAGAAAGGGGGAGATAATTCAGGGTATCTTCTCTCCCGTCCTATAATTCTTTCTCTTCTTTGAGAATCACCTCCAGCTGAGGTTGAGGAGACAGAAAGTCTGTGTAGACGGGAACCCCAAGCTGTTTCTTTGTCAAGATGTTGCTCTTTCACCCACACCCTCTTTCCTGCCAAAGAACGGTTAACCAGGTGATGGTCCATTTGATTTCTGGCCAAGGCGTCGGCTAGCCTTTTGTCTCTGGGGAACTGGTTTGTGACATGTTGTCTTAGTAATATCACACAGTAGAGTCTTACAATTTTACATACACTTGCCACACATATTTTACCAGGACAATAATAATCAGCAAATTACGAGTTTTCAACCTCACAAGCCATACTTCGTACCAAATGTATCACAGTCTTGTAAAAGGGGTGAACATAGGGGTTCAGATGGTCACAGGATCTTATCTGGGTTTTAGCCCAAACTCCCTACTGTGCACACAGTACGTCTGACTCGGGTTTGGAGGTGCTTTAAGTCCAGGCTAGCCGATAGAGCTTTGAGCGTGGGTTAGAGTGCTGGCTGGAACCCATAACTACTCTGCAACGAGGATGCAGGCAAAACTCACTTGAGTGCTGCCAGGCCTCCAGCGCCCTTCCCAGAATTGTCCCCAGTGAACCGACAAATTCCCCCACAATTGACTGGGGGGAAAATCCTAGCGTGTCTCAGCACAAAGAACCCTGGGACACGCCCCCCGCCGTGTGCTGATGCAGCCAGGCAGGGAGGGCTTTACAGAGAGGAAGCTCACACCCGGGCTGGGCTAACCCAGCTGCCAGTTAGCTAGTGAAGACACATCCCCACGTTACAGATGGGAACCAGTGGCATACTCTGCCTTTCGAGAGGGGGTGAGAACAAATACATTTATAAGGATACCCAGCACTAGGACCCAGGTCTGCAGAGCTTTGATGAACGCTTCCACACCTCCACCCACAGCAGAG
This sequence comes from Terrapene triunguis, assembly GCF_002925995.2. Taxonomy (NCBI): domain Eukaryota; kingdom Metazoa; phylum Chordata; order Testudines; family Emydidae; genus Terrapene; species Terrapene triunguis. The sequence continues at coordinate 937,046 of NW_020664404.1, read as the reverse complement.
CCACCATCCATGCTCTGTAAACCCTGGGAGACTGAGTGCCGCCCATGGAAACCAGATCAGCAGCCCCCCCCCCATCCTCCCCGTGGCCCCTGATTGCGCCAAGCATGCTATTTAACCATGGAGGGTGCTCCAGGAAGCTGTCTTGGTAACCCGGCAGTACCCGGCCTGCTGCTACAACAGACCCCGCTCTCGTTCCCTGCTTCGGAGCCCAGCTCTGTTCCTTGGCTTGACTCCTGATCCCTGACTCCGGCTGCGATCTCTGACTAGACTCTCGATTCCTAACTCTGGTTCAGACCTTCGGCTTACTCACGGTTTCTGGCCCTGGCTCCTGTTCCAACCACCAGGCCCGGCTCCTGCTCTGACCATTCAGCCCGACTCCTGGTCCTACCCGCTAGGCCGCACTGCCCATGTCCCGGTTGTGCCAACACTGATGTTTGGGAGGTGCTCGGATAGTACAGGAATAGAGGCTGTAGAGGGGACGGGGGACCAAGTCTTACCACTGACGTCTTCAGGCTTTGCATCAGTGCAAAGAGCATTGGCCCATTGGAGTTCGGCGCCTAAATACCTTTGAGGACCTGGGCCTTTGTCTTTGGTGATAGACACCCCCCACCCTGTCTTGTTCCTACTCTCCTAGGACAGTGACTCTCGCTAACATCCCGCGGCTCTAACCTCTGACTGCCCCTGACGGGCTGGTGCAGGGAGAAGGCAGCGCCTTGGCCCTGAGGCTTTGTGGACTCCCTGGGAGCTGTGATGCTTGAGGAAAGCCAAAGGGCCCCGGTAGCGTGGCAGGGATCTTCCCCTCCAAGAGCGTCGCTGGGACGGTTGGGGAGGGCTGGGGAGAAGCTGCTCACTTTCTGTCATCCCTCAAGTCAGCTGTGCAGGGGGAAGATAACTGGAGAGAGCAGCTGACAGCCCCAATTAACAGGGAAACCACTCTGCTAAGGAGCGCCTCCTGCCAACACTTCCCCAGCCCGTCCGCCCAGCGAGGGCCCCTCCAGCCAGCTCCTCTGCCTGAGCAGAGATGCTCATCCCAGCAGTGAAAGGGGCAGCAGCCACAGTGCTCCCCATTTGTGCTTCCTCCGAGCCCTACACGGACGGTGACAGCTTCAGCCTTCCCATCCCCTGGGAGGGAGCTGCATTGCACATCTGGGGAAACTGAGGCAGTGAAGGTCCAAGGTCTCACAGTGATTCCTTAGGCCATGCTGCTTCAGATGTGTAGGTGCACGTCCACACTTACACAAATATGTATCAACACACACACACACATATGCCAGCTGGCACACATTTGCACATGGCTGCATGCACACGCACTTGTGAGCGCACAGACACATGAACACGTGCGCACACAGATGCAAACCCGCATGTGTAAACTGCAGGGCCGCCCAGAGGATTCAGGGGGCCTGGGGTCTTCGGCGGCGGGGGGGCCCCCACCGCCGAATTGCCGCTGAAGACCTGGAGCGGAAGAAGCTCCGGGGGCCTGGGCCCCACGAGAGTTTTCCAGGGCCCCCGGAGCGAGTGAAGGACCCCGCTCCAGGGGCCCCGAAAAACTCTTGTGGGGGCCCCTGCAGGGCCCGGAGCCTGGGGCAAATTGCCCCACTTGCTCCCCCATCTGGGCGGCCCTGGTAAACTGACCCAGCAGTACACACGTCCTCGCTGATACACGGGTGCACACACACACACTGACACACGCCCACGTGCCCTCAGCCAACATAAACTGGCCTAGAACCTCTGACAGAGCCCCTCGGGGATCTGTCTCTTTCACACCCTTTTCCAACACTTGCCCGGCAGGCCACGTACATTCTGATTGGATTGAACTGGATCTCAGGGTAAGCACTGCACCAGCTGGCAGGCTGACTCAGAGCTGCGGGGCAGGAATGACAGTCCCAGGGAATCTGTGTAATTCAAACCTGAGGCTCAGCTGGCATTAAGCCATTCCCTCCAGTCCATAAATTTCCTCTGCCGCCTCTTGGTGGGTCAGGCATTCCTTCTGGGCCCTGTGCTCTGGAATCATTCCGGTTGCTGCTGTGCTCAGAGGCAGCAGGGGCTATGAAAAAGCAGAGCCGGGTGAAATTTTTCCAGCCCAAGAAGGCTCCTAACCAGCGGAGGATGGAGGGTCTGGGACAGCAGAAGATGGAGCATGATAAGTTTATGAACCAGACGATGACAGGGCTGCCTGAAATAGTAGGGCACTGGAGTTGATCTTCCAGTCGATCCCTTCTGATCCTACATCCCATGACTTGCTTGCTCTGTGTAGCGATGAAGCCCCTCCAGTCCGGTGTCTGGATATTGCACAGTGGTTAAGAGCAAATGCATTTAAAACGGAAAAGGCAGGGGCAGATAACGCTGGCTAGCACCAGGGGCTCTGCAGGGTTTATGTGCGCACCAGAGGGAGGCACTGTGCCGCGTGCTGCAGTACTAAGGACAGATTGGAGCTGGCTTCAGGAGGAGAAGGTGGGGAGGGGGCGGTGAGGAAGGTTCAGGCAGAGATTAAAAAGCGAGAGTTGGTTTTAATCAGTGCTGCTGAGATTAAGTTGGATTAGGGAGAGTTGGTTTGCGAGGGGCTGGGAAGCATTTCTCTCTTCCCCTCCCCCCATCCCCGACATGCAGTTCAAGGGGAAGGCAGCGGGAGGATCCACTGCAGATGCCCAGCCGGTCAGGCAGTGAGTGTCTTGCAGTTAAGGTCAAATCAGGAGAGGTGCTGAGCATGCTGGATAAAGCTCCCCGCTGGGCAGAGGGCCAGCATGAGGCCTAGGCTGGCCCTCTGCATGGCGGGGGTGGAATGTCACCCCAAATGATGCTGCCAGGGGCTCCGCAGAGGCTTGAACCTCTGTGACGCAGGGAGTTGACTCCACTAGGAGGCGCTCAGCACTGCCCATCGCTGATCCCTGGTCAGGCCCTTTTCAAACCTGCCCCTTGAGTCCCATTTAGCCAAAGACCGGAGCTCTCTGGATACGGATGCTGGGCTCCAGCAGGCAGGGGGGTGAGGTTGTAAATCAGGAGATGTGGGTTCTAATCCTACCTCTGCTGTTAGCTTGCTGAGTGACCTCTGGGGGTGGGGGGGAGAAAGAAGCCATTTGCTCTCTTGCTGTGCCTCAGTTTCCCCATGTGGAAAATGACCCTGTGCCCCATCTTTGTACAGTGCTGTGAGATCTGAATGGGGGGCAGTGTTAAGAACAGTCACTCCGGGGAGCAGAGAGCTGCTGTGTGCTTTGTACAAATGGAGAGTGTGGGCCTGAATGTGAGCTCATTGACACCAGGGGGGAAATCCAGTGAAGCCAAGAGCCTTCGCTGGTGTGACTGAGATCAGACTCAGCCCCTTCTGGCCCATTTCAGGCCTGCCGGCTTCCAGTCGCCTTCAATGAGCTTTAACTGCCGGAGTCTTGGAAGTCTGGGCCAGTCCCTCACTTGGTGTAAATCTGCTGCCCACAGGGCCAATTTATACCTGCTAAGGATCTGGCCCCAGCCCCCCCCCGGCTCGCTAATGACATTCATCTTCACACACAGCATTAGCGTTGGCCACCAAGGAAAAAAAATATATTTTTTTTACAGTTAAAAGGATTTTCCCATTTGATCCTGAGGCAGATCCCTTTGGACCCTGAGTCAAATGGATCTATAGCCGGTTGAACTGAGAGATAAGAATATCAGAACGGCCAACCTGGGTCAGACCAATGGTCCATCTAGCTCAATGTCCTGTCTTAGGACAGTGGCTGGTGCCAGGTGCTTCAGAGGGAATGAACAGAACAGGGCAATTATCAAGTGATCCATCTCCTGTCATCCACTCCCAGCTTCTGGCAATCAGAGGTTTAGGGACACCGAGAGCATGGAGTTGTGTCCCTGACCATCTTAGCTAATAGCCATTGATGGACCTATCCCACAAGATTGTACCTAATTCTTTTCCGAACCCACTTATAGTTTTGGACTTCACAACATCCTGTGGCAATGAGTTCCACAGGCTGCCTGTGCGTTGTATGGAGAAATACTTCCTTCTGTTTGCTTGGTTTAAACCTGCTGCCTGTACTTAGCAAGCAGGCAAGGTAAACCGCACGCAGAGGTGGGTTGCTAGGGCAGTTGTAGAAGACAGACGAAGACAGTAGAAGACAGATGTCCTCACTCCTTGGATTGGTATCTATACATTATTCAGCTGGAAAACAGCCCAATGCTCTAAAGGTGGCGGATGGTGCAGAGGGTGGTCTGAGAGGGAAAGCTGGCTCCTGTATATCAGGCTGTCCATAGCCTGTCACTAGGGCTGGAAGAACCTATTATTATTAGTTATTTATTAATTATTTATTTGTCTGACCATAGCGCCTATTTATTTGTCTGACCATAGCGCCTATGAGTCACAGTCATGGACCAGGACCCCATCGTGCTAGGCACGGACTATGGACCCACATTAACAGACATATACATGCATGAAGGTGGATGCCTACACAGACCATATGTTAAGGTTCCTTCCCCACTCTGAACTTTAGGGTACAGATGTGGGGACCTGCATGAGAACCTCTAAGCTTAACTACCAGCTTAGATCTGGTTTTGCTGCCACCACCCAAATTATTTATGAGTTATTTGGGAAACTCTGTTTACCTCCCCCCCAGAATATCTCCCTCCCAAGTACTATAACCCTTCCCTGGGTAGCCTTGAGAGACTTTTCCACCAATTCCTTGGTGAACACTGTTCAAAACCCTTGGATTTGAAAACAAGGAGAAATTAACCATTCCCCCTCCTTTCCCCCCACCAATTCCTGGTGAGTCCAGATCCAACCCCCTTGGATCTTAAAACAAGGAAAAATCAATTAGGTTCTTAAAAAGAAGGCTTTTAATTAAAGAAAGAAAGGTAAAAATCATTTTTGTAAAATCAGGATGGAAATTAACTTTACAGGGTAATCAGATTCAAAGAGCTCAGAGGAACCCCCTCTAGCCTTAGGTTCAAAGTTACAGCAAACAGAGGTAAACACTTTAGCAAAAGGAACATTTACAATTTGAGAAAACAAAGATAAAACTAACACACCTTGCCTGGCTGTTACTTACAAGTTTGAAATATGAGAGACTTGTTCAGAAAGATTTGGAGAGCATGGATTGATGTTTGGTCCCTCTTAGTCCCAAGAGCGAACAACCCCCAAAACAAAGAGCACAAACAAAAGATTTCCCCCACCAAGATTTGAAAGTATCTTGTCCCCTTATTGGTCCTTTGGGTCAGGTGTCAGCCAGGTTACCTGAGCTTCTTAACCCTTTACAGGTAAAAGGATTTTAGTGTCTCTGGCCAGGAGGGATTTTATAGTATTGTATACATGAGGGCTGTTACTCTTCCCTTTATAGTTATGACATCATACATACCTGTGAACATGGTGCAGATGAACATATATGTGTGCACATATGTAAATGCACGCAAAGACGGATGCAAATGAACATCGATGTGCATGGACAGGTACACAAACATGGGGGTGGGCACCAAGGTACATGCACAAACATATATCCACACGTGAATGTTCAGAAAGGAACATAGATGTGCAGACACATGGACAATGTACACAAAATGGATATGTGTGTGTGTGTACACATGACCATGCACACTGGAATATGGATGTTCCTTCACATGCAGGCTCCGACATGTACATTCAGACACGTATGCACATGGACATAAGCATGTGGACATGCACATATATCCAAACCTTTGCTAGTTGCAGGACTCAACCCAGACAAGATGAAACATTAGAATAACTTTTTCTGCCCTGTTCTTGCATTGCCGCTTCCATCTGAGCCAAAATCCCCAAAGCCAAAATCCCACCAGGGAATTTATTCTCCCCAGTTGGAGCAAAGAGCTCCAGAAATCAGGCGTGAATACGAGATGGGACGATGCTTCCCCTGGCATCGCTGGTCCCTGTTTGCAGTCTCAGGGGATACAGAGAAGGAGCCCAGGGTCTCTGATGTTTTTCCGAGCAGAACCCAAATTTGCAAACGTTTCACTCGTCCAGTCGGGGAGCAGACAGTTACCGTGCGACCCAGCTGACCAAACGCTGGAGTCTTTGCGCGTTGCCTGTCTCTCACTCTTCTGAAATGGCCTTTCTATCGACAGAGCCCCTGTGAAATGCAAACTCCGCACCCCTCCTGGGTCCCTTTGAGCTGTCTGCTTCCATTCGACTTGGCCTCCTGGCCCTTCAGCGCATTGTATTTCTTGTCAGGAGAGACGAGGCCAAACCAGCATCCCAAACTCAGCATTTCAGGGGGCTCACGTTCAAATCCCCGTCTCTCTTCGGAGCTGGACCGAACACGGCCCACCCTCAGCTCAGATGGGGCCGGAGTATTACGAGTCGCTGAGATTTACACCTGGTGGGGCTGTCGCGATCACAGGCTGACCTGTGCTTTAGAGTCATTTGGTCTCTCTCAGGGGCTCTGAATCCTTCCTATTTCTCACCCATACAAACACGACGGGCCCGATTGGATTCAGCCCCAGCAAACCTCATCCGCCAGGTTTTGCAGTGACACAGACAGCGCATCGTCTCAGCAAAGCAGGCAGAGCGCAGGTCGAAAGCTAAACAGGCCTATTTGCTTACTGCCACTTAATCTTCCCTTGCAAGCTCCCTTCTGCCCAGTTACCCTCATCTCGCTACTGCAGCCTCTGTGTCTCTTTCTGTGCGTCTCTCAGGCAACCTCTGTGCTCCAGCTGGGAGGTTGCTTCCCAGCCTGGGTAGACACTAAAAATAGCTGCGTGGCCGTGGTGGCTCAGGCCGGCTGCCTGAGGACGTACCCAGGGGCTCAGACCTGGTTGGACTGGGGCGGGTAGGCCATGCTGCTGCAGCCGCACGGCTAGTTTTAGCACGCTCGAGCAGAGCTAGCGCCTCCATCCATCTGCCCTGGGAAGCAGGCTCCCAGCTGCCGTGTAGACACCCCCTCTAGGTTTTCAAAGTCCCTTTGATCCTAGGTTTGGCCTGGAAAGGATAAGCTTTGCCTGCCTAGTGGGCACCACAGTTGGGGCTATTTCCCACTTAATACCTTCCCCGTTGTTTCCCCTTGGTATTGCCTATGGTAGCCCCTTCTCGCTGTTTTGATTCCATTTCCTCCCTTTGATTTGACTCTATGCAGCCAGGCAGGCTAACATCACGCCGGCAAACTGAAGTGTACGTGATATTTATAAGAAATACACACGAAGCCTGCCTTCTCCACTGGGGCCCAGGCTCTCTTGGGGGATCTGAACTGGGGTGTGGATCCAAACCCTGGGATAGCCTCAAAAAACCCAAACTCAGCCCCCCGCCTCACCCTCCTTCCAGTCCAGGTGGGGAAGTAACTGCCCTGGACCAACTCTAGTGGTGGCTATTGTTATTTCTCCATGATGCTCCAGGCTGTGCATGGCTGCCCACAGACACAGAGAAGAACAGGGCCCCTGCCATAAAGAGCCAACAATCTAAGGACTTGATCCCTTAAGGACTCTTAGCTCCCACTAAAGTCAATGGGTATTGAAGGTACTCAGAGAAGATGCCCAGCACCTTTCAGGATCAGGCCTTAAATTAAAGCCCGAACCTGCAGCCCTTACTCAAATGAGCAGCTGAATTGTGGGACGGAGCATTGCAGAATTTGGCCTGGAGAACAGAAAGGACTCACAGCTAGTGGATGCAGCACTGGGAGTCAGGACACCTGGGTTGTTTTCCTACTACTGACCAACTGCATGGCTTTGGGCAAGTCACTTGGCCTTTCTGTGCCTCAGTTTCCCCCCTCTAAACAATAGTGAAAATGATAATGCCTTTGTACGGTGCTTTGAGACCCTCATACGCATGGCCCGATATACGGGCTCATCCTGACTTTAATGGGGGTAAGAAATAGCTGTACTGCTTGGATGTTCTTCAAAGGAAACCGACTTCTATTGCTGCAGCCAGGATGCTCCAGCCTGTTTACTGTAATCACGCCTTTGATGTCAGCATGAAATGGGGCTGCACAGAATTTCGACAGAAACCTTGTTTGGAAAGGAGCAGACTGCACCCGCCCCAGTGTCTAATGGCGCATGAGGTTGGTTCCTCTGTTTACAATGTTTGCTATTGAGATTCCACCCAGTTCATGTTGTTGTTCATTATAATTCAGCCTTCGGTGAGGCCAGTGTGAATTTGCATTATCCAGGAATCCCACCCCTGGGAATCTTTTTATTCCAAGGCAGAAAACAGGGATCCGTTCCTTAGGCGAATTTTTGAAAGTGGATTAAAATAGGGATCTGTTCCTAGGGCTTTCTTCTAGCACAGAGCACGGGGAACTGCCTCCAGGGCTCTCCTAAGACGCAACAAACAGGAGATCTCTTCTGATGCAGTAAACAAGGGAAACGCTGCCAGGGATCTCCTTTGTCACAGTCCAGAGATCTGTTTGTGGGAATTTCTGGTGACACTGCACAGGGATCTATTTGCAGGGGTCAGTTAGGGCAGCATGCAGCCACCCAAAGCACAGGGATCTGTTTG
>NW_020664404.1:921833-928605 GCF_002925995.2 Terrapene triunguis | reverse complement strand
GTCAGTTAGGGCAGCATGCAGCCACCCAAAGCACAGGGATCTGTTTGCAGGGATCTCCTGTGATGCCAGGCTCTTTCGGAGGAAAGATTAGGGCATCGGGCTAGTACTTGGGAGACCCATATTCAACTCCCTGTTCTGCCATAGACGTCCTGCAGGACTCTGTGCCTCGGGTCCCCACCTGTACAATGGGCATAACAGCACTGCCTTGCTCCACAGGTGTGTTGTGTGGATAAAACAACAATGGGGGGGGGGCAGATAAGCACCTAAAATAGACTTGCTGGGCTCTCCTGGGCCCCAGAGCCCAGGTCTTTCCCCCTCCAGTGCCTGGAAGTGGAGAACTTCCCCTTTAAGTTTTCCCCTGGATGCTAGGAAGCGGCTAGTTCCAGTCCCGTTTTTAAAGGGATTTTTATTTTACGTTAATTGGCTTCCTTAAAAAAGAGCGAGCGAGAGAGAAGGGGGATGCTATGGGTTCTGTTTCCATGGAAACTAGCAGCCGTAGGCTGGCCGTGTTGCATGTCACAGAGAGGGAATAATGGCCCGAAAGGTAAACTTGGCATAGGGATGGTTCCTTTGTCGGGGATGTTTGAACAAAGACAAAAGCAGCTGCCAGGATCTCTCTGTCCCTATTTGCATCTTGTACGTGGCACGGCAAGAGGAACCAGATGGGAATAACTGTAGATCTGCAGTCAGCATCAGCGACGCTTTGAACGGCCGCGGCTGACTCTGGATCTGCCCGCCACCTACCCCTGGCTGTCCAGTGACTCCCACCTCCACTGCACATTGATGGACAATCGTCCATCAGTCCCCCATAAGAAGATGTTTGAAGACAGGGTAAGTAAAAATAAGACCCTGCCCCGGGTTTGGCAGGCTGAGATCAGGAGCAAATGGCGACACCCTGTGGGCTAACTGTCCCAAATGACGCCCCAGCGTTGCACAGCTGCGACTGGCGTCTGGGTACCAGCTGGGCACAAAGTCGCTCTTTAACACTTCCAGCAGGCGGCGCTGAAGAGCACTGAGAATGGCAATAAAGGGGCAGGTCAGGCGTTGGGGGGTTGTGACCATCTCTTTGAGCATGCGAGCAGCTCCCCGGCCTACTTCTAAGGCATCTCTGCCCAGGAACCTGATTCTAACACCCTGGACCAAATTCCAAGCTCCTTTACCCAGATGCTGCCCGGTCCTTAGTACTCAGGCAAAACTCCCCCTGCCAGTCACTGAGCATTTTGCCTGGGTACAGCTGGCTGAACAATGGGCTGGTGAATATCTTTGTGATTTGCTGCAGCAAATCAGCTGTGCTGGTAGCTGCAGTGGTTAGAGCGCTGGATTGAGACTCAGATCTAGATGGCCCTGTCATTGGCCTGCCTGGTGACCTGGGGCAAGCCGCTTAGCCACTCCGTGCCTCGGTTTCCCCTTCTGTAAAAAGGGGACAATGATACCGACATCCTTTGTAAAGCGCTTTGAGATCTACTGATGAAGAGTGCTATATAAGTTTGAGATATGGTTTTTTCGTTGTATCTGAGTATCCGGGCAAATGGTCTATTCATTGCCGAACCGGAAACTTTCACGTATTGACAACAAAAATTCTCACCAGAAAGGGTGTCATTCACTATCTTCCTGTTTGAAAAGTTTCAGTCATTCAGTTAGGGAGCAGAGAGGGTTACCATGTGACTTAGGGAGCAACTGGTTGCAAACATCCTCTAGGTAAAAGTCTGTTTGTGAGGACTATTTGGTGGATGCAAAATGATACTGGATTTATTCACAGGAATCCTGATCCATCGGAGAATGGTTCTTGACCAGAAAAACAGGGCTTAAGTCATCCAATAATTTAGTCACCGGGAATAATATAATCCAGCTGTAGAGTTGAGTAAAGATTTTAGGATCTGATGTTTGTTTGCATCATCTGGGATGAGCAGAATGCTGAGCTGTTCTGAGCATATCTACTTATCAGATCAGCGCCTGGACCTGAAATTGCTATGGACCACCTGGCTTTTCTGTCTGATTGTTCCTTACCTTTCATCCACTTTATGTTAAAGTTTTCAGCCCCAATTCACTTAAACACATGCTTCATTTTCAGTCCCACTGAGGTCAACAGGCCCATTCACATACTTAAAGTTAAGTGCTGGGCTCAATCAAGGCCTTGGATGCTAAGATAGTTCAAAAGCGCCAGCCTGACGAGGAGAAAATAGCTAAGAGGAGAAGGAGAAAAAGACCAAATGAAAGGTTAGAGCTGATTGAAAAATGGGAATGAAAATAGTTTGGGGCATTTGAGCTGAAAATTTTTCCCGACGAAATTAGAAATGTCGATGGAAATTTGCAAACTTGAAAAATGTCAATCAGCTGCTTGAAAAAACTGGGGGGAATTGGGAAAATGGGCTTGAATTTTTTCCCCTCGTTTCTTTTTTCGATCAAAGTTTGGCTCAATTCAACTAGTTCCGTTCAGTTTAAAGAAACGAATCAAGAGGCAGAACGCTTTCTTCCATGCATGGGAAAGGTTGCTTGTACGTATCCGCAGCAAGGCCATTTTACTGTCCTCCTTCCAGCCTTCCTCTGCGGCGATACTTATGTGACGGCTGCGATACACTGGGGGCTGAACTGAGGACCTCTAGCACTAAAACCACCAGTTACTAAGGCTTAAGCTAAAGAGCAGCAATGCGCTACAGTTTGCTAGTGATTAGGCAGTGAGTGTGTTGTGACCATTACTTATCCCACGGGGCACTGTCATTTCCTTGTTTCCTTGTGCTCCCCTTGTGTCTATCCAACTGTTGTCTGTCTAGTCTTGCACTCAGATTGGCAGCTTTTCAGACCAGATCTTTGTTGTGTGTCTATACAGCACACAACACAACAGGGCCCTGCTTTCTAGACCCCCAAGACAGCGCAAATTATTGATTACAGATCTAGGTTAGTGCGTAACAAACTATCTTAGCCCTTTGAGTGTGGCCCTCACTTGAGATGACTGGGTTCTGGTCCCAGATCTGCCATAGGACCTTAGCATGTCATTTCTTCTCTCCCTGCCTCCATTTCCCCCTTGGTAAAATGGGGCTAGTAAACACTTTGAGGTGCTTGCTGTAAACTCTTTGAGATCCTTGCTGTTACTATCAGACCAAGTTGCTTTGCTATTAATGCAAACTGTGTTCAATTTCTTATTCTAATCCCTCTCTCCAGAACAGAGGGATAAAGATTCACTTCCTAGTCCCACTGCACTGACCTGGGACTCCTTTCCTACCGATACACTTCCCTACGTCTGCTTCACCAACAGACACTTACGCGGATCACAAACAGCTGCTACTTGCTGTCAGAGAGGGAGCCTCAGAATGCAATTATAGCTCTCAGTCCAAATAAATACAATAGGGTTGCCAGCTCTGCGTAGCCAGATCCCAGTGAGCTCATATGTTTTCATCATGTAACACTGAGAACATAAGGAAGAGGAGGTGTCTTTATCCATCTCATAGCACTCGCAGGCAAAGTAGGAAGGGTTGGATTTTGAAAACCCCGTGCTTTGGTCAGACGCCTAAATGCCATTGTAAATTTGGCGCTAAGTGCTTCTAAAGGCTTTCAGAGGTGCATGCCTTTAGGATCACAGCTGGTCAGGGAGTTTGTTCTCCTACTGTCAGGCCAGATTGAGAGAATACTTACATGATCTGATATTAAACTGAAGCAACGTGTCATCACTTTGCTTCCACAAATACCACCCTCCAAACTGGATTAGGTCTGGAATGGAGGCAGGGCTAGCACCCAGTTCCCTTGATTTTGTAGTCCACATACTACACCACACTTGAGTCCATTGACTAGCTCTGTAGAGTCTTTTGATTGTAAACTCTCTCTCTGGATTTTCTGTCCCATGGGAAATTCCGCAGCTTTGAATTTTGACAAAACCAAACATTTTCTAAAGAGCAAAGATCTTAGGGTTTGATTTTTGTTTGCACCACTCTACAATGAGTGGAATCCTGCGCGGTGCTGAGCCTCTATTGTACTCATCAGATCAGCCCATGGACCTGACATTGCTACAGACCATTTGGCTTTTCTATTGGATTGTTCATTATTGTTTATCCCCCTGGGGTTAAAGTTTTCAGACCCGGCTCACTTAAGCACATGCTTAATTTTCAGTCCCACAGAAGTCAACAGGCCCATTCTGTGGGGGGGGGGGGAGAGAGAATTCATTGGCTGTCCTTTTGTTGAGATAAAATCTAACCACTGCGTTCCAATTCTGAGCTTTTAAAAAACTGTTTTATGATATTCAAAAAACCCCAGTGAATTTCATTTTTGAAATGCCTTTTGGAGCTGTTCCATTCCATAAATGTGGAAACGAGCCATTGGGATGTTATCAAAATGCTTCCTTTCCTTTTTCTCTATGTGAAATTGGATCAAAAAGCAACATGTTTTGGGAGACGTTTAGATGTGGGTGAAACCAACAACAACAGCCTGGTTCAAAACCAAAAGGCTGCGATGAAGCAACAAACAGGGTCAGCTCCACAGCTGGTGTGAATTGATGTAAATGGAGCTTCACTGATTAACACCAGCTGAGGATGTGGCCCGCAAAACCCTCTCATGCCTGCCTCTGAGGAGTGACAAGTGGATGGGAAGGGAAAATGAACACGCTTGTCTTAAGGGTTGTAATATTTTGGCCTCGCAACCAGTAAACTCAGGCCCTCAGCGGCTCTCAACATTCTTTTGGGGGCCCAGACGCCATTGTTTGAATGAAAGGGCAAAGGTGCTATTAGGAGCTGTTTACCCAGTGCAAACGAGGGCATGGAGCGGGGGGATGGGGGGATTAATGAGGGAGGCGGTGCCGAGCAACGTGCAGTCGGCAGAACAAAAGATTCCCTGGGCTGTTTTTTGAACACTGGTATTTTGTGCCTTCGCTGACTGCTCGGTTCGGCCTGCCAAGTCTTATGTTTCCAGTCCCAGGAGGTGCTCGGTGAATTGCACCCACCACATAAAAGATCTCGGCATCTTTATTGTTAACTGAATTTCAGGAGCATCTGCAGGCCCCGTCATGCTGGGCTCTGTATAGACACATCATGAGAGAGTGGTCGTGCCCTGCAGAGTTCTCAGTGGACAATACAGACACAGGGGGCAGGGGAAGGAAGGTTTGTTAGCCCCTCTTTTACAGTGCAGAATGGAGCCACAGAGCACCATTAATCTATAGCAGCAAATGAGGGAAAAAACCCTCCTCCAATGCTCACAGCTGAAGCCTTGCTCAAGCCATAATGGGCCAAATTCGATGGATTTGGCCGAGCATTGGATTTGGTCGATTGTGCCTCGTGCATTCTCTGAAGATGCTGCTCCTGAGTTCCCATCACCTCCGGCCTGGGAGCTCAGATTCCTCCAGGTCCATCAGCGTCCAAACCTCCCTCCTCATCTCAGGCTCTGAAGGAAGGGGCACCTGTCCTGGTCCCCTCACAGGAAGGGCCCCTGCCTTTATGGAAGGTGCTGCTTCTCCTGCCCACAAAGGGAAAGAAGTGAGTATCATGCATTCTGAAGGAATGAGCCATGCGCTCGGCCACTGTGCCCATCCCGTGAGGGGGTAGGGATCTGAGTGCCATCGCTCCCCTGAGAGGAAAGGCATTCACCTGACGGCCAGGTACCCTGAAGGGAGTGTCTGCTCCAAAGCCAGCCCTGCCTCCCCAAAGTGTTCACCCTGGACAGGGGTGCTTGGACAACTGTGCTGAGAGCCACTGAAGCAAACTGCAAACCCTGTGTATGATGGAAATTACTTCAAGCCAGGGGGTGCTGCGGCACCCCCCGTACTCCTAGTTCCAGCACCTATGACCCTGTACACCGCCCCCTTTGCCTTAGGACAGACTGTCCACTGGCTCACCACGTGCATAAGGCCGGGAGAGGTAGCCAGCACAGGGGCCATGCCCCATGCTCAGGGTGTGTGTTCTGCAAAGCCATGGGGCATGGAAAGGGGTAAGAGCAACCCAGGAGCCTGGCAGAAAGAGGGGAGGGGTTGAGAGTGGGGTGGAGGTAAGAGCACTGTGACCCATGGGATGGAAGGGACAAGGAGGTGAGCAAGAGATGGGAGTGAGTGAAAGGGTTAAGGAGGATGCCTGTGAATTATACAGCCCGAGATAAACCGTCTGTCTATCTATCCCATACACATCTATCCTTCTATCCCCATACGCATCTCTTATCTAGCCAGCCATCCCCATATACATCTACCTATCTCCATACACATCTCTCCATCCCCATACCCACATCTATCTATCTAACCATCCCCATACACATCTATCCTATCCCCATACACATCTCTTATCTAGCCATCCATTCCCATATACATCTATCCATATATCCATCCATCCTTATAGACACCTACCTATCTCCATACACATTTCTATGCATCCCCATAGACACCCATCTATCCATCCATCCCCATATACATCAATCTATCCCCATATACATCTACCTATCTCCATACACATCTATCCTACCCCCATACACATCTCTTATCTAACCATCCATCCCCATATATGTCTATCCATCCCTATACACATCTATCTATCCCTACCTATCTCCATTCACATCTATCCATTCCCATACCCACATCTATCTAAACATCCCCATACACATCTATCCTATCCCCATACACATATCCATCCCTCCCCAGATACATCTATCCATCCCTATAGACACCTACCTATTTCCATACACATCTTTCTATACATCCCTGTAGACACCTATCTATCCATCCATCCCCATATACATCTATGCATCCCCATAGAGATCTGTCTATCCATCCATCCCCATATACATCTATCCATCCCCATAGACACCT
>NW_020664404.1:594461-921823 GCF_002925995.2 Terrapene triunguis | reverse complement strand
ATCCCCATAGACACCTATCTATCCATCCATCCCCATATACATCTATCTATCCCCATAGACACCTATCTATCCACCCATCCCCATATGCATCTATCTTTCCTCATATACACCTACCTATCTCCATATACATAGTCTGTTCATCCATCCATCCCCATACACACCTATCTAACCCCATACATACCTATCTAACCCTGCCAAGCTCCAGGCACATCTATCCTTCCCCGTGGCTCCATCTCTCTATCTCGCCGTCCCCATACACACCTCTCTATGTATCCATCCATTGGTTTCTCCATCCCCCCGGATCTATCTGTCCGTCCCTCCCCATCCACACCTCCCCTGCCCCAGCACCCGTGTCTCTCCATCCTCCCCCTCTCCCTCGCTCCGGACTCTGCAGTGCGGGCTGTGTGGGGATGGGGGGGGGGGTGTTGCGTTCCGGGACCGGCGGGTTTGGGAGGGCCGGGGACGAGAGGGTTAAGGGGCTGGCTCGGCGCTGGGCGGGGGCTGAGCGCTGGCCCGGAGTCCCGGCGCTGAGTCCCGCTGGCGGTGGGGCTGGAGGCGGCTCGGAGCTGCGGTCCCGGGCAGGCTCCCCGCAGCAGCAGCAGCAGAAGCGAGCGATGCAGGTAGCGGGGGCCGCCTGGCACCGGGCTGCGGGGGGGCATGGCCCGGCCGGGGAAGGGAGGACTCTCGGGCACCGTGGACAGTTGCCCCTGCCCCCCCCCCCCACGGGTCGGGGAGCGCCCAGGCAGGGGAAGTTGGGTGGGGGGCCAGGGGAGAGGCTGGGTGCAGGGGAGGGGTCCGGGGTTGTGTGTGTGGGGGGGAGGGAGGTGCATCCCCTGCCCCATGCCCAGTGGCGGTGCCCAGGGCGGGGGTCTGCGGAGAGACCCCAGGAAGAGCGTGCCCCTAAAGGCTGCCTTGAGAGAGCCCTGGGGGACAGGGGTGTGGGGGGCAGGATCACCCCCTCCCTCGCTGTGGGGAGAAGCACTGAAACCCTGCCATGGGGCTGGATCCTAGAGGGGCAGGAGTCCAGGGGGGAAGCCCAGGACACTGACCAGGGACAGGATCCCGGGGGCCTCCGACTCCCCTCCTGTCCCATTGCCTCAGCCCCCTCTCCTATCTCCACCCAGCTGCCCACCCCATCCCCTTCCCTTTTCCCCTCCTGACCCACTGCACTTTGACCTTCCCACTTTCTCCCCCTGCCCCGCTCCCTTGTTCCATGCTCCCCCTTCACCCTCCCACCACCACTGATCACTTGCCCCTCTTTACCTCCCCCATGCTCTGAGATCCCCCTTTCCACCCACTCCTCCCCTTTACTCTGACCCGCTCCTGTTCTCCTTCCACTGCATGGACCTTCCCAGGCTCTCTGCAAATCTTGGATCCCCCTCCCTCCATCCCTCTGTTCTCTCTCCAATTCCTATTCCCTTTCTTCCCTGTCCTTACACACCCCACATTCCCACTAGCTGATGGCAGGGCAGCCCTGGGGCCTGATCCCTCTAGTTACCTTCCAGAACAGGGTATTCCCCCACCAGCACCTCTCAGCTCTGGAGAGAGCCTTGTAGGGAGCGGAGGGGAGATGGGTCTCCAGGGCTTGGTCATCCCTTGGCTACTGAGACTTTCCAATGGGTAGGGGAAGAAATCGGTACCCGAGTTGTGGTCTTTGTGCTGTATACCCACCCCCAATGAACTGGGCTCACAGCCCCCCCGCCCCCCCAGCGGATCGAAAAATTTTCATCAAAATGTTGTGGGGGGGGGGGGAGCTTTTGCCCCAAATCATGTTTCACCCCTTCCACCTTATTTTATGTGGGTCACCGAGCAGCCATTGAATGCCCGTCAGTCACTGCTGATCTGGGCTGGCTATGAACTGGTGACCTAACAAGATCGGACTATACAGGGCAATGGATTGTTAGCCACTGATCCCTTCTCACAGGGAGAAGCACGGCTTAACTGCTAGTGGTCTTGCTCATGCTTCGCTATGGTGCTGAAAGGTAGGTCCAATCGGCACTAGCGGTCATACTAGCGGATCAGGTACTGGCGTAGACAAGGATGCTTTGCAGACAACTGGGGTCATTTTCCTAGGTGTCCTCGCTCGTTCCAATGTGGTCCCCCATGCCCGATGATTTGCTGATGAGCCTGTGAGGGAGAGGAGATATATATCTATATCTATATCTATATCTATCTATCTATCTATCTATCTATATAGATTAAAGCATTAATATTAAGATGCTGGGCAGCCCCCTGTGAAATAGGAAGGGGCCTTGTTTTGGGCATGGATCGGCGTCCTGGGGTGTGTGTAACTTTAAGGCCTACAGGTCACCTGACCCTCGTGTTGCTCTATTAAAAGACAGCATCTAGAGACTTTTCCAGCCTTCCAGCTTAGCGGGAGGGTCCTGGTTCTGTTTGTGCCACCTGGAGCCTAACAGCTGGCCGAGAAGCTCAGTCTCTTTCTTGCAGGTAGGGTTGTTCCCCAGCGGGGAGGGAAGCAGCTCCTGAGCTGGGAGCTTTGCCAGTGGAGTTAAAGCTCTCTGCAGCCCGGCACTGTGTGGTTTGCAAGTGATCAGCCCCTGCCCGACTTTGCTCGACCCTCCTGTATTTGCTGAGTGCTGCTGTAACCGCCCCAGCCCCCCCCTCCTGTTTCTAGACAGGGGGCAGCCTCCTGGGGTGATTGTTGGGATCCCACTGAAGATTGGGTGCTCCACTTATTTACCACCCTCCTGGTACTGATCTTCATGCTCCCCCTCCTGCTTGCCCCTCCCCTTCTCTGGGTTACCCCCTCTTCCACTTGCCCTGCCAAGTTTGTATATTACCCCCCCCCCAGTATCTGACTCTACCTTCCCTTTCATTTTCTAGTCAATGTCTCTCCTTTAAATCCTATTCCCCCCCCCGCACCACCACACCCTTTATTCTGCCCTGTCCTTTTTCTCCTTTACTCTGACCCCCCTTGACTTGTTCCCCTCCTACCTCAGATCCTGCAGCCCAGCATGTCTTAGCTCAGCAACCTCCCATTCCTGCAGAACCCTTTGTCCCTTCTCCTCCCCACTTTCACGCTAGTTAGCGATCACTATTGAGCGGGGAATTAACCTGGTTCCCGGTGACTTAAAGTGCAGGTTCCACCCTGTAAAAATCATGCTACAAAAATACCACCTTGGCACTCCCATGGCCTCTGCCCCTGTGTGTATCCGTCAGATCTGCTGGCTTGCGTGATTTAGGGGGTGCTTACACTCTGGCTGAGGTGTCATCCCCAGCATGGGTGGATATATACATGCTCGTTGTGCTCCCGCTAGTGCCTAAAAATAGCCGTGTGCCTGCAGCAGCACTTGGTAGACCTGTTAACTATGCTCCCAAATGAAGAGCCGGACTCTGAGCTGTCCCACTCCAAGGCAGGATGGTAACGGAGGGCGGATCTTTACTACCAGAGACCTTTTGCAAAGGTCTTGACTTCCTGATCCCAGGTTGATCTAACAGGGCTAGCAAACAAGGACTGAGGAGGAGGGGTGTGGACCTGGAATGGGGTTTGAAGCGTGGGTTCAAGCGCCCTAAAATCCCACAGGCTGATTTTGCGGGACGACTTCCAATCGTGGACTGCATCCAAGCTAGCTGTGGAAAACAGGTCCATTTAGGACCTGACCCAGCACTGGAGGTTCTGAATATCCCAAATCTAGTGGTGGGTGGATTTAGGATGCCAGTTCAGATGAATGGTAAACTTTTGAACCACCCACGCTTAGAGGCCGATGGTGCAATTGCCCTGCAAAACCCTGGTGCTCTGCGGGCTGGTTCTAGAAAGGAGCTCGGAGTGGATCTCATGAAGAAATCCCAACCCGACAGTGAATGGGGTTGCAGACCTGCAGCAGAAGGTAGAATGCCGCACCCAGGTGCTAATGCAAAGCCCCTGTGCTCCGTTTCCAACCTCTGTGCTTGCTTTTGACATCCCGGCGGGGCTCCTCCAGAGCGCTTTTAATTTTAGCTCCTGTAATTGCTTTGTCAGTTATGAGTAAACAGCTCCGGTTCCCACCTCCCCTTGCCCCATTCCCTCTCCTGCCCTGATAATAGGCCGGATAGCTGCACGCTGCTGGAGATTTTATGAGCTGTTTAGACATGAAGCAAGCAGGGGCGGTCTGGCACGGTAGGTAGGCAGTGCCAAGTCAGCAGGGTGCCTACCCCAATGAGCAACAGTCCGTGGGCACAAGCTGGTGCAGCAGGATGCAAAACTGGGGGAATGGGGGAGTGTTGGGGGGCAGAATGCATGATGGGACGGGTGGTTTCAGGGGCAGTTTGACATCAAGCGGATTGAGACGTTGTTTTGGAGGTGGAAGAAAGTCAGGAGTGATGGCCAGGTGGAGGGGACGGGGTGGGTAGATGATCTAGGATGAGGTGAAGTCAGGGAATAGCAGATGGTAGTTGTTACAGAGAGGCCTTGCAAGTGCAGAGAAGCTTGGACAGCCTGTGTAAGAAGGGAAACCAGAGCCCTTGGTCCTGGGCAGCGAGAAGCCATAGCCAGCATTGTGGTGGCAGTGATAGAAGTGAGTTCTGGCTCAGTGCAGCCCGTAAGAATCCACCCTCTACCCAGCCGCGCATCCCTGCCCCTTCCTTGGGAAGCAGCGCGTGCTACTTGCTCTCTGCAGGCTTTGGGGAGCTGAAATCTCACAAAGCCTTCCCCAGCCAACTGTATTCACTGAAGCCAGACAAGGAGACACATGCCTGCTTCCAGAACCTCTTCTCCCTAGCCTCAGTTTGCCAGAAGCTGGGAATGGGCGACATCATCACTGGATGATGACCTGTTCTGTTCATTCCCTCTAGCGCACCTGGCATTGGCCACTGTCGGTAGACAGGATACTGGGCTAGATGGACCTTTGGTCTGACCCAGTGTGGCCATTCTTATGATCTACGTTCTCCCCCTTCCCTTAGCAACGACCCTGGGGTCTTACCCCCGGGCCTCACTGCTGCCCTTCCTGTTGTCTGTGCGGTGGAACACTGGATGTTCTGAGGTTCCAAAGCAAATCGCTCCCTTAAGGGAAGGAGATGGGCTGTGGGCAGGGCTTCACTGGCATTCGAGGGGAGCTTCTAGCTCGGAGCAGCACCCCTGGCATACATGAGAGCCAGCGACGGAGTTCATGGTGTCACAAAGCCACCCCTCCCTAGTACTGGATAAAAAGGGGGGGCTAGTCGAGTGCCGAATGCCTCCGGAGACTGGGAGTTCAGGACCGCCCTTGGCAGCTTGTTCCATTGACTAGCAAGGGTCTCCCTTGTATCTGATAGGTGACAGCATGGTGAATTATATTCCCAGTAGGTGCTGGACCCAATGGAGGCCAGCAAAACTCCCCAAATCCCCCATGTATTTCTTTCTCCCTTACTGGCGTTTGCGATTGCTCCCCATTTAGCATTTTCCATGGGGATCTGAGAAGCAGGACCAGTTTGGTTGATGGAAGGAAGAAAGCCGAAAGGACACAGGCTTAAGGCCGCTCAGATGATAAACTGGGGAGGGAAAGTCAGCTGTCTGTCTGGGAGTTGCCTAGCAAACACAGCATGGGCTAGGAGACAGGACTCCTGGGTTCTGTTCCTTGCTTCAGAAAAGAGTTTCTGCGTGGTTAGGACAGGAGAGAGGACTCCTGGTTCTCTTCACAGCTCTGCCACTGATCTGCGGGGTGAGTTTTGTCACTGAAGCTCTGTGCCTCGGTTTCCCCATCTGTATAATGAGGAGAATACCCAGCTTGCAGGAGAGCTGGAAGTTATTAACTAGTTAATGTCGCCAAAGCCCTGGGAGATTCTGTCCCAAGAGGGCTTAGGAGAAGGGCAAAGGATTGGTGAGTTTTGTGTAACATTTAACCTACATTTCCCCTGCTGCGGCTCTGAGCCGATCCCTGCTTGTTCTGTCCTCAGCCACTAATGAGAATAATTGGTCCCTGTCGTCTTTAGAACATCCCTTTATGCATTTCTAGTTCTCCCCATTGCCATTCCTTCTGCAGCGTGGCCCTGCCCAGCTCCTCCAAATCTCTCGTCCTTTGCGCTCTGCTCTGGAATGGCTCCATGTAGCGAGGCGGTCTGGTTCCCTGCCGCCCTGGAGAGGGACGAGCCCCTCTGGCCGCCAAAGTGGGCGGAGCCAGTGGAGCCTGCGCCCGCCCCCCAGAGGTCAAGGCGCAGGACAGGAAGTACAAAAGCCCAACCTCAGAGCTCAGTAGAGACCTGGCCGCCGGAGACGCCAGACGCCTGTGGCCTAGCTCCCGGTGGGGAGACTCCTGCAGTCTGCGACCGACCCGAGGACTGTCCAGACCAGATGAGGCCTGAGGCCGACCAGGCCCCGGAGAAGCAGTTAAGCCTGCCTGTGGCAAGCTACCCAGAGGAGCTGCCAAGCCTGCCGCTCGCTGGGTACCCAGAGGAGCCCATGGTGCTGGATTCCTTGGAGGACACCACCCGGACGCAGGTACCTCTAGAGGGGGAGGTAGGAAGTAGCCTGGGGGCAGCCAACCCTAGTCTGGTTGCAGCAGCCCCAGAGCCGATGTCAGTGTGTTGCAGTCAGGATCCCCACTGACTCAGCAGCAGGTTTTCTGCCGCTGCTAGGTGGCATCTCCCCCTCTCCCAGGCCCTTCGGAGCCAGGGCTTCGGCCTCCTGACCTCATTTGTTTGCTCAGCCCCTGCCTAAGGGCCTGAGCCAAAGACTCTCGACTGCCCCGCCCTGAACTAGGGCCTGGGTCTGTGGAATAGTGCTGTTTGTTGGTCTCTACCATTGCCGCGGCGTGAAACCCCACGGCCAGGCTAGTTCCCCCGAGATAACCCGACGGATGTAGCGAGGCGGTCTGGTTCCCCGCCACCCTGGAGAGGGACGAACCCGGCCGAACCCTTCTACACTCCAGTTCATCATGTGGTACATCATGAATACACCAAGTCATATTAAACAGCTGCCGACTTCCACTCCAGAGGTGGCTGCATTTCAATGGTGAGCAAAGTGAATCCTGGATTGCTTGAGCCAAATTCTCTGAAGCCAATGGAGTTGCACCAGAAAGGAATCTGGCTTTTTGTTGAAGAGCTTTGGAATTTCTGTTCCAACAGGGCCTTACAAATGTACTTGGATGCCAGGGCATGGGTGTAACAAATGCCTGCATCGGTGAGCCGCTGTGCATGAGAACGGCAGACTTGTGACACCCAGCAGAAGTTTAGGAAGTGTGCATTTGTGGTGGACGCTCTTGGGATGTGTCTCCTTTTATCTAGTTCTGACCTGGGTGGTATCTTGCTGGGCCAAGGTTCCCAGGAACAGGTGCACCTGTCAGGTGAAATTAGCCCATGCCTATAAATAATGAACCAGCCAGTAAAGCTGACAACAAAAGAGGAAGCACTGTGCATTATTGATGGGCAGCGATGAGGCGCTCGTCACGTGGAGGAACAGATGCTGCACTGCGGGTGCCATGCGTGGCACAGAGCAGGCCAAATGGGTCATGCCTCCCCCTGCCCAGATTCCCTGTCACTTCTCAACCCTGGTGCAGCAGGAACCTGCTTAAAGCAAGACAAGGGATGGGAAGGTTTGGGAACCATAACCTCAGCAGCCCTGCGGCCACCCCTCTTGTTTGTTTGTTTGCCAGAAGCTGGGAATGGGCGACAGGGGATGGATCACTTGATGATTCCCTGTTCTGTTCATTCCCTCTGGGGCACCTGGCATTGGCCACTGTCGGAAGACAGGACACTGAGCTAGATGGACCTTTGGTCTGACCCAGTGTGGCCGCTCTTACGTTCTCTTCTGGAGGTGAAGCCATGAAAGTCAGTTTCCTCCTCTGTTGTCTCCCCCACCTACCACTTAGCAGGCAATTGATGGCCCAGTTGTTGGGGCCCCGTAAAATCATCAGTCAGGCTAGGCAGAGGGTCCCATGAGCAGTCTGCGATGGGGTCAGTAGATGGAAGAGCGCTCGCTCAGACTGGATCCAGACTGATTCCTCTCAAGTCTGCCCAGTGCTGGGACTTGACTGGTACCAAACCACCTCTCTTCTAGCCCAACAGCTGCTCTGACTCTGGTGTCCCTTTGCGTCTTGTTCCCTGCCCGATCCCTCCAGGCCTTACTTGGTTGATGGGCGCTCTCCTGCAAGAAAGACTTTAGCTTTTCCTTCCGCTCCGTGTGTGCACAAATCCACCCCCCAAAACTTGCCAGCCATAGAATCTCACCCCCTGGCTCAGCTGCGCGGGGGGGGGGGGGGGGCGGATGGGGACACGACGACCATCTGCCAGGAGTGGTGATTCAGCAGCTGCAATGTGTCAACATCTCACCAGCTCTCAGAAACCTGAGCTGCTCCTCCCCCTCCCCCCCCCATTGGTGCACGTCTCTGGTTTTCTCCACTGCAGATGGTGTATTGGGTGTGATGTGTGGCGCCTGGTCCACCTAGAAAACAGCTTGACGTGTAGAAAGGAAGCGCTGGGGAGATGGCTACGGACCAAGATAAGGGACTTCCTTCCGGCTCCTGACTCTGCCCCAGCATGGGCTCACTGGGCTTGAATCAGTGGCACAGTCATGAAGAAGACACTTAGGAGTCCTGAGTCCCAAATCCCCTCTTCTGAATTCTATTCGACCCTCTGCGCTGGGACACGTCTTAGCCGTTATCCCAGGCTCTCAGATTCACCTGTTGGCTTCGCTACCTTTGCTCTCTTCTCCGAGCCTGGGATGCCCCGATGTCTTTTTGGCAGGAGCCCGTGGGGTGAATCCCAGGAAACCTGTTAGCGTCCCGCCTCTCTGGCAGCCGAGCCCACAGCCCTCTAGGGACACACTGGTGAATTTGTTGTGAGCCACCAGCCTAAGCGAGCCTGACTTTGCTTAGCTGGAAAAATCCGTAATTTAAAAATAAAATCCAGCTTGTCACGTTTGTAGTTATGACGTGCTTTAAAAAATGTGACTCTGCAGCCATCTGTCTGCAGCTGGCTCCGAACTACTCAAATCACTTTGGTAACACAGAGCCCCTTTGGTCTGAATCAGGCATCGCATCCCATTGCAGCTAGCCTGCTGGGATCCAGGACGCACGTTCTGTGCAGCGCGGCAGCTTGTCTGCCAGCAGGGTGACTAGAACGGTATAGAGACGTGCTGGGGTGCGAGTGGGAGCTGGCTGAATCTCCCCACTTCGGTGGCTTGGCTTTCTTAACTCTGCCGGTGCCTGTGTCCGTTGGGAGGGGTTCTGTGCCGGCGGTGAGCCAGGCTGGTGGGAATGACTGATGGGATAAGTGGCACATGCTTGGCAGCTGCTTCCCTACCAGCTGGGCGTCTCCCCTGGCATCTTGGGCCAATCACACTGAACTACTCAGACTAGGAAAAGCTGAAGGAGGAGGCAAGTCCAGGTGCTGTTCCAGCTGGAGCTTAGAGAGGCTGCTGCCTCCACACAAGCTCCTGTACTGTGATCTTTGCACCATCCTGATGCCCCCAGAAGTCAAAGGCATTTTGCTGGAGTGCTGGGTTGCAGCCAGAGGGAGGGGACAGAGGCTGGGGGAAGGAGCGAGCAGGGTTGCTTTAAAGCCCTATTCACATGGAAGTGCAGGGTGTGGATGGAAGCCACCCAGGCTCCAAATTGCCCTGAGGACAGGTAACTGCAATCCAAACTCTGCCCTTTCCTGAAAGTGTCGTACCCACTCGTGTGGCTGATATGCCCGGCATGGTGGCCTGGCAGCAGAACCACTTGCAAAGGGCTCACACGGCCTAAGGTGAGACCATGCGAACGTGAGGCGAGGTCCTAGGGCTTGATCGGCTAAAGCCAGCCCCTGGCTCTCTGCCTGGCGTGAAGCCACGAACAACTGAATGGCCTGACTCAAGAGACAGTCCTCATTACTGTCAGACTGAATTTCAGACAGCAGTGGGAGATCAATATTTCCAGAGAGGGAGTGAAATCTAGTGGCTCAGAGCAGGGAATTGGGAGTTCCTTGCTCTTCCACTGATGTCCTGGGATGTCTCAGGCAAGGGACTTACCTAAGAGCTTTTGGCCTGCCTCCATTTTGGACATCTGAAGTGTAGCAAGCTGGGTCCCCAGAGCAGTGGATGCTTTGGAAAATATTAGCCTTGCGCTCTGTGCCTCAGTTTCCCCCTCAGTAAAACCAGTATAACGGTACCTGTCTACCTTCCTTTGCACAGGGACGTTGGCTGGCTAATCAATGCTTACCAAGGTCTCTGAGCTCCGTTGATGGCAGACGCGATTGATATGCCCTTATCACTTCCAGGCAGCCCCCCCGTACCGAAGCATTGTCGCATCGCCTTGCATGCAATGAAAAGAGAGGCTGGCTCTGACGGACGGACGGATTGAGGTCGGTTCTCTTTTTAGTGGGAGCTGGAATAAAAACATCAATTATTCAGCAGAGACGCAGCTCTGTTATCTTTACAGATGCGCTCCTCGGAGTTTAGAAACCGCAATCTGGGCACCTGCTGAGTGGCGGGTTATGCCAGCCTGAACTCCTTACATGTGTTTCTAAGTGCCCATCATTGTGGTATTTGGGCACTAGGCAAATGGCAGCACCTTCCATCAGAAGAACTCAGTGTTCATAAAACACTTCAGATGTCCCGACCTGCCAGTGAAGTAGGGTTGTAAGTACCATCCTGGCTTCACAGAGGGGAAACTGAGGCACAAAGACTAAGGAACCGGCTCAAGGCTACCCTGAGTGTGTGTCAGCATCAGGATCGGACCTTGGTGCGCCTGGTTGCCAGTCCAGCACTCTCAACTCCAGGCCACCCCTTTCTTAGCCCTGGTCTACACTACAAGGTTAGGTCGAATTTAGCAGTGTTAGATCGATTTAACCCTGCACCCGTCCACACGACGAAGCCATTTTTGTCGACTTAAAGGGCTCTTAAAATCGATTTCTGTACTCCTCCCTGACGAGGGGATTAGCGCTGTAATCGACCTTGCTGGGTCGAATTTGGGGTAGTGTGGATGCAATTCGACGGTATTGGTCTCCGGGAGCTATCCCAGAGTGCTCCATTGTGACCGCTATGGACAGCACTCTCAACTCAGATGCACTGGCCAGGTAGACAGGAAAAGCCCTGCGAACTTTTGAATTTCATTTCCTGTTTGGCCAGCGTGGCGAGCTGTCACACCGAAGCCTGGCCAGTCATGAAACTGGTTTTCAAAGCCTCTGTGATGCGCAGCGCGCCTCGGTGTGCTCTTCTAATCGCAAACAGCCTAGTCAGCAAACAGCGCCAGCGAGATTTTAAACGTCCAAAGGCACATTCTACTACCATTCTGCACTTGCTCAGCCTATAGCTGAACTGCTCTTACTACTGTCCAGGCTTCATGAGCTATGGGAGCAAGGGGTAGGCTGGGGTAGGTGCGATCGCTTGATGCTACCGACTGGGAGAGCAGCCTGAGGCAGAAGCCTCCAGCTCGCATGATATTCCAGGCAGGACTGAATCTCCATTAGACGAAACTTAAAGAAGAGAATGACCTGGAGTCTCTCCCATTTATGTCCAGGTGCCCCCAACCGACCTCACTGAGGCTGGCCAGGAGCACCCACGTCTGCCCAGGCGCCCCCGACCAACCTAACCGAGGTCGGCCAGGAGCACCCACGGGACGACGACGGTTAGCAGTCGTATTGCACCGTCTGCCGTCCGCAAGGCAAGGCAAGGGGATGCTGCTGTGTAGCACTGCAGTACCGCGTCTGCCAGCAGCACCCAGGAGACATACGGTGACAGTGAGCTGAGCGGGCTCCATGCTTGCCGTGGTATGTCATCTGCACGGGTAACCCAGGAAAAAAGGCGAGAAACGATTTTTTGCCGTTGCTTTCATGGAGGGAGGGAGGGAGGCCTGACGACATGTACCCAGAACGACCCGCGACAATGTTTTTGCCCCATCAGGCATTGGGAGCTCAACCAGAATTCCCATGGGCGGCGGAGACTGCGGGAACTGTGGGATAGCTACCCACAGTGCAACGCTCCAGAAGTCAACGCTAGCCTCGGTACTGTGGACACACACCGCCGACTTAATGCGCTTAGTGGGGACACACACAATCGACTGTATCAAATCGATTTCTAAAAAATCGACTTCTATAAAATCGACCTAATTTCGTAGTGTAGACATACCCCTAGGAAAGAGGAAGAGGCCGGGCCTTAGGAAGCCATTATGTCCTCACTTCCGCTCCCCGTGGCAGCATCTCTTCAGAACCGCCCCTGCAGGCAGGCTAAAGTGGGGTGGAAGGGTGTGTGTGTGTGTTGGGATGAGAGCGGGGGTTGGGAGGGGGGTCCAAAAGCTATGGGGACTGGGAATGCACCCGTAATGGTCCTGGCCCGAGGCAGAATGCTCTGGGGAAGTTTTCGTGCAGTGTGGCACGGGGCAGGGAGGGCTGGAGATAAGGGATGGGGATGGCCAGAGGTTTTTCGGTTTCCTGGGCATCTGCTGAAACCATTCTCCTGCTGGCACTGTGGGCTCGAGAGCCGCCTCCTCTGCAGCTCCTGCCCTGCTCCCCGATCATCGCATCTGATCGCCGTCTGCTGCTGGTCTCCGACCCCAGTGAGGGGCAGCTTCCCCTGCCAACCCCTGAGGCTCCCACTCCACAGGCAGAGTGCCTCAGTCCCTGTACGGCCCACGCTGCTCCCCAGTCACTGCACGAGCTGCTTCCCAACCTGCCCGTGACCTGCTCTGCCTGACCTCATGGACCTGGGCCACACCCTGCCCTCTGCTATCCTGCTAAAGCCAGCGGGGGCATAGAGGAGGGCAGAATTGGAGGCCTGCTTGTGCCAGCTTCCCTGCTTGCTCGCACAAGTCTCTGCATCGCCCCTTGCTGCTCCCAGTGCAAGAGCCGCCTCCTCTGCATCTCCTGCCTGGAGCGGCTCCGCTGCAAGGTGTGCCCCTGCTTTGGGGTCCCCGGTGAGGCTTCGGGGTGCAGAATGGCTGGGGTGCAAATCCACCCCCACCATGTCCCTGCCTGCTCATGCTGCACCTCTGCTCTGCTCCCCCCACTTCCCCGAATGCCTCTTGTGCTTAGGGGTGGTGCAGGGACAGGGGCATGTCTGCAGACAGGCCTTGTACCTGCTTTGTGGGCTGGCATGGAGGGGCCACAGGCTGATGTTGTCTTAGCTCCACAGTGCCCTCTCCCCCTGCTCTTGTGTTGATTAACTCGGGGGGATTGTCACATCCTCTTGGCATGAGAGAGGATGCCCGGCATGAAGATGCAGCGTATGAGTGTGAACAGCAGTTATTAGAGATGGGGTCTGAACCCCAGGGTCAAACATGTCCCCCTGACTCTGGGGGCGATCAGCGCTCTGGGACTTGGACCCAGCTCTGCTGGAAGCTGTCCTGCATTGATACCTCCATGGCTATCAGGCCAGTGCCTAGCCATGCCCACCTGGGTGGGGCACCATAAGGGGTAATTGCAGGTGGTGAGTAGGAACCTGGTTGCCTATGTGACCTCCCCGTCTGTGGGCGATGACCTGGGCTGTGTTCCACTGCAGGACGAGACCAAGGAGACGGACGGGAGCCTGCTGGGCGACCCAGGTCACACTCCCCCAGGGAAGAAGGGGCACGTGAAGTGGCAGAAGCCGCGGCTCACGCGCAAGGCGCTGCTGAACTGCTGTCTGGTGAAACGGATCCTCTCCCGCGCGGCGCCCCAGGGATCAGGTAACGAGCACGGAACCGGGGGCTGGGCTGGGACCTGGGTTGTCTCCGTTTGGTGTCAGGTTCTGGATAAGGGTCTGGGAATCTCTCCCCTCCAGACCAGCTACACGGAGAACTTCCCAAGCCTGTAAAGTTCCACCTGGGACCAGCCTACCCAGGTGAGGGAGGGTGGGGAATGGGAATCCATCTGCTTCCATATCTGTGCCAGCGCTGCCAATCCCCCATACGCTGGCAGAGCACACTCCCTTTTGTGCCTGGCCCCATCCGACCAGTCTCCCTGGAGCAGCCCTGCTGAGATGCTCCTGCCCTGGAAGTGGGGATGGGGGGGGGGGTCAGTCTCTTATCCACCTCCAGTCCAGGCCGGTCATAATCCTGCGTAATCCCCGGCTCCTTCCTAGAACATCGCTCTGAGGATTAATGCCACACTGGAGCGGGAGCAGCTGTCGAGATCCAGAACAGTCTGAACTTAAAATCCCCTACGTGGAGTTCTGTGCAGCATCCCATCAGCCGATTCTCATTGTGTCCCCAGCATGGCCCCCTCCCTCCATCCCTCCCCTGCTGTCCCATCCGATTGGCTGCTGAGGAGCAGCATAATAAAGCCTTATGAACACTACAGACCCTCCATCACAGGGGTCTGGGGAGAGCCGGCCTTTGCCTGGAAGGCCCCTCCCTCTCCCAGCCTATTTTGACGTCATCCCACACTTTCAGCCTGGGTCACCGTGACGGTTTCCCAGGTTCCTGTATGGAACGTGCTGCTGGGGTTTCTTTCAGTGGCTTGGGACTCGGGGTATATTGTGCCCTTTGTGGAAATGGTGGCCCCCCCAGAAGAAGGTCCCGTGCCGCTTCTGGAGAGATCCGCTTCTTCCCCCTCCTCCCCCAACTTCCCCCAGCCCTGCTGCCTCCTAGCTGTGACAGGTGTCAGCGATGCAGCGTGGTAGCCACGCGCTGCCCAGCGGGATCAGAAGGTGACTTGTCTCCAGCTTCATCCCTGCTGATGGAAGCAGCTTCAGGCTGGCCCATGAGCAAAGTGTCCCCGGCCCCCGCCCTCAGAAGCACAGGGCCCCAAGCAGTTGCTTGTACTTGGAGGCTTCCCTGTAGGTCCCTTCTGGCTGTGCTCTGGCCTGTGCATCTGCTCGGGGGATGACGTGTGTCTGCTCTAACCCAGCGTCGTTACCTGGTTCCATGGGAGCTTTGGTCATGCCAGGCGTACGTCTGGAGCTGCAGAAGTGGGCTCGTGAGTGTGTGTGGGGGCAACTCCCTCTGGTCAGCAGTGATAGATCTGTAGCTATTCCAGGGTTAATGTTGCAGCCGAATCACCCGACTGAGGAAGTCAAGATCTGGAATTCACTTCTAGTGTAAAAGAAATCTGGGGCTGGGAATAGGTGTGATCACCCCGGAGTCTGAATTCTGGGGTGGATGGGATCCAGCTGCTGGCTAATTCTTCTGTCTCCCCCGCCCTGGAAACCACTGCAATAACCCACCTGCACCGGAGAACTTGCTTCCTGACTCAAGCAGAGCAAGGCTTTCCCTTCTCCTGAGAGGCAGGAGAACAGCTCTGCCTATGGAGCTCTGCTTCCCTCTGCAGGTAGCCTGCGTGCTCTGCAGCATGGAGAGATTCATTCCCGCTACCGCTCTGCAAGCTATAGGCTGGATGCAAGTGTGTGTGCCTGTGGCTCACTGCCAGCGGAGTGGGGAGGGACGTTTGCTGGTTTGCCAAGGGCAGAAGAACCCCTACGGTTCCCCTGTTCATGGCTCATGGTCCAAAACAAGTACTTGGCTTGTCTTAGCTTCATCCGTCTCCCAGACGTTACTGGGAGACGCTGGAATGTCTTCCTCTGCTGGTGTGAGGCTGTGATTAGATGCTAGGAGGTCAGGTGTGAATGCATGTGCTGCTTGGCTAACCTCTAATCAGACAGTATCTCAATAGATAAACTCTAGCCGGATCCAAGCCTGTCCACCCCCCTCCATAACTTAACACCACAGCTGCGTTCCTGAGGAACCATCTCATCACAAGGGGAAGTCCTGAGCCTGTGTAAATAATGTCCCTTTTGCAGGGTCAATGTGCAGGGACTGAACCCTGGATCTAAAACCATGAGCTGCTACTGCCGGAAGCAAAGGACCAGATCCTTTAGCTCAGTGGTTTTCAACCTGTGGTCCGCAGAACCCTGGGGGTCTGCAGACTATGCCTAAGATTTCAAAGGGGTCAGCACCTCCAGTTGAAGTTTTTTAGGGCTCCACAAATGAGAGGCCGAAAAGCACTGCTTTAGCTCATTAGTAGCAAACTCCTCGATAGAGCAGGGTGGAAAATAGCTTTTCTGTCCCATGGCAATGTTTGAGAGGGGTTTTTTTGGGCGGGGGGACAAATTCCTATCTGGATTTTGAATTCTTGAAAATCTGTCCCATTAGGGACAGTTGGATTGAGTCAATTGAAGTGTTCTGGTTTTGATTTTGAGGTTTATCAACTTTTTTTTACTAGAAATTAGCTAAAATTTCAAAATGAAAAGCCATTTGGAACCAAAAAACGAACTTTTTTTTGGTTTAAAAAAATGGCAAAATGGGGCTTTCAACAACGTTGAAACTTTCCTCCCCCCTCCCCTCCAGCAAATTTGCCACAATGGCCTCTTTCCTACAGAATTTTGCTTTTGACAAACACATTTTCCAACACCAAAAAAAGTTGGTCAAAAAAATTCCTTTCCCATTGTACTCCTAAGCCCCCATGTCATGTAGGCACTAATGGGAACCAAGAGCCAGGCTGATATCAACGTGGGTTACGGGGGCATTTTCCCAGCAGCTGGAACTCACTGCCACGAACCTCTGACCTGTGCAAAACAGGCCTCCCCAGCTTAGCTTCACCCCAAGAGAGGGTGCAGGGCAGGCAGAGACCCTCCCTGCAATCGGGAGTGTAAAACCCCACTGCTGTAACTGGGACCGCTTGTCTGAGTGTGAATGAGGGCCCAAGATGCAGGATAACAGGGAATCAGGCTGCTTGTCACCAGCATCAACAGAGAGGCCTAGAACTGAATGGGCCATAGGGACTGAACTTTTCTCTTTCCTTAATCCTCCTGGTCAAGGCAGAGGCACATGGCACATCTCCCGTGCCCTGTTAATGCAGTATCTGTTCTGTGGGAGGCAGTGGCCTCTAGCAGACAGCGCACCAGACTGGGAGTCAGGAGACCTGTGTTCAGTTCCCAGCTCTGCCCCGACCTGCTGGGTGACCTTAGGCACTGCTCCTCTGTGACTCAGTTTCCCCCTCCCAATGTCTGTCTGATCATGAGCTCTTTGGGGCAGGGAGTGTCTTAAGGGCTATGAGCATGTACAGCACCCAGCACAATGTGGCCCTGATCTCCTGGGATACAAAGAATTGTCTGCAGGGGGCATGAGCTGGTAACTCGCTAACTAAGCAGTGCCCAGTGGTTGGAGGTAGAAGCTAGATGAATTAAAAGTGTCTGCTTAATTTCCACTCTGAACAATGAGGGTAATTAACCACTGTAAACAGCTTACTAAGGGTTGTGGTGGATTCTCTGACTGGCCATTTTAAAGCCAAGAGTGAAAGTTTTTCTCAAAGTTCTGCTCTGGTTCAGACAGGAATGAACTGGGGGGTGTCCTATAGCCTGTGCCATCCAGAAGGTCCTATTAGATCTCAGTGGTCCCATCTGGCCTTGGAATCAGTGAATACATCCCCTTCCAAGGGCAGGGGCTGAAATCTCTTAGGCAGCGGTTCTCAAACTTCTGTACTGGTGACCCCTTTCACATAGCAAGGCTCTGAGTGCCACCCCCTCAGCAGGGTTTAGGGTGGAGGCTGACAGCTCACGACCCCCCATGTAATCACCTCACGACCCCCCGAGGGGTCCTGACCCCCAGTTTGAGAACCCCTGCTCTTAGCTGTAAAACCTCCACTGCTGGCTGTCTGCAGTTCATCCAAATGAGCCAGGCAGGAGTGAACCCTAGAGCAGCTGCCACCATGGGGTGCCGGGTGCGAGGATGTGTCCAGCTAAGGCACTGGGGGAGCAGGCTGCAGTGAAGGAAGTGGCAGAGGACAGGTTGGGTCAAGGCCTTGGCTACAGTCTCTCACAGCCGCCCTCTTGGCCAACGTGGGATTGAACCGACCGGGGGACCTCCAGAGTTAAAGGCTTGAGCTGAAGAGCAAAGGCTCCAAGGATGGGGGGCAGTCAGTCAGATCCTCTGCGGATTAGCACAGAGGGGGGCCTGTGCCGCGCTCGGCACTGCTAGGAAGTGATGCCTCAGCCCTGCCACAAGGGCTGGGGGTCCAATTACACCGAGAGAGGCAGGAATTGTCCAGCACTCAGCACCGTTATTAATACCTTGCTGGTATTCTGGGCACCGCGCTGCCACACGGGGAGTTGTCTTTGCCCAGTGAAGGTCAGGAAAGCAGAAGGGGTGCAGGAGCCTGAGACCTGGTGGGAGGGGGGAGGAGCTGATCCCCCCCTCCCTTGAGTGGGGAGCCCCTTGGCCCCACTGGCTTCCAGTGGAGATGGGAAGGGGGAAGGGCCCAATTCTGTGCGGTGAGGGGAGCCTTTGGTTCCCACTGAGCTGTGCACGCCCTTCCTGGGAACCACTGCATCCTGGGGAGGTTCTGATCCAGGTAGCCTGGGTGCCCAGTCCCAGATGCTTGCTTGGTGGGCATGCAGCCTCGTCTGGGCAGTGGGGATGTCTCATTGCTCAGGGCAAACTTCCCCACTCCGCTAAGGGTCGGGTCGGGCCCGGCCAGGGGGATGGGCACAGATGTGGAGATCAGGGGGGCTTTGATGCAGGCGAAATATGGGAGAGGGGGAAGTGCCACCAGGGACGTGGACTGACCTCTCCTGCCCCCGGCCTTGCTTAAAAACAAGGTCGCCACATCTGCCTGGAACACGCGAACCACAGGGTCCTGCTAACATGTCCTCATGCAGTGCCCTGGAGGATTTAGAGCACAGGACTGGGAATCAGGACTCCTGGGTTCTATTCCCTGCTTGCTGCTGACTTCCTGTACACCGTGAGCAAGTCCCTCCCTCTGCCTCACTTTCCCTGTCTGTAAAATGGGGATGATGCCCCCTTCTTAAAGAGCTTTGAGATGCTCAGGAAGAAGTTGCATTGGCATTGATGGGTGTTGTCCAGGCCCCTCTGGCCAAATGCCTGCATTCCCTAATGCCCGTTGGGACAGGGTCTGTTAGGCCAGAAGGTTCTGCTGTGGTGAGGAATAAAACATCTAGACCAGGAGATCCCCGTCCTGATTCAGTGGGGACAAGGGGTACTTAGTACACTGGAGGAGCAGGGATTTGCAATGCAGTGGCGGAGCATGTTGGTAACCTTGCATTGGAGAGAAGGTCAGAGCTGCACAGCTGTGTCTCCTGCCTCTCTGCTGGCTGGATGTTTAAACAGGAGATAAGCCCTAATATCAGGGCAGTGACTGCAGAGGGTCCTGTAGCTCAAGGGGTAGGGAGCTGTGGCTTTGGATTAGAAGGCTGTGAGGTCTATCTTGCCTAAGGAGTGGAGGCCATGGTTGTGGGGACAGCTGATGACCAGAGAATCATGAGCGCCTCTCCTGAAGCAAAATGAAAAGTCAGAAGCAAATTGTCCAGCTGTTGATGAGGCTTTGAGAGATGTCCCTGGCCCGGGGAGCGGCAGGGACTCTGGGGCATTTGAGACAAAGGGACAGATGTGCACAAAGAGAATTGCAAAGCACTCAGGGTGGCTAGGGTTAATGTGTAAGGCAAGCATTCTCCTCTGCTCCCAGGGGATGGTGGGTTGAGCTGGAGTTCTTGAGGTACGCAGATCCTTGGCGGAAGGCAATCTGAAATTCAGGGACTCAACGCGGTTTTGGACAGAAAAGGCTGAACCAGCACAGGACGACACTGCCTTAAACTTACTAAAATCCAGGGACTAGGGAGTAATAACTGTACCATGGTGGGAGGGGGGAGAGGAGAAAGCAGGTGATACTCAGAGGACGGGGAGCTTTGGGACTCCTGAATTCAGAAGGAGAAGAATGACGTTGTGCCCTTCTGGCATTGCTGGGTGTTTGCCAGAGGGGCCTGGACAAGCGCCTATATTCCCGAACACCCTGTGGAAGGTGGAGAAATACCTTGCGCTCAGCTAGAGAAAATACAACTTTGCAAGAGATTCCAGCACGGAGCGGGAGGAGAGACCCAGAGAGGCAGAGGAAGAGTCAGAGCAGGTGGAGTGGGAGAGAAGGTCAGTGCAGCGGAGAGCAGCAGAAAAGCACTTACCTTAAGGAAACCCAGACAACTTGGCCCAGCAAGCCAGGGCAGGGCGAGCGGAAGGGGTGTGGGGCAGCGCTCAGGTCTACTGGAGCGAGACAGGATGCCCCCGAAAGAGGCCAAAGAAGCCACCACCTCGGTGCGCTTCCTGGAAGCGCGCCTTGAGATCTGGGACTACAGCTGCAAGAAACATCTGGGCAATTTGATCAGCTACTTCTTCCGCTTCATCTCCGGGAACCTGTCCCGAGGTAAGACGTGCAGCAGGGGGCTCCCTGCACCCCCGGCTGCGAGGCATTTGGAGGGAGCAGTCAGTGTGGGCCAATGGTGTTTTGGTGGCTTGTAGTAGGGGGATGAGGGAGCTGAGTGTGGCTGGGAGCCAGGGAATCTGGAGTTTGAATCCTGCCTCTGACCTATTTGGGCCTCTTGCTGTGCCTCAGTTTCCCCATATATAAAATGGTGGTAAAAGGCTCCCTCCCAAGCGGGTGGTCAGGGTTAATGTTTGCACAGTGTGTTGAATAGATAGAATGCTGGGTACGTGCAGAATGTCCAGTGCGGGGAGAGATGAAGAAACTGAGGGCTGTGTTCAGAAGATGCATGGAGCTCCCTGCAGGGCTAGATGTGGGGGGAGGGATAGCTCAGTGGTTTGAGCATTGGGTTGCTAAACCCAGGGTTGTGAGTTCAATCCTTGAGGGGGCCATTTGGGGATTTAGTTGGGGATTGGTCTTGCTTTGAGCAGGGGGTTGGACTAGATACCTCCTGAGGTCCTTTCCAACCCTATGATTCTATATGAGGGGCAGCCAGCAATGGGAGGAGTAAGGAAAGGGGGAACCGCCATATGGGGAAAGGGATGGAGCTGGGGATGTGACTGGCATGGTGAGGAAGGGACAGGGACAGGAGAGGAGTGGGATTCTTGGTTTGGAGAATGGACAGGTGTAAGGCTTAGGTGGTTGCTTAACCAGGTAATTCCATCCACCCGCCCTTCATTGCTCTGTCTGAGCTGGATGGAGTCTCGTTGGGTTCCAGAGGATCTTTTCCAATAGCCAAGGGGCTACTAGATGGGAGGTTCTTTCCCCCATTAAGCAACCGAGATGCCCAGGAGCAAGGACGCCTTTCTGAGAGGCAGGGCCCTGGTATGAGCACCCATCCTTGGGGAAATACCTGTGATACTGGGAGCCACCGTGTGGAATGGCCAGACATGGAAGCAGGAACTATGGTTGCAGATCCAGCTTGGTGGCATTAGACAGCCAGGAAAGGGAGAGCGACTGCTGGATTTCATGGGCCAGGTTAGGTTTCCCAAGTGGTTGGGATGGGGCCACTTGACAGTGGGTCTCCCAAGTTGACAAGATGAGTCTCCCCAATGATCGGGGTCATGCTGGTTGGGCTCGGTTTTCTATGAGGCTGGGGAGGAGGCCTGGACAGGTTTCCTCGTCTCTCTAATCTCCCCATCACGGCAGCCCATAGATTCCTGGTTGCTGGGAACTCCCCGGATGAGAGGACCAGCTCCGAGACGGACATTCCTGGCTAACCAAACCACCTCTCCCATGAAGGAGGATTGAGAGAGCAGGGAGACTTCAGCCACGGGCTGCTTGATTGACTCTATTACTGTCCGTTCTTCCAACATTTGCTGGAGGAGGCCGATTCTCTTGTTAAACACCAAACCCAGCGCTGCTGTTAATTAATTGGAATCGGGCACAGACAGCCGCCTGGCTCCAGAGATTATCAGCTAACTCAATCAAGCAGCCGGCTGGAGCATGCTCACTCCTTGCTCTTCATTTGGGCAGAGCACGATCTCCCGTCCTTTGGAACCAGGGAATCCATCAGCCCTGCTCCGGGGATCGCTGTAATCACCTTGCGTAGCAGGGCAATGCCACCTCAAAGAGTTGCTTCTATCACTGCAGCTATTCAGAGAGGATTCTAGTCACCCCTAGATTTAGCAAGGAGCGGGCGGTATTCCCAGGGTGATTTCTCCAAGCATGGAGACTAAGGGCTTTGAGGCATCTTCTAGTCTCACACCTGTCTGGGACTTTCTAGAGGGGGGTTTAAAGTTGCAAGAAGGGAATGTAACCTTTGGTGTGGGTGTATTATGAGCTTCCTTCTGTGCCTGATTCCAAGAGGATATGAGTCTGTTACAGCCCCAGCTAGGGAGCTGTAGCTCAAACAAGCAGCTCCAGCTTTTAGCCCTGGCTGTCCCTGGTTCAGTTCCCAATGTGTTTGGCCTTCATGTGGCCTCATCTTAAGCTGCATGCTTAGGTCAGTGTAGGGTTCCAAAGAAGGGTTCGTGGCAGGCTGGCTAGACTTTGTTGTGGTGGGGTTTTGTAATTGACTTTTAAGCTCAGGAAGGAACACAGGGGGCAGGATCACGGGTGGAGGAAGAGGAGGGCAGTGAAGAACTGTCAAACTGCAAACGAAATTGCATGAAAGCAGCATCGGAATTCCAATTCAGGGCGGGCTTTGTCACGGCTCTCGGGGCGATGGTGGTAGAGAGGAAGGGTGGTTTTGTGGCTAAGGCATGGGCCTGGGATCGTTCAATTCCAGCTGTGTCCCAAGACTACCTCTGTCTCCTCAGTGTCACTCTGTGCCTCAGTTTCCCCATCAGTGAAATGGGTATAGTAATCCTAGCAGGGTGTTCCAGAAGGATAAATTCATGAATGGTGTGTGAGGGATGCATATTCTATTGACAAACATCATAGAGAAGCCACCAAAGAGACTCCTGTGGATGCAGTGTAAAGCCACAGTCCTTGATTTTTGTGGTCTTTAAAACCCTTGTTTTTGTAAGCGTCTAACACTGTTTTGTGGCCAAACTCCATCAGGGGAAATTACCCCTGAAGAATGAACTGGATTTTGCTGTACTTTGTCTTAAACTGTTATACAGAGTTGCTGGGCACTGTTAAACAGCTGCTGTGTTTCGCTCCAGAAGTAGCTGCCTATCAGTGATTTGAGGCAGGGGAATGGTGAGCCATATACCTTACCTATCTCACAGGGATGCTGTACGGGTGAATTATTTAGGGGCTGATTCTGCAATCCTTACAGGGACTAGTCAGTACAATCTCAAGAGACCTGCCAAACCAGAGAGGCTACTCAATAGTAATTGCTACTCAATGTAAAAGCAGCAGAATTGGGTCCTTTTGGCTTGTAAAGTGCCTTTGAAATGCTAAGATAAGAGGCACTGATCAGCTGACACACGCTTTGGCTAACGTTTCTCTGTGTTGGGAGCTCTATGCTAGAAAACACAGGACACGCGGCCTGGATGGTGAAAAATCAGGGACGGAAATATATTCTTGCTGTACTCTTGCAATGTACATAACCAAATATTCTCCCTGCTGAGCAAGTAAGTGGTGCACCTCCCTCCAGCTGCGACTGAGCCAATGCTCCCAGCCTGGTACTGGAACTGTCATCTTCTAGATGAGAGATGATGTCCTGACTTTTTGTGGGTCTAACACACCCCATCACACTTCTCAGGAGAAATGGGTTGTTAACAGCGATGTCTTGGTCAAGCACTAATTATCTCCTGCCTGCCCAAAACTCTGTGTGTAGCTTAGTTGAAGTTTTTTTTCAATCCGCCTGAAAATCTGATGTCATGCACTGCTCCATCCTGTTAAACAGTGGCCATGCCCCACCCCAGAAGTGGCTGCATTTCAGCAGTGCATGATTGAAAGCATTATATAACTAAATTAATTCTCATAATACTCTAATAAATTGTCCCTATTTAGAGAAAAAGAGAAATCCTGAACAGTTATTAGTCAGTATGTTCTGTGCATTAAATATTTCATTTTTAATATATTTTAAGCAGTTTTTCCCCAAATTAGAAACACTTTACACTCTTAGGTGTAATATAATGATCCAATACTTAGAGTAGATAACAAGGTTTTCAATCTATCATTGTTAATGCATGTATTATTTAGTGTGTGTGTATAATTCCATTCACTGCTGTCTATTGGTTTGTCTAAAACTGTGCATCCTAGACCCCATACTGCTAATGGCGATTCTCCTTTAGCTCAAGTGTTAGTTGCATGTGCTTTCAGAGCAGGAGCCTGTGTGTTCTAGCCCTTGCTGTGAAGTTTGAGGTGGCCATGGGGGACCAGCATAATAAGAACTAAGACGGCTCATTTTAACATAAAATTCAGCCTGTTGATTGTGGAGCTGAGCCTTTGAAGTTGGGATCTGGGGCTGACCACATCTGCCTGGGCCCTGTTTCCAATCCCATCACTGCTTTATGCTCTGATTCTGGTTATCCCTTTGCTTAGCCAGTGTGGTTGTTAAGCTCTGTACACAGAGGTATTAACCTCAGTGAGATGCCTTGTCCTGATCTTATTGAATTCAGAGCCTCTTTTGCCCTTGAGTAATGGGATCACGACCAGCAAAATGGACACGTTTCACAAGTTTAATAGTGTTAGAAATGCTATTAAGAGCCCAAGCCTGCAGTACTTACTCAGGCAGAGCTCCCATTAACCCCCATGGGGGCACTGCCTTCACGAGGACTGCAGGATTGGTCCCGAAATGAGAGATTTCTGAAAGTTTTCATTTCCATTTCTTTGTGTGAAACAGCAAACAGCACAAACCACTGGCGCCAATTGCTCTGACAGGTCCTGTTATAACACGTTGTGTTGTCCTTTATGTGCACCAGCTACTAGAAGGTAACAGCCTACTACTGCTGCCAGCCATTGGAGTTCCTACTTTAGCTCAAGTGGCAGAGGGTCGTATTGCAAGCTATGGGTTAGATCTCCGCTAATAACCAGAGGTCCTTATATAGTCAGTTTCAGCAGAGAAGCTGAGAGCTTGATGGGCTGTGGAGATCCAACGCCCCTCCTATTGCTACACCTGGTATTTCACGGTGAAGCTGGTTGGGGTAGCTTACGGTGCTGCTGCTGTCTGTACTTGTTTTCTTTCACCAGCACCAAATTAATGTTAAACTCATAGAAGTGAAAATGAAGGTGTGCATTGGGGGGTGGGGGAGGGAAAGAGACACACCTGGAGTAGATGATCAAAAGACACAAAAATAGACAAGAAGGGAGCCTAATTTTGGAAGTTATTTTCCATTGCCAGAGCCTCTCCGTAGCTGCATCAGAAACCCTATGCCACTTACGTGCTGCTATATAGGCTGTGGAAAAAATAACATTTCAGACCCATGAACCTCCAGGGACTGCACTGAAAAGCCAGAGCTACTGTCTACTTAGATCTCTCCAGGTTGGTGTTTTTAAGCACAAGTAACTTTTCCAGTTTAATTGAGTCCACCTGAAAATTCAGATTCCACATGGATTCACTGACAGTTGCTAGACAGTCTCTGTACTCCGAGCGCTGCATGTTAGGCAGAGATGATCAAACCGATGAGATGCACAGAGTCCCTTTGCAGCTCTGATTCTGCCTTTATCTTTGCCAGTGGCTGCTGGTGGGTTGACAGCCCCATGTTTTCTGGGAGCTGTTTGAAAACAACAAAATCCATCCCCCGATCCTAAATATAGTCTCCGCTTACTTCCTCAAGTGAGAACTCCTTGGCTCTTGTTTATATGATCTGTGCGCTCTAGATCTGCATCCAGAGCATAGAACATTAGTGACTTGCAGATTTCTGTGGCTATATAAGACCTCACGTTTGTTACGCTGCTGCATGCCAGGGCCACTCACAGCTTCAAGGTGACAGCGGTGGTAGAACTCTAACCCGTCCGCTCCTAAAGCACAGCCCCCTAGGGCTAGAAGTAATGGAGGCTCCCCATTTACAGTATAGGGCCTATGACACACAGATGAGCAGCTCTGATTTCGTCCAGTAGAGGGCAGAGCTGCACATACAAACTAGTCAGCATGTAGTGAAACTTAGTGTCTGATGTGCCCTGGCTATATGGCTCAGAAATTATCAGTAGAAGGAGAGCAACTAAAAATAGAAGTAAAACACTTGTGGTCCAAAAATGAATGAATATCTGTTTCTTCTAATATAACCAGGCAGTGCTTATGGAGAAGGCATCTTTAGTTAATTACCAATGTAGAACCCAATCATGCAAGTTCCTTAAATATACAGTTGAGCCATTTGTGGAGAGAGAGGCTATAAGGAAGCAAAGTACCTTACAAGATCTCATCCTTGAATTCCAGATTTCCTGGCAGTGAGATCTGCCCGGCTGTTACATAAATCTCCCCAGGGAAGCAATGGATGCTCAATCAGTAGAGGCATTTGCAGGCAGACTGGACAAAATGCTAGTACTGTTTGGGGTGGAGTTAGATGGGACTTAATAGGTCTTTGTTCCTGACTTATACCGGAGTCAGGAAAGAATCAAACCCAGCCAGCCAAAGGCCCATATGCCAATCTTAACCCCTCTCTCTGGCCTCAGTCTAACAGTGTTTTGTGGGTTGAACTCCCAGGATATGTGCGATAAGGGGTTAATATGTGATTGATAGCTGTTCTAAGTATGTTAGGCATGAGTGTGTGAAGTATTATAGGCGCTTAAACGGCAGCTGATTGACTTGTTAGATTTTTATAACAATTGGTCAGAGCTGGCTGAAAAATGGGAAGTATTTATTTTCTCTTGAAAATTGTCAAAATCCCAAACTGTTTCTCTCTCTTTGAAAAATTTCCCCATCCAAACAAAAAATGTTCAGTTCTTTGTTTTTATCTCCCCCCCCTCAACCTTTTTCTTCCCCCCTCCCCCTTTTTCCACCAGGAGGCACAACCAAAAGTGACTGGAAACAAATGACTTTCTTTTGATGGGGAGAGAGAAATAGTCTCTTCCCCCCGCCCCACCCAAAAAAAAAAAAAAAAAAAAACCCCATGAATCTCTTCTGAACATTTTCATGTAGCTCAAAAAGTCACTTTTGGTGGCGGTGGGAGCGGGTCAAAAACGTTTTGGCAAAATTTTCACCTGCTCTCTACCTTTTTTTTAAGACCTCTATTAATCTTGTGTTTATAAACAGCTTAGAAAGGGTTAAGGGGACCTTTAATATAAAGGGTGATTGTATGCAATGGCCATCTCCCCAGTGACTGCAACAATGAAGAGGCGACATTATTGCCCCCTGCAATAACTGCATCTGTTCTTGGAGCACATCGAGGTGGATTTAGT
This sequence comes from Terrapene triunguis, assembly GCF_002925995.2. Classification (NCBI taxonomy): domain Eukaryota; kingdom Metazoa; phylum Chordata; order Testudines; family Emydidae; genus Terrapene; species Terrapene triunguis. The sequence goes on along the minus strand of NW_020664404.1, from coordinate 895,021 downwards.
CTGACCCTCTCTCTCTCTCTCCCCACCCCTGTGCTGATGTTGCATAAAAAGCAAGGCATGGTGGGGTTAGGAAGTAACATTAATTGTGGGGAAAGCAGGGGGTTGTCCCATATACAGAGCTGGAAATAAAGCCTCTTAGCTCTGCAGTAGCATTTTTCCTCCCTGGATCTTAAAGTGCCCTTGTGGGCCAATATCATTAAGTGCGGCCTAGTGGATCGAACACCACCAGACTGAACCTCAGGAGACCTGAGTTATAGAACAACTTTGCCCTGGCCTGCTGGGTGACCAGTCTCAGTCCAGCTCTGTGCCTCAGTTTCCCCATCTATAAAATGGAGATGATACTGCCCTGAGATGGCTCTACTGATTCATAGAATATCAGGGTTGGAAGGGACCTCAGGAGCCTAAACCTCCCCCACTGCAACTTGAGACCGTTACTCCTTGAAAACAGCTAGGTCATAGCAGAGGCCCAAAGTGAGGACACAAACCTGGGATTTGGGAGGGCTGTGCGGTGCAGGTATCTTTGTCTGCCCCCTGAGAGCCAGCCTCTATTTTCGTGTCCTGGCAGCATCTCGGCCCTACTAAAGCTCTGTCAGCTCCTGGTATAAGACCTCTCCCAGCCTGGGGGCAGGGCGTTCCAGGGGAAGGACAAACTGCTGCCGAGTTTAGTGCACCAATTTAATTCAAGCCCATCCTGGCAAGCTCCAGGCAGGCTCTGGTGTGCGGAGAAGGGGCAGTAATTGTCATGAGTCATCCACAGGGGTGACTCATCTACTGTTATTCTAAAGCTGGAGAGGGGGGTGGCGTGTGAACACCGAAACAAACATGGTTATTGAGTCTTTATGCTTGGTTAGGGAACAACTCCTTCTCCCCCCTCCCCGCCCCCCAGTCGACTTTGCAAGGAGTATGCAGGAAGGAGTGGTTATAGCACGGTGTGGTGGCTGGATACTCGGGAGACCTGGGTTTTATTTCTGGTTCTCACACTGGCCTCCTGTGTGACCTTAGGCAAAAGTCCCTTCCCTTCTCTGTGCCTCAGTTTCCCCTCCCACCCTTGGCCTGTCTCATCTCTGCAAAACTCTTCTGTGCAGACATGCCTCCTGTGTGTGTGTACAGCGCCTAGCGCAGTGGGCTGACTGGCTCGGCCCTGCTGTGATATAAATAACAGAACAGCAGGGAACCTGTTGTAGTAGATCCCTCGCAGTCCTGTGCTCCTGGGTCTATTGTAAATTCCAGCTCCGGGAGGGTGTTTGCTTCATATTCAGAAGAGGGGGATTGGGGGTCAGGACTCCTGGGTTCCCACCAGGGGGCCAAGAGTCAGGATTCCTGGGCTCAATTCCTGACTCTGCCACTGACTCACTACTTGACTTTGGGCAAGTCGCTCCCCTGCTTCTCTGTGCCTCAGTTTCCCAAGTGCAAAGTATCAGCCTATTCCCACCCTCAGTAACTGATGGCTTGGGGTCAGACTCCCTTTGCTTCCTGTCCTGGCGTTGGGCGTGGGATAGATGGTGCTCTGGGGAACGTGGCAGCCAGCAAAGGCAGACCCCAGCTTCGGGGCCCACACTGGAAATGGCTGCACGGGGGAGCAATCCACGGTCGCTGGTGGGATGCTCCGAGCGAGCTCTGAGGCCAGCCTTGGGCCTCTCCTTGCTGCAGCAGCCAACTCTGGTGTCAGAGCCCCACTGGGACCTTGCTGATTGCATGAGGAAGAAGTGACCCAAATGACAGACACAGCCAGTGTCAGTGGAGCGGAAAAATGCAAGGGAAGCAGGAAAGCTTTCCCCTTCCTCCCAGCGTCTCTCAGAGCATGCCTGGAGTTGCTCCTTGCAGGAATGGAAGGGGACGTGCCAGGGTGAGACGGGGCAGCTTAACAGGGACCTGAGGCTGGGGAACAAGGGGCATCAGGGCAGCCCTAGGGAAATAGGGTCCATAACGGGTGAGGTCAGCAATGGGGTGTTTTCCCAGGGTGGGGGCAACTAGCAGATGGGGCTATGCAATGGAGTGGCTGCAGCTCTGGGGGCTTGAAGCCCGTGTAACCAGGGTACCTGTGCAGGAACTCTGGGCTGGGGACCTACTGACACCACTGCATGCTGAGCCTGGGTCTTTGGGGCCCAGGCTTGTGGTCTCGGTGTTTTAAGCCCATGCTGCATTGTAAACCTGGGCTGGGGCTTGAGCTGTGTCCACACTACAGACAGACGGGGCTTGGACCTTGGTCTCAGTAGCACTTGGGCTCTGACCCACCTCCCTAGCGGTGTCCTGGCTGACCCGAGTCAGACTGATTTGTCTGGACAGAAGGTGCAGCTTGGGCTCAAAACTGAGACCGAACCCAGGCTTGGTGGGCCATGTAGACGTATCTTGTGGGATTACCACCGTGCTGAAGGCTTGAAGCTCATCCCCTTCAGAGTCCGTACTTAGTCCATGACTGTGGCGGGGCACAGCTGCTTGTCTCGGGAATTAGCTCTTCCAGCCCAGAGCGCCCTCTGCAGGCCAGTATCTTGCCTGCCGCTGGCCCCCATGTCCCTCCCAGACCCTGGTGCCCCTTTATTTTAGGGAGCTGCCCCCAGCAGCAACCCACAATCTGGGTCTCCCCAGCCAGAGGAACCCCCAACTCCCTATCCCCACCTCACCTCAGTGGCTACTGCCAGTCTCCATTTAGCCCCCGCTCCCTGGGACAGACAGCAGTCTGTATACCACTCATCATCAGCAACGGGGGTTAGACCTGCTGCCTCTGCCTATATCTGGGCTGCCCCTCTGCAGCCCCAGTACCTTTTTGTGGGTCCTTAGCTTGGCCTGCGGCCTGGGGCTTTGCTGGGCTGGAGTTCCCCAGCTCCCTCTACCCGTCCCCAACACTGCTCCACCCTAGGTACCCTCCTCAGCTTCCCAGGCAGCCAGGTCCTTCTCTCTCTAGGGAGCTAGAGAGAGTGTCTCTCCTCTCAGTCGCTGGCTCTCAGCCCTCTTATAGGGCCAGCTGTGGTCTGATTGGGGCGTGGCCCCACCTGTGGCTGCTTCCCCCAATCCGCCTGGCTTTTCTCCTCCACAGCCCTCTCCAGGGCTGCTTTAACCCCTTCCGGGCCGGAGCGGGGTGACCAGCCCGCTACAATGCCCCAGCGTGATGCTACGAGGCACTGTGCTGCAGGAGCTGGCTGGGCAGGTTAAACCGGTGCTGCCTTCTCCCACTGCCCTGTAGCCCCCACTTCTCCTAGCTCAGCAGAGCGGGTGCAGAGAGACCAAAAGGCGGGGGCCTGGGTCTGTCTGATCTGTCCCTGGTATTGGTGATTCGGCAGAGCCATCTGAGGCAGCATTGAGCTTAGGCGCTACGTGGTGGTGTCTCGCCATCTACTGGGCAGATGTAAAACAGAGCTCTTCCTTGCTTGGCACGAAAGCTCCCCTAGCACCAGGCTGGCTGCTGTTTGCAGCATTGAGGGGGTATTTTTTACCCCTTATGTCCTGGCTAAATTCAGCTACCTTCCTTCCCCTTGAATTGCCCCAGCTGTTCCCTGACACTTCCCCTTCCTTACTTTTCCATTGCTCCGATACACAGCTGCCCTGGTCCACTTCAGAGGTGGCCGCATTGCAGCAGCTGAAGTGATTCCCAAACAGTTTGTGCATGGCTTTTGGGAGCCCTGGGGCTGAGGGGAGCTGTGCTGGAAAGGCCATTTGATATTCGTATTGACTTTCCCTGGCTCCATGGGGGTTTACAGCAGAAGGTTCGCACCTTTCAACGGGGAGCTTTGTCTCTGCTGAGGGCATGGGGAAGCGAGTCCCTTCATTGGCCCTGCTGTAATTGCAACCAGCACTGCAAGATCTGATGTCTCCTTGTGGGACAAGGAGTCCTCTCCAATTCTGGCTAATGCCGCGCAGCCAGCTGGTTGCTTCCAGACTGGCAACAGGTGTGGTAGGAGGCAGCTGAGGTCTTGAATAACGGACTGGCCTATGTGTGGAGCAGTGCATATGAATGCATCGCTAGTGCCGCTGTCTCTTCTGAGCCCAGCAGGAAGAGAAGCAGCTGCCCCCTCTCCCCTGTGCCAGAAGGACCAGCCTGCCCGGGCTTGAGAAGAGGGTGGGGGGATAGGAGGGGAGCTGAGAGCTATGGAATTAACTGGGTGGAGTTTTTCCTCTTCTCCTGTCTTCCACCCGCCCCCCCCCCCCCCACTCCTGTTCATCTTCTGCTCTGAAACTAAACTGCAGGCCAGCCTGTGTCCTAATGCAACCCCAGGAGCAGGTGTTAAATGCAACCCCAGGAGCAGGTGTCACATCAGTTGGCTTGATCTCGAACCCGTGCAAAGACTCCCGTTGACTTCAGAAGGCATCCGGTCAAGCCCCAAGTCCCCTGCAGCCCGTGGCTACGCTCTGCTCAGGTCGCCACCTAATGGCTGCAGCCTAAAGAAAAGAGACGCCCCACTACTGCTAATGGAGCATCAGGCCTGTGGTTCTGGAGACGAAAGCCGTGAGGTCTAGCCCCCCTGCTGGCTAAAGTCCTCTGCTGGGGAAGGATGAGGAAAAGGCAAGTGGAGTGTCCCCGTCTCCATCCATGTAAAGGCTTCCAGGGAAGCTGGGTAGGGGTATGCCGAGGGAACCGTGCCTTAGTGAGACTTGGATGCTGCATCCTGGACCGGGACTGAGCAACGAACACACAGGTCAAAGAAACCTCATGGCCGTATACTGGGGGCAGCAGGGCTCCTGCTGTGTGGGAGCGAGGTGGCTTGCAGTCCAGGCTGGCCGACTGAATTGCAGGGTTCCCCCTCTGTTTGACAGGACAAGGCCGTGACGTTGCTTCCCTGCTCCCATCTCAGTGAGCGGGGGGATCAGGCCAACTTGCAGGCACTGGAATCACATTCGTAAGCCACTCCTGCGTTTGGGGAGACCCAGCCAGTTCCATCTCTGCATGCGATGGGGCTTCTTCACCGTCCTAGGCTCACCTGCCCCTGGCCGACACCTGCGAGCTCACACCACGGAGGCGGAGAGCCCTTCTCACTCCGGGGCTTTGAAGCTGGTTTATGGTGATCACCTGCCCCCAGGGATGTTGGGAGCCATGAGATGGAATTCAGTCTCCGCAGAGGCCCCGCCCCAGCTGTGTATAGTACCGTCCGTGGGAGAGCTGGGCCGTACGGGTTAACATGGGCTCCAGAGGGAGAGGATGGGAAGTAGCTGGCTATGGCGGGTGAAGTGAAATAAGTCAGCTGATGTGTCCTCCGCCCGCGGTGCCCAGCTCCTGCGAGGGGTAGGCCGCTCCTGTGTGCGGGGCCGGACGCTGCTGCCTGCCCCAGGGCGAGCTGAGTCAAACGGCTCGTGCGAGGCAATTCTGGAGCAGGACTGGGCAGGGTAGCTTGTATCAGAGTCCTGAAGTACCAGCTGCCCGGCTCCTTCCTTCTCCGTGCACAGCCAGCCCCCAGCTATCCCATAGATCTCTTCAGGACAGCGCTTGGGCGGGCAGCGGCTCAGATCCCTATCTCTCTCCTGAGGCGTTCCCAGTGCTAACGGTCTATTTTCCAGCTAGCATCTTCCCTACAGCACCCCTCGTTTAAGGCTTGCTGGTGGCTCCCCAGCTCCACCTGACAGATAGTCTATTGAGATCCCTCTGGCCACCACGTCCTTTTCTAGACCCTCATGCTACTGACTGGCCATTAGAAATATCCTGGACTATTCAAAGGATGCCATAAATTAGAGCAGCCCTGGGGTTGCTCTAATTTTTGTCAGGGATTGTTTTGAGTGGCCCAGAAATCCAATGACACTACAGTGGCTTACAACTATCTCTGTCCCAACTCCCGCTGGGCCGTGCCTTCAGGAGACACCAGTGAAGAATCTCAACCAGAAAGTCCTGGGTTCAATTGCTACTTCTGCCACCGGTCCATTATGTGGCCTTGAGGAAGCGCCTTCCTCTCCCTCCATCCCCGTGTCCCCATCTGTAAACCAGCGATAACGGTGTGAATCCCTGGGTGAAATGGCCTCTAGCGGGTCTGCGGAGCGCTGGTGCTGTCACAGTGAGAGACGGCCCTCGGCAGCTGCAGACCTATTCCAGCACTTACCGTTCTCTGCGCACAGCTGGCAGAAATCCCTTGCACTGCTGCCTATGCCAGTGCCTCCCTGGTGATTGCAAGGCATTGCACCAGTGTGATTGAGAGCGAGCTTCCAGCTCCGTGTGAAGGCAGCCTGCTATTGCGCACAGACGTGGGGGTTAAGCCTCCTGCAGCAGCTGCTGTTCTTGTTCCTGGCCGGTATTTTGTCTTGCTTTCTATGCCGTTAACTCTGCCCCAGAGTGGGCCCCCTCTTGCAAGGGGCTAAGGGGGGATAGCTCAGTGGTTTGAGCATTGGCCTGCTAAACCCAGGGTTGTGAGTTCAATCCTTGAGGGGGCCACTTAGGGCTCTGGGGCAAAAATCTGTCTGGGGATTGGTCCTGCTTTGAGCAGGGGGTTGGACTAGATATCTCCTGAGGTCCCTTCCAACCCTGCTATTCTATGATTCTAAGCACACTCAGCTGCTCCAGGAGCAATCAGCCCTTTGCAGGGTAGAGGGAAGGGCCACATGGCAGAGTTCATCATTGCTATAAAGCATGGGATTGAGAGGATACAAGGAAAGCTGTCAGACCCCACCTAGCCCATGCCCTGGGACTCCTCTATTGTAGGGACTTATCTCAACCTTTCTGTATTGATTCTTGCCACACCCCTGTACAACAGGGCAGGGCTGTTTTCCGATTTTTCAGAAGAGAAACTGAGGCCCCGAGAGGCTGAGTGAGTGGCCCAGAATCACCCAGGGAGTCAGTGCGAGAGCAGGGGACTGAATGTGGGTCTAGGCTGGTGCCCTAAGATCTGACCACCCTGCCTCTCTCAGGGGAGGACTGTCCCCTACAGCTCACTTTCTGGTGTTCTCGTCCAGTGTAGATTTAAAAGTCTCAAGTAATGAGGCTCCTACCCCCTCCCCTGGGGAGATGATTCCTCAGCCTGTTAGATCTCGCTTCTCAGAGACCTTTCCACGTGTTCAGGGGAACCTCCTCTGGTTAATTTCTTCCCATCCCTGGTTCATAACTGCACTGGCACTGGCAGCTTCTCAGGGCAAGAAGGATGGATGTGTTCTCCTGTTGAGTGTCAGTGTGATCTTTCTCAGGGGCTGTTGGCTGGCTCCTAGCACACCTTTCCAGGTCAGTTTCACCCACCTGCTTTTGGAACACACCATCCCCTGGTAGGGCAACTCTGCTGCAGAGCTATAGAAGTTTCTCTCTCTCTCCAAAGCAGGGCTCATGATGTCAGGAAAACAGGGTTTTCCTGGGCGGATTGGCATTTCTGCCTGAAATGCATGGAAAGGAAAGAGAGTCCATGCTCTCCTGGGAACGGTTGCCAGATCTCAGCTTGTGTTTTTAGTGCGGATTCAGGCGGGAGCTTACGTCTGGACTGGCTGATACGTCCCTACTTGGGAGACTGGGCGGCTGTCTCTGCATTTCAGAGTTGGCCCAAACCTGAAACTATTAGCTGTTATGACATTTATATGACAGCCATGCTGTAAAGAGGGGGGTCTGTCCCTGAATAACAGCCAGCCCTGAGAATCGGGTGCAGCTGAGGAAGGGACAGGGGCTTCTCTCTAAGCAGCTGGCAGAATGGAAGACTGGCAGAAGCCGCAGGACTGGGAAGTCGGTCCCCTGGGAGAGGAGACAGTGGGAACCTGCTGGGGGAAAAGGGTCCAGCGTGGTGCTTACTGAAAGAACAAGGCAAAATCCTGCAGGAGGGACTGAGAGGCGAAGGGGGAAAATCCCCTTGAAGCTGTAGCCCAGGGTGGGCTGAGGAACTGTTTGTTGATGTAAGCAGAGTCAGGATGAGCTCTACCCTGACATCTGGTGGTGAATTATGGCGAGTGTGGAAAAGAACTCCAGGGGCGGATCTCGTTTGCATAGGCACACCCACACGCCTAGCATGAGCCCACAGCAACCAAAAGTGGTTACTTTGGCTGGTTTGGGATCCCCAGTTTCTCTGTTATTGGGGCAGGAAGAATAAAGTTTTGTTACCCTGATTCTGTGAATCAAGGCCAGTGGAACTGTTGTATGACAGAAGGACTGAGTGAATCCGTCACCATTACCTAAGTAGCATTTGCTTGTCAAGGGGCATGGGTTACAAAACCCAGTGAATTGAGAGAGGTTGGGGGCAGGTATTGGTACCTGGTGGTGTGGGGCCCCTGCGTGAGCCTGAAACACCAATTGCACCTCCTCCTCTCTCCACTGTTGAATGTCAGAGCTAACTTTGATTCCCTTAGGAGTCTAGTTACAGGCTGCTGAGCTGAGTTCACTTTGGGCCACTAGTGCACCAGCACTGGGGCTCCCCTACTATGAGCTGAAATCACTATGAGCTGAAATCACTATGAGCTGAAGTTACTAAGAGCTGAGATCACTGAGGCTGTGTTAACTAGTGGGGGAGCCTGAATTGCTAAGCGGCTGGCGGAGCAGTTTGCGGGGACGGCTGGAGGAGCAGCTAGCCAAGTGGAGCCTCGCGGGGACGGTTGGAGCAGAGCGGAGCTGAGCGGCTCACAGGTCGGTGAGCGGAGCAGAGCAGCTGGAGGAGCAGCTGGCAGAGCGGAGCCTTGCGGGGACGGTCGGAGCGGAGTGGAGCCGGGCGGCTCACAGGTCGGTGAGCGGAGCAGAGCAGAGCAGTTCGTGGGACGGCAGGAGCGGCTCACGGGACAGCAGGTGGAGTGGAGCGGCTCGTGGTGAAGGCTGCGGTGGAACCCCACGGAGAGGCGGCCGGTTGGTCTCGGATCACGTAAGGTGCCCCTTAACACCCTGCGCCCCTCCCCCCTGAACTCTGGGGCTGCACTGACCAGGGACAGAGACTTTGGGGGGTTGTTGGACTTTTGGGACTTTGGTGATTCTTGGGTTGCTGGACCCGAGAGACTTTGGGGTTGTTGGACTTTTGGGACTTTGGTTGCGGGTTTCAAGAACCAACGGGAAAGGACACGGCCCAATTTGCTGGGGTGGGTCTTCGCTCATGGTTTGGCCTATGAACTCTAGTTGTGGTGTTTTCCCAATTTAATGCTATGTCGTTTACCTCATGTTATTAAACATTTTTCTGCTACAACGAGGCTCTGTGCTTGCGAGAGGGGAAGTATTGCCTCTTCGAGGCGCCCAGGGGTGTGTAAGATTTTCCCAGGTCACTGGGTGGGGGCTCGAGCTGGTTCTGTGTCACGCTGTTGGGAAGGGACCCCTATGTACTGAACCCGGCCCTTGCTGCTATCACTTGGCCTGGCAGAAGGGTTACATTTGGAAAACCTAACTGCCTGGAAAGAGACTCTGGCTGTGGCCGTGGTCTAGGTACAAGCCAGCACTTCACACGCATCTCGAAGCCTCAAGCAGATCTGGGTCCTGTTGCGCTAGGCCCTGTACGAAGCCACATGGGCGATCGGCACTTAGCTGTCCCTGACTTTCGACGGCTGGTGTGCCCCTACCTGCTTTGATGGCCCTATGAAGAGCTCTCCCTGCCAACTTCCCCACAGTGAGTGGGTCCCTGCCCCACCACCGTTGTCAGTCCATTGACAATGGAAAAGCCGGATCTAGCCACGTTCCCGACCCAATTTCTCAGTTCAAAGAAGCCTGGCTGAGTTTCAGATCTGCCCCCAAACTCTTGGGTCTATCCACATGCACTTGGTCTTCCCCCTCCCTCTGCGCCGGGAACCCCAAGTCCTTGTGCTCATGCATCTTTCAGGAGATGAGCTGACAGCGTCTCGGTTCATAGCTGGCTGGCGAAGCAGCAGCGAGATGGATGGCTCTGAAAAGTGCAAACTTGAAGGAAACTTCAACCATACCTGGAACAATCCAAAACCATTAAAGCATTGCTAGTTTTGCTGAGCACAGTGCCCTGAAGTTTCACTTCCATGACTTTATATTTTAAGTGTGTGGAGGGGGAGGGGGGCCACTGCTGGCTCCCAGCCCCATGATCTTCCCTGTAGTGATTGTCAACATACTGTAAGCATCTCCTGGGTGTAGCTTTAGTGGTGGAGATCCCAGGTTCATTCTCTGGAGCTAAAACCAGGGATTTTTTTGATCTGTGTTAGCCAAGGTGGTAGCAGGTTCTTCAGCCTGTATATGTGACCCAGCCACCACTAGAGGGAGAGAGAGAGGGCCACACTGAGCAGGCGTGGGTTATAAATGGACTGGTGCCTGGAAACCCCGGTGATGGGTACCTTACAAATATGAGAAAATCCTTAGCTCCTGGAATCAGGAGATGGCCTGAGCATCTCGGCTTTCATTTTAAAAAAGTGCCTGGTCCGCACGGCAGCAGAGAAAAGATTGGAAATGTAGCAAGACTGCGCTGGCAAGGCTCAGAAACCAGCACGGCCCATGGAAAGAGCCCAATATTTACTATTTTTAAAAACTCATGGGTTTTTTTTAAATCCCAGGGCCAGCCTCGCTATTTTTGGAGTTGGCAGCACTGAGAATGCCAGAGTTTTGCCTACATTGCCGCCTTCACCGTTGCTACTGCCTGCCTAGAAGCACCTCCAGTGGCTTCAGAGGGGAGCAGGACTGTGCTTACCAGGGTACCACCAGGAACACTTTATGGCCCATGCAAGGGGGATCCCTTCTACGCAGCCTCTCTGATTCCAGCCCATGCAGATCAGCTGACAGGATCAGGGCCAACTCCCACCAACCCTTACCCTGCAAGGCGAGCTAATAATAATAATATTGGCTCTATTTTCCCATCAGTTATGTACTAATACATCTGTGCCTACTTTAAGCTTCTCTAGGCTGCATTTCTGTAGCCACGTGGAATATCATGGACCCCATCTCCACACCCACAAGCCCCTACTACTGGCGTGCAGGAGAATCGCCATATGCAGTCCAGGGTGTAGGACACACCATTGAGCAGTTCTGATTCCATCCATTGGAGGGCAGCAATGCCCAGTCTGGTTAATATTGTTAATGTCACTAACATGATTCTTCACAGCCAAATTTTAACTCTGTGTCAGGCTATTATTAGCATCCCACTGTAACTTGTGCCGGGAGGCGAGGGGCTGGGTAGATGTAATTCCCTGTCTCACGGCATCTCACTGTGTGTAGTGCAGCTCCCTTTATAGCAACTCAGATCATTGCTGAGACGTCACTGTAACCACAAGTGCAACCTGGTTTCTGATCTCACCACGCTAGCCCAAGGTGCCTCTGTTGCATTCTAGGACACTTCTGTTGTATTGCGTGTCTTCTGTATTGGACAAGAGAGGGCAAACTGGTTCCTATTAACGTGAATGGCTAAACAGTATGATAGGCAGGTCTTGGAATGGTTGCAGCCAGTAAATCGCTTTTAAATCTCCACACCAGCTGGGGAAATTTCCTTGTTAAAGATAATTCTGCTTTCTATGCTCCGGTCTGTCTTAGTACCTCTCTGCTATACTGTGTGCCTCACAATCTGATATTTCCCAATGCCCCCCTGAGGCAGGGCTTTGTCCCCATTGTACAGACGAGGAACTGAGGTGCAGAGAAACTAAGTGACATGCCCAAGGTCCCACACACTGTCTGAGCTGGGTCTCCCCTGTCCTAGCCTAGTCCCCTAGTCTAGAGGATTGAATATAAGGCAAGGAGCCAACAACTGCAGCGGCCTTGATTGGCTGTACTACAGTAGTGCACGCAGGCCATGACTGAGCTTGGGGGGCCCATTCTGCTAGGTGCTGTACATGTGTAGTGAGAAACAGTCACTTCCCCATAGAGCTTGTTCCCTGCCTCTCTCTTGTCTGCATAGATTGTATCATCTTCATTTTACAGCTGCATAAACAGGGACTTGCTCAAGGTCACTGGCAGAGGTGGGACTAGAACACAGATCTCCAGGCTAGTAGCCCAGCCACTAGACTGGCTTCAGGGACCCCTTAAAGTTCACGTGTCTGAATCCATCCCCCAGCTTCTGTTCCGTGTTCACCAGCCCCCAGCAGCTTTAAGAGTCCCAGGAAAATCCCGTCAGCTGCAGTTCCTCCACGAAACGCTCTGCACTTTCCAAGCCCCACACCTGGAGGAGAAGCCATCGGACGGAAATAATCCCCCCTTGGCTCGGTCCGGTAACAGACCGTGTTTTCCAGCCTGTTGGATGCAGTCAGAGACTCTCCGCTCCTGAAGCTTTCTCAGCTGGGATTTCTGGCCGGGGGTGCTGGAGCTGGAGCTAACCGTCGAACTGACTGTCTCAGCAGGATGAGCGACTCATGCCTCATGCACGGAGGTTCCCGCAGGATGCTTGCACTGGTGGTGCTAGCACCAAGCGGTGAAAACATCTGTAGAACGACATGTACACGATGGCTCGATCCTACTCCCATTTAAGCCAGTGGCAGAGCATGATCAGACCTTTCTTTTGTAGCTTATAGCTAGGGCCCTACCAAATTCACTGCTGTGAAAAACGCATCACGGACCATGAAATCTGGTCTCCCCCCGTGAAATCTGGACTTTTGTGTGCTTTTACCCCATACTATACAGATTTCATGGGGGAGACCAGCGTTCCTCAAATTGGGGCTCCTGACCCAAAAGGGAGTTGCGGGGGGGGCGGGGGGGGTCACAAGGTTATTTTAGGGGCGGTCACGGTATTGCCACCCTTACTTCTGCACTGACTTCAGAGCTGGGCAGCCAGAGAGCGGCGGCTGCTGACTGAGGCCCCAGCTCTGCAGGTAGCAGCGAAGAAGTAAGGGTGGCAATACCATACCAGGCCATCCTTACTTCTGCGCTGCTGCTGACGGTGGCGCTGCCTTCAGAGCTGGGCTCCCAGCCAGCAGCTGCCACTCTCCAGCTGCCCAGCTCTGAAGGCAGCACCACTGCCAGCAGCAGCGCAGGAGTAAGGGTAGCAATACTGCAACCCCCCCTACAATAACCTTCCAAACTCCCACAACTCCTTTTTGGGTCAGGACCCTACAATTACAACACTGACATTTCAGATTTAAATAGCTGAAATCATGAAATTTATGATATTTAAATTCCTAGGACCATGAAATTGACCAACATGGTCTGTGAATTTGGTAGGGCCCTACTTACAGAAGAGAGGCAGCCAGTCTGGCAATGGGGTGACACTGGCTTAAATGCAGTGGGCTCAGCTGCTCCCCTCTGCTTCTGGGAGCACTGCTGGAGCTGGCCCCTTGCCCCATGCCCTGGGATCTTGCAGCAGGCCCTCTGCTGGAACTCTAGCCCCACTAGTTTGGAGGGGGTCGGAGACAGGATGGGCAGGGGCATGTTTCGAAGGCAGCTATCTACATGTGGCCTAGACTGGTAGATGCTGTCAAGTACGAGTTAAAACATAGCCCTTCCTGACCCCTGCTGCTGGGTTTCTGCTGGCTACTGGCAGGGGTCAGGAACAGATTTACCCTCCCCACCATGCATTTGGGGTTTTTATTCTCCTTCAGAGGCATTAGGGATGGCTGGAGATGGGACGGTGGCAGGGCCGGCTCCAGGGTTTTGGCCGCCCCAAGCAGCCAAAACCAAAAAAAAAAAAAAGCCGCGATCGCGATCTAAAAAAAGCTGCGATCGCGATCTGCGGCGGCAATTCGGCGGGAGGTCCTTCACTCCCAGGCGGAGTGAGGGACCGTCCGCCGAATTGCCGCCGAATACCTGGAACTGCCGCCCCTGTCCGGAACGGCCGCCCCAAGCACCTGCTTGAGAAGCTGGTGCCTGGAGCCGGCCCTGGACGGTGGGCGGGGGGGCCGGGGCTCACAGGTGGCACCCAGCATTCTCTCTTGCAGGTGCCTGGCTGGCTGGTTCTTGCTCCCATGCTCAGGGTCTCCCTGATTGCTGAGTGTGGCGTCGGGAAGGAATTTTCCCCCAGGCAGTGACCTCAGGGTGGGGGGTTCGCCTTCTTCGGCAGCGTGGGGTGTGGGTGACATGCCAGGATTATGTGGGTATCTCTCACTTATTCATTTAAACCTCGGTGCCTCCTGCTCTCTGCCTGTGGCACACAAGAATCTAGTCTCCTGTAGGCTGTGATGCTTTGGTCTCTTTTTCGTGGTTGGCTTAGCATGCACAGGGCCCTCCTTACCCACACGCAAAGTATGCAGCTGCATAGGGCACCAGGAAATTTGGGGCACCAAATTGCCCCAAATTTCCTGGTGCCCTACGCAGCTGCGTGCTGCTCCAGCGGCCAGTCTGATCCCCCAGCCTGCTGAGCCACCCAGGAAAGCTGACCCCGCCCCTGCTCCGCCTCTTCCCCCATGGCCCCGCCCCTGCTCCACCCCCACCCCACCGCCTCCCACCCCTGCTCCACCCCCTCCCAGCCTCATCCCGCCCCTGTGACTGTGTTCAGATTTTGCGTGCAGCTAGGAAAGATAATCTTGTGGCTAAGATGCTCGAGTTGAACTCACTTTTCCTGAGAACCGTTCCTGGCTCTGCTGCAGTCTTCCTTTGTGAGTTGGGGCATGTCACTGACTCTGTGCCTCAGTTTCCCCATCTGTAAAAGGGGGGATAAAAATCCTTCCTTGCTCTGGTCGGGTCTGTTTAGAGCCCAAGCTCCCGGGGCTGGTCTCTTGCTTTGTGTGCGTACAGCATCTAGCACAATGGAGCTGCGATCTCGGTGAGACTAATAGTAACAGCAGCGGGGCTGCAGATGACGCATGATGACATTCAGCTTTGAGATCCCCCTCCCCCACATTTCCGAGGCCCAATTTGGACCGTGTTACTCATCGACCGCCTGTGTTAAGTACACGATTGGCCGGGACCCAGGGACACAGCTAAACACACAACAATAAAACCAAGTAAATATTAGCAGCCATTAGAATGGGGCAGGGAGCTGATTGATTACCTTCGATCGGGCTCCTGCCCCCCCCCCCCAGTGGAACAATACTTGCTTACTCATACTTTATTAAAAACAACCTCTTTCCTTTTTGCTCTTTAATAATTCACAGCGCTAATTGTCTAGAAACGCAAACTTTAAAATGCCAACTCAGTGAGTTCATCTCCACACACACACACCCCCGTTCCCCACCGCTCTCCATCCATCACGTTCTCTGCGCACTCCTCTCTTTTCTTTGGTCTCACTTTTTTCCCTCTTTTTCTCCCGCTCCTTTCATTTCTCCTCCTCGCTGCCTTCAATGAGAGAGGCAAAGGGGGATGAAGCCTACCTGGCTGCATTAGCCGCTCCATCACTGATTATGATTAGCCCTGGATCCACGTCAGGCCCTGCCTGCAAGTGACTGTTAGAGCAGAAATAAACATCGCTCGGGTTTCGCTTAAACACGCAACTCGCTAACGAAAGCCGCAGCTAATTGAGTTAAAAGGCTTTCTCAAAGAGTAGCTGCTGATGAAATCCAAGCTGCGGTAATGAGTGTGGGGGTGGGGGGGGAATCAAATACAACCTTTTGACAATTTGACAGCCAGCTACTCCTTTCCCTTCTGAAATGTCTTTTGTCTCTTTTGGTTTCATGTGACGCCAGGAGAAGAAAGTTGGTGAAAATAGGACTGGCCCTTTAATTGAGGAGGTGGGGCTTGCAAGTAACTCCACCCTTTTAGGAGGAGTCTGTGAGGGGAGTAGAGATAAGACCCAGTTTCTTTGCCTTTCAGGTTCTTTACCATAAGAGGGTTTGGAGGGGGGAGATTCCTCACTCCCAGTTGGAAATCTGTCCTTCATGGTTCCTACCCTGGACTCAAAGGCTCCTCCCAAGTGGGTAGAGCTACATGACCCCACTGCTTTATTAAAGGGCCCATCCTCATGTTTTACCCCCATGCTCCGTGTTGACTGCTCATCAGGGGTGGCTCTAGCTTTTTTGCCGTCCCAAGCACGACAGGCAGGCTGCCTTTGGTGGCTTGCCTGCGGGAGGTCCCCGGTCCCGCGGATTCAGCGGCATGCCTGTGAATTGCCGCCGAATCTGCGGGACCGGTGGACCTCCCGCAAGCATGCCACCGAAGGCTGCCTGCCTGCCTGCCACCCTCGCAGGGACCGGCAGGGTGCCCCCCGCGGCTTGCCACCCCAAGCACGCGCTTGGAGCGCTGGTGCCTGGAGCCGCCCCTGCTGCTCATTGCTGTGGAAAGCGCCACACGGCTTGTGCTCCACCAATGTCATTCAGTGTCCTTCCCAGCCTGCGTTGCTTGGCGCTTTTATTCCTGGTGTCGCAAAGACAGGGGAGTTAGCCTGCTAAGAGGGAGCACCGTAGACTGTGTCCTGGCAGGGGAAGGCGTGTTCCCACCACACGCTCCCTTCGGTAGGCTGACGAGGAAATGGATAGCGGACAGAAGGAAGGAACGTGGGGAACTACCAGATTGGATCAGAGTAGGGCTCCACTGTGGCGGATTTAGTTAGTCGGGCCCTGTGCGCATCTTCGTTTTCGGGCCCTTCGGGACCCAGCCAAGAAAAAGAACATTCTCTCTTATCTCCCCCCATTTTTCATTCTTTTTTTCTTCATCCTCCTCCTATATTATAAGTAATGGGAAGTAAATGAAAATAAAGTGAAGTACCTTGATTGGGGCAGGGGGTTGGGGTGAGGTGGGTGGACTCTGGGAGGAAGCTTGGATGCTAGGTGCAGGCTCTGGGCCGGGACAGGGGATTGGGATGTGGGAGGGGGTGAGGGATGCGGGCTCTCGGAGGAAGTTTGGGTGCAGGGTGCGGGCTCTGGGCTGGAGCAGGGGGTTGGGGTATGGGAGGGGGTGAGGGGTGCGAGCTCTTGGAGGAAGTTTGGGTGCGGGGTGCGGGATCTGGGCTGGGGCAGGGGGTTGGGATGCAGGAGGGGATGCGGGGGGTGGACTCTGGGAGGAAGTTTGGGTGCAGGCTCTGGGCTGGGGCAGGGGGTTGGGGTGTGGGAGGGGGGCAGGGGGTGGTGCTTACCTCGGGTGGCACGGCTCCCAAAGCGACCGGCATACACACCCCTCCGGCAGCGGCTCCTAGGCAGGGAGGTCAGGGGGTCTCCGCACACCGCTGCCTGCAGGTGCCGCCTCTGCAGCTCCCATAGGTCACAGTTCCTGGCCAATGGGAGCTGCGGAGTTGGGGCGAGGGAGCACGCGGAGACACCCCCCACCAGGGGCCGCAGGGATATGCCGGCCGTTTCCGGGAGCAAAGCGGCGCGGAGGGAGGGAGGCAGAGCAGGCAGGGAGCTGCCTTAGCCCTGCTGCTGGCACATCTCTGCGCCCCTTTGGGGGAGGGGGGCAGCAGGTCTCCGTGCACTGCCCAGGACGGGGGCCACCACACGGTTTGTTTCATGGTAAATCCACTCCTGGGGGTCCAGCCCAGTGCCCCGTCTCCAATGGTCAAGAAACCTTATAATGGGATAACTGTGGAATAACTTGCTCATAGGGAAGTTGCTTCCTGCACCCACCAATCAAGTGCTGACTTCTCTTTATTGTCTCCTGGCAGTGCCTAGAGGCAGGGACGCATTGTGCTGGGTCCCGGACAGGCCCATCACAAGAGTTTACAATCTAGGGGCTTATGTCCTGACACATCAGAGTTTATATCCCTTCCCTGCGTCGTGTAGCTCATTAGCATATAGACATGTCTAATCCTTTGTATAGAAGTGTCTGACCTCCTTTGTAAAGCACTTTGCCATCTGCTGACGAAAAGCACTACGAATGAGCCGGATAGTCTTGTTCTTTGATTCTTGCTGAGCTCTTAGCCTGCATGAGCTCTTGTGGAAGTGAGTTCTGCAGGTTAACGATGCAACTGTGTGAAATAGCAGCTGCTTTTCTCAATATTAAAATTGACGCCTTTCGATTGCGTTCGATCTCCTTCCACCATTCTTGTATTATGAGAAAGGAAAAAGAGGTGTGCCCTTGGCCTACTGGGTAGGGCACTGGACGGGTGCTTGGTATATTTGGGTTTTATGCCCAACTCTCCCACTGGCCTTCTGGGTGACCTTAGGTAAGTCATTTCCACTTTCCATGCCTCAGTTTCCCCATTTGTAAAAGTGCTTCCCTCCTTTGTAAAGCGCATTGAGATCTAAAGCTGAAAAGTTCTATATAAGAATATTATCCCAATCATTATTCTATAGACCTCTGCCATATCCTCTCTTATGTGACTCCTCCCTACCAAATAGACAGGGTCTTTTCAGGGTATGTCTACACTACGGGATTAATCCGAATTTAGATAATTCGAATTTGGGAAACAGGTTGTATAAATTCGATTGTGCGCGGCCACACTAAGCACATTAATTCGGTTTTTAACCACATTAATTCGGTGGTGTGCGGCCACACTACCCCATTAATTTAACCACATTAATTCGGTGTTGTGCGGCCACACTAACCCTAATTCGAATTAACAAAATCGATTTTGGCGCTACTCCGCTCGTCGAGGTGGAGTACAGAAATTGATTTTAAGTGCCCTTTAATTCGAATTAACTGGCTCTGTAGTGTGGACGGGTGAAGGGTTAATTCGGATTAACGCAGCTAAATCCGAATTAAAGTCGTAGTGTAGACCAGGCCTCTCTTCGGTGGAAATTATTTCCAGGTGTCTTATAATTGTTGTCCTCCATCTCTGAGCCTCCTCTGTTGTGCCCTGTTTAAGCTGGGGTGCCCCCTACTGCCCCTGGTTGATTTACACAAGGGCAGCCTTCTATTGTCCATACGTTTTCTTAGGCAGCCTAAAACTTTGTTTGCTCCTATTGTCTGCCCCTGCTGCTACAGAGCTCTTCACTAAGCTGTCCATAACGAAGCCCCTGGCTCTTTCCTGAGTGCTCACAGTTAATTTAGAGCCTATCACTCCGAATGAGTAAAAATATCCACGGTAGCAGGGCCTGAAGGTTAGGAGAAGCATCCGCAAATGGCTCTTACGCTCATCACTTTGGGAAATCGTCCCTAAACAGCCTGAGGGTTTGGAGGCTGGCTCCCATTCTGTGCAGGGAACCAAAGGATTAAGCCTTATCTTCGCTGCCCAGATTTAGGGCTGTTGAGAGGAGCCACATTGGTGCTGGCATGAATTAGATAGAGCAGCCTTGGGGTGGCTCTAATTTACAGATGCTTGTGGGGCCCAGAATCTCGGCAGCATCATGTGCTAAGGACACGCCCTCTCAAGGCTGCTGGGCCAGAGATTGGGGGAGAAGCAGCAGAGGACTGATTATGGCACTTTACTCTGCTCTTACCCTGGGGGATTGTCCCTGGCTAGTTGTAGTGCCGCACAGCTGCTGTAAGTTGCTGGAGCAGTATATATGGCCTGGGGACTGGGGTCGAGGGCAGGGGGGAATCTCCCTCCTGCCACACTTTTTGGCTAGCTCTGGTCTGCCCGCCCTGTTCCCCAAGCTCCCGGAGCTGCAGTGACCTCTCTCTGGCCAAGGAAGCCCTGATGGGGGCCCTATGAATGCTTCCAGATTAGCTCCTCTTAGCTCTGCCGGCTGCAGCACGTCCAGCCTCTGCCATAGCCCAGGGAGCCAGAGTCCAGCCCCTGCAGCACACGATCAGCACTTCCCCCTCCCTCCCTGCACCCTCCTGATCAGCTGTTTCACGGCGTGCCAGAGGCTCGGAGGGGGAGGAGGAGGAGTGAGGGCATGGCAGGCTCAGGGGAGGGGGTGGGAAGCATAGGCGCCGACTCCATGGGTGCTCCGGGGCTGGAGCACCCACGGGGAAAAATTGGTGGGTACTCAGCACCCACCGGCAGCTCCCCACCCTGCCCCCCCGCCTCAGCTCACCTCTGCCTCCACTCCGCCTCTACCTCCTCCCCTGAGTGCACCGCCGAGACCTGCTTCTCCTCTCTCCCTCCCAGCGCTTGCACCGGGAAACAGCTGTTTCGCGTGGCTGGGAGGGAGGGGGGAGGAAGGGGAACATGGCGCACTCGGGGAAGAGGCGGGGCCGGGGCGGGGATTTGGGGAAGGAGTCCAATGGGGCAGGGAGGGGGCGGAGTTGGGGCGGGGACTTTGGGGAAGGGGTTGGAATGGGGGAGGGGCAGGGCGGGGAAAGGGTGGAGTCGGGGCGGGGCCAGAGGCGGTGGGGCGCGAGCGCCCACCGGCACCAGGGAAAGTTGGCACCTATGGTGGGAAGGGGTGGAGTGGGGGCAGGGCCTGTGGCAGAGCCAGGGGTTGAAGAGTGAGCACCCCCCGGCACATTGGAAAGTTGTCGCCTGTAGCTCCAGCCCTGGAGTTGGTGCCTAGACAAGGAGCCGCATATGAACTTCTGAAGAGCCGCATGTGGCTCAGGAGCCCCAGGTTGGCCACCCTGCCCTAGACTGTCTCCAAGGTCTGACAAGCCCTGCAGCGTGTCCTATTAGCCTGCTGCAGTCGGCTGTAACCTGGGTTCGTTACAGGGAACCGTGTGTGCCAGGAGGGGGTTGTGCCCACCGCTCATTGTGCGTCATGTGTCAACCCCCTCTGTGCCCAAGCTGCTGAAGACAAGAGCCTGCTACAGTGATCAGCTAGGGGAGATGGTTCCTTTGCAGCTGGTGTTCTTAGTTCTGTCGGTCCTGGGCTGGATCCCCAGCGGTGGCCAAGAGGCTAGTCATTGCACTTGGCTGGAGCAGCAATGCAAGAGCCCCAAGGCCTGTATGAGGAGAAGGGAAGAGAATTTCCGGTGGAGTTCTCGCAGAGGTACTGGGGCAGGGATCCCCTCTTTGGGGAAGGGATCCAGAGAAGGCTGTTAGGTGAGGAGGAAGGTGAATGGGAGAAGGGCAGGTGCGGAGGCAGAGAACGAGAAAGTTTTTGGATCCGGTTCAGCTAATCATTTGAGTCCTTCACGGCTCATCCAGACTGAACCGCCAAGCTTTTTAATGGCCTATCCATCAGTGCACATCCTTCCCCGCAGCCCCGTCTCCAGCTTCTCACGTGGTGAGGAGCAGATGGTAGCTTGATTGCCGGGGGCTCTGCAGTGTTAAAGGGGGGAAGGGGGGGGGCTCCTGAGAATCCCCCCTTCACCTCGGAGATTCCCTCCAGCTTTTCCAGGCGGTGGCAGATTGGGTGAGCTGAGTCTGGGATCAGGCAAAATCAAGCCTCTTGGCTTCTCTGAGGAGTGAAGGGGAGGGATTCCTTACGAAGCGGAGTCCTGAGTGGAGGACACTTAAGCGGGGCTGATGTAAGCAAATCTGGGGCCTGCTGCAAAGCTGTTCAGCTGCGGGTGGGGAGCAATCCCAGCTGTCACATCCTCGACTTAGTGTGCAAACCTCCCCTGGATCCTCGCAGAGGGGAGGTCACGTGCATGATGCATCCAGGACTGGGCCTGGGAAAGGGCTTGAGCAGTGGTTCCATCCTGGACCCACCCCTCCCCTTGACCAGTGGGGAGAGGACCAGCTGGGGGAATAGTGGATGGAGGTTTCCTATTTAGCAGGGCCCAGCCAGCATGGCCATAAGCGGGGAGACAGGAGCGCTGGCTTATTAGCAGCCCAGGGCTCTGTCAGCCCCCACTCCACACCCATGCGCCTTTGGCGCTAGGGTGACCAGGCACCAAATGTGAAAAATCGGGACAGGGGATGGGGGGGTAATAGGAGCCTATATAAAAAAAAGACCCAAAAATCGGGACTGTCCCTATAAAATCGGGACATCTGGTCACCCTATTTGTCGCACACAGGAGCGGTGATGCTAGTGTCCCAGTCCCCGAGCACCTTTAGGTGGAGGCTGGGCGGGGTGTCTAGCTGAGCCAGACCTGGTCCTCCAACTCACCGCAAAAGCCAAGAGGTTAGTGCTGAGGGCTTTTATTACCTTTGCTGACACCTTCCCCCTTGGTACTGGGAGTCGGGAACATAAGGAGTCCAGGGACTTGAGAACCCAGCACGGAGCCTAAAGTAGAATGTGAATCATCTTTTCTATGTGCGTTACGGCAGCGGTTAGCGATCAGGTCCCATTGTGCAAGGCGCTGTACAAACATGGTCTCTGCCTCAAGGAAGTTACGGTCTAAATAGATCAGCTGTGGTGGGGGGGAGGGGTGAAGAAGCACAGAGAGGTGCAATGACTTGCCCACAGGTCACCCAGCAGCTTGGAATAGAACTAGATCTCCTGAGTCCCAGCCCAGAACTCTATCTGCTGGATCACCTTGCATTTTTCTGACTCCTTGTCTCAAAGTGCTTTGCTGTCTCTCTCTCTATCATACTGCTGAAATGCAGCCGCTTCTGGGCCGGAGGGCAGCAGCCAGGGGACGAGAGATGCAGCAGGCAAGGGGGATTTTGGCCAAGGCAACTGGAGTAAACCCCAACTCTTAGGAGAGGTACGGGGAGGTATTTAGCATCCACACACAGCCAGCAGGAGCACAGGTTTCCTTGTGGTCTCCACTGAAAGGCTCACCCTGGCAGCTGGTGACCATTTATCCCCCTGGGAAGGAAGAAGAGGATACTGCCTGGATTTGAACCTGTGATCCCAGGCCCTGCTTCTCTGCTGGCGTTTTTGGGGGGCCATTCCCTCTGCCTCCCTCTGTAGCAAGACCCTCTACCAGCTGTGTTTCAGGGCCTGAGCTCCAGCCAGAGGCACCACGGCCCTTTTTGGCCCCACAGCCCGAGTCACCTGCCCTGGGCTCTGAGCCGCGGGGCCGCGGGTTTCTCTTTGCAGTGTAGATGCACCCCGGGAAGTTTCCTTTAATGACCTGCTCGGGTCACGGGGCGCTTGGGATGGGGAGGGGAGCAGTTGGCGGAGAGTTCCCGTTGGGTCTGTCCCGCCAGTTAGAGGGAGGGCGAGAGGATGTGAACACATCAGCAGGGAACTGCCCGATGGGCTCTGGCCCGGCTGCTGGCCCCGAAGGTGGGTCATGCCGCGGCTTGGGGCTTTGCCAGCAGCTTGTGGCGTGGGAAGGAATGGAGGAGTGAATGCGAGAGTCCATCTCTCCACAGTGGCTTTTCCCCCTTCCCACGCTTCCTAATGAAACCACCAAAGCTCTTCCCCCCCCGGCTGATCCAGCGGCCGTGCCTGCAGAACGCCGGTTCCCCAGGGCCTAGGCCCTGGGATCACGCTTTCTGCCCCTGCCCTCTCCGTCTCTCTCGCTTCCCTCCCCGGGGGCTTCTGGCCCTAGCGGTTCTTTATCGCCTCCCCAGCCGCAATCCAGAGCACTCTCCCCCCTCCTCCCAACCACCTCTGGGGCTCAGTTTTGCCCTCCTCACACCACGCCCCTCTGTAAAGCTCTCGGCAGCTGCCTTTGGAAGGGATCCATGGAGGATTATTTTGCAGGCGGCTTCATGCCAGCTACCCTCTGTATCACAGACCCTGGCCCCCTTCCCCTTGCTGCAGACCTATGCCATGTCCTCCCCGCACCCATCATTCTCCAGCTAATCCTGCTGGCCTCCTCCCATGGCCCCAGCTTTGCCTGCCGGAGACGAGGGTACGTTGCACTAAACCTAGGTTCTGCTTTCTTCACCTGCATTTCCTCTCCCCAGCTGCTCACTGCAGCTACTGGCAGAGGGGAACTGAATGGTGAGGGAGGTGAGAGACCCCAAGGAAAGGGATCCGCCCCCCAGCTCCATCTAGCTTGTGCACTGGGAGCTTTGCACCGTCAGAACTTGGCTAAGGCGTCTCTTTGCCCAGCACTGGTGGGAGATGGGGAGGAGCAGCCTCCCGGCAGGAGCAAACATTCCCTCTTGCAAAGAGCATCGCTTGTCCTTGGCCACACTGCTGCATCGGTCCTGGCTGCAGCGTGCTTCTCGCTAAAGCTATGTCCGCGAGGGGCTTTGGCACCCAAAAGACCCATCCCCACTTGGGAAGCCTGAAGTCTGATGGCCTTGCAGCTGAGGGACAGCAATTACCACTGCCTCTCTGAGCAATACGCTTCCTGGTGCCCTAGCCTGGAGCTCATGGGCCTGATTCTCTCTTACTCCATTCCTGTGCTTGGGGCAGGGAGGGAGGGAATGGGGGGGGGGTGGCTTTTAGCCACCTTTGGCCTTCCCAGGTTTTGAGGCTATTCAGAGCCCTGCCTGGCCTTCAGCATAATTTAGAGCAGTCACCAGAGAGCTCTAACTTGCATTCTGCTTCTCAGGGCCCTTCTGTTGGGGCATTCTGGCCACACTGGGGACTGGGAGCAGGGCAGGTGGGGAGCCCCTAACACCAGCCAGGAAGCCCCCTGCACAGCGGTGTTCCCAGAAAGCTGCCTGCTGCCAGGCAACTTTAGCATAAGTGAGACTCTGTCCTCTTCGCTCTCCTGTACGTTACTGGTTGCATCTCCCATCCTGTTCCGACAGCTGCAAACGAACCTCCCCCAATACCAGCCTCTGACAATGTTTCTAAGTCAAACTTTCAGTCTCAGCAGAAAAAAAGAACCCGAACCCCAAATTGGCTGGCAGTCCCCAGCAGGCAAGATTTTGGGGGGAACAACTCCAAGCCCCATCCATTAAACCAATTGGTTGCTGCAGCTGCTAATGCAGACTGGCTTGGAGAGGATTGGAGGCTGGCGCTTTTATCCATTTAAACATCTTTAATATTTTACAATGAGAAAACAAGGATCAATGTCTTGTTTATAGCGCCGTGTTCATGGGGAATTGCTCTGGGCTTTTGTCCTTTGCAAGCGGATTTCCCGGGAGGAGGGATGTGGAGGAATGGGGTGAATACCCAGCCACGGAGTGTGCGTGTTGAGAGCTCAGCTGCTTTCTTGCTGCAATAATAATAATTCGCAGTTTTCAGCTCTCACAGTGCGGGATGGGAAAGGACTATTTAGCTTAGACGGGAGATGAATAAGGGATGACACGATAGACAAATATAAAATAATGAATGGTTTAGAGAAGGTCAGTCAGGCACTCTTATTTGCCTTCCCTCCCAACACAAGGACCTAACCAAATTAGAAGGCAAACTGATAAAGGCTTTTTCCCTGCCTCATGTATAATTAACCTGTGGAACTCATTGCCGGTGGATGTCAGAGGGAAAGAGGTCAAAAAGGGGTTAATTGTTTCTGGCCTTGATTCAGCCTAGTTTTAAGCATGTGTGTGTGTCGTTGATTTCAATGCAACTTATCTGCTTTACTGGGAGGAATCAGGGCCTAAATGATTTTTTTAAAAACAGCTACATGCTAAAAATGCATGAAGGATATTAACCGGCTGGGGCTAGGGATTGGAAGAATCTGTCTTCTATGCAAGAATTATTGCATGGTTCTGTGTTACGAAGGTTATACAGATTCTTCTGAAACATCTGAGGGGGGAGTATACAGGATTAGATGGACCTTGTGTCTGATCTGGTCACTTCTTCCTAGTGTCCCATCTTATAAAGTGCATGTATGTGTAATCTATAGATCTGTGCAGAGTGACTGAAATGCAGCCACCTCTGGGGTGGAGGATGCAGAACACCATGCAGCCCTGTAGGGAGAGGAGGACTGGGGCAACGATACCCTGGGACAAACACTTTTGCTAGATCATTCGTGTCCCAAGCGGAGTCAGACGCACGGGGTCATAATCTTGCTGATTTCCCGCTGGAGTTAGTGGGTGGGGTTATAATTCCGACAGGTTCATAAACCCGTAGCCCGATCGTCTATATGGATGGGTACGCAGCGCGTCACAGAAATTCCGTGCCTCTCCATGCACAGGTGAACGTCTCGGTGTGCAAACAGATCTAGGTACTTAGTGAGCTGGGCACAAGGAGGAGAACGTGTCCCACAGTGCCTAGAGCGGAGCTGAGGGCGTCGCCACTGCCCCAATATGCAAGGAGACCCAGGGTGCCCTCACTTCCTGTGGTAAGACGAAGTGGGGCCAATCTCCTGTATACACCCCTCTATCTCTCTCCATCCACCCTCCCTCCCCCCCCCCACACACACACAGGAGATTGGCTTCCCTTCCGAAAACCACGGTGGGTTTCCCTTCGGCCCACACAGACCCATCGAAGTCAATAACAGTCACACGAGGGGTGACGGAATCTGCCCACTGCAGTGCAAACTGTGAAGCCAGGTGCGTGCTTTAGGGATCTGGCTCTCTTACCATAGTTCCCCTAAATGCGTCAGCTAGAATTGACTGTCTCTTACCATATTTAAAGATGTGCAGCTGGCACAGCGCAGCACCTGAGGGTTCCTGGCCCCTCACATGCCACCCAGCTCCCTGCTAACGCCCCTGGGGACCCTACCCTATACCTCTTGCTATGCTGCTAATCCCCGTGTCGTCCCCTGGCGGTTCCTATTACACTGTCTGGCCTTGTCTCCTGCAGCACGTGTGAACATGCGTGGCACACGGCCATGTGTGCATGCAGCATTCAAGCTCTTTGCATGTTTTATACAGTGCCACAGGCTAGCAGATTTGTCTGGGCCCCTACATCAGCTAATGAATAACTGGACAACCTGCATGCAGGCATGTGTGTGCAATACTGAGCATGTCCCAGGGTCCATCTCCTAGACAGACCCACTGCGCTCGGTCGTGTGTCATTAGGAGCGTTTTATCTCCTGGGCTTGTGGAATAGTAGGGTGTGGCCTGGCAGAAGTACAGTCCTGCAGCCTTAAAATCCAGGCAGAGAGAGCAAGTGATTTGTCAGTCTCCCAGGAGCTTGCAGTTGGTGAATAACATTCCCCTGCAAGGTAGGAACTCCACTGCAGGGCGTGGGAGATTTTAAGAGGTCAGGGGCCAGATCCTCAGCTGGTGCAAATGGGCAGAACTCCAGTGGAGTCCGTGAAGCTCCCGCATTTATACCCAGGGAGAGTGCGGCCCCATGACTGTATTGCAGTGGGGAGGAATCGGCTGGGATGCTTCCTGCATCCCCAGGGTTTATTTGTGCTGTGTGCACTCGATCGCCTTTCATTCAACTGCTGGTGCCCGCCTGGATTCTGCTCTTCCTTACTCCAGCGTTGCTCCCTTGGCCCCAGGGGAGTTGCTTCTGCCTTACCCCAGGTCGGTGAGCTCAGGGGGTCAGCACTACAGAGTCACCTTTCCACCCCGGCTTCCCAAGCTGCCCTCACGTGCCGTGGCTTCCACACCAACAAACCAACTAAACGGCTTATCTGCAACCGCCAGCATCGCTTGTCGCTCGGAGGCGCAGCTGGGGCCCGGCGCTTCTCTCGTCTGGATCAATGCCGCCCCACCACGAGAGACACCCAGCCAGCCCCGCTCCAGCCTCCTCCCCCTTTCCGAGGTCTCAGGGTGTGAGTGTGCCTGGGGGGGGGGAGGAGGGACGGGAGTGTGTGGAATTTTATAGCCACCCTCCAGCCAATGGCATTGCGGAGAGGCGAGATGGAGGCGCCGGGCGGATGCTCCATCCGTCAGTGCATCATCACCCGGGCACGGGGGAGCCCCTCAGAACCTCCAGCTGACCCTGCCGAGCCGGACTGATGGAGCACTGAGTTGATCAGAGACTCACCGGAGCGACAGGAGTTTGCAGCAGCCCAGCGACATGGGCCCCCAGCAGGAGCCGGTCATGCCAGGATTCTGCTGCTAGGAAAGTTTGCCCTGCCAAGTTCGGAAAGTTTGATTTCTTTCTTCTTTCACGCTCAAGGCTTTACCAAGGCGGCAACGGCACCGCTCCCGTCTCCTGCCTTCCCATCCCCGCGGGGGAAGCCAAAGGAGGAGATTACTCAGCAATCTGTCTCCAGCCAGGACTCAGAGATGTGAGGCTGCCGAGGTGCTGTGGTGGTGGGGAACCACGGGCTCTTTCCTGCTGCACGGCTGCTCCCTGGCCCCTCAGTTCTGGTTCCGGGCGCTGTCCCAGCTGAGCTGGCCCCGGGGGGCGTGAGTCGCATGCCCCCAGAGCTGCGCCGCCCGTCGCGGGACGCTGGCCGGCCATGGGCATCCAGGGGATGGAACTCTGTGCCATGGCCGTGGTCATTATGCTTTTCATCGCCGTCCTCAAACAGTTCGGGATCCTGGAGCCCATGTCCATGGAAGGTAACTACCAACCGTACATTTCCCTGCAGCCTGGATCCACCCCCATCCCAACCCTGGTACCTGGCTCAGTCCAGCTTCTCCTTCTCCCTGCTCCTGGAGCCAAGCACCCATGATCCCCTCCCCTGACCCCTTCTAAACCCCACGTCCTGGGTAAGGACAGCTCTACCCTCAATACAGCACCATCCAGCGACTGACAGTGGCCACTGACTCCTTCCTAGTGCTGTTCCCCCGGGCGGTGGAGGGGGACGGGATACAGGATGAGACCGGCCTTTTCCCCAGGGTCTGGGCCATGTTTTTTCAGGGGAACCGCCTGTCTTTCCCCCAAGTGTCTCCCTATTCTGTGGCCTCTCCAGGCCAGGTTGGTGGGAGGGAAGGTTTTCACTACAGCTGAGAGGGCTGAGGGCCCTAGCTCCAATGGGACTTCAGGGCAATGTGTGTGGGGGGGGGTGATAAGGGGAAATTCTACCCTGAGCTGCCCCCTGGCCCCACTAGGAGTCTCTGCGGTTGCCCTGCTGGGGCCGAGGGTCCTTTTCTCCCTGGCTGGAAATGCAGGGCTAGTCTCCTGCAAAGGAGCCCTGCCCCTCGGGCGTGAATTTCCTGCTGACTGAGGTGCTCTCCGCACCAGCACCAGGCTCTGAAGGCACATTCAGGGCCCCCTTTGCCCACCCGAAGGAAAGGCCCTGATTTGGAAATGAAGGGGGAAGAGCTGCTACTCTCCACGCAGGCGGGAATGCCCCCACCCCCGGTGCATGGATGCTCCTCTCACTTGTGCCCAGTACGATAAGAGCCTAAGGCTGACCTGGAGGGGCCAGGAATTCAACACATCCATACCCTTTCTGACTCCTCCTGTGTGCTCCAGACAGGCAAACTTCCAGCGAAGTCCTATCAAAACCCCATGCATATTTTGGGATGCACAGGGCCAAATTCCCTCTGGGTGCAAGTCCCTCAGGATCACACCTAGGATGAGTGGGAACTTGTTTCCTGAGCAGTCCCAAGTTCCTTAACCCAGGAGATGTCATGGACACGTGTGATGACCACCGGCTTGGCCGGGGATTGAACCAGGGAGCTCTAGAGCAAAAAGCAGGAGACGCTGGAGTTTGAGCTAAAGAGCAAGGCTCCTTAACAGGGTCTATAACAGGCTCATATCCTCTGTGAGTTGGGCACGGGGGGAGGGGGGCCTGTAATGCTCACTCACCAGTGGGATGCACGTGCACGTGACTTGCGAACGCTGGTGCACTAGTGACCGGGGAAGCATTCCTTGGGGAGGGTCTCTCGCTGCTTGGCTGGGAGTCCCCACTTCCAAACCCAATCTCCCCCGCCAACCCCGGGATGGTCCTCTCTGTAGTTCCACGTCCGCCCCCTCCGCTGCAAAGTGCAGAGCCAGGCGTCTCAGTAACCACACAGCCATCTCGGCGTCACGTGGCCCCCATGAAATATTAACCAAGGAGCGAAACCTGCTTGTTTGACTCTTAAATCAAGAAACTGGATCCGACCCCTCAAGGGCACTTCCCTCTGCACCATTTCCACGGCACAAGGCCAGCCTGGGTGGGGAGGAGGAAGAGGAAAGCATATGCTCGCGAACCCCAAAGCTTCTTCGAAAGATACAGCGCCTCACCCGCCCACCCTAACCCCCCTCTCCGCCCCGGCAGCAGGCAGGACCCTGAGTGAGAGCAGCCCCCTCCTGACTTGGCAGCTCCCCGAGTCGCTGGTGCCGCTGCTGCTTTGTCCTATTTTTAAAAGGCGCCCGGTGGCCACGTCATGTCCCAGCCATGCTCTGACCTTGCTCTAGGGGAATCTCGTGCGGTGGCCCTGGCTCTTTGATTACAGTGATAAGTAGGCTGAATTTTAAAGATCTTGCCCCTCCCCCCCCCGCCAAATAAAACTCCCAGGGCCAGATCCTCAGCTGGTGGAATTGGGGGGAGCTCCACTGACTTCTGACCCCTCCATTTGGTGGGAAGAAGAGCGAGAGGGTGCTGGAGAAGTGAGTGGCAGTGGTGTTCCCCTCTCCGGCCGGTAGTGGCCGTTCTCCCCCAGGTCACGGTGGAGGTGCATTGGTGGAGCAGGGTCAGAGGAAGCCCAGGAAGGGGTGAGGGTGGACATGGAATTTCAGGCTCTCTCTGGAGCGGGTTAGTTCCCATTGACCGAGAATGTGACGTAGGCCCCTGACTCAGCTCTGAGCCCGTCGTGGGACTCCATTACTGGAGATTGTAGCGTGGCATTATTTATTAATTGCATGCTTAATATTTGTGCTGGTCAGAGGCAGAAAGACCAATCCGCTCAGCTGGGAAGCATTAGCTCACCCCAGCATCTGAGCAGAGGGAATGCAGGTTGCAGTCTTTGGCTCTCCTATTGAGACTGCTGTTGCGTGAGTGTTGCCTTGAGTCTGTCCGGGGAGGCTGAATTTGCACCATCCGTTGAAAAAGCGCCCCAGGCTGTGGAGACAGGGAGAGTAAATGGGAGAGATTCAGCTGGGAAGGGACCATTCTGGGGACTGGTCCTGCTTTGAGCAGGGGGTGGGACTAGATACCTCCTAAGGTCCCTTCCAACCCTGATATTCTATGATTCTATGATTCTGTTGGACCGTGCTAACCAAAGACATAGTGGATGGAAATGGATCCCGGGCGCAATTCTGTGGAAGGCAGAGTTACCGCAGAGCTGAATTTGGCTCTGTAGGGGTGTGTGTTACCGTGCTGCAAAATACCACAGTGACTTCTGCTGCTAAGAACATCTTGTAGCTGCTCATCCCAGCAGAGTGGTTTGCTGTCCAGTCATGATGTTTCAAAGGGAACAAGCCCTTCACTGCCTTTCCCCTACAGTACTAGCCACCCAGCACTAAAGTAACAGTATTGCGAGCCGTGGCGTGTTTGTCACATTGGTTGGGGACAGTGTTTTAGAGATATAGGATCAGATCCATGGCCCATCCTGTCTGTGACAGTGGCCAGAACCAGACGCCTCATACAATGGAAGGAGAAACCCTGTGGTAGGCTGTGATGATCACTATGAAGGTTTCCTCCAAATCCCTAAATGTCAGTGATTGGCTTGAAGCATGAGGTGTTAGGTCCCCTCCAAAACTCCATCCGCACTAACTACTCACACTGTGGCTATTCTTGTTATTCATAGAAATGACTGGCCCCTCTTTGATCCTAAATTCTTGGCCTCAACAATAATCCTGTGGCAATGAGTTCCACAGTCTGCTCTGTCTTGGGAGTTGAAATGCGTGTCCCTTTAAAACTTCCTGGAATCCAAACTCTCGTTTGCTCCCGTGAGCCTGAGCAGTTTGGCCGATTGCAAATCGAGCTTTATTCTTGGTAGCTGTGACAGTGACGGTGTCAGAAGTAGGACTGAGCTGTGAAATTTTGACCCAGAATTCAACTACCTCAAAGTCTGGGATGATTTGGGTCGGAGCTTTTGATGTGGACCAGGTCTCTGAGAATGTGATAAGCTCAACGTACTGAAGCCCCCGATTCAGCAATACACTCAAGGACATGCCTAAGCTCCACTGAAGCCAATGAGCTATGTGTTTAGCTGAATCAGGGACTTTGTGAATTAATCCTCACTGCACTCTGGGAAGTGGAGAAATATATCATTAGCCCCCTGGTACGGAGGTGAAGTGAGCTGGGCAAGGTCTGACCATCAAACAGAACCCAAATCTGCTAGGCCTATAGGAACTGCTCTATTGGATCAGACTCAAGGTCCATCTAATCCGGTCCAGTTTTTCTGATAGTGGCCAGTACCATCTGCTTCAGGGGGACAGGCAAGAAACCTTGCAGTGGATTAATTTGTCCCCAAGGCGAGTCTCCTGCTGACCCCTAATTGCTAGCGATTGGCTTAAATCCTGAAGCATGAGGGTTTATAGCCCATCCAAAACATCTGGTGGCAGTGAGTTCCACAGTCTAATTATGTGCTGCGAGGAAAAAAATATTTCCTTATATTGGTTTTGAATGGCACAAGAGTACTGGTTTTGGAAGGTTCTGCACGAAGTGTCTGTGATTACCCATAAGAGTCCATGTTCTAGTACAGGGGTGGGCAAACTGCAGCCCGCGAGCCATATCCGGCCCGTGGGACCATCCTGCCCAGCCCCTGAGCTCCTGGCCTGGAAGGCTACCCCCGCCCCTCCCCTGCTGTCCTCCCTCCCCCGCAGTCTCAGCTCACCGCGCCACTGGCACAATGCTCTGGGCGTCAGGGCTGTGAGCTCCTGGGGCAGCGCAGCTGCAGAGCCCAGCCTGACCTGGTGCTCTGTGCTGCGTGGTGGCGGTGGCGGTGGCGGCGTCGGCGTGGCTCAGCTCCAGCACCGCCAGCCACCGGTGCTCCAGGCAGCGCGGTAAGGGGGCACGGAGTGGGGGGCGGGTTGGATAGAGGGCAAGGGAGTTCGGGGTGGTGGTCAGGAGGCGGGGGGGTGGATAGGGGTTGGGGCGGTTGGGGGAGGAATAGGGGGTTGAATGGGGGCAGGGGACCCAGGGGGCAGTCAGGAAGGAGGGGGGTTGGATGGGGCAGCAGGGGGCAGTCAGGGGCAGAGGTTCTGGGGGCAGTCAGGGGATAGGGATAAGGAGTGGTTGGATGGGGCAGGGGTCCCGGGGGGGCCGTCAGGAATGAGAGGAGGGGTTGGATGGGGCGGCGGGGATCCGGTGGAGGTCAGGGTCAGGGAGCAGGGGTGTGTGGATGGGGCAGGGGTCCTGGGGGAAGAGGGGAGGGTTAGGGAACAGAGGGGGTTGGATGGGGCAGGAGTCCGGGGGGGGGGGCAGATAGGAGGTGGGGGCTGGGCCACGACCCCCTCCCCTAACCTAGCCTCCATACAATTTCTGAAACCAGATGTGGCCTTCAGGCCAAAAAGTTTGCCCGCCCCTGTTCTAGTAGCTGATACAGTCCGATGCATGTTACATCAATACCGAGTGGTTAGAAATAGAAGAAAGCAGGACAGAGTATTATCAGGGTTGATTGGGCTGGACTGCAGGAGCAAGCAATGTGCAGGGAGAACAGTCCCCTAGACCCACTGCTGTCACCTAGTGCCCCGGTGATAGTAACGTTAGAAAGGCTGCTCTGGATGGATGGATGGATCTCTGTTGTGGGAACCACTGGGACGGAGGATGAGTGTGCGAAAGTGGGTGACAGCTCTGGTTGGCACCCAGTTATATTTGAGTGGAAGGAGTTTGTGGTCACATACAGGTTGGTGGATGGACTGTAGCAGATACAGAGGGGATGGTAAGAGACCCTGGGAGTTGTTTGTTCTGCCAGTGGGTGCCCCAAAGACCCTGCCTCCCAGGGGGAAAGGAAGATGCTCCAGCAGAGAAGCTGTGCAGTGCAGCAATGGAACAGATCATTGGCCCAGCTGACCCAGTATCCTGCCTCTGCTTGTGGCCACCATTGGCTGTTTTCCTAAAGCAATCAGTGTGATCCTGGGGACGCCCGACATCAGCCAGGCCCCCCAGGGGTAGGTCATGTTCCAGTGCATAAAGCTGGCTCTGGACACATGACGCTCTTCCTCCAACCATACAGCTATAGGGCAGCAGCAGACAGGAGATGCGCCGGTGACGTGCAAGGAATGGGCTGTGGTGCCGTTGCTCCCAGGGAATGTTCATGTGGCTCTGTTACTCGGCGGCCATGACAGTAGGGCTCCATCCCTTAGCACTCAAGTTCAGCTGAGGTACTGCTAGCATCGTAGGGTGTGCTTGCCCTGCAGCACCCCCTGCTGAATTAGAGTGGGCCTGCACATGCTCCCTGCCTCAGTTTCCCTTCTCAGGAAGCCCAGGCCCTTAAAGAAACAGGAACAAGATTTCCTCTCAAACACTTCTTACTCCTGGCCCCGCTTCCTCTGTCTGAATATCTCCCAGATCCTTGTGTCTACAATCGGACCTTTCAGCTCTTAAATAGCCAGGTGGTGGGGTGGACTGACCATTAGGCAGTATTGCCTTTATGGGGTAAGCCTACCCCATCACACAACTATCGTCTGAGCTATCACCGGAGATTGAACTAAGGACCTCCGGAG
The DNA here is from genome assembly GCF_002925995.2 of Terrapene triunguis. Taxonomy (NCBI): domain Eukaryota; kingdom Metazoa; phylum Chordata; order Testudines; family Emydidae; genus Terrapene; species Terrapene triunguis. Next base: position 861,460 of record NW_020664404.1, on the reverse strand, counting down.
CTAAAAAAAGTGAGTTTCTCCTACTTGTGCTAAAGGAGTAACTTCCCTAGCTGGTCTCTGTTCTAGAGTCACATGCTGAGTGGATCAGGCACAAAGGGGGATGTGGAACGCCCTGAATTGTGGGCCACCGTGGCACACCCTGAGTTTTTATGACATGGGACATTTGCCTGAATACAGAATAATTAGCTCTGTAGGGGCCACATAATTAACGACGCCTCTAACTTTCCAGGCACCAGCCAATTGTGGGCGCAGCTAAACTGTGGGTGCTGCTCATGGGATTTTGACCTTTTAGCTAATTGATTGCATCCACAAATCAGGTAATTAGGAATCAAGATCCCCTCGTCGGTGCCTGCACTTAAAGGGAACAGCTGGGCCGATTATTATGCATAGGTTATTTGTTTTACAGAAATGCCTAGAAGTTCCGGCCAAGATCAGGGCCCATTGTGCCAGGCGCTGCCCAGATACATAGTAAGAGACAGTCCCTGCCCCATACAGTTTTTGCAGTCTAAAGGCTTCGTCCAAAGCCTGTTGAAGTCTAGCTTTGGATCAGGCCCTAAATGGACGAGACAAAGAGTGAGAGAAAGAATGACCCCAGAAGGGGAAACAGGCCCAGAGAAATTAAGTGATTTGCCCAAGGTCACACGGAAAGTCAGCGGTATGTCTAGTAACTGACCCCAGCTCTCCTAAATCCCAGGCCAGTGCATGAACTGCAAAACCACCCTCCGTATCAATCCTGATTAAAGGGTTGAACAGTGTAATTCAGAGTGATTCTGCTGTGGGTCTGTCCTGCTGGGGGTAGCCGGGATGCTCCATTTTAATGGCAATCATTTTGGAGCATACTGCATGCATGGGACCAGATCCTTAGCTGGTGTAAATCAACGTAGCTCCATTGAAATACCCTCAGGTTTCAGGTAAGAAGAAGGGAGCACGATCTCCATAGAGCAGGGGGTGAACAAACTTTTTGGCCCGAGGGCCACATCTGGGTATGGAAACTGCATGGTGGGCCATGAATGCTCACAAAATTGGGGGTTGGGGTGTGGGAGGAGGGTGAGAGCTCTGGCTGGGGGTGCAGGCTCTGGGGTAGGACCAGAAATGAGGAATTTAGGATGAAGGAGGGGGCTCTGGGCTGGGGCAGGGGGTTGGGGTGCGGGAGGGGGTCAGGGATGTAGGCTCCGGGCAGCACTTACTTCAAGCAACTCCCAGAAGCAGTGGCATGTCCCCCCTCCGGCTCCTATGTGTAGGGGTAGCCTGGCGGCTCTGCATGCTGCCCCATCTGCAGGCGCCGCCCCTGCAGCTCCCATTGGCTGCGGTTCCAGGCCAATGGGAGCTGCGGGGACAGCACTTGGAGCGGGGGGCATGCGGAGCCCCCTGGCTACCCCTACACATAGGAGCCAGAGGGGGGACATGCCCCTGCTTCCAGGAGCCGTGCGGCAAGCCCCCAACCCCGCTCCCCAGTTGGAGCGGCGGAGCAGGACAAGCCCCAGACCCTGCTCCCTGGCAGGAGCTCGAGGGCTGGATTAAAACATCTGAAGGGCCGGATGCGGCCCCCGGGCCGTAGTTTGCCCACCCTGATCTAGAGGCTGCAGAGCCGCAGCTCTCATTGACTTCAGTTGCCGTTGTGGGTACTCAGCACTTCTGCTGGCTGGCCGTGCAGTCTCCCGCTGGGGGAGGCATGGTGCTCTTTCTGGCTCATGCATCACCACCGGTAATAAAGGTCCTGCAAGTGGGACTAAATTAACAATCCTGTTGACGATGCATCAGACAGTTTAGGCTCTGGCGCACTGTCCTGTAGCTGGGTTGGCTCTGCAGGGCTCATGGGAATCAAAAGCAGTACAGGCTTAGTTCTGTTGTCATTAAAGTCGGCAGATGTGCACTGTGCGCTCATTCATAACTGTGAACCCTGGTGTTACTAACTGACTTTGGAGGAGCTACTCCAGAGTTTGGCCCAACTAGTAGGTTGATTGGGTAAGGAGGAGCCATTCTTATACTGGCTGGGATGATTTAGATGGGGATTGGTCCTGCTTTGAGCAGGGGGTTGGACTAGATACCTCCTGAGGTCCCTTCCAAGCCTGATATTCTATGATTCTATACGGGCACTTTTCTGACCATACACTACAGGTTTGTTGTCGTCACTAGAGCTGAGTGAATAACAGACCTTTTGGTTCACTGGCCGTTCAGGAAGAAAAAAACCGAAAAAAGCAAATCGTTTTGGGTTCAACTGGAAACGATTTTTTTTCTAAATTTTTGGCACCTCGAAAAGTCAGAAAAAAATTCATTTCAAGTCAAGTGAAACGTTTTGTTTTGACAAAATTGCGACGTTTTGTTTTGATTGCGACCGTTTGACAGGGATTTGGAGTGGGTCTGTGAATAAAATGAAAGGAAACTTGGAACCGAAAAATAGAAATGTTTCAGTTTGAAAATGTTGGAATGAAACATTTTGATTTTTGTCAGATTTTCGGGGGTGGGGAGAGGTTTTTGACCAAAACAATTTGGCGTAACTGACACATATTCATGAAATGGTTCAGTGTCTCTGAATCTGCATTTTTGCCACACACGAAAAAAACTTCCGCCAAAAAATGTCACCTGGTTCTAATCACTCTTAGCTGCAAAGGACATTCTAGGCTTCGGGGCTGATTCCTCCACTGGTGTAAATCAATGTAGCAGCCCTTGAAATAGGATTCACGTGGTGGATTTCACTCAGTATGACTGACTCCAAATTATTTAGTGTACGGTGCAATTATTTAGTGTACGTGGTGTCTGGCATCTCAGGAGATGAGTCGCTTGGAGCAGCATCATCTCCAGGGAATCCCCAAGCTGATTTCCAAGGTTTTCCTGGTAGCATCCCAGGTCTGAGCTTCATGCAGAAGCAAATCTCAGCCAATAGTCACCCCGAAAACCTTTGTTTGGTTAATACTCGCTTGCAAACATGCACTGCTTGCAGAACTGGGCTGGCATGCAGCCTCGGCTGACCCCTCCTCAGGAAGTGTAATGAATATGGATCGAGGAGGTGAACTTGAACCTTTCCCTGCATTTGTGACAGGGCCGTTGCTCACAAAGGGAGCAGGAGTCGGTGCAGATTCTTGTCTCTGATGCAGCCGCTTGTGCTGATTAACCTAATGATCTCGTGACTTGCCCCTGACCCTCTGCCCCGGCATGAGAAATGCACCACTGAAAACGACTGGCGGATTAACCAGTACATTTAAGGAGAGTTCCTCATCTGGAGTACATTGGCTTTGACCTCTCTGGAAGTTTGCCAGTTTATACCAGCTGGAAGGCTGGCAATTTCATGCAAAGAGCTCGGGAGTTGTTGTGTGTTACTGTGACGGTCCAGAGCCCATGCACCTTCATCTGTGGTGTGTTAATACTAATTAACAATAACTTAGCAGCGTTCACCCCCAGCCCTTGAAATCCTGGCTGTTCCCCTGGCCCACTGGAAAATACACAGCAGAATGACCTAACTCCCTCTGCGTCTTTATATTGCATTCAGTGGGTGTTGGATCTGTCCCTGTATCAACCTGTCCATTCAGCTCTCCTGTCTTGTGTTCAGAGAAGGGCTCAGACCTCAGCTCCAAAGACACTTGGACTTCAGGCTGTTGGGAATTCAGTCTAAATTTTGCAGCCTTGTTAATATTGGAGCTCCAAGAGACCCCAGTCAGCACAGAGGCTCCATTGTGCTGGGGGTTATACAAACTTACTTTCAGCACCATAGATATAACCCAGGCTCCTGTCCTCTAGGTCTCCGTATTCAGCAAGGTTCATTCTCCATGTTCCGTTCTCTCTTGCCGGGAACCCATTCCCATCACTACCTGCTCCAGCCTCTGTCTGAATGCATCCCCCAGCCCTGCTGGGTTTGTCCAGGCACCCAGCAGTTTTACCCTCCTGAGATCTAGGCTGCAATGTCTGAATCCAGCGGTCTCTCTCCATTCCTGGGGCCTGATCTCTGTGACTATTGTTCTAGCCATCTTTGGTCACCTGCCTCGGACGTGCCGCGTACAGAGATCTCCATTGTCCCATTCCCTTCTGCTCTGTATTGTCCCCGGACCCGATCCTCACACTTGAATGGAGCTACGCTAAGTTACACCAGCGGAGGAACTGGGCACGTGTTTCCAATGATTTCCATCCTCCTGTTCTGTTCTGTTCGTCTGTCTCTCCACCGCTGCGTCCTGTACTGCGCAGTACGTCCAGCTATTCAGCTGCATCTATTTCCATGGGTTAGACCTTCATGTATCTTATGCTGCATGGCTGACATTCACCTCGGTTCGATGGTGCAGCCCAAAGCCTTTCAGCACCAGGCTAGATTCAGCCCTGCTGTAAGGAGACACAACTCCATTGACTTGAATGCGCTGGTTTGCAACAGGGCTCAATTTGACCCAGTAAATCCAGCTTGTATCATCCTTGTCTCCTGTCATTTTCTCCATATCCATGTACTGTACCCGGCAGTGGCCGCCTTCCTTCCCTTTCCCCATGTCTCTGGCTATGGTGTGGTACCCATTCTCTCACCTGCTGCTGCAGATGATTGACGTGGTCAGCCGAATCGTTATCTAAATGGAGTTTAGAGCCTGATATCGTGAACTGCATTTGCCTGCTGTGTGTCCAGCTCCCAGGCAAAGTTGAATTAACTTAATCTCTCGGGGCTGGGGGGGAAGGCAGATAGCGTCATGAAGTTTGCACAGATCTTCAGGGCTGTTCTTTTTTTAATGTATGTGAACTGCAGGCACTTCCAAGAGCCCTTAACCCCTCACAGAGGTTTGATGCTGACCCGATTGAGGCTCTGGCTTTGGTGGTTGCGAAGGAGTCCCGGTTCCAGCCTCTGTTAGTGTCTGATGAGCCGGTCTCCCTGCTCCCAGGGCTGTACCGTGCTCTGCTGCGCTACATACGTGGGAGGGATCCCTCTCCTTTCAGAAAGGGGATATGGAATTAAAGGCCTGCTGGAATCCCAGTGGAAAGTCCTTGCAAACTGAGCTGCTGAGGAAGTTTACTCTGGTACGAGGCGACATCTCTGAACGGGGAATGAATCCCTCACTTAGCACCTGACCCAAAACCCATTGACGTCAATGGGCGTCTTTCCATTGACCTCAGTGGGCTTTGGGTCATGCCCAACTGCAGCCCAGAGCCGCCCGGGGGAGCAGGGGCAAGTGGGGCAATTTGCCCCAGGCCCTGGGCCCCACAGGGGCCCCCATGAGAATATAGTATTCGATAGTATTGCAACTTTTTTTTTTATGGAAGGGGCTCCCAAAATTGCTTTGCCCCAGGCCCCCTGAATCCTCTGGGCGGCCCTGGTGCAGCCCTGGTGGTATCATAATCCTTGAGTCTACTTCTTGCTCTGCCAGCTGTTCTCAGACTTGGGACATGGGCAAGTCTCTTATGGTGCAGAATCCTCAACCCTTATCAGTCGATGAAGAAGGGAACTATTACAAGGTGTTACAGCCACTATCCCCTCTGGAGGGGGGACTGAGATAGACCCACCCAACATGGGAACAAATCAACCTCAGCAACAGAAAACAAAAAATGTAAAAAATCAAAACCAAACTCCCTACCCCAAACACAGACTTTTTACCACCACCACCCCAAAAAAGGAGAAATGCCAGAGACTCCGTGTAGCCCACTAGGGACTTCGCTATTGCTACTGATTTTACATGGAAGGGGCTCAGATAATACGGTGATGAGTGGCAGGATAAAATGGATGGATGGATGGATAGATGAGTATGGGGATGGATGGAGAGAGATAGAGGGGTGTGTATGGGGATGGATGGAGAGATGGATGGATATAGAGGGGTGTGTATCGGGATGGATGGAGAGATGGATGGATAGATGTGTCTGAGGATGAGTGGAGACGGGGTGTGTATGGGGTGGATGGATGAATGGATAGATAGGTGTATATAGGGATGGATGAATGGATAGAGGGGTGTGTATGGGGATAGATTGAGAGATGGATGGATAGATGTGTCTGAGGATGAATGGAGAGGGTGTGTGTGGGGGTGAATGGATGAATGGATAGATAGGTGTGTATGGGGGTGGATGGATGAATGGATAGATAGATCGCATTGTTCTGGAATCTATATGAAAAATAAGAAAGAAGGCATCATTGTTTCTCATTTTCAACATGTTGGTGGCTGAAGAAGAGCAGGGTTTGTGGTTGGGTCAGGAGCACATCTGTGCTGAGCTCTAGGCATGGTGCAGATCTGTATTTAGAGTAACAAAGCTGAGGGTTGGTGGTTAGAAATGACAGAAGGGGGCTGTGAGGAGTCGGTTGAGTTGCTGGATAGAATAGGTGTTGATATGTCAGTTACACTTATGAAACCACAACTGTGCATTTCCAGACTCATGCATCTTGTTTACTGAAGGTTAATGTTAACTTAGAGTTGCCCAACTTTAAAAGGTTTGAGATAAGTCTTGTTACTCCATTCAGAAAATGATAGCAATTTGTAATCATCACTTCATCTGAACAAGGTTATTTGTCTGGAATTTCCTTAGTTTTTAAAAATAAAGCTATAGAGGAAAAGCCACCGGTGCTGGGTGGGAGTACTTATTCTCCACCAAGTAAGTAAATTATATTATATTCTAGATGACAGCTATGTTCATTAGCATACATTGGTCTGCTTGACAGAACTGCGTCAAAGTTTCTGCAGCCTTCTTAATGCCGTCCAGCCCAGCCAGTTCAGCTCCAGACTAAGAGGTCAGCAAACTGCCCTGGTACACTTCTAAAAGACCTTCAACCCAGCTAGTTTGGCGGCAGACTTGAAGATGTCTGTATGCTAGCCCTATAGCCTCCTTAATGTCTTTGAACCAGGTCGCTTCTGCAAAGGACTTTAAGGAGTTCTGAGGGTTCTTTTATCTTGAGCAAGCATGTGGCAATTTGGCAAATTATTCTGTGTTTTTTTTTTTTTTTCTGCAAACCCCTCCCCACGCCCCCATTCTTTCCCAGAAATGGTGAAATCTCCCTCTTCTAGATTTCCAGGAGATTCTCTGTGCATTCTGTTTTCCAAACATGCTGTAACCCTTCCATAAGTCACCAAGCCCAGTGCTCTTTTACGGGCAGGACAGGCCTCCAAACAAGAGTTTTGGAAAGGATGTCAATGTGACAGATTCGGTCACAGAGACCCCTTTGGGACTGTCACCTGACGTGCTGAATTTACCTCTGAGCCCATTTTCTCTGCCAGCTTGGGACTCCGTAACCCTGCCTTGTTGATTCAGACACGCTAGCCTGCTGCAACACAGACCCAGGTCTGGTCCACGCCCCCAAAGCTGCAGACGTGAACCAAAAACTGCTCAGCAGGTCACCTATCTCCAGCACCCAGTTCCCAATGGGATTCAAACCCCAAATACATCTGTTTTACTCTGTATAAAGCTTATACAGGGTAAAATCATAAATTGTCTGCCTTCTATAACACTGATAGAGAGATATGCACAGGTGTTTGCTCCCCCAGGTATTAATCACTTACTCTGAGTTAATTAATAAACAAAAGTGATTTTTTAAAGTATAAAAAGTAGGATTTAAGTGGTTTCAAGTAATAAGTAAGTTACCAAGCAAAATACAGCAAAAACGCACAAGTCTAAGCCTAATACATTAAGAAACTGATTACAGGTAAAATCTCACCCTCAGAGATGTTCCAATAAGCTTCTTTCACAGACTAGATTTCATCCTAGTCTGGGCCCAATCCTTTCCCCGGTACAGTTCTTGTTAGTTCCAGCAGACATCTTAGGTGGAAAGCAGGGGTGTTCTCATGACTGCAGCTCCCTTTGCTCTGTTCCACCCCCTTTTATAGCTTTGGCACAAGGCGGGAATCTTTTGTCTCTCTGGGTCCCCATCCCTCCTTCTAAATGGAAAAGTACCAGATTTAAGATGTATTCCAGTATCATGTGACATTTTCACATGTCCTGTGAGACCTCATTCTTCATTACCCACGCGCTGGCCCACAGGCACACAGGAAGGCTTGCAGGTAAATAAACCATTTACAACCAATTGTCCTAGTTAATGGGAGCCATCAAGATTATAAACCACCATTAATGGCCCACACTTGGCATAATTACAATAGGACCTCAGAGTTATACTTCATATTTCTATCTTCAGATACAAGAACGATACATGTATACAAATAGGATGAACACACTCAGTAGATTATAAGCTTTGTAATGATACCTTACAAGAGACCTTTTGCATAAAGCATATTCCAGTTACATTATATTCACACTTATAAGCATATTTCCATAAAACATTATGTAGTGCAACGTCACAGTCAACTCCTTTCAGTCCCGATTATTTACAAAGAATGTACAAAGTTCTGTTTCCCGGAGCACTGCAGTAATGAAACTGGAGATTGTTTCCTTGCTCATAGTTCTAAGCCTCTTTCAGCCAGCACTCTGCCCAAAAGATCCCTCTCTAGAGCCACATTTCCCAGTGCTTCTCCAGGCTTTGTCCTTAGCTCTCTGCTCCGTCTTTGTGGCCTGTTTTCTCCTTGTCCCTCTGTCTCACAAACACCCCCCCGCCCCGCTTAAAATAATACCCAGCAAGGCCCCAATTCAAGGTCCTGAGCACCCTCACGTGTGCCTATGTTTTGGGTGCAAGCTGCTATTGTTTCAGCCACCTGGTTCCACAAAGGCGATCAGGCCCAGATCCTCAAAGGAAATCAGAGTTAGGTGCCTAAGTACTAGGGTGACCATATTTTCCAAAAGGGAAAACGGGACACCACCTGAGGCTACCCCAAGGCTCCCCTCTGCCCCCCGCATGGGGCTGGCATCGCCCCCTGCACGTTCTTCTGTGCCCTGCTAGGGGTTGCTCCCCACTTTTTTGGCAAAACTGGGCATGTGTCCCATTTGCTTTTGCCCACTGATCATCAGCTGGCAAGAGCAAACGGGACCAATGCCCAGTTTTGCCAAAAAAGTCCGGCTGGCCGGGACAGGGCTTAAAAAAGGGACTGTCCCAGCCAAAATGGTATGTATGGTCACCCTGCTAAGTACCTACATCTGAGCCTTAATGGTGTCTTACAACTATTGTAAGTGAAGCATGGCAGTTATGCCCCCCCCCCGAGTTTCAATTAGGTTTCATCCAACCCATAACAACCTCATGGGGGGTCTAGAAGTGACTTTCCTTTGAGGCAAGTTGTCCCATCACTGTCTTCTGCAAAGGTTCTTGCACTTTCCTCTGGAGCAGCTGGTGCTGGCCACTGTGAGAGGGTACTGGGCCTGATCCTTGGTTCTGATCCAGTCTGGCAGGTCGTGTGTGTGCTAGAAGTTTCATGGTTCTTGTCCTGGGATACGGAGCTGGGGCCAGGGCAGTTCTGTGCGAACGACTGAACTAATCTTTCATCCTGTTAAGTTTTGCAGGGAGGTGGAAGGCATAGGGGAATAGGAGCCCTGCAGAGCAATTAGGAGAATTTGCGACAGGGGATCAGTCGCAGCTGTGCCTTGAACATAATGTTACCCAAGCGCCTTGTCCGATTTCAGGGCCCTGCAAGTTGTTCCAGTTGGGAGATGAAACTGATGATGAAGTCTGATCTTTTCTTTGATGGGGTCTTGTTTATTTATAAGGAACGTGCACACTCCTGTTTCTCTGAACGCAGTACAAATCCAATCACAGGAGACGTCTCCTTTGTTCGCAGTCCCAAGCCTGCCTTTCCAGCCAACACTCTGTGCCCAAAAAGCTTTTTCTCTTAGCTTTATCTCAGGGCCACATTACGATGCTCTCAGGCTGGGTCTGCTTCCCTGTCTCCCTCCAGGATTGTTTCCACTACCGGGGCTGTGGCAGCATAGCTACGGTGCATAGTTAAGCCAGCATCACCCCCTAGTATAGACGCATCCTGCGGCGACAGAAGGGGATTTTCCATCACTGTAGAAAAACCACCTCCCCGAGCAATGATAGCTAGGTTTATGAAGCATTCTTTCATTGACCTTGCTGCATCTGCACCAGGGGTTAGGTCGGTGTCACTATGGGGCTCAGAGGCATGGATTTTTCGAGAATGGTCTTCTCCTTTAAGGACCAGGGGCCTAGGACCAACCAGTCCTGTTCAATTATCAGACCCAGCTGTAAAGAGCTCAGGTGAGTGCAGAAGCTGCAGGAGGGAGGGTGGCACCTGTGGCTGGCCCTGGAGCAGAGAGAGGTTCTGAGTGAAAGGCATCTGGGCCTGCAGCCTGTGTCGATCAGGGGAATAGCTTTGTTTTTCTTTGTAATTTTTCTGTTTGAATTAATAAATGGTGCCCTGAAGGAAGGGGCTGCAGGAGGCTTTGCCATGGTGTTGAATCCTTCCTGGGCTGAGGAGACCGGCTAGCAGCCCTACGCAGACCAAACCGGCAGCGTTGATGCTTACCCCTCACCTATGGGGTGCTTCTCTGGAGTCCCCTGCTTCCCTGGACTGGCAGGTCTATATGACTCCTGTGCACAGTGGGTCTGTGTATTGGTGTCCTTTGGCCTGAGTGGTGAGTCAGTATCTGGGGCTTTGCTAGGCTGTTTCCATTAGGAGGAGAAATTGGTGATGGGAGTCAGGCATTTCTGTGGTGCAAACCTGTTTATTTCGAAGAATGAGCACAAAGTCCTGTTTCCCTGAAGGCAGTAGGAGCAAACAACAGCAGTCAGTTTCCTTGCTCACAGTTTCCAAGCCTGCCTTTCCAGCCAGCACTCTGCCCGGAAAAAGCTCTCTCTCTCGGCTACCTCCCAGGGCCTCGCTGACAGTGCATCTCTTGCTTTCTGCTGGCTTTCTCTGGTTCCTTACACGCATACACACACACAGCTGCAACCAAATCAATGCCCCAGCTGCTGGGTTTGCAATCAGTCCCCAGGGAAACCCCTCTTATTTTCCTCGAGTTAGTTCTTGCTCAAGCCTTCCAATGCAGCCCAGTGCCTTGGGCAGTGACTTCCATAGCTTCAGCTATCACTAAACAGATGGGTATTTAATTGCTCCCTCATTTAGCCTGAATGAAAGATGGATAGCATGCAGCTTCAGCAAGGTCTGTGATTGCCCATAGATCTAATCATCATCATCATCATCATCATAATTAATAAATAATACGTAGATCAAACACCTGATTGCTGGCAACCAATAACCCTCTCCAACACAAGAATATTCCTTATTCCCTGCTGTGCTGGGTGTAGCCTGATTTGGGGTGTGTTAGTAATGTTGATTTAATGTATCAACTTAATTTTATTTTAATTTAATTAATATTAATAATAATTAAGTATTAATATTAATTAGTATGGGTTTAGGCTCGCCAGTCTGTTTGATCAGAAGATTAAAGTTCTTGTCCCGAATCAGGCTCCACAGAATTTATAAGGGACCCTCAGGGGTATGACAGGAAGCTCACATTCAGACAACTATAGTCATAAAGACTTTTTATTAAGATCAATGAAATAGTAAGCAAATGGTAAAAGAGTCAGAGTTAAAAAGTTACAATTGTATTGCTGTTATTCAAGAGATACATAGGGCAATACAATATTATGTGCTGCAAACTGTGGTTAATACTCACACCCGGTTTTGATCCCCTGGTGCTGAAAGACACAGGACCTCGCCTCTGGCAGTTCCGGTTTCGCGCCCTTTGCAGAGGTGTGCAGAGGAAGCTAATGCGAAGATCTATCAAAGCTACGTTAGAATTTACTCTCTAACTTAGTTAAAACAAAACATAATACACAAACTGAGAACAAAGTTTAGGGAGACCAAGCTAGTCGAAAGTTTGAAAAGAAGATAAGTACGGCCTGTTAATAGTTAATAGCCATCGTAGATGGATAGCAGCAATATGTAGTTGAAGATGAAGATAGTGAAGAGTGAAGATAGAATGAAAAGAGTGAAATAGCCATCGTAGATCACCTCTTTTATAAGGAATAAGTCCCGGAAATCCTTCCTCTTATGCCCAAGTTTCATTCCTCCCCCACAGAAATGTTAGGGTACACTTACCCCATAGGCTAATATGTATGTGCATATGGATGACAGGTACATGCGCCCTTGTGGTGTACTTGTTAAGTCTGTGGGTACAACTTTGAAAAATCCCCCTATGCCAATCTTCATTGTCTATCGGTCTAGGTAAAGGTCTTAGACATAGGCGTAGGTACTTTATCTATTTGGGTATAGGATAAACAAGATAAAGGTCAACTCTACTTTCTAGGTAAAAGGGCCCAATATAGAGATACTAACTTTGCTTTAGCTTAACATGCAGGTGTTTTTGCCTGTAGGGCTCTTGCATTACAGCCAAACTTATTTTGAATATAAATCTATAAACCTGTTACAATAAATCAAATACTTAAACTTATAAGAAAAGATATATCTATGCAAGCAAGCAGATTAATCCTTAGGACTACATGGGGTTGGACTTTGGGAGTCTGTGTCTCCCTTCCTGCTTGCTCACAGAGTTTCTCTTGTGTCATTCCAGACACTAGCGACAGCGACCTCGAACTTTCATCTGTCCGGCACCAGCCAGAAGGGCTAGACCAGCTGCAGGAGCTGACCAAATTCACCAAGAAGGAGCTGCAGTCCCTGTACAGGGGCTTCAAGAACGTGAGTGTCTGTTGGGTCCTTCCCCCAGCCAAATGATCCCTGAGAACAGCTGTGCCTTGTGGCCTCTGTCGGGCTCCATCTGCTACCCCTACGAGATTGGAAACCGAACCCTGGAGAGACGGGCGCTCGCTGAGATGCAGCCTTGGGGGCTCAGGGAGCCATGGGTGAAATTCATCCCGGTGCCGAGTGCGCGCACAAGGCCGAGGCACCATTTAAGTCCAACTGAAGCGTGGAGGGCGAGATGTTAACAGATCTGATAGAAGATGGAGTGTTTTTGGCCTGTGCCCTGTTCATCCCCTGCTCACTGAGCTGAGGAGCGGGGCATGATGGGGTGAAGGGCATTCCTACTGCAATGTGAGAACACTCAGGCTACGTCGACACTACATTCGGGAGTGATTACAGCCCCTGTAGATATCCTCCAGCTAGCTGAGATCGAGTAGCAAAAGCACAGGCAGCTACGCGGGCTCGTCCTGCCCGCTCCCTGGTTGTGTCCTTGGGCAGCCACCCCCTGTCCTGCTGTGGCTTCGCTGCTATCGTTACTCCGCATGATCAAAGCTACCGCGGGGACGTCTGCACTTGCTGCCATCACACCTCTGCCTGCGGCATAGGCAGACCCTGGGGGACACAGGCTGAGAACGGAGTGGATGGCGGGGAGGGAGGAGGGTGTATTACAGACCTGAGCCACCGATCATGAGTGTGCTTGGCTGGGGGTTCTGTTCCTTTTAGGTAGGTTTTTCTACCGCGTTCATCACCGTCATTCCCGAGCGCCTTCCAGCCGTGCATTAAGCTACGTGCCGAGACGTCTGTCACCACTGGGATGGGGTGGGCGTATCGCTGGGGAGAGGCGGTGCAGTGGGATGAGAGGAGGCCACAAATACCGAGGTGCATGGGGGCCAGGGTTCGAGGAGGGAGCGTAAGAGCAGAGAAAAATAAAAGGAAGTATTTCTTCACACAACGCACAGCCAACCTGTGGAACTCCCTGCCAGAGGATGTTGTGAAGGCCAAGACTATAACAGGGTTAAAAAAAAAACTAGATAAGTTCATGGAGGATCGATCCATCAATGGCTATTAGCCAGGATGGGCAGGAATGGTGTCCCTAGCCTCTGTTTGCCAGAAGCTGGGAATGGGCAACAGGGGATGGATCACTTGATGATCCCCTGTTCTGTTCATTCCCTCTGGGGCACCTGGCACTGGCCACTGGCCACTGTTGGAAGACAGGATACTGGGCTAGATGGACCCAGTAGGGCCGTTCTTATGTTCGTATGCCCTAGGAGGACGGATGTCCTGGGTGCATTGCAGGGCAGATGCTTGTTGCATGGCAGAGCCATGGGGCGAGAGGGGAGTCGTGTTCCCGGCCAGTCCGGCTACATCTCGGTGCCTGATCTGTGGGGAGGGTGATGGTCAGACCAATAGGGGGCTAACCTCCTGGCGATGACTTCCCTCCGTAGGAATGCCCCAGCGGCCTGGTAGATGAAGACACCTTCAAGCTGATCTATGCTCAGTTCTTCCCTCAGGGAGGTGAGTTTGGCACCAGTCCCCCCCCCCCCGAGACCTTCCCAGAGCAGGGAAAGGGTTAAATTATCTAGCGAGGCACCAGGAGCTCAGAGCCTTTATCCCAGGCTGCAGATTCCCTGTCACAACGTTGCCGATGTCCCATTGTGAGGAGACTCTCGTCTGCAAAGTTCCTGAGTTCTTCCGCTGAGGCTGGGCCCCAGGAGCCAGCTGAGCACTGTGGCTAGCCCCTCGCCTGGCCTGAGCAGGGGATAAAGCAGCCCGGGGGTGTTAAAGGCACTGGTGTTTTGCAGTGTGTAGAAGTCCATTGTGCTAGGTGCGGTACCCTTGGATAATGCAGAGATGGTCCCCGCCCCAAATAGCCGTAGCTTTACAAGTCAGTTCCCATTGCTAGTGAAATAATGATCCTAGCCCCCTGCCTCAGTCCGCGCTGGGATCAGAGGACGCGAGCTCCCCGGTCACCCTCACTGTGCTGTGAGATTACCCTTACCCTTTTCCACACTGGCAGCAGCTAAGAGGCAGGACGGTCCAATGCTTAGGGCCCGTGGGAAACTTGGGTTCCATTCCTTGCTCTGCCACAGACTTCTTGTGTGACCTTGGGCCTGTCTGTGCCTCAGTTTCCCCTCTGTACAATGGGGAGAACCAGCCTCCCGGGGGCGTGACGGTAAATGTGTTTAAAGAGTGTGAGGTCGAGGATGGCGGGGGTGGGGAGGAAAGTGCCAACCCTTTCACTGAGTCTCTCTTGTTTCTCCTCTTGCAGACGCCAGCATGTACGCCCACTTCCTGTTCAACGCCTTTGATGTGGACCGGAACGGAGCCATCTGCTTCGAGGTAAGATCCCAGCTCCCCCTTTTCAAAGGGCCAGGTGTTTAAAAAAGGTATTTAGGAACCTAACGAATCAGCCCACATCCACAAAGGTATTTAGGTGCCTAACTCCCTTTGGGAGTTTGGAAAATGTTCCCCGTTGTGGTTGGGTTTTTATTTGTATTGCAGTAGTGTCCAGAGGGTCTGATCCGGGCCCCACGGTGTTAGGTGCTGCACAAACACAGATCCCTGCCTTGGAGAGTTTGTAACCGGAGACTGCCAGCTCCTGGGGGCGAGGGCTGACTTTCTGTTCTGTGTTTGTACAGCTCCTAGCACCATCCGGTCATGAGCCGTGACTTGGGCTCCTAATAAATTGCGAGACAACAGGTGGATACAGCAGGGAGCTGGTAGGAGTGGCGGGGGGACACTCAAGGGAACGGAGATTAGAAAGGAGGACAATGTGGTGGCTTTGCAGATATTCATGGGGGGCCTCTGCCATGTACAGGGGGGCAGCAGGGGAGAAATTGACCAATGGGTAGGGGTAGTCGCATCCTCCTCTCCTGATTCTGCTCCACGGTCACATCAGAGTTCTCCACCCCTCCAGGGCAGACTGCCCCAGCCAGGGTCTCAAAGTCTCTATTCCTGCCCGTTTCCAGCCCCTTGCGTGGATTTTTTCCCTTCTTAGCTTTGTAAAGGGGACCCCACCGGACACTCCCCATAGGAGAGCAGGGGGATTAACCCTGGTGTCCTGCCCAGACTCCCAGCTTGGATACTCACATTCTTCCTCCCCAAATCTGCCCCCAAGCCCACCCTCTGCAACTTTTATAGGGTCACAGATGCCAGGGCCAGAAGGGACCAGTGCGATTATCCAGTCTGACCTCCTGTAAAACACAGGCCAGGGAGCTTCCCCCAAAGCAATTTCTAGAGCAGATCTGTTAGAAGAACATCCAGACCTGACTTAAAAATTATAAGTGATGGAGAATCCGCCCCGCCCCTTAGTACATTGTTTCCATAGCTAATTACCCTCCCTGCTAAAAATGGATGCCGTCCTTCCAGTCTGAATTTGTCTAGCTTCAGATGGACCCGGAGGGCCTGGTTCTGCTTTTCAGTGCTGTAAATTCGAAATGACTCTGTTCAAATCGGTGTGTGTGTGTGTGTGTGTGTGGGGGGGGGGTGTTAAAATGGCCTAAGTGAGAGAAATATCAGGCCCACTCATTCTTGGCTCCCTGTCCTAAAGCGTTGTGCGGTGGCTGCTGCACATTGTGAAACAGCCGCTGCGTTCAATCCCAGAGGTGGCTGCATTTCAGTGCTGGGTGGAGTGATTCATACATATACAAAAAGTGCCAACACACCTTTAATGATCACAAGCAATCAGGGCCTCAGCATTACATCTTGTCCAGAGAGAGCACCGCCCCTGGAAGTGCTGTGTACCGTAGCACTATTGAGGAGTTGGTTCAGGAACACAAGCCCCTATTGAGTCACCAGCACCTGTCCTGCCACCCTCGATCTCCCCTCCTAGTACAGTAGAACCTCAGAGTTACGAACACCTGGAGAATGGAAGTTGTTCGGAACTCGGATATATTCATTGCTCTGAACAAAACGTTATGGTGGTTCTTTCAAAAGTTTACAACTGAACATTGACTAAATACAGCTTTGAAACTTTACTATGCAGAAGAAAAATGCTGCTTTCGCTTTATTATTTTAGTAGTTTACATTTAACACAGTACAGTGCTGTATTTACTGGGTTTTTTTGGTCTCTGCTACTGCCCGGTTGTGTACTTCTGGTTCCCAATGAGGTGTGTGGCTGACTGGTCAGTTCGTAACTCCGGTGATCGTAACTCTGAGGTTCTAAGCATGCCTGCTTAGCTTGAGATATAGTCTGCCAGCTAAGCTCTCTATGTGAGAGCAGAGTGCACAGGGAAATACATCAGACAGTATTTTTATTGTGGGGCATAAAGCCTATATAGCCAGATTATGCCCTGTTCTGTTAGTCGTTCAAAATTAGCGGATCATAAGATCAAAAAGCCTTGGGTTGATTTTTCTCATTTGTTTACCTCATCATTCATACATGCAATGTATATCTATAGTGTCCAAACAGTCAAATGTCCAAAGAACTGTGGAATTGTTTTAAATAAAGACGACATAGAAATGTAAGATCACACTCAAATGAGTGTGTGTGTATGTATATATAAAATCATTCTTTTATTTAGTAAATGGATGTAACACAAATCTCTCAGCCAGCCAGCCACCAAAATGCCTTTTATTTCATTTCTACACTGGGGAAGAGGCAGTTAATGATTTTCATTTGGTTATTTGTGCTCCCTGCCAGACGCGCTGAGCAGTAAGGAACCAAAGAGGAGGGTTTTTTTCGTATTATTATTGTCAGCGAGGGGCTTTCGGGCTCAGGTGGGTAGCGAGGCGACTAAAAATAGATCCAGCCGAGAACAGAAACAGGATCGATAGGAAAAATACCAGGAGAGTTTCATGGTCGATAACATTTCCGCTTCACCCTTTAAAGGGTCAAGAGCCGCCCCCTTTTAAAGAGCAAGTCCCAGGCACCAGCTGCAAAACCGTTCTTTTTCTTGGGGCGTTGGTTGGAGGGTGGTGTGTGTGTGTGTGGGAGGGGGGTTGCTTGCTATATGTTTGCAGTTGTCCATGTGCTGGGTTGTTGGCCTGTCCTACTAGGTCTCTGCTTCATTCTCTGTTCCAGGATTTCGTCGTCGGCCTCTCCATCTTGCTCCGTGGGACCGTGCATGAAAAGTTGAACTGGGCTTTTAACCTCTATGATATTAACAAGGACGGCTACATCACCAAGGAGGTACCTGCAGCTGGGCTGAGGGGAATGTGGCTGCGGGTATGCGTGAGGATCGGAAGGAGACACGTGAATCTGTGGGGGCTCTGTATCAGAGACAGGGGCATCTGGAGGTGGAAATGAGTGAGAGTACCATAGCCCACAGCAGGTGTGGTACTTACGTCTACGGAGGGTCTGGGTCAGAGATGGGAGCTCCAAAGGCGGTAGGAGCGTGAGTGTGTGTCTGTGCTAGCTAGGGCCCAGGGGGAATCTGAATATAAAGTTCAATCTCAGAGACCCCCATGAAGTGGGAGTGGTTCGGAGACAGGCAGGCCAGGCCTGCTGTGTGACCGTACGCCACGACAGGAGCCCGTGGGATGGGAAGGAGCTGAGAGTTTGGGTGAGGAGCACAAATGGGGGCCCTGAGGCAGAATCCCTGCGGGTATGGATCGGATTCAGAAGTTTTAGTGGTACAATTGGGTTTGAGGGATCCCCTCCGCAAGTGAGGTGGGGAGCATAATGGGGGCGGATTTATTTCTCCAGGCAGTGACAGGCTCCAGTCCCGGTTTAGGCCGACATTTTCCGTCTTGGGGGGCCTACTCTTGGGCTCTTGGAACTGTTTCTTGGGTTGGCCTGAGGCTGCCTTTGACGGTGGTGGAAGCTTTGGCCGCTCCGCACCTCTGAGAATGAATCAGGCTACTTCAGGGTGCCTCATTTTAGGCACCTGAGGTTGAAAAGGTCTGGCCGTTCGGGTGCTTTGTTCCAGCTGGCGGTAGTGGCTGCTTGAGTTTTGCCATACGTGAGACCTCAGATCCCACTGGGCCACCTCCATGGCTTCGACAAGGCGACAGCCTCTTTCCATGTGCCCATAAAACCCCAACTTTATCCCCCTTCCCCTAGATCAGCGTGTGAGCCCTCGTGAAGCCCATAGGGCTAGAATAACAGCTGAAATCACCAGGCCAGGCCGTGACCATATGTCCGAGGCTGGGAGAGAACTATGAGCAAATGTGGCTTTCTTGGTGGTGCACCATATGGCTACCTGACATGGACCTGGTTTACTCATTAAACCTGTGATGCTTCTCACTTCCTGTGGGTCACATCCTGGCCCCACTGAAATCAATGACTAAACTCACGTTGACATCACTGGGTCCACGACTTGGTCCTGTGTGACAAGTTTGTGACGAGTCAGCAGAATTCTGTAGGTTCCCGTGCTGGATATTCCTGCTGTGAGCCTCTGGAAGCCGCTTCCTCCCCACCCTACTGGCCTAGCTTCCCCACGCTGGTGAGGAGCACCGGTTTGCTTTGGTGCTGCTGGTCGAGGCATCTGGAGCCTACTGCCTGCCCTAGCATTGTCTGTGTCGATGCTCCGCTCCCTTGTGGTTTGTTTACCAAAGCGAGGTTCACATCATGTACTGAGCCAGTTTATGGAAGTATTTGGTCCCTGGCTATGATCTGTGGTACCATAATAGGGGCCACGTTTGTGACACTGGAAAAGCACTGCCAAAATTCTGCCCCTTGGACGTGCATTCAAGTCCCATATGTGAAGACAGGCTTGAGGCAATAATCCATATGACGCCACATGGCGCAACAAAGCAGGAGACAGTTCCTCATCTAGACGCAGCCTCCGCCTCTTCAGGTTTGTAGGAGACTTAAATGGCAAAGACTCAACTGGCTGCATCTCCAGAGGCTTCAGCAGGATGCAGCGCTGCCTGCCAGGAGACCTCGGGGGTTAGTTCAGTGAAGGAGCCATCCTTAGCTTTAGGAAGAAGTGCCCCAGGATTACTAATGACCACACGTAGTCAGGACATGGGTTCTGTGTCCTGATGCACTGCCAACAGCACAGACCTCCACAGCACCCTTCCCGCATGGCGGACCCCACTGCTGTATCCGTAACACCACCGTGGGACCCTGAACGCATGTATCCCCTCCTCAATCCTCAGCATCGCTTCCTGCAGCCCCACGGTGCTCCCCGGAGGTCTCTCGTCTAAAACCCAGACCGACCCTGCTTACCTCGACAAGGTCACGGCACAAGAGAATAGGTGACTGTTAACTAGCACTTATCCTCAGTCGATCTCCCCAATTTACAGATGGGGAAACTGAGGCACAGAGCGGCGATGTGATTTGCCCAAGGTCACCCAGCAGGCCAGTGGCAGAGCTGGGAATTAAACCCAGGTCTCCTGAGTCCAGTGCTCCGTCCACTAGACCGTACTGCTGCCATTTGCCTGGAAGTGGGCAATGGGGATGGCTGGGATACTCCTAAAATCCCCGGGCTCCCGCTGCGCAATGGTTTCTCCCACTGCCTTGCTCGATGGAGTTAACCCCTCCTCGGGGATGCAGCTCATAGGGCCTGCCTGGAAACCCGTTGTTTCGCCCTCATGATTTTCCGTTGGCCCTGACGCCGACCTGAACCTGGCCGAGACCGGGGGACGGCGGTGGGCTTTGTTTGGGCTTCCTCCCTGTGCTCAGTGCGTCTCTCTCTTTCTCTGCCAGGAGATGCTGGCGATCATGAAGTCCATTTACGACATGATGGGCCGCTACACGTACCCGATCGTCAGGGACGATGCCCCCGTAGAGCACGTGGAGAAGTTCTTCCAGGTAAGCCAGCTCGCAGGCGTCTGGGAGAAGAAACCTTTTGCTAACCAGGGCAGTGGGCCTGGCCCATAGACCCATAGGTTCCAAGTTAGCCAGAGGGCGGATGGGCCTGAGTCCTCCAAAAGCTGGGCGCAGAGGGCCTGATTCTGGTCTTGCTTATCCTGGTGTAACTAGGGTGACCAGATGTCCCGATTTTATAGGGAAAGTCCCGATTTTTGGGTCTTTTTCTTATATAGGCTCCTATTACCCCCCCCCACCCCCATCCCGATTTTTCACACTTGCTGTCTGGTCACCCTAGGTGTAACTCAGGAGTGGTGTCTCAGAAGACAATGAAATCACAGGTCCTGACTTGTATTTTTCCCGGTGGGGGCTCCAGCCCCACTCTGCTTGAGGCTCCGCCCCTTTCCACAAGGCCCAGCCTTTGCTCTGCCTTTTCCCGCCCCCCCTCCGCGCTTTCCCCCGAGATCCCCCTCGCCCACCAGCCGCTCCTCCCTCTTTCGCCCCCCAACAGCTTTCACCCACCAAACAGCTGATCGGTGGAGAGCCCGGGCCAGAACCAGTGTGGCTGGTGGGTGCTGAAAACCCCCTATTTTTTTCCCTGGGTGCTTGAGCCTCGGAGCCCCCACGGAGTCGGCGCCCATGTGTGGAATTATGCCGGGGTGGAAAGGGTGTGGGCGTGGGATTAGCTTCACCGACACAAGGGCAGATGCAGATTCCCACACGGCTGCGGGCAGGAGGCAGATGGCGGGGCCGTGGCTGGCGATCCCGCTGCAGACCCTGGCAGCTGCAGAGCAGGGGCCCCATTAGGGACTCTTGATGAGGATTCACTGAGATTGGGTTACAAGCCACAGACACACTCCGGTCCCGGGGGGGCCGCTCCATTACAGGCCTTAGGCCTGGGCTGGCAGGTAGGAAGGAGGACTGGTTGGGAGGAGCGTCCCTGATGGGGGCTCACAGCCGCAGGGCAGAATGCAGGCAGAGAGAGGCCATTCCCAGGCCTGCCAGGATTGCAGGAAGGTGGACTTTTAGGGTACAGGCGGGCACGGCGTGGTTGCAGGGGTGGGGGGATGAGCGTGTTCTTGCACCTAGGCACAGATTCGCCGGGACCGCCACCCACACGCCTGCTGAGCGTCGCTTTTCTGTTTCAGAAAATGGACAGAAATCGGGACGGCGTGGTGACAATCGAAGAGTTTTTAGAGACCTGTCAAAAGGTGAGCAGGTCGCTGCTGTGGATTCTTCATCGCCCTCCGGGTCCTGCAGATCCCTCCTCCTCTTCCTCCTGACCACGTCCCTGGCCCCTCTATAGGATTCAGAGCCCATCTTACCCATCTTCCTTTCCTAGAAGCCATCTTACCAATTTGTCCAGTGCATTCTCCAGCCAGGACACTGATTCATCTGACCCTCCAAATTCCAGTCACACCATTTCTAATCCCTTTTGACTGCAGCTTCCCCCCGTCCAGATCCTCTCCTCTTGTGTAACGCGGGCTGTGGGGTTACACATGTTGATTCCTGCCGTGGAGGCACTTACTGCATAAGCGAAGAGGGGATGGAGCTGTTGTAGGGAGACAGGAGACCAGACCAAGCTCCATTAAGAGCAGGTTGACTTAATTCACGGAGCATGCCCACGTGTGCATGGTAGCACATGAACAGTGCTAGATGATGCACATTGACTCAGTAATGATCCTTAGCTAATTTCATCAGCAGACCTCAAAGCACTGTCCAAAGCAGGTCAGTCCTACTATCCCTAATGAGAAAACCGGCACAGAAAGAGGACGGGACTTTCCCAAGTTCACCCAGTAGGCCAGTATTAGAACTCCAGTTCTGACAGCTGCCAGTCTAATGTACAGACCACACCTCTGTCAGATATATTGTTATTATTACAGCAGAGATTAAGAGGCCCCAGCCAACCAGTTGCCCATTGGTAGGCACTGAACAGATGTGTGTTAGTCCCTGCCCCAAAGGGTTTACAACCCCAAAGAGCGGGGAAGGGAAACTGAGGCACAGAGAGGGCAGTGACTTGCCCAAGGTGTCACAGCAGACCAGTGGCAGGGCTGAGATTAGCACCCAAATCTCCTGTCTCCCAAGCCGCTTCCTCATTCACTGAACCACAAATCTCCATTGGTCGTGTTGTTTCTGAACCATTGCCCTGGCCTTTCTCTCTCCTCCCCTTCCAGGACGAGAACATCATGAGCTCCATGCAGCTGTTCGAGAATGTGATCTAGAATGCGATCTCGTCTCTCCCGCGCGGCTGCCTCCTGGCCTGCACGCAGACGGACGCCTCTGTCTGTCTCTCTCGTTAAGCACACACACATCTTTATGAGAAGAAAAACAAACTCTTTTTATATTTAAAAACAAAAAAAAAAAACCAACAAAATAAATAAAAGAGGACGTGATCATGTTTGCTCCCAACACTGACCGGATTCTCACTTGAAGGGCAAGAGGAGACAGAAAGAGATTGGGTTTCATGGGTTTGTCTGACCTAGCAGGGGGATTGGCTAGCTCTCCCCTAGGATATAGCAAGGGAACGCTGCACAGCGTCAAATACTACCTGTGGGAAAGAGACCAGCCTTGTGGATTAAGCTCAGCACTTCTCGCATGGTAGTGGGATGGAAAGGACGTTTGCATGTGGGAGGTGGAGTTCTTCTCACTAGCACCAAGTGAGAACCTGGCAATGAGGCAGTTACTGGGTTCCATCAGGAAAAGGAGAGGCAGTTACTGAAGAAGAAATAGGTCTCAGCTGGCACAATTTGGCATAACTCCACGGACTTCATACCCCCATTGCGAAATCTGACTTCAACTGAACTCCATCAATTTTCACCAGCTGAGGACCTGCTCCCCACTTTTCCATGTGCAGGCAGCTCCTGGGCCAAGATCCTGGAGCCTGAATGTGTCTCAGCTGAGAGAGGACTGTTTGTGGACGTCTGAATAGAAGACATTACTGGCTGTTGGGAATCATCTCCAGAACTTCAGTTCTAAAAGCACAAGAGCGTCCATTTCTAAGGCAGGTTCCACATCGTGTGCGAATGTTAGAGAGTGTACAGAGCCTTCTAGCGTCCCCAGAGAAGGGAAGCAAAGGAAGAAGCTAGCACACCTTCTCCCCAATCACATTGAGAATGAATGTCCCTCCACCTGCAACAGTAGGGGAGAACGAGGTATCTTCACTCAGGAGACTGGAACTGGGGCGATCTGCAACAAAGAAACAGGATTTGAATTTCCTGAAGCAGAAGTACAAGCACAAATACCCTAGCGCTTCCAAACTGGAGGAGGAGACGGGCCCTCGCTGCCACGTTCTGGAGCTGAAATTTTCCATTGTTTTCCACCGGTCCGTCATTTCCATCAGATCTGGTTCAAATATCTGTTGACTGCAATTGAGGGTTACACTGGAAAACTGTTATTCTGTGGGATGGGCAGTGTTGTGTAACCACGTTGGTCCCAGGGTGTGTGAGAGACAAGGTGGTTGAGGTACAACCTATTATAAGTCCAACTTCTGTTGGTGGAGAGGGCAAGCTTTTGAGGTACATGGAGACAGAGGAAGAGCTCTGTGTAGCTCAAACTTGTCCTCCCCACCAACAGAAGTTGGTCCAGTAAAAGATATTACCTCACCCATCTTGTCTCTTCTGTGACACTGAAAGCTGACGGGCGGTGACTTACGAATATGCCCAAAGCTCCAGGCTGCAGTTGAAAGTCAAATAGGGCGTGAAATATCACCTATCCCTGGGGGAACAATGACAAGGTTTGGTTTGAGGGACTGTTTTTTTTGTTTTGTTTTTTTTAACAAGTGACTATTTTTAGGCATTACACATGTTGTTTCCGGGACTGAGATGAGATCTGCCACTGGGCGAACAAGTCTTGAAAGAGGCCAGAGAGTTGGAAAAGCCAGCTGGAAATCAGCGCATGTAGGGCTAGACAAGTCACCGGTCATCGGGTTTGGTAGGGAAAAGAGGAGGTGGGTTGGTAGCTCTGCAACCAAGAGGGTGTCATCCTCAAGATCCAAGTCAGGGATAAGTCAGTACAGTCCCTAATGAGGAACTTTCTAGGTAGCTGGATGCTCCATCTCACTGGGATTTCCTGTTGGCCATGTCAGAGTCACAGAGCTGTGGGGCTATCTGTTTCCATGCCAATAGAAATCCCCTAGATGAGGTGCCCTAGAGAGACTCCCCTTTCAGTTCCTTTAGTAACCTTGGATGGGTCTGGTTATTGAATGACCCTGCCTCGCTGGGGATGGAACAGTCTCTGGTTAGAAGAGCACCAAGCCTGAGAAATAGTCCCTGGATCTGCAGTGGGGAAGAGTCCACCAAACACGTTGGGGAAGAGAAGGTGTCCTGGTGGAAGTTGTCACTGATGCTTAAACTAGTGCAGGCTCTGCCTCTTTCTCCCAGGCCTTCCCCTCGGATACAACCAGATCCACCTTTATCCCCCACTACCTCCAAGTCCAGCCTCACTTCCCAGATCTGAACTAGCCCCAGGATCCAGACTTTTAACCACCCAGACTCAGTCCTCATCTTCCGCTCAACCTCTCTCAGTGCCCAAAGGCCCAGATCAGTCTGTTTCTGTCTCCCACTGCCAAGAAGGCTCTGAATTCCGGCCGTCTCTCCCTCTCCTCTATCCTAAGCCCTCTCCCGGAGGCTGTGAGTTTGCACTCGATACTTCCTGACATATGTACAGTATAAGGAATGGCCGCATGTCTCACTAGCAGTAGCCTTTACTCCAGTGCCCCTAATCTCACGCCCACCCTCACAGCACAACCTGGGGAGACTGTCGTCGGTTCCTGTTCTCTGTAACTACTTGATATTCAGTCACTGTATATTTTAATAAAATAAACTTAAAAAAAAAAAGAGGCTCCCATCCATTTTGCTTCCTTCTCTAGCATTAGACCCCAGCTGCTTCTGTATCCAAATCCTTCCCGTGCCATGAAACACAGCTGATAGCATAAACACGGTTCCATTCTTGCTTTCTATCCTGGGCCTCTCTTTGCATATCCAGCTGGCTACATGGCTGCAAATGCCAGAGCAGCACTTGGGATGGGCCATGTTATGGAGTGTGAGTATTGGACACCCTGGAGCTTGGAGGTATGGAACAACTCTGCTGAGCATCATGCACTGAGCGGGTGATGCCCTTGCAGGGCTGGTTGATTCATGCCTTGGGACAAG
Organism: Terrapene triunguis; assembly: GCF_002925995.2. Lineage (NCBI taxonomy): Eukaryota > Metazoa > Chordata > Testudines > Emydidae > Terrapene > Terrapene triunguis. The sequence continues at coordinate 836,132 of NW_020664404.1, read as the reverse complement.
TTCAGGCGTTTTCCTGTGGGACTCTGTGCTTGGAAGAAGTGACGCTACAACGTGACAGAAAGGGTCACCCTTGATGAGAGAGTCCTGACCCACGGTGCCGCCCCGCTTTGCTAGGAACGCGCCTGCAGCACCCTGCCCCATGCTCCTAGTTTATTAATTTATTATTATAATTATGGTTCCTAGGAGCCCCAGTCATGGACGCATGCTAGGTGCTAAACGAACTGCTGCTGGTTTTTTATCCTTCCATTGTGCTGGAAAGGGGGGGATGGTTGACAGAAGGAAGGGCGGCCTTGGGCAGGGGGGCAGGCAGGGCTGGGGGCTGAGAAGAGGCAGATGACAGGTAGGGAGCAAGGACTATTGGGGGTGGGAGGAGGAGGGTTTTCTGGAGCATGGTGGGGGGGTATGGAGGTTCCGCTCTCTCCAGCCCTGCAGTGAAGAGGGGGTGTGAAGGGCTAGCAGGCTCCGTGTAGCTCCTGGCCACTGGGGCATGCCCCAGCTTCCGGAGTCACGTGCTTTGGGGAGAGGAGCAGAGGGGGCCCGCGCTCTCCCAAGGGGTTAAGAGTGACAGCCCACAGGGGGCCGCATTAGAGACCGTGCGCTGAGCTGCTGCTACTGCTGACCCCATGAGCAGGGCCAGGGCACGTCAGGCCAAAGGGGTGCAGCACATTGGACCCCCATTTGCTGCTGCCCATTGGCACCATTTGGGAGCTGCTCTGCATTGCAGATGAGGGCGCCCATGGGTTTTGCTGGGGCGGGGGAGAACCACGGCAACCTTTATGCAAGGTAACTGGTGCCCTAGTTATGATGGCTCATCCTGCAGCCTGCCCTGCCTCACGCTTTGCTCCTAGTGTCATGGCGCCCAGCCTGGCTTGTCCCACGCTTTGCCTTTGGTGTCATGGTGACAGCCAGTCACGCTCTCTGAGGGAATAGAGGAGTGGGCGGGGTTTATTGGCTAGCGGTTTATTGGTGGTAACGCGTGAAGTCCCGCCCTGGCCGCTCTCTGATTGGTTGTTGGGTGCCCCGCCGCACTTATTGCGAGAGGAGGAGAGTTAGGTTTTTATTGGCTCCCCTACAGGCGACGGCTGTGAGGACGTCACAGTCAGATGACAGGGGCGTGGCTCGGCTTTGTGACGGCATCAGCGAGCGACCGCAGGAAGTGCAGCCAGGGCAGCAGCCACCCCAGAGGCCCTGGGCAGGTAACGGGGGCGGGGCTGGGGCGGCCTGGCGCTTCCTTCCCCCTCCCCCTCCCCCTCCCCCTCCCCCCCGAACCTGCTGGGCCCGCCGAGTGCCCGTTAACCCCGCCCCCCCCCAGCCTCCGCTCGCTCCGGCCCTGCCACGTCCGGTTAGATCCAGCCCCTGCAGGGGCTCCAGGCCCGCCCCAGAGTGAACCCCCCCACCTCCCTCGCTCCCCCCTCGGCCTCCCAGAGTGACCCCCCCACCTCCCTCGTCCCAACCTCGGCCTCCCAGAGTGACCCCCCCACCTCTCTCGCCCCCCCTCGGCCTCCCAGAGTGACCCCCCCCATCTCCCTTGCCCCCCCCTCGGCCTCACAGAGGGCCCCCCCCACCGCCCTCGGCTCCCCCTTCCGACCTCACAGAGCAGCCCCTCACCCCTGTGACACTATCGGGGTCACAGCCCGAGCCTCTGGCTCTGTGGGAATCCAGATGCAGCTGCGTGACCCTGGCGAACAACTGGGTGTCCCAGGGTTTGAGCCCTGTGCGTGACCAGTTACCCACCCTCCCTCCCCCATGTGGTAGAGGGAGAGTCCAGGTTCTGGTTACTTTCCATTGGGGTAGTTAATAGGCGGCCCGCGAGCCAAATCTGGACTGCCAGATGCTTTTGGATGGACCCCAACATCTTTTTATTTATTTATTATCATCATTAGTTTATTTTCTCTGTTTACTATACTTTGATCAAGAATTTGGACCTTGACCAAAAAAAAAAAATAGTTACCCCTGCTGGGCAGAGACCCAACTGGAGTGCGCGGATGATCTGTCCACGCTCGTTTGTCTCTCTCCTGCAGGATCTGATGCCGGTGCTGGTCCTAAGAGCCCTTCCAGCAAGTCTGAGACTGAGCTGGAGACTGCCCAGCTGCACGAGCTGGGGCGGGACAGAGTCCAGGGGCGTTTCCCATCTAGCTGGGGCTATGAGGCTGGTCCAGTTTCAAACCGGCTCGGATGGGCCCAGGATTGGGCTGGAGGAGAAAGATGGAGGCAACGTGATTGATTTAAATGCTTTCGACCCCTCCCTTCCCAAGAGGATGAGAGAGTTCCTGGAGGTAGGGGACGCAGCACTGGCCGTAGCGAGAAGGTAAGTGGGGATCTCCAGCGACCCTGCAGGCGGTGCTAGAAGCCATTTCTGTCCTGAAAGGCCAAGCAGACGCTCGAGCTAACAAGCTCCCTATCCAGGGGCTGTCCCCTTCCTGTGCGTTGGTGCTTGGGTCCCCTGCCGCTTGGCACCCTTGTGGGCTCCCCCCCACCTGCCGCCGGGCTGTTGACTGGCATCAGAATGCAGAGAGTCAAAGCCAACGGGGGCTTTAATAAAAAACCAAAGGGGGCAGTGGAGCCATGCATGAGAGGTGGATGAACCCAGCTTGAGGCCTGGGGCTCGCTGTCTGCGCAGTGTTAAGAGTTACAGAGTTAAGCCCGGATCCTCAAAGGTATTTAGGCACCTACCACCCAATGATTTCAGTGAAAGTGAAGTGCCTAAATACCTTTGAAGGTCTGGGCTTCATTGACTAGAAAGCAGGGAATGGAGAAGTTAAGATTCTCTCAGTAATGCTGCCTCCTCTGCTCCGCATCTTTGCAGGCCCTTGCCGCCCCTGCATGCCCTGGAACAGCTGATTGTGGCAGGCAGGAGGTGCTGTGGGGAGGCACTGATAAGGGGGCTGCAGGTGCACCCACAAAGTTGGCGCCTATGGCCTTGGGTTCTAGTCCCAGCTCTGCCATGGACTCAGCGCATGGCATTTCCCCGCCTCATGCCTCAGTTTCCCGGCAGTAAAATAAGGGAATAATGAACCTCTTCCTCGTAAAGCGCTTTTAGAGCTAGGGATGAGATGCCCTTTGATGGGCACTAGGGGGGCGCAGTTGTTCTCCTGGGTTTGGAAGCTGTTTAGGTAAGGCGTGGAAGTGTACAGCTGGGATTGTCCTAGTCCTGGCCTCACGCTCTGACTGGTCATTCTCAGTGCAGGATTCTCAAGGCAGTGTCTATGCAAGAGGTAGGTGTGAGCCCCATTTTACAGGAGGGAAACTGAGGCACAGGGAGGCATGGAATTGCAGCTACATAGGAAATCCATGCCAGAACTGGGAGTAGAACCCAGGGGATCCACTTCTCCTAGTGCCTTGCTTTGACCACTACACCGCCGTCCCTGGTTTCCCCAATGAAGAGCCTCCCCCATTCTCTCAGCATCCCTTTCAGCTATCCCTTCCCTCCTCTGTCTCTAGGGCTCAGGAGTCTGGCCAGCACATCCTGCCACGTGATCAGGTGACCCTCCTGGCCCCCATAACCAACCCGGGGAAGGTGATCTGCGTGGGGCTGAACTACGCAGACCACTGCCGGGAGCAGAACATAAACATCCCCGAGGAGCCCATCATCTTCAGCAAGTTTACCAGCTCCATCATCGGCCCCTACGACGAGATCATCCACCCAGCCGAGAGCCAAGTAAATACCCCTTGCTCCTCCTGTCATGCCTGCGGGGACCTTTCAGCCAAGACCCGTCTGCACGCCAGCCCCCGCGGATGTGTCTATTAAAGGCTCCAGCTAAAGAACTGTGGGAGCAAAAACCGAGCGTGCCCACTCCGGCCACGGAGAATGCTGCTGTCAGTAGAGCGTGGGCCCAGATTTGAGTTGGCTGCCAGCTGCCTCGAGAGCTGTTTAATCCAAAGATCCATCACTAAGAAATTAGGAAGGACGGTTGCTGCTATTTGTGCAAGTGCCTCCTGCTGGCTGTGTTGGGTAACAAGCCACCTAGACGCCAACAGTCCTGAAAGTTACATCCAAATAGCTTGCTTAGGGGAGATACCATGTTGCTGGGCCATAAGGGGGGGTGTCTCTGCACTGAGATGGTACTGCCCACCTGCCATATCACCAGTGGCGTTTCGCAGCTGTGGGAACAGTGATCTGGGGCATCTCTAATTGCCTCTCCCCATGGTACCCTAGCCCTGATTGCCTCTGTGCCCTGCTGGACTGGGGCAGAGATCAGACTTGCCTGTTTCCTTCTCTAGGAAGTCGACTGGGAGGTGGAGCTGGCATTTGTCATCGGGAAGAAAGGGAAGCACATCAAGGTACTAAGGGAGCTGGGAACGGACTGTGGAGCCACTTCAGGTCTTGGTACTTCAAACCCATCCCCGACTGAACGGGGCCATCTGTTTGGTGACTTCAGTCCAGGGCATGCGGCAAAAGCCACCACGGCTGGCACTAAATGGCCCCCTGGTTGGCAAGTGCAGCTGTCAGGCTGGTGATTGAACTGAGCGTGCTCCCTTTTCACCACTAGAGGGCGTCCCTCTCTGTCAGGGCGGCGCATGTGTTAATTCTGCACCGTCATGCCCAGAGGAGTCGGGCAGCCCCACGTTTGCAGTCTCTCCAGCAGTGGCTCGGCTGTGTGGCGACTCCCCTCCCGTTTCCCTCCCCGCCCAGGAGTCAGCCGCGATGGATCACATTGTGGGATTCATGGTTGCCCATGACGTCACCGCCAGGGACTGGCAGATGAAGAGGAATGGGAAGCAGTGGATCCTGGGGAAATCCTTTGACACCTTCTGCCCCTTGGGCCCTGCCATTGTCACCAAGGACTGTGTGTCAGGTAGAGGTCCGGCCCTTCAGTCTCTCCCGCCTGCCAGGCTGTGGTGGCACAGGGAGGGCTGGGTTGCCCTCACAGCTGCCCTCCTGCTGCAGAGGCTCCTGGGGTGATGCATGAACTGCCTTCATCCCTGATTCCTCCCACCTGCTCCATCGCTGCAGTCGTACTGCCCTGGGTATGCGAGGGAGCTCACAGGCCACCTGTGGTCGGCTTTGCTCACTATTTGCATAGGAGCCCTCTAAATCCCAGGGCGCTGCTGGGACTGGGGCGGGTGGCTCAGTACGTGGTGTCCTTCCCCAGTTATTACTGAACCAGTTCCCCAAGCACGGCGCTAGGGGGCAACCCGTGCTCATTGATGCACGCAGGATGCTGTTCCCAGCAGGAATCCCGGTGTCCCAGCCCAATTCCAATTACCTTCTGCGCCCTACATTTCCTCCTGCTGCCGCAACTGGACCAGCATCCTTCGCTTTGTGGCCCACCCCGTTCTCCGGCTTGCAGCGAGCTGTCAAAACAGCTGTTGCGTTCCAGCCCAGAGGTGGCTGCAGTGCAGAGGTGAGCAACGGCAGCCCCTTTGATACAGTTTGTCCAACAAATTGGGATCCTTCCTGTGATCTGAGGTTTCCTCTCCTGGATCCCCACCTCCTCCTCTGCATAACAGGGAACAGCCCCATCCTCCCCAGTTATTTTGCAGACCTGACTGCTCTGTCTCTCTCTAAGACCCTCACAAGCTGGGAATCCGCTGCAAAGTGAACGGGGAGCTCGTCCAGGACAGTAACACCAACCAGATGATCTTCAAAACGCAGGCGCTGGTCGCGTGGGTCTCCCGGTAGGTGCCTCCCCTGCCCTGGTGGCAGCAAACAACTCTGTTCCTGGGAGCTGTGGTAACCCAGTGTGGTTCTCTGCCCCTCTCCAGTGGCAGGGTCATGGCTGCCTCCCATTGTTAGCCCTAGTCCTTAGCAGTGGCTGTGCTTTGGGAGCCAGAGGGCCTGGGGTCGATCCCTAGCGCTGATCTATGCATGGGGTAGTCACAGCCCCTGGCAGGTATCTGGGCACGTCTGAACAATCGTGGCCCGAATGGGGTGCGTGCTGGGAGCCCAGCGTTATCCCCAGCTGTGGTGGAGGCGCTGAGCCAGGATGCCCTGTTGATGGGCTGTTCCTGGTTCCTGGCAGGTTCATCACGCTGTACCCAGGAGACGTCTTCCTCACCGGGACCCCCCCAGGCACCGGAGTTTTCCGGAAGCCCCCTGTGTTCCTGAAGGTGAGCGTCAGTTCTGGGGAATCGCAGCAAGAGCTGAAGCTGCTACTAGCGATCCGGACTCCCTACAGCAGGGGGTAGGCTGGGTCCCAGCAAAGGGCAGTGACAGGAGATAGCTGGTATCCCATGTGGACCCCGGTCCTGCCATTGGAGCCACAGGGGCCGACTGTGGTGCCTGTCCGGAGCGCTCGGCACAGACTCAAGGACTTGCTTGAGCAGCTGGAATTGCAGCACTAGGCTCAGAGATTTCAGTAAGGGAGACAGCCCAGCCTCTTGTTTTGAGCCAGCGGGTTCCTAGGGCTGTGGAATAAGTGTCTGAGCTCCTGCAGTCACTAGGGGGTGCACCTCACTGTGACTGGGTATCCCCCTTAGGCTGCTTTTTTAATGCAGGCTTTAGCCCCTTTAGTTACAGTCAAAACATCCCTGGGGGGGCTTAGGAGCTGCTGGAGGCTCCAGTCACTCTGTCCATTATTTTATATGTGACTCATCCAGCTCCCAGGGTTTCAGAGTATGACAGACACTCTTTCCCCCCCCCCCCCCCCCCCCCCTGGATTTTGTGTAGCAGTTGCAGTTTGTCTATTCTAGGCATGAGGGGGTCAGTCCCACCCTGTGTTCTGGTCCGCAAGGCTAGGAGCATGTCTGATCTGCTGGGGGGTAGATGGGGAGACATTAACCCCGGGGTTCTGCTGTAGCACTGGTCAGTCGCTTGTAACTAGGTAACAGAGATCAGGCATCAACCATCCTACCCTGGTCTATGGTTCTGCCATAGGGGCTGGGGCAAAGGGGGGGGGCTACAGTCTTTAGCTGGTTGTGGCAGTGTGTAGCTCCTAATGGAAATGTGACTCTGCTTCCCCTGCGTTGCAGAGAGGAGATGTGGTGCAGTGTGAAATTGACCAGCTAGGAGCCCTCCGAAACAAGGTCGTTTGAGGATGCCCCACCAGCGCGGTCCCCAGGGCACAGGAGCTGATCATGGACACTGGCAAGTGCAGCACTTTAATGGCCTTCGGCTAATCGTGCCACTCAACGGTGTGTGGATTTTGCAATAAAGCTCTCGCTGAAGGGCCAGCCCTGGTAGCTGAGGTGCATGAGGGCGCAGTCTGTGCTCCGACCCATCAGCACACTCGGTGTGAAATCCATTCAAACAGCCAGCGCGGGGGGATCATGGTGCCAAGCTGCTGTTAAAGGGGTAAGGGGCACAGAGGGCTGCTCCCCTAGGATTAGACGCAGAGCAAGGCAAATCCTTGCACTTCCCAGCCCTGCTCAGTGGGGATGGGGAAAGTGCAACCCCAGACTGAATCTCCCCCATCCTGGGGCTGCATTCGCATAGAGGATTCTGCCAGTCTGGTGGGCCCTGCCGCGCTGATCTCTCTAGTAACACCAGGGAAAGGAGAGCTGGCGTGGTACCATTGAGAGGGAAGCAACAGTGAGCCCACCATGGCTGGTTTTCAGAGGGGGGGGGGGGGAACCGCTGGCATGAGCCTGTCCACTAAAAGCAGCTGGAGACCCAGGCACCAAGAATAGATTTATTTTGATCTCCAACTCAAACAACAGAGGTCGTGCTGCTGTGGGTGGATCCCACCCCCAGCCCAGAGACATTCGATGGTATCCTGGAGAAGGGGGTTTTTGAAACAGTCACCACAGGTGGCAGGATAGTTCCTCACCCCTGCCGAGCTGCTCTAGCTGGAGGTGAACTGCCCCATGAACTTCTCCAGTCGCTCCTGGTTCCCTTTGGTGCTGAAGGTTTCCGAGAGGTGGAGAATGGGCCCCGCTGGGCCTGGCTGCTCCCTCAGCACCTGGGGGAGGAGAGGGACAGAGGAACCCTGACTTTCCACCCAGGAAGGGGTTGGGGCTGCACAAGGAGAGAGGGCATCTGCCTGTCCAGCCAGGTGGTGGGTCAGGCTGAGGAGAGGTTACAGGCAGGACTGCATGTCTCTGTGGGGGAGGGAGAGAGCAGCCCATCTGCCATCTAAACAGGTGTGATGGGCTGAACTGACCTCCCCAGGATCACCAGGGTACAGACAGGTGGGGCACACTCACCCCCAGCTCCTTGAAGGTCCGGACAGAGCTCAGAGCCAGGCTCCTGTTTGCACACACTGGAAAGAGACGGTAACGTGAGGGGCAGGACATCAGGCACAGCACATGGCGTACCAACCCCAAGCAACCCTCCCACCACACCCAGCTCCTGCAGTTGTTTGGGCCGGGCCCCCTCCTACTCCTTTAGTGCTGTTCTGGGTCCTACAACACAACCTGTGGCACTAAAACCCCATTTCAACTGCCCTCGCGGTGGTCCTGAAAAGCCCCTGCGGGCTGCAGGAGGGAAGACAGGACTCACCCCGTCTACGGGGCTGCCTCCCTGCCCAATAACACCGTGGCTCAAAGGCCATTCCTTCTTGCCCCCTGCAGGTTTACAGTCCAACTCAGTGTTTGCCCACCAGCAGCTCCATCCTAGCAGCAGGAGGAGCTGGGAGAGCGATTTCTTGACAAGTGCCCAGAGAAGCCTGTCACTTCCGGGTGCTAGCAACAGAGGGTCCTGTGGCACCTTTAAGACTAACAGAAGTATTCCTGGTGCTGTTCCCCCTGCTCCCAGCAGGGGGCAGAAAACACCCAGCTCTTCCTGCTCAGGCAGATAAGCACCCTGAGTTGGCTCCTGATCTGATTTGCCACAGAACCCCAGAAGAAGAGGCCAGCACCGGGATGAAGGCTCCCTAGCAGGGTGAGAGTGCCCTGGTGAGGAAGGGGTTAGACCCAGGAGGACACTGGGCGCGGAAGCATCTCCCCAGCAGCACAGGGAGGCTGGATCTCAGTAAATTTGCCCCAGACTCACCGAAGGAGCCGTCCTCTCTCGCCTTCCTCACCAGGAACCGCTGCAGCTTCTCCACATACTCCAGCTCTGGGAGAGGCAAGCAGAGAGCGTGGGAGGGGCCCTTGCACCGTTCTGGGGCTGATCCTCAGCTTGGGGACGTTGGGGCAGCTCGCACCTCAGTAGGGCTACACTGATTTACACCGGCGTCCCCTCTCCACCAGCTCAGACCCCCCATCTCCATACAACGTGCACAGCCAGGAAGCTCCCTGGAGCAGCATGCGCCCCAAAGGATCTTAGTGCAGCAGCTGTTCTACCAGCATGGGCGTGGGTCCTGAGCCCTGCTGTGTGACCTAGGGCAAGGCATGTCCCTGCTCCATGCCTCAGTTTCCCTGGTGGCAGATCCCGGGGCTAGGAGAGTTCAGCCGTTAAGGCGCCACGTTCCACATGCCCAGCGCTGTTTGGGGTTCCGCAGGGAGCCCCCCCTTCAGCTGCACCCAACACCCTGACAGCACTGCTCTTGGGCATCAGGCTGTTCCCAGGGGGATGGGCCCCAAGTCTCTGCTCTCGTTGACCCCACGCAGCGAGATTCCCCTGGGATCTTACAGGCCTAGTGGGTAAGCTCAGCCTTTTGGCTTTGCTAAACACACACTGGTGAATGCACTGGGGGGTCATACCTAGCTCAGGACAGCCAGACTCCACCAGGAAGGCAGCTGCTCTCTCAAAGGTCTTCAGCAGGGGGCCCAGGAGGCCGCAGAGGAAGAGGAAGAAATCAGGGCAGTTGTCCAGCTGGCTTATCTGGGGGGAGAAGAGATGCATGGGCTGAGCCGGGCTGGACCTGGGGGGTGCTGAATGGTCCACGTTGGAACGGGGTTCTGCTAGTCACACGTGAAATGAGTTTGGTGGGACTCAACTTCCTCTCAAGGGGAGAGCTGCCAACATCACGCACAACAGGGAAGGGACAGCAGGGGACTGTGGGGCAGGATTGAGGGGCACTGGCAGAGCTCCAGGGGAGCCCATGGCTGGGATCAGGACTATGGGGCACTGGCAGAGCAATGGGGGAGCCCAGGGGAGGGGTATTGGGGGGGGGGGCAGGTCAGGATTAAGGGGCATTGGTAGAGCTGTTTATGGGGAGCCCAGGGCTGTGGGTCAGGGTTGACCCTCACCCCCTATTTACCTTATGTGCCCAGCTCAGGCTGGTCTGAATCTTGCCCCAGGGGCCACCCCATCTGTCTGTTTGCGGGGTTCTGTTCTCGGTGTCCGCATCACCTGACCCCTGACGGCAGAGGTAGGGCTCGGGGGGGAGCCCAGGGCAGGAGTCACCCGGGTGGATCTGAACTGGGGCAGCCCCTGGTCCCGTTCGCCCTGGCTCCTAGCCTGGCATTTTCAGTAACACCTCCCTGTGTCGGGAAAGCCGCTGGATCCACACACGGGAAAGAGCCTCCGGCTGACCAGAAGATGGTGCTGCAGTGCCAGATGCTTGGCAACAGGCTCCCGCAGCCTGTGCACAAGTGAGACGAGTTCAGAGGGCCCCATTCTCAGGCCCCCCGCCCGCCGGTGAATTACAGAGAACTTTGCTCCTGTCTGGAGGAGCGGCCCACGCAGCTGGCATTTTCAAGAGACAGGTTGTGAACCTGAGCTCCGGCGTGCGATTGCGGGGGAAACAATAGGAGCGGGAATTAATATGATAATTTGATGTTCTCTTACAATGGGGCTGAGGAGGGAGGGCGGCAGATCCCCTCCCACGTGCCGCCAGACCAAAAGGAGAACGTGTTCCCCCAGCAGCAGGGAACTGACAGCCCAGAGAGGGGTAAAGCTGGGAGTCAGGACTCCTGGGTTCTATCCCCAGCTCTGGGAGATGCAGTGGGATCTAATGGTCGGAAGGGGAGGGCTGGGCTGGGATTCAGAACTTCTGGGTTCTAGTCCCAGCTCTACCACCGACTCGCTGAGTCCCTTCCCCGCAGCTGTGCCTCAGTTTACCCAGCTGCAGTAGGGAGACCTCCCGGGCAGGCTGCGAGATGCAATGACCATCTGGGCAGGCGATTTCCTTGGAGACGGGTAGGAAGGATGGCCCCTCAGGTGCGGAACGAGACAGGAGAAAGGGCCCCCTGCTCCCCCAGGAGGAAGCTGATGGAGGAGGTGCTGGCGCCAGGCAGCCTGATCCCCGCCAGCGCGGCGAGGGGAGCTGGGGCAGGGCGGTACCTTGAAGCAGCGCTTGCCGGTGTCCTCGTCGTAGTCGCTGTCGCTGTCGTTGAAGTCCTCCATCTCCTTCCACAGCAGCTTCTGCGAGAAGCGCCTCCGGGCGGTGTCACAGGCCGGACGCTCGCTGGGGGTCTAGGGGAGAAACCGGCTGCCCTGAGCCCTCGGGGCTGGCAACTCCGAACGGCTGGGGGCTGGCAATCCTCTGGGCACAGCTCACCCGGCATGCACGCCGGGTGGGGAGGGGGGGGGAAAGAGACCTGGGGCTCCAAACTCCTGCCAAGATGGTGCCAGCTCCAGATCCCATCCCCATGTCAGAGCCCGGGAACCAGGACACATCTTCCCCTCAGAGTCAGCCACTGGTGGGTTCTCAATCCATGGCTCCCCAGATGCTAACCAGCCGTCTCCTCGTCGGGCAGGGCCGGGGGAGACCGAAGTGGGTGGCCGTTGGCGGGGCACGTCGTTCAGCAGAGATCGGGGACGCCGGGCCCCGTGGCTAACCAAAGGACTTGGTCTCCCGGGGGTCACCTTTCCCAGAATGGAGGATTGCCCTGCAGGCGGGCGACCGTGCCCTGGGAAGCTCGGGGCAGGCAGGTGGCGGGACCAGGGGCTGGACTCGGCCCCGGCCAGCAGGGACATTATGGCCGGCGTCCTTCACCTACCTCCTCCGCGACCAGCAGCCCACACTGGATCAGCTTGTCCAGCACCTCCTGGCTGTAGCAAGAGACCGACTGGCAGGGCTGCGGGAGGAGACGAACGAGTCAGCACGCCCCCCCCCCGCAGAGCACTGGGCCCGGCGGGACGCAGAATGGGGGATCAGGGCACCGGGAGGGGGGGGGCGAGACCCCTCAAGAGGGGCGATGGAGCCTGGCTGCCCTGCAGAGCCAGAAGCGGCTCCCCCAACCCAGCCAGGCTCCAGGCAGCGGCAGCAAGGCCCCCCCCCCGGCCTCTTGCAGGGCCCTACCTGGAGCAGGAGGACGTCTCTGGGCAGCAGCTGGAGCAGCACCAGGGTCTTGCGGCGCAGCTCCTCTTGGCTCAGCACGACAGCCGCGGGCAGCTCGGCAGGGCCCAGGAAGGGCAGCATCTCCACCAGCAGGGCGTTGATGGCGCAGGCTGCGGGGGGCTCGGGGCATCGTCACTGCCCGGTCTCCTTCCCGCCCCCCAACCCCACACACACGGCGCGGGGACAATGGGCAGCCCCGCTCCCCGGTCACTGCCCCTCAACTCCACACACACAGCGCAGGGGCAATGGGCAGCCCTGCCCCCCACCACTGCTCCCCAACCCCACACACACAGCGTGGGGGGCAATGGGCAGCCCTGCCCCCCAGGTCACCTGCCCCCCAACTCCATATACATGGTGCGGGGGGGGGGGCAATTGACAGCCCCACCCCCCGGAGTCACCTGCCCCACTGCCCCCCACGCTGTGTGTGTGGGATTATGGGCAGCCCCGCCCCCCAGGTCACCTGCCCCCCAACCCCATATACATGGTGCGGGGAGCCATGGGGAGCCCCACCACCAGGTCACATGTCCCTCAACCCCACACACACATGCTGCAGGGGAGTCCATGGGCAGTCCTGCGCCCCCCCCCCCCCCCCCCCCCCCCCCCCCCCCCCCCCCCCCCCCCCCCCCCCCCCCCCCCCCGCGCCCCCCCCCCCCCCCCCCCCCCCCGGGTCACCTGCCCCCCAACCCCATACACACGGTGCAGGAACTGTGGGCAGCCCCTCCCTGCCGACCCCGCTCCTGGCCAGGTCACTCACCCCCCACGGCCTCGCACATGAAGACGGGCAGCAGGGCGGTGCTGTGCCAGCTCAGCTCCCTCACAGCCGCCTCCGTCTCCCTGGGGGCCACCAGGATGTCCCCACACGAGAGGCGGTGCAGGGAAACGCAGCCCCGCAGCAGGGAGAGGGCGTGGAGCACCAGGTCGCGCAGCTGCCCCGAGAAGCCAACATCGTGGTTCCGCAGCAGGGTCTCCTCCACCAGCCAGGAGAAGTCGGACATGAGCCGGGACAGGAAGACGCCCTGGGGTGGGAGGAGGGAAGAGAAAGAAAAAGGGGGGGGGAGGGGAACGACTTGAAACCACCAGCCAGCAGGACACGCCCCCCTCCAGGCAACAGAGAAAGGGAGACGAATAATCCACTCCCTCCAGGGAAAGGAAGCTCTGAAACCAGCACCAAACCGGAAAATCCCCTAGTAGAAGGACTCACCCCACAAAAGGAGAACCACAAATCTCCCCTCCTCCCCGTCAATGGAGACGGGAAGACCTGAAACCTCCATTCAGCAAGTAACTCCGTAAAGGGGGGTCACTTAAAACCGCCATTCAGATGGCACCTCTCAAACATGGGGGCCCTTGAAACCACCATCCAGCAGGTCATCCCCAACCTGCCCCCCCTCACTCAGACCACCCCATAAAGCAAGCAGCTCCCTTCCACACCTGCCTCCAGGACCCCTCCCCCTACCTCACGGTGCTTGTGCAGTAAGAGCGCAGACATGATCGCCACGGCCATGACGGCGGAGCAGGAGACGCCGGCTGGAAGGGGATCAAAGAGCGTCCTGTTATCCTCTCGGCGCACAGTCCCCTCCCCGCTCTCCTTCATCCCCGGGAGGGGGTCCCTTAGACAGGGGCCAAATGCCTCCGGGCAAGCCCAGCAACCACCTCGCAGGATTGAGCCCTGCTGTAATACATTTCTTTGACCCCAGGAAATGTATGTGGGTGGGATGGGCTTCACCCTGAGCGGGACTGCGGTAGGAGCAGAGATGGATGGATTAAAAAGTCACTGACTTTAAGGCCAGACCAGTTGTGATCATCCCAGGCCAGAGAACCTCCCCCGGGGATCCCTGGGCCCACTCACCTGCGACTGAGCCACAGCGGGTCGGTTAGAAACACACCCCAGCCTCCGAGTGCCGGAGAAGCCACCGCATCCCTAGATGGGGCGCGAGAATCCCACGTGGGGAGAGCCAGGCGATTGGTCAGAGCCACGGGAGAAGTGAGAGAGCGGCCCAGCAGATGCAGCACTGATCTGGGACGGGCTGGGTGGCGTCCCCAGATCTGCTGTGGATTCTCTGCGTGACCTGAGGCAAGGTGCCTGGCCAGTCCGTGCCTCGGTTTCCCAAACTGTGACACGCAGATAACACTGGCTCTTCTCTGCAAGGCTCGGAGATCTCCAGATGAAAAGGACGCCGGGTTGTTCTGAGCAGCTAAGCCCCATTTCCCTCAGCGGGTGGCATTCATGGACACCAATGCAGACGCAAGAGGAAAGCTGACCTGCAAGCCCCTTTCCCTGGAGAACCCAGCCCAGCACAGAAGAAACCCATTAGGAAGGAGAGAACGGGAGCAAGAGAGATGGAGCAATGCATCTTCCCCACCAGGACCAGAGCTGAGAGAGGGATCAGCATGGATCGCGAGCCGCGTCAGGCCAGGCAGAGCACGCTACATGCAGGACACAGGGCCACGCAGCGTCTCCAGCGCCATCTCCATGTCCTTTTCAATCAGCGTTCGGCACAAGGTGTCCCACGGGAAGGGTTGGGAGATGGAATCATAGAAGATTAGGGTTGGGAGAGACCTCAGGAGGTCATCTAGTCCAACCCCCTGCTCAAAGCAGGACCAACCCCAACTAAATCATCCCAGCCAGGGCTTTATCAAGCCTGACCTTAAAAACCTCTAAGGAAGGAGATTCCATCACCCTAGGTAACCTACTTCAGTGCTTCACCACCCTCCTAGTGACAAAGTTTTTCCTAATATCCAACCTAAACCTTCCCCACTGCAACTTGAGACCACTGCTTCTTGTTCTGTCATCTGCTACCACTGAGAACAGCAGAGCTCCATCCTCTTTGGAACCCCCCTTCAGATAGTTGAAGGCTGCTATCAAAACCCCCCTCACTCTTCTCTTCTGCAGACTAAATAACCCCAGTTCCCTCAGCCTCTCCTCATAAGTCATGTGCTCCAGCCCCCTAATCATTTTCGTTGCCCTCCGCTGGACCCTCTCCAATTTGTCCACATCCTTTCTGTAGTGGGGGGCCCAAAACTGGACACAGTACTCTAGATGAGGCCTCACCAGTGCCGAATAGAGGGGAATGATCACGTCCCTCGATCTGCTGGCAATGCTTGCAATCCAGGGGCAGGGCCTCCAGTTGCATCCAGCTGGGGGAGGAGGAATCCGAAACCTGGCCAGCCCAAGAGGTGTTCTGACCTCTTCCCATTTCACAGCACCGTTCGCCACTGCGCCGTGGAAGGAAAACAAACGCCAGCCTCCTGAAAGTTGTCCAATGGAGTTGTCGTCCTCCCAGCACCGGGAGATGGGAGCGCCCCGCAGCTTTGAGTGCATTTATCCTCTGCTACCCCCACTGCGCGGATGGGGAACTCAAGCGCAGAGCGCCCAAGGGGCGTTCAGGGCCTCAACGCCGTTGAGATGACTTGTCCAAGGTTACGCCTGGATTCTGCGGTGGGGCAGAGAATTGAACCCAGCGTAGCATCCTCGCCGCTGGACTACGCTTCCTCGCTTGGAAGGGGGTGGAAGCGAGTAACCCAAAGAGAGGAAAGCAAGAACAGGCCAGATCTGGAGCTCAGTGTAAAGCCAGTAATTTCACACTCCCGGTTTCCAGCAGAACGGGTGCTCGTCTCTGACTGCCCGGAGCAGAATCCGGCCGTCGCTCCCGATTTACTGCAGACGTAGCAGAGAGCGGGGACTACCCCAACACCAGCATCTAAAGGCTGCAGCGGCCGTAACCAAGAGCGAGCGTCTCAGAGCCCTTCAAAGCCCCGTGTCGCCAACCCACCCAGCGCAGCACCAGGAGCTACGTCAAGCACAGCCCCTGCCCTGTCCTGCCAACCTCCGGCACTCAGGCCAAGAGCGCGTCGGCACAGGCAGCTGGCAAGAGATGTGAGGGGCTCCCGCAGCTGGGGCTGTGAGTCAGACAAAGATTCAAACCCGGCGCTGGAGGATCCCTGCCTGCAAAGAGGGACTTGAAAGGGCAAAGTTCACGGGTGAAAGTCTCAGAAGTCAGGCCTATCCATGGGTAAGGTCATTTGTCAGCCCCGATCCAGCTGGCCGTGCCCGAGCCATCAAAGGGGCACAGATTGGCATGAGAACCCTTAGGCAACAAGTGATGTTTGCTGCTAACGAAGCCCGAACCATGGTGCTCGTTAAAGGTCCCCTGCAAAGGGGGGGAAATTGCATCTGGGTCTTTGTGCTGTATAAAGAAGAAAGGCCTGAAAAGGTGCTTTTCTCTTCCTCCCATTTGTTTTTTAACCTCAGAAACAGCAGCAATGGGATGACTTGTCGTCCTTGGGCTTGTTTTGCTAGAGCACTTTTTGGAGGATTCAGATGTGAAGGGGATGGTGGGGTGAATCTGGAACAAAAAGGTGGTGGCTCCTAGTGTAGAACCACCCAACCGGAGTTAAAAAAAAAAAAAAAAAAAGGAATTTCTCATGGGAGCAGCAGCAGCTAACCTAGGAATTGCCAGAATGAATCAGTGCAGGGCGCCAGCCATTCTGAGAGAAACCAGAACCAGCTGCTGCAGAGGAAAGGAGCACGACCGCCCCCTAGTGGACATTGATGGAACAACCTGCCCAGAGGGGAAGTTTCTTCCTGACCTCTACCCGCAATTGTCTGGTTCGCGCCCTGTAGCATGGGGGTTTTACAGAAACGTGTGCATGCGGATATTATTCATTAGCTAGAAAAGTATCCAATCCTCGCCTCTTGGCCTCAGTGGCATCTGGTGGCAGTGCGATCTACCAGCAAATCACGCCGTTATCCTCCCCAAGGAGTTCAGCACCGGTGGGTGATAGCACTCCCTCATTGCTATGAAGCGGATACAGCGAGAGAACAGCTGTTTGAAGAAAGGGAGGGGAAAATATCACTGGAATTCCATTGGAAATTTACCGAGAGACCAGAGCTAACCTGCCAGCACCGAGCCCTACAGGGGACTGATTCGCTGTGGGCACCTCTCCGCACAGCGGAAGAAATCGATCGAGGCGTGGCTCTGTTTTGCAGCGGCCGCGTTGTTGTTTGGGCTCTCGCTTCCAGCGGAGTCGGCCGCTCTCCGCAAGCAGTCACGCAGCCGGCGCATTTGCACGTGCGGAGCGTTGGACTCAAATGACGGATAATTGGAAAGTCACATCCACCATGGGAGAGAAAGATAACCTGAACCACAAGCGCGACACGTGAAACGCAGCCTTTCTGTAACCAGGCGACCGGGATGGCAATTTAACAAGCCTATTGTTTTCCCCAGCCTCCCTCGGAGGAACTTTTCGGCTTCTGCTCTCTCTAGCTGAACGCAGGGAATTAAGTTAATACTCGGTGGGTGAGAAAAAGGATGGTCTTGCGGTGAAGGGTCTGGAACGGGAGCCAGGAGATCTGGGTTCAAATCCCCTCTCTGCCACTCGTCACTTGATTCTCAGACTAGACAGTAGCTCAGCAGGTCTGAAAAACAGACCTGGAAACTCGGCAGGGGGACAACGACCCTTCCCTTCTCACGGGCTTTGTGCTGGGTAGGAAAAGCTCGTTTTAATTCACATGCGCTAACTCAGCCCACCCGCTCTCCCAGTCTCAGCGCAGGGGAAATTCTTCCGCTCGAGTTTGCCTAGCGGCAGCCAAATCTCCAACCATCACAAAAGAGATGAGCCGTGCGGTCGAGCTCTGAAAGCCGCCCAGGTCATAGCAGGTACTAGGGCAGAGGAAGTTCTCAGAGTGATCCAAGAGATCTAGAGTTCGTGCAGCCAGATCAAGGAGTCCTGTGTCCTGCCCGTCCAGGTGATTGGATACCTAGTCCTTACCTAGCGTTTTCCATCGGTCGCTCTCGAAGCGGTGCAGTGACTCACCCACGGTCACCCAGCGGCAGGCCGGCCTGATAAGACAAGGCCAGTCACCCAGGGAAATGCTCTGAGAAGGCCCCTCTGCTTCTGAGTCGGGGTCAGCCCCCCCTGGCCCCAGCAAGGAAGCTGCCTGCCCAGCCAGGGCGGCCAGCCCTGCCACAGAGCGCTCCCACGGCCCGTCACGCCTCTCCTCCTTCCACAGGGAAGGGATCTGCTTTCAGACCCGGCTGCTGGAGAATCTCTCACCACGGAGCCTAGACATGGAAGGAAATGACGGAGCCCAAGTCCGGGGATAGGAAAGACGTGTGGGGATGCAGATCATAAGGGATCAGCTGGCTCTGAAATCCTCCGGGCACCCGCCCGCCAGATGCTGGGCTGGCAAGGATCCAACGTTCTCAGCGCTCCAGCCCTGGGACGTTCCGTGTTATTGACATTGCTGTAGCCCCGAGAGACCCCAGTCTGGGATCAGGGCCCCGCTGTGCTGTACAGACATCGTGCAAGGAAGGACTCCGCTCCAAGGAGCTCACACAATCTAGGCCAGAACTGTGGCTGCATTCGCGGGGAGGCCGCTGCCCTCGTCCTGTCACTGAGCTGTTGCAGGCGGCAGCGGGATCCCCCCAGCCGGGCGGCTCCTCCTGAAGTCTGCGACTCAGATCCGTGCGGTTCTCCTCTCTGAACAGCCATGCCGGGTACAGATACCCCCAGCCCCGGCTGCGGCAACTAAGGCCTCGCAACAGCAGAACGATGGAGAAAGGGGAGGAGCCGGGAGCCCGGCTCTGCCTCTCTCCTAATTACGTTAACGGCTGCCCTGGAAGGATCTGTGGGCCAGATTTTGACCTCCAACTGGTGTAAATCCAGAGTGACTCTAGATTAACCGCAGTCCAACCCGAGAGGAGTCTGGCCCTGCATGGAGCTTACAAATCCCACCTGTCCTGCAGGGGGGTTCCACTGAACCCCACCGAGTTCCTGGCCACACCAAGACAGGCCCCCTCCGGCATGGGCAATGCAGCCGGAAGGCTCCAGGACCATCTCTCTAGGTACCTGGGTCTCCCTCAGAGGCCTTGGTCCCATCCAGGGCGGCTGGAGCACAGGGGCCCTGCTCATTGCTGACGCCTAAATGGGGAGTGTGGAGCTAAGTATCCCCTCAGGGTGTCTCCTTGGCCCCTCCCATTCCTCCCCCAGCAAGTACAGGGCCCGGTACACAGACCTCCTGCTGCTGAGGGCAGGGCCCACCCCCCCAGCCTGTGCCCATAGCTAGTCTCCATTTGCCCCTGGAGCACGCCAGCCCGTGGCTGTTCTCGTACACATGCCTGCTCCAAATGAGCCCCCTTCCTCCACTCACCCTACTCCGCTGAGACAGACCCCGACACGCAGACAGTCTATACAACCAGCTGCTGACCCAACATATGGGTTAAAAGAGTCCTGCTCCAGCCTCTTTTCTGCCGGAGAACCGTGCTGAGCAGACCCGTCGGCTCCCAGCTCACGCAGGACACGTTCAGTTATTTAGCTCAACAGCTTGGTGGAAAGAGGCAGAGAATGGAGGGAAAGGGGGATCCCCACTCCCACTCCTCCTTCCCCAAATCTGGCCGCTCAGGAGATCAGCGCAGAGTTAGCGCCTACCGCTCAGGGAGTGCAGGCCAAGTCTGCCCACCAGCATTCGCTCGTCTGCCTTCAGCTCCGCGGCAGCTCCGAGGCCCGGGTACCATTCCTCTGACTTCTCCCAGTCCAGCAGGTCGGGGCTGCGGAAACGGGACGACACAGGTGAGACTGGGCAGCTGTTAACAGCAACAGGCGCCGGCCGACATAGGAGAGACGCAATCGCCCGGGCAGCAAACCCAAGGCTGGTGGAAGCCCTTAGAGGCTCAATTCTTCCAGCTACACGACACACAGAGCCCAGGCGGTGGCAGCGCACGCTTCCCCCAGGTGCGCTCACCATGGCTCAAGCCCGAGCTAGGAAGAGAACTGCCAGTCTGGACCAAGGCCCGGCTCCTGCCCCTGGCAGTGGCCAGTCTTCAGAGGCAGGTCCCCTAAACCTGAGCATGTAAAGTCTGGCTTAGCCCCTGACACTTGAGGTTTAGTCTCTCGGATCCACCTCTAGGGGGCAGAGGGGAGCTCGGCACCCACAGCCCATCCAGCCCGTGGCCCCCCTGCTGAAGGGCGGGTGGGTTTTGCCATGACCGGCCTGAAACCCAACAAACGCATTTCCCAGCCAGCCAGAGTGAGGCCAGCAACGCAGCAGTGAAAGGCTCTCTGTTCCGTCACCAAAGCCCTTGCTTTTGGGGCATCCGGGCCCGAGCTGAGCTCCTGCTGAAACTGACGGCAGGGGTGAGTTACCCCAGAGGACAAGGGACACCGCTCAGCAGTAGAGCGGGCATCCAGGCCTAGCTCAGAGCAGGGGTCCCTGCAGGGCTTTGCTAGTGGGAGCTGGAGCAGTGCCGGATACACTGGCTGTGAATCTAGCTGGGGTTCGTGACACGCCCGGTGCACCCAGAGGGTCTTTCTGCAGCCCCTTCCGTGCGGTCTTCTCTGACCAATGGCCCCAGCTCTCCTTGCCCCCCGCCCCCCTCAGGATCTGGGTTGGGGCTACCTTTTGCCGAGGATGACGGGCAGAAGCAGCTGCTCCAGGGACTTCCGCGAGCAGCTCTGTCTGAAGAGGCTGTTTGCTGTGTACTCCTGGGAACAAGGAACACGACCCGGTCAATTGCTACTGGCCTGGCTAGACCCCAGGAAGCCAAAGACTCCCAAGGCCTTTGCAGGCCGATCAGCAGCAGTGGGACTAAGGGAGCCCCCATGCTGCGCTCGCTAACCTGCACCCTCCTCACTACCCTCCGTGGCCCATCCAGCTCCGGAAGGAGTCTAGGGGTACGTCTACACTGGAACTGGACACCCGCGGCTGGCCCGTGCCAGCCGATGCGGGCTCAGGCTCTTTCACTGCAGTGTAGACAATCCAGCTCAGGCTGCAGCCCGAGCCCGAACATCTACACTGCAATTAAACAGCCCCGCAGCCCGAGCCCCGTGAGCCCAGGTTGCTTGGCACGAGCCAGCCGCAGGCGTAGTGTAGACAGACTCTATGTGGCCCATCCAGCTAATTCCAAGCCATACCAGTGAGGCAACGAATTCCCCAGGCCTCCATCTGCCCGATCCCAAACTACAAACTCAGTGGGGCCCCCACAAGCTTCTTGGATCCCATATATTCAGGCCAATCCCCAAACACAAGACGACCAGATTCCCCACGGCACTACTGGCCAATCATCCCAAGCCACTTAGGGCATGTCTACACAGCAGCTGGCACTAGCTTGGCTTGAGCGAGCATGCTAAAAATATCATTGGAGCGCTGCAGGGCTCTGGCTGCAGGACTGTTTAATTGCTCGCTCGAACCTGAAGTGGAGACATCCCCCTAGTCCCCAAATTCCACCAAGATCATGACACCCAAGAATCTTGCGCCACTAGATTCCCCAAGATCTAGCCAGGAATCGCCAAATCCCCAGGCCCGGAACAGGCAGAAGCCCTAGGCCAAGCCCCCAGAAGGCTGTCCAATACCTGCAAGGAGAAAGGCTGTGCAAAGTCCATCCGGACACAGCCAAACTCCTGGCCCAGCGCTCGGCGAACAGCCAGGAGACAGGACCAGAGACCCAAAGGTTGAGCTGAGCCCTAGGAGAGCAGACGAGCAGAGTCTGTTAATGGCGCGCTGGTGATGTTTATCGCTATATATCAGTCAGAGGGCGCATTAGCTCGGTAGAGGAACAGGCCTGCTCCACTGAGGAGCTACAGGTGGTGGTGCAGGAGGTTACCCGGGGACAGGCAAAGCGTCTTCAGGACGCTGTTCTCCGGGGCAGAACAAGGCAACACCCGACCCCGCAGGAAGACTTGGATCAGGAGGGGGCCTGTACGAACGACCTTCACAGTGTAATGCCAGATTTCCGCACCTCAAGGTTGCAGGGAGTGAAGTTTTGCTTCTGCGGGGTGCCCAAGCTAAACGACCCAGCTCTGCAGGAGGGGAGCTGCCCTGTGCCCGCACCCCTGCTCAGTTTGGAAGCTCCGCAGGGGCTCCCGGGCGTGGATCTCAGGTGCTCTGCAGAACTGAAAGTCCTGGCTACCGGAGCCCTCGGCTTCCAAAGGTTTGGGACGTGCCCCTCTCCAGACCTTTGGGAAAGGCAGCTGGCCTGGTTCCCAGAGCCAGCAGACAGTCAGCCAATACTGGAAGCAGGGAGCAGGCAAAAAAAAGAGAGAGAGAAGAGGCTGGTGACCTGGAGAGATCGGCTGCCCTGGGTGCTCAGTGTCCGAAGAGAGGAGCTGGATTGTTGGGAATAGCCCAGCCAGACCAGAGAGGCAGAAGCCAAGGGGTGAGATCTGGGTCAGGACAGAGACTAGAGCAGGGACCCGTGCCCAGGACGGTGGGTTTGGTAAGGCCACAAGTGGGGTGCCCCGATCAGGAGGGCGGGAGAAGGTGGGTTTCTCGGGAGGATCCCCTGCAAGGTGCAGAGCACGTACCCAAGTGAAGGGAAAGGGGGTGAGCGTAGGGTAGAACTGTCAGTGTCTATGCCAGACCCACCCCCCCACTAGAGCCGGGAACACGACCCAGGAATCTCGTCTCCCAGCCCCGTTCTAACCCTTAGACCCCACTCCCCTCCCTTGGCTAGGAACAGAACCCAGGAGTCCTGGCTCCCGGCTGCTCTGCTCTGGCCACCACTCCCCTTAACGGCCGGTGGTTCTTACCGAGAGCCCCCCGCGGGATGCACTGGGGGCCACGTCGTAGGCGATGCCCACGGGCACCAGCATCACATCGGGGACGGCTCTGGCATGGACAGCGCCCAGCACCAGCGCCAGCCACTCCCCGCCAGGGGCGGAGAGCCGGGGTTCGCCAGAGATGGGCTCCTCCAGGAAGATCACCAGGTGCTGCCGGCTCTTCAGCAGCTCCTCGACGTACTGCGGGCGGGAGAGGAACCTCATGGGATCGGAGACAGGGTGCAGCCGAGCTCCCCTTCGCCCTAAGCTTTGGGGGCAGGGAATATTCCCCCCCCCCCCCAGCCAGGCGGCAGAGAAGTGGTGGTTACTCCCTAAAACCATCTGCTCCCGTCGCCACCCTGGGTGGCCCCTTCTGGCTCAGCCCTGCTGCCCACCCTCATTCCTTACATCTCCCCCAGCCAATCACATCCCACCCCCCTTCTCAGCTCTCCCCAATCCCTCCCCTCTTCCCACGGGCTAAAGGCCCCTTCCTCCAGGGGGATAATCCCACAGCCCGACAGATCTCACAGCCAGGGAGCGCTTCCTGAGATCCAGCTCCAATTTCCTCCTGCGACGTCCACTCTCCACCCCACAGAAGCGTGGTTTTCCACCAGGTGCTACCACTCGGGCAGCCCCCCGCGCGTGCCTGAGCGTGATGAGTCAGTGGAAAGACTCGCCCTCAGCTCAGCGGGCATTGGATTGGCCCCGCCCTCTTACTCATGAATCCTAGGGAATTTAGCAGGGAATAAACCAACCGGGGTCTAGAGACCCCGTCCCGTGTCAGGACCCAAGTGAGAACTTCAGACGTCGTTTTGCGAAAAGCCAGAGCGAGATCCTGGAATAGCCAACAGCCCAAGGCATGAGCATGGCAGGTTCAAATCCCTGCTCTGCCCGATTTAGCTCGGGGGTTTGAACTTGGGTCTCCCCCATCCAACTGAGCACCCTAACCACTGGGCTGCTCGCTATTCTGGGGGGCTTGCTCCAGTTTTTCACAAACGAGCACGATTCCTGGACGAGCCCCCAACAACCTTCCAAAATAACAATACTGGGGCTCACACCCAACTCCCGCATCCTCCCCACTGAGCAGGTGGGGAAACCGAGGCAGGGGCAGTGACTCGGCCCAGGTCCCACAGTGAGTCAGTGGCAGAGGTGGAATTAAGCTAAGCGCCCGGGTGGTGCTCACCAAATGAACGTGACTGAAACCCGGGAAGGCCTTGGCTCCCAGACCTGTGCTCAGTCCATTCAGAGTGTCCATCTAAGCAGGGCGGGGGGTGTTCTGACCCGCTCCCTCCCCTCCAATGGCTGGGGAGGGGAATGAGCCATACACCAAGCTCGAACTGATGGGAATGGGAGCTGGGTGTCTAAGTCTCCTAGTCAGCTATGAAATCCTTGACCAAGTGCTTTAGGAGTCTCAAACCACTGGCTTAAGGCTTTCACTACGTTCCCCCCCCAGAGTAGGGTCCCATGCCACCCCTTGGCTCATGGCTCAGCCGCACGAACCCCTGCCCCTCCCCCCCACTTACCGAGGTGAGGATGGCCCTGGAGAGCACGCCCCGTTCGCCATCCGGCGCGTGCTCCGCTCCGGGAGGCAGGAAAACCCCTCCCAGTCGGCTCAGCAGGGCCCTGCAGGCAAAAACAGGCACAGACACTGCAGAGAGCCCAGCGCCCTCGCCCTCCCAAACCACCCAATCCTGCCTGGGCCTCCCCGGGAGACAAGACGGCCACCTCTCCCTCCCAGCCCCTTCGCCCATGGTCCCCCGGCCCCATTCCTGGTGGGAGAAGGGTTCCGAGGGAAAGGCCAGAAGAATGAAAGTAACAGGCAGATGAGGAGAGGAGAGAAGCAGGTGGAGTCACACAGCTCAGGGACCCGGCCATGCAGAAGACAGATGCCTGTAACCCCAGCTCTAACCCTTACCTGAGGCTTGGGGTAAAGGCCTGGTATTCCCAGGTCACTCGGGGCACCCCCAGGCCCTGAGAGAACAGGAGGAAGGGGAGCAGCAGCCCATCCAGCCGGGACTTGCAAGTTGAGAGGAAAACCAGCGGGACGTCAGGCTGCATGAAAAAAAACGACGGTGGGTGTGTGCGGGGTGCCGCCAAGGCTGCGTGCCTGCACAGGCGAGCCCGGGCCTTCAACGCTCGCCCTGGAGCATCCATGTGTCACCCCCGTGTACACCCCCTGGCCACCAGGCAGGCCCGGCCACACTGGCAGTGCACCGACAGGACTGGCGTTTCCGGGAGAATTTCCCTGGGTTCTCTTAGCCCCTGGCCGGCTGTGGCCGCTCCAGGGCTGGGTTCATGGTGTATCGTGGCAGAACCTGTCCGTCTGCCCCATGAGGCTTGTGCAGAAGCACTCTTAGCCCACCAATGCCCCCAGCTGCAGCGGGACGCGCCGTGCTACCGGAAACGGGCCAGGGACCCAGCAGCGGTGGGAAAGCGTGTGCGCGGATGGGAGGGGGATTTGGACTTAAACCCACATCAGAGTCCTCGTCCACACTACAGACATACCCATAGGCCACGCCATGCCGGCGGAGCAATGCGCACAAAGGGGGACCCACTGCAGGCAATATACTGTACACCCCTCCAGGATCCTGGGCACTACTCCCCACACAGCCTCCTGGCAAGTCACTGGACGCCCAGGGCCCGATCCAAAGCCCACAGGGATTTTTCCATCCACTTCAATGAGCGTTTGAGCAGACCCTTACATAGAAAACTGGGCCTTGGCGACTGGAGACGAGTCCCACGCTCTAGACGACAGCTGGAAAGGCCCCTGGTGGAGGGGCACAACGGAGCCTGAAGCCCCAAGGAACCAGATGTGCGGCCCTGTGAGCTAACCACATACCCTGCCTGCCGAGGGGCTCTCAAATAGCAGAGGGGCTCTGTTTCTCTGCGAATAGCAGAGGGGCTCTGTCCACTTGGACACCAAGCCCCCGTCTGCAACCGCCACACCCGCTATTGCAGAGGTCCCCAAACTGTGGGGCACACCCCCCTAGGGGGCCGTGGAGGAACATCCAGGGGATGCAGGAGTGCCCGGGCTAGCCCCCACAAGCGGCGGGGAGGGAGTGCCACCCAGCCCCTCCCTGCCCCCAGCTCTGATCTGGTCCGGCCCCCAGCCAAGTCCCTGGCTCCCAGCGCTGCACCTGGCCCTGTCCTCAGTCTCAGCACGGCTCCGCTCCTGGCCCCGCGCCAGAACCCTGACCGTGGCTCCATTCCCAGCCCCAGGCCGAGGCTGGGAGCAGAGCCATACAGCACCTTCGCCTAAGCCTGGCAGGGGGCGCTCAGGGGCCAGGGCACTCAACTGCTGCCAGCCTGAGATCTAGGGAAACGTGTTTCAAAAAGGCCGAGTGACTCAGGGACTTAAGCCCAGGGCCGGTGCTACCATTTAGGCAAACTAGGCGGTTACCTAAGGCACCAAGACTTGGGGGCACCAAAAAGCGCTGCTGGCGGTGCGCTGATACGTGTGGCTCAGACTCCCTATCCCAGCGCAGCGGCCGCTCCACTTCTCCCACCTCCCAGGCTTGTGGCGCCAATCAGCTGTTTGGCGCCACAAGCCTGGGAGGGGAGGAGAATTAGAGCGGGGGCGGCGTGCTTGGGG
Organism: Terrapene triunguis; assembly: GCF_002925995.2. Classification (NCBI taxonomy): domain Eukaryota; kingdom Metazoa; phylum Chordata; order Testudines; family Emydidae; genus Terrapene; species Terrapene triunguis. Next base: position 809,957 of record NW_020664404.1, on the reverse strand, counting down.
AGGAGGCGGAGCAGAGGTGAGCTGGGGTGGGGAGCTGCCGCACGGCTCCCCGGGGGAGGGGAGGGGAGCTGCCGTGGGAGGGGCACCTCAGGGCAGGGGGGGAGCTGCCACGGGGGGGGGGGGGGGGGCCTCAGGGCGGAGGGGGCGCAAGGGGAAAGTTTCGCCTAGGGCGCAAAAGTTCCTTGCACCGGCCCTGCTGAAGCCCCATTGACTCGCTAGGATTTAGGTTCCTAAGGCAGTTAGGCCCTGCTGAAAATCTGACCCCAAGTGATTTGCCTCCAGGCTGCACAAGGATTGAGGCAGCGCCGGGAATGGGACCCAGCTCTGCGCCCTGTGTTGAGCTCAATACATGGTGACCACAAGCATCAGCACGAAGGTGCCAGGTAACCGAGTGTTGCCAGGAGCCCGGCCTAAGGAGGAAGGGGAAGGATGGTCCGGTGGCTAGGGTTCCAATCCCTGCTCTGCCACAGACTCCAGTGTGACCCTGGGCAAATCTCTTAGCCGTTCGGTGCCTCAGTTTCCCACCTGTACAATGGTGCTATCAGCCCCGCCCTGTCCCCCATGCATGAGGATAAAGGCATTACGGGAGCTCAGACACTAGGGTGGCGGGGCCCACCCAAGTGCCTTAGGCAGATAACACAAGGAACAGGGCTCTTGGCAGCCCCCCCCACTGCTCCTTACCGTCTGGGCTGCCCTGCGCACCATCTCCAGCTGCCCTTTGTGGAGCAGCAGGTTGAGGAACATGTGGTTGAGGAGTCTGAGCAGAGCCCAGCTGCAGAGCCTGGGGGAAGAGGGAAAGAAAGACCCGCTGATATCCCATCCGCGTACCAAGGCTCCCGGCTCCCGCTCGATCGTCTGACAGCCGCGATCTTTGCAAGGACCACCCGACCCATATAACTCTCAGGTCTCCGCTGGACACCTTCGTACCTCCCTCCACCTTTCTCCAAGTGGGGCAATCCCTCACCAACCTCATTTCCCATCATGGAGTGTCCATCCCCAGTCCCTGCGCCCTACGCTAGGAGGGGTGGAATTACACCTTTATACACTCCACTTTCTAAACTTTACTGGCGTCTTCTAATCATCAGCCCCCGACGTTTGCCCCAAGGAGCTACGGTACGATGCCGCGCATCACACGGGAGGGCACCACCGTCAGTCACCACTGGTTCTAGGGATTTCAATTCCCCGTCTCCCTGCTGCGTTCCCCACCGAGCCGCACACGCTCACCACCTCTAGGGCGGGGAATTCACTCGCTCCTCCCTGCCGCTTGCCCATAGGGGGACTGGGCTGAGAACCTCCCAACTCCCATTTTGCAGAAGCCTGCGAGTTTAAACAAGCCCCCTCCAGGCTTGACCAAGAACATAAGCTGTGGTTCACAGGAGGGTTGCTGGGAAATTCATCCTAGTTCAACCCCGCCCCACCCGGCACTCTGGAGCCCAAACAGACCCCCACTGAAATCAGTGTGATACAGTTGCATCCATTCATTTTCCACGCAACCCCATCGCACCAGGCGCTGCACAGACACACGAGAGAGAAGCATGGCGTTGCCAGCTCTTATGCTTTTATCGCAAGTATTGCAATAACTGGCATATTAGGAACCTAGGAGCGGAAGGGACCTCCGAGGTCATCGGGAGCAGTCCCGTGGTATCGCAGGCCACCCAGCAGGTCATCCCATTTATCAACGTATCAAGGTCCATTTTAGAACTAGTTCGGCTTGTTTTCCCCCCCGCCCCACTACTCCTGTTGGTGGTTAGGAAACCTTCCTCTCATTTCCAGCCTACATTTCCTCATGGCCAGTTTATCCCCATTCGCTCTTGGGCCAAACATGGTCCTTAAGCTTCGATAGCTCTTCCGCCTCCCTGGAGTTTTTTAAAGCTCCAGCTTCCGGAGTCATGGGAATGCGTGAGAATCTCAGCTTCTTTGATTGAGCGAAAGTTTCCAGCCCTTGTAGTAGAGGTAGAAAAGCATAAAAATAGGACCCCAGCACAGCCTAGTGGCTCAGAAGCCAAAAGGAGAGCCCCCTCCCCTCAATATTTTTTTAATGTTGTGGTTTTTCTGGGGATTGCAGCACTGACACTGTATGACACTCTCCATTTTCCAGATGGGGAATGGAAGCAAGGAGAGGTTAAATGACTTCCCCAGCAACTCAGTGACAGAGAAGAGACTCAAACGCAGACTTGCTGCGTCTCAGGTCCGGTCTACATGAGGAAATTAAGTCGGCTTAACTACATCACTCAGGGGTGTGAAAAAATCTACCCGAAGAGTGAGATTTAATTCAAATGCAGTGTGGTCTAGTGGTTAGAGCACTAAACTGGGTCTCACACCACCTGGGCCCAATTCCTCGCTCTGCCCCTGGCCTGTTGGGTGAGCTCGGGCAAGTCAGGTCCCCCCTCTGTGCCTCAGTTTCCCCATCTGTACAACAGGGCTAATGGCACTGACCCACCTTTGTGAAGTGCTTTGAGATCCGCAGATGAAAAGCGCTACATGAGCTAGGCATTATCACATTTCAATGTTCAACCCACGTCTTTAAGCTCCCACAAAGTAAATGAATAAACAGGAGCTCTGTTTGCAACAAAAAAATTAACGCCCCTGCGTGATTAGGCAAAAAAATACAATAAAAATAAAATAAGCCCAGCGTGCAAACCCAGAACCCATCTCCCCCATCCCCACCCCCGAGCTCCTGCGTGATGTTTACCAGAAGTCTCTAAATGCTTTTATCCCCTGGGCAATTTCCCCACTTTAAATACTCAGACTGTTCGGAAAGGTTCTTTTATTACAGCTCAATCAGAGAAGCAATTAGGCCTCAATGGAAACTTTATCTGCCAATTTCTCAACAATCAAAAAAAAAAAAAAAGTTCACCTTTTCTTTTAGGTGAAGTCTTTAATGTTCACTTCCAGTGAGAAACGTTAGCACTCGTTAAAAGGGGATGGGGCTACCGCTGGCTCCACACCAGGAGAATGCACAGAGGTGCTGGACGGGCTTCCCCACGAAGCTCAGCCAATGCCCCTCCATCCCGATCCGCCTGCAATTCTGCTAACGCCTCTCAGTTTCGACCCACAGCTCACCCTGCTCCAGCCCCAAGCTGCTTCACGCGCAGCTCTGCCGGTACCCCTCAATCCTGACCTGCATCCCCTGGTCCCCCAGCCCGGAGCCCCCCCCCCTCCCCAGCTCTGCCAGTACCCCTCAGTCCTGACCCATATCCCCTGGTCCCCCAGCCCGGTTCCACTGCCCCACCAGCTTTGCCGGGTGCCCCTGAATCCTGACCTGCAGCTAAGGTGGCCATGGACACGTTCCCAGAATACCAGACGTGCCAGTACCGCCAGGCATGGCATGACCCCAATCCCGCTGGCGTGACCCCACATGTACCAAGCACTTGAGGTCACGCTGGAGGGGGAAGATTAGCACCCTCTTAAAAATGGCACCCCCTGTTGGTTACCTGTCAAAACCGCATCCGGTCTCCTCCCAGTCCTGCATAGGGGACGAACCTCTCAAGCAGGGGACTGTCCAATTTAATACAGGACCAGCAGTCTCCCCCACTAGCTCCCTGTGATCCCAGCCCTGGGCTCCCTTCCCCATTAGCTCCCATCGGTACCCCTCAATCCCAACCTGCAGCCCTCTGGTACCCCAGCCCCGGGCTCCCCTCCCCCCCTAGCTCCATCGGTACCGTTCAATCGCGACCCGCAGCCCCCTGCTACTTCAGTCCTGGACCTCTCCTGGGACCATCAAGCACAGCTGTGTGTTGTTGCTTGACCAGAACATATCTCTGAACCACCACCCGATCCCAAACCCTCTTCACCAGGGATTCCACTTCGCCAGCCCAGGGACCCAACCGCAGCCAACCACCAGCTAAGTTTGAAACACAGGAAAAACATCCCCGACTCGGCAAAAAACTTAAAATACAAACACACACACACACAGGCTCCTAGCAGGGACCTGACTTGCCATCACCACCACCGCGTCACTGCAAGGCACCTCAGAGAGCAAGCCACAGGGCAGGCGGGCACAGAATGCACTCACACACTCTTTGCTTTCTGCCGGGCGGGTTGATTTCGTGCGGAGGAACGGGGCCAGACCCATCGCTCTAATCACCGCTCTGCTGCTTTGCAGGCCTAGATCTCAGAGCGCTTTGCCGAGGAAGGGTTGTGTCACTCTCTCCGTCCTGAAGACAGGGAAACTGAGGCACAAGAGTCTTGCTTGCCCAAGGTTACACACAGCAAGTACATGGCAGAGCTGGGACGAGAACCTGGTCTCTATTACCAGCCCCCTCGGAAAATTCTGCTGCTGCTCCATAAACACAGCAGAATGGGTGCCAGAGCCCCCTGTAGCCCTTGCCTGGCCTCTCCGCAGAGAGGGGGACGTACCTCAGTATGAAAAGGGAGAGAGGAGACTGAATCTGGCCCAGGATGCTCAGCACTTCGCTCCTCCATTGTGCCGGGGATTTGCTGAGAACGGAGCCAGCCCCTCTCGCCTGCGGGACCTCCAGAGACATGACATCCTGCACCCTGGGGAGAAAGGGAGAGCAGGTGAAAAACAAGAACGCCAAGCAAAGCCGCAGGATTTAATATGCTATTCAGAGCGCCTAATGCATCCCAGCAACTAGAGCCTAAGGACAGCCAGCCGCTGACACCCTATTAACGGTTATCAGGGGCGGCAAGGAGAGACCCCAGCCGAGATCGTGGACACGTTACGCTGCACGCCGGAGAGACACTGCAATCTCATGCAGCCTGAGCAAGGCTGGGGTGGGAAGCCCAGGAAAACTCAGCGATCAGAAAGCCGCAGCGTCTCTGGCGGGCAGAGCAAAGGGCACAGACGAGATCTGGGTTCTAGTCCAGGCGGGGACAGATTTAGGGTGACACTGTATTGTTGTCAGATGAGAAATCAATGAATAAGCTCTCCAAGAGCAGGGCGGCTAACTCCAATGTCCTGGCCAAATTCCAGCTGCAGTCAGTAATATTCTGCCTCCCCAAACATTCCCTGAGGTTTCTGCTCACACCGGGCTCCCCCCCGCACCGGCCTGTCTGCCTTTCCCCAGACAACAGACTGCAGTTCGCTGCCGGCCAAAGGGCAGGTAAAGCCCGGGGTGTTGTCCCATAGGCTCTGCGTCAGGCCCAAAGGGGACGTATTGCAGACCAGACAGAGACACAGAGCACAGGATTCAGGATCAGCCTGGCTGAATCAACGCTTTCAGAACAATTGTCGCTACGCTGGTGCTGGCTCGTTTCCTTCCTGACCCATCTGCGAAAGGAGCATCCATCCGGAAAGGCCTGATCTAAAGCCCCTGGCAGTCAGTGGGGACCCCATTGAATCCAGCAGGCTTGGGCCCAACGCTGTCTCTTAAGCGGCCAGATTGGAGCAGGGAGTTAACCACACCCTCCCTGCAACTGACAGGTGCCCAGGAGTTCTGCTGCTACTAAACACTCAGTATCATTTTCCTTCTTGACAGCTGTTTCCATCTGGAGCTCCCTGTCCCTATCCGGCACCCTGTGAGGGGAAGGGATACACCTACTGGCTGGGGAGGTAGCACCATCCCTGTGAAAGGCGCTCAAACCACAATGATCACACCACGGCCCCATCAGACTGACCACTAATGTCTCTGTTTCCTTGTATTCCCCTGACGGTCTGTCTCCACCTGTTGTCTCTTGTCTTATACTTAGATTGTCAGCAATTTGGGGCAAGGACCATCTTCCTGTTCTGTGTCTGTACAGCTCCTAGCACAATGCGGTCTGGATCTCAGTGAGGCCCACTAGGTGCTGCTGTGATATCATCACTGATAGATTCTACTCTAGAGGACACTGAATAAACTCAATTTATCACGTGCCTCTGTGGTCTACAGGACTGCTCCCCTGTCTGTGAGCTCGGGGCTGAAAAGCGAATCATCAGAACAACGCCTTTCCCAGCGCACCGCTCCCACCAGTTCAACTTCTGCACCATTGTTTTAGTCATCTAACCTCTCAGCCTGACATCAAAGACAAACTCGCAGCTCGTAATTTATCAGAGTAAGTGCGGGGGGGGGGAAATGCCAGAGAAGTGCTAAATAAATGCAGATGAGAGTAGGACATCAGTATAGACAGAGGGCCCTTTGTGAAAATATTCCTGAGATATCGCAATCTTTCTTTGCCCCTGCTACAGGGCCTGTCATCAGAGGCTCACAAAACACATTACAAACAGTGGGCCAGAAATTCAGCGGGCGTAAAACAGCACAGATCCACTAATGTTACGCCAGGAGAGACTCTGGCCCATTAATTCTCTCTTGTACATGTGGGAAGAGAGGCACAGGGCAAGGGCTTGTCTACACTGGAAAATGTACCAGCATTCCTTTGATAAAGAACTCTTCAACCTAACAGACAGAGATAATAAGAACCAGGGGTCGGGAGGTGAACATACACAAGTTCAGACTAGAAAGGAGGCGTACGTTTTGAACAGCGAGGGTTATTAACGACTGGAACAACTTATCAAGTGTTTGTGGTGGATTCTCTGTCACTGGCATTTTTCAACTGGATACCTATTTTTCTAAAAGATACGCTCACATGAAAGAGGAATTAACCCAGAAAATTCCTCTGGCCTGTATTAAACAGGAGCAGGGCCGGCTCCAGGCACCAGTGCAGCAAGCAGGTGCTTGGGGCGGCCAATGAAAAGGGGTGACACGTCCGGGTCTTCAGCGGCGGGTCCCTCAGTCCTTCTCGGAGGGAAGGACCTGCCGCCGAATTGCCGCTGAAGAATGAAGCAGCAGCAGTAGAGCAGCCGCCGAAGTGCCGCCGATCGCGGCTTTATTTTTTTCCTCTTCGCCGCTTGGGGCGGCAAAAAAGCTGGAGCCGGCCCTGAACAGGAGATCAAACGAGATGATCACAACGGTCCCTTCTGGCTTTATAAGCTATGTTGGTATCGTTACACCAGTATAACTCCCCGTGATTGGACACGCCCGTTCAGAATAGACTTATTTCAGGTTAGCGGAGGGCTCAAAACTGAAAAATCGTATATGTGCCCAAAGTCATATAAGCTGAACGGAAACAAGGCCATGGTATTTCGAATAAGCGTGTCCACATGGGAGTCATCCCAGCATAGCTATAGGGTACAGAGACTAGCCCAAGACTGCGGGCTGGGTGTAGAACAGCAGAGTGAGCCATGCTGGACAGTGGACAATGCCTCTCTTGTTCCGTGTTCGTAGCCCCGCTACTGCACTCAGGCGCTTACACTGTGCTCGTCACAGCAGTATCTGATCCCTTCGAGCTATGACTCCCCATTTCTGAGATGGGGAAACTGAGGCAAAGGGAAGTGACTTGCCCAGTTCAAGGACAGAGCCAGGACTAGACTCTAGGTCGCCTGGCTTGGGTGCCTTCTCTACATGGAGGATTTTCCTCCAACTTGCACTCTCTCTCCAGCAACTGGGAAAATTTAACTCAATCCAAAATTGAAAAAAAAAAAATGCTTAAAGATAAACATTATATTAGCCATCAAAATGATAAAAAAAATAAAAACACACATTCTGCCAGGCCTAAATATGGCAAGGGCACTAGGGCAGGGCAGCCATCAACATCTGAACCACTGTGTTGAGCAGAGATGCTCTGAGCAGGATACAAGTAGCAGGGGCCCCTGTCTATACCAGCACGTCTGCTAGAGGTCAAGAAAGGACTGGAGTTCCCACAAAAGGCCAGTTCAGGTACCCCACACTCTTATTCTCTTCTAGAGGCCTGGCTCCCTGGTTGGACTACATTTCCCATGATGCACCAGTGTCCCTGCTTGGGGACTGGAGGCGGGACATCCTGGCAGTCGCACTGCCATGGTGCATCATTGGAGTTGAAGTCCAGCCAGAGCGCCTGTCCCATGGAGGCGGATAGGAGCATGAGGTAACCGAACCACAACTCCTATGAGGCACCACAGCGACATTTCAGATGCAAAATATTTCAAATTTTCGAATATCCAGATTTTTGATACAAAAATAAAACTTTTCCAAGGAAAGCAGACACTTTTCACAAAAATATTCAGTTAATCAAAAAACCAATTTTCCATTCAAAAAAATGTTGATCAAAATTTTTTAAACCAGCCCCACCTAACAGTTAGCACAGCCCTGGCGTCCTGCTGGAGAGGGCATAAGTTGCTGGATAGGGAATAGAACCCAGGAGTCCTTACTCAGATGCCCTCCCTGGCCTGAGGTTTATAGCCCCATGTCATTGGATCCTGCACTCAGTTCTACTTTATTCTGAAGGTGACAAGGGCTGCAGTCAGAACACCACAGACCCGGAGGCAGGATCCAAACATAGGGCTGGAATAGCATGGGGAACAGCTGAGAAAGGAGGGGAGATAAGAGCAAAACTCCAGTGCCAGCCCGTACGGTAAATAACCTCAGGTTGCTCTCACATGAGGAACGATACCTTTTGCTGCAGAAGATTCTCTCCTGGAGATCTCGCGGGGTCTCAGAATCAACTTTCCACTCGAGGATCGCAAGGAGGTAACAGAGTCTTCTTACCAGCCAGCCCCTGTACCTAGAGAGAGAGACACACTTCGCTAGGTAATTACGGAACCCATGGACATGTGATACATTACATGCATTCCATAATCCAGGTATATCCTTCCAGGGTACTACTAATACTTGTAAGCACTTGTATATAGCACTTTTCATATGTAGATCTCAAAGGAGGTCAGAATCATTATCCCCATGGGGAAACTGAGGCACCAAAAGGGGACGTGACTTGCCTAAGATCACACAGCAGGCCAGTGGCAGAGCTGGGAACAAAGCCAGGTTTCCTGCATCCAAGGCCACTTCTCTACCCACTAGGAAACACTGCTTCCCCATTGGGAGCCTATCCTTAATGGTGTAGGATCAGTCCCTGGACATGTCCCCTCGTTCAAGTGTTTCATTTTTTTAACAATCCCATCCCTCCTTTGCAACGTCCTCCCTTCCGGGAACGATTGACGTAGGTCAGCGCATGTTGGAACAAGTCTAATCTCAGTATTTAATCCTTAATGCACTGGTACTTGCCAGACCTCCAGCCAAATGATAGCTGAGATAACTTTTACCGTAGCATGGTCGAGTGGATCGCGCGCTGAACTGGGAACCAGAAGACCTGGGTTCTAGTCTCTGCTCTGCCACTAGCCTGCTGAATCAGCTCAGCTCTCTGGCCAAGTTTTTCAAAACCAACCTGTGACTGCAGATTCCTCATTTCTGGGCCTGACTTTCACAAAGAGCCAAACACCCGTCCTCTCAAAACTAGGCCCCTTTCACAAGCCTCAAGGTGGGGGCCCCAAAAATTGAGCTGGCCCCAAGTTTGCTGGTCATTTATGGACACCGTGGCCGCTGCGCCTCAATTTCCCAATCTGTAAAATGGGGCTAATGGTACTTGGTAAAGTGCTTTGAGATCTAAGGAGGAAAAGAGCTAGAGAAAAACCAAGTGCCTGTATGTATAGAAGTGACGCTCCCATGCTAAAAACATCTAAAAACCGTATTGATTTAGGGATCTCTCTCTCAACCATGAAACCACAGGTCTCGGAGCTTCCTTCTAGGAAAGGAGAACATCCAGGATGTCCCTGCATTGGCGGGGAGAGAAAAGGCATTTCCCCGCTCTCACTTTGGATCTCATGAAGGGCAAACGTTCCTGATATAAACTTTGCACTTCACTGTACCAAGACCCACGCCAGTGTCCTGTTAACATCACCCGAGACTGATGCAAGATTCCTGATGGCATCAGATCTCCAATCAGGCGTCCAGTCCTCAATCAGTACCAGGGAATGCTAAGAGACGAAAGGGCTTCGTTAATACCCAACATTTTGCAAGTCACCAGGGCAAGAAATGACGACTGAACCCCACTAGAAATACTGGAATCCCAGTGACAGAGGTTCCATTTCTCACCTGCCCATGGCTCTGACAAGATATCAGACACTAAACATCACACACGTCTGGTTACTATCTTGCGTTCCCGTCGCCCACCTGGTTTTAGCATCCGTAACTCGTGAAATGCTACGAGGCGAGATGAATTATTTAAACCCTTTCGAAAGCTGGAGCTGTGAGGTTTCAAGCAGCGGGAAGCACGGTGACCCCATTTGCAAGAGCGCTGAACGGACATGGATCCCACAGAAATTGACAGGAGCTGTCGCATGCTCCAAAATCAGCATTTGGAGAGTTAAACATCAGGGGACAAACCCTCCACCAGCGTAAATCGGGGGAGCTCCAGCAATCTCCATTGAAGCCAATGACTGACATCAGCCGAAGATCTGGACATGCGTTCGCAGTGGCGTAGCCAGCTTCTAAGAGGAGGGGGAGCAAACATAAAAAAGGCGCCCCCCTTGGCTCCTCCTCCGGCCGCTCCGCACCCCCCCATGGCTCCTCCTCCGGCCGCACCGCCCATCCCCACCCCCGCTCCTCCGGCCGTGCCCACCTGGAGCCATTCAGGCTATGAATCATTTTCACTGTATCCCAGCTTAATCAGGGCAGTGGAGTGATTAAATGCCCACCCTTTAGATTTGAAGCTAAGCAGGGCCCCTTTTACACTGAGGCCAGAAGAAAAATCATCTCTGTTCAGAATCTAGGAACTATCCTGGACCAGCTCAGGGGGCCAGCTGGTCCAGTGTCTAGTCTATGAGAGGGGCCAGAACAGAAACCAAAGGACTCCGAGGAAAGGGCAACCTGCCCCCTCCCCAAAAGCTGACAGCGATGAGCCTGCGAAGACTTTCTTTCCCAATGCAAAATTGTTCCGGACAGCTGCAGCCTGGCTCTGCCTAGTGACACTGAGAAGGTTCAGCACAGCGATTTCTCCCCGTCCTGGAAGTTGCCTCATGTGAGCGGAGCCAGCGGCCCTGACCCACCCCTGGCTGGGGCTGCCCTTTGTTCCGTGGCCCCAGAGCCAGCAGCTCCGCCTGGGGGGCTTCGCAGCAAGCCGGGACTGTTTTTAGTGGATCATTTCGAAGCGTCGGTCCGTCCGGGAGGGTCAGAGCTGGAGCTTCCTCTCGTGCGCTACACCTGCCTGCGCCCCTCACTGATCGCCCCCTGCACCACGATGACCAGAAGGGGGGGACGAGAGCTCGGGATGCCTTCGCCCCTGCTCCCGCAGCAACCGAGCGCTGCCCAGGGGCTCGGACGCGCCGAGGTGGGCGGGGAGCTGCAGCCTGCGGGCCCCTGTCCAGGCAGCTGTTCTTTACTGCGCTAGGACTCACTTTGCGTTGGGCGTGTTTCAGCGGCTCGCCCTCCAGCCAGCGGGCCAAGCCCTGCCCAGGAAACCCTCCCACCTGTCATGCCCCGCCCCCGCTCTGCCCTGCCGGTGCATCCCCAGCGTGTGTGCGGGGGGAAGAGACTCCCCTACTGAGCAACTTCCCTCCTCCCGCCCGGGTTCCCCTGGCAGCGGCAGCATGGCGTGGTGGGAGTTCAACTTGCTGCTCTACCTGGCGCTCTTCTTCCTCCTGCGCCTCCTCCTCGGCCTCCTGCTCTTCCTGCTCATCAAGCAGCTGAAGAACTCCGTGGCCAGCGGCTGGGCTCTGCAGCCGGGCTGCCCGTCCCTGCGGGAGCCCTGGGGCTCGTGCCGCGAGCAAGCCCTGTGATTCCGGCCCGCGGCAGGGTCCGGGCGCAGTCTGGAGATGGGTGTGGGGGGTCCCCACTGCAGGATGCCCCCCCATGGCTGCCGGCTGCACTGCGGGCCGCCAGCCTGCACCCCCCCCTCGCTCCTCTGGCTAGGGCTGCCGGGCTGCACTGCGGGCCGCATGCCGCGCCCCCTCGCCCCCCCCTCCCCCGCTCCTCCGGCCACTTTTGGAAAGACGGGGGAAGCGACTGCTTCCCCTGCACCCCACTAGCTACGCTACTGTGCGTACATCCAGATCCCTGCACTCTCAAGTGTGTGCACATGAGAGTGCAGGGGAAAGGAACCAGAATCACCTCGTTTTTAACGTCCTCAGTCACACAAACTGCCAGGGCTAGAAACAGCTTGGGCAGCCCTACCCAAAATGTTTTGTAAGCATTTCACAAATCATAGAATATCAGGGTTGGAAGGGACCTCAGGAGGTCATCTAGTCCAACCCCCTGCTCAAAGCAGGACCAACCCCAACTAAATCATCCCAGCCAGGGCTTTGTCAAGCCCGACCTTAAAAACCTCTAAGGAAGGAGATTCCACCACCTCCCTAGGTAACCCATTCCAGTGCTTCACCACCGCCGGTCCCAGGGAAGGGATCAGAATGAAAACTCTGATCTCTGAATACAACCTTCCACACCAGAGTGGGAATCTACACGTTTTGGTAACAACTAACTACTCGGTTGAATCTCTAGCCCCCTTTTGCTGCGGCTGTTACATGAAATTGGGGTGGGTGGGCGGATGGGAATGAATCAAATACTCTCCTCTCCGCTGTTAATAACACTTAGTCTTGATGGGCCTGCAGCTTTCAAAAGGCTTTACAAACAATCCTTAAAGCGATTTGTTATTAGACTAATTAGCAAGTGAGGCTAACTTATGAATCCTCCCATCACTCCAGTGAGGTAGAGAAATGAATATTATTCTTGCTTTTGTTCGGCGGGAGAAGCGACCAGCCCCGGATCCCCCGGCGAGTCCGTGCAGGGCTGGGGATAGAACCCAGGAGTCCTGGCTGCCAGGACTGGGCTCAGATCACATCTCCAGCGTGGAGATAACGTGAGAAGAGTGGTGCCCAGAAAATCGCCCCATTCCAACCCTCTCCTACCCTGCACCCCTTCCCCAGCCCCCTCCAACACTCACCTGGTGTCTTCCTCTGTCACCTGGAGAACATTGTGAAAGCCCAGGGAGGGAAGGTGCTTGTGGAAGGAGGATTGCTGAAAGCAATCAGAGGCACGGCCGTTAGTAGAAACACACCCTGAATAGCAGGGCCCCCCCTGGGAATTCACTCCTCTGCCAAGGATAACCCAGGAAACCTCCATCCCTGCCAGCGTTGGGAGGGCGAGTTCCTTCTCTCTTTGCCCTGCAGCTGCCGACAGCACCAGGTGCTGCCCAGAGGCCAGAATCTGCTTTGGTGCTGGTGAAAGGTGGCAGCTGGGAAGACCCAGAGACTGGAGGCTTCTGTGTAGCAATGGCACAAGATTCACAGACAACTGCCCCTGCCAATCTGCCCTAGCCCTGCCCAGGAGGGACCAACTCTAGGGGTAAGCCCTTATGAAAGCAGAAGCCACCAACCACCACCAGGCTGATCCCCTCCCTCTTCCAATCTCCCCTCCTTACCCAGCTCTTCGGGGTGCAGGTCTGACAGCAGCGCCCCATGAACGGGCGGTACTTGCCCAGAAAAGGGGTGATGATCTCCAGCTTCACCCCAAAGCCCGAAGGCCAGGTCTTCATCTGAGGAAGAGAGGAAACAAAGCCTGTTTCTTCCAACCTCCCGCCCACCCGAAACCCCAGCACGGGAAATAAAAGCTTGCAGCCCCATCGCCTTTCCAGGAGACAGGTTCCTAAATCACGTTGGCTGGGTCTTCACTGCCGCCTAGCTTTGATCATGGGGGAGTCACCTGGCTACCCCCGATCTTGAGAGATCGCAACCCCACCGCAGAGCTGCAGTTAGGTTCCGTGTGCTGCGGGCACGTTTCCTGTCCATGATATATGGAGATATGCCTATCTCATAGAACTGGAAGGGACCCTGAAAGGTCATCGAGTCCAGCCCCCTGCCTTCACTAGCAGGACCAAGTACTGATTTTTTTTACCCCAGATCCCTAAATGGCCCCCTCAAGGATTGAATTCACAACCCTGGGTTTAGCAGGCCAATGTTCAAACCACTGAGCTATCCCTCCCCATGCTGGTGCTGCACCCAGCCACAAAGACTTCTGGGGACATAGCCCATGGTTCATAGCAGCCGGCACCCTCGGCAGCACTCTAGGCTCCCTGCCGCAGGACGTTGTGGGACAACTCGTCTGTCCCCTCTGGGTGGAAATGGCCTGGCCCAGGGAAATTCATTCCCTGGCAGGGCCCCAGCAGGCCTGCTGCCCCCTCTTTGGTCTCAGAGGATCCCGCTCACCCTGGTTGTTAGGTGTGAAGAATGAGGCTTGCCAAGCCAAGTGGATTTGGATATTCAATTCCCCTTCGTTTGAATGGGAACATGGACGCTAAACCCCTTAGGCAACGTAGAAAATCTCAGCCCTCATCTGAAACAGAATGAGCCTTGGATTGGGGACCCATCCAGCCAGTGAGACCGAAGGCTTTCAGCACTCGCTGTCATGTGGTGCCTCTTGCAATAACACAGACGCTCTCCGCAGGCTCTGGAGCCTTTGCAGCCCCTAGGATCGCTCCTGCTCTGACTCCCACTGATAGCTCAGTGGTTTGAGCATTGGCCTGCTAAACCCAGGGTTGAGAGTTCAATCCTTGACAGGGCAAAAATCTGTCAGGGGATTGGTTCTGCTTTGAGCAGGGGTTAGACTAGATACCTCCTGAGGTCCCTTCCAACCCTGATATTCTATGATCTGAATAGATCCCAAGTGCCAGTCCCATCTGGATACACAGGAGTGACACTCGGTGTCCTTTATCCCCCTCCTCTGGGTTACAGCTCCCTCCCGCCCCGGCAGGGAGAGCGGTACCCTCCCTCCAAGGGATCCCGTACTTTTCTCTGGAGCAACTTCTCCTCAGCCAGCAGGATGCGGGCGGCAGAGTCCCGCTGGGTCAGAGCCATGGCTTGCCTCGATCTCAAAGCACAGGTGGGTGCGGGGTCTTGGGACCAGCAGCCCTGGTGGGAAAAGCAGCAGCGTCCACGGAGGGCAGCGTTCAAAGGGGAGCTGCAAAGACACAGACAAGAGGGTACCAGCTGGCGTGAGAGACGAGGAGGCACCAGGAGAAATCTCATCACCTGAAGCACCACTGAGAGGAAGGGCTGCCCAGCAGTTCAGTTGCTACTCCGGGATGCCAGCTCTGCCACAGAGGCCCTGTGGGACCTCGAGTAAGTCATTTAGATCTCTGCCTCAGTTTCCCATCTGTACACACAGCACTGCCCTGCTCTCAGACACTGCGGGCCTGCAATCTATAGAGCCACCCAGGCGCTGCTCAGGCAGGAAGAGATCGCCTGGAACGGACATTTTGCTGTCCATGAAATGGCCTGGCCAAATCCTGTGGCCAACACCTAATGCTTCAGAGGGAGGCAAACCACGCCTTGGCCAACAGTGCACTAAGGCCAGGAAGGCGGAGGTCATTATGGTGAAGAGGGGGATTGTATAAGGGACCCCTACAATGGCCCTGAATGGCCATTGCAGGTAGACCGTCAAGCACAAGCAATCACATTAACTCCCCACAGACGAGTTCACGAGCCTCTGAATTTGCCCTCTGGCTCGCTGCCTGGGAGATGGTCTTAGCCGGAGATGGGCAAGGCTGGGCCACAGATCCCCCGCGAGAGGAAAACTCCTTTCACAACTGGAGACCTCTCGAGGGGAAAGGCTAACTCCTCGGCTGAGAAATCAATTGTTCTGCAGCTCGTCTACCGCACAGAGAGGGAAAAAAACCCAGCAGTCAATGCGCCCAAAGCCCTGAGGAGAAGAGTTTATTCTCTTTGTAATTCAGCTCCAATATCGTTACAATTGACTTTTCCCTCCCACGCCCTCCTCGCTCTCACATGGAGACGCCAATCTCTACCAGGAAACTGCGTCTCCAGCCAACGGCACCCGGAGCACAGAGGCAGGGAGCCTGCCCCATGCTATGTCCCAGCCCGTGCTTGGCTCCACCAACCAAAGCCAACCCCTGGGAACATAAGGGCAGGACAAAGAGAGGGAAGCCCCGCAGGCAGGAGGATGGACTGAGACGGGGGAGACCTGGGCACTATCCCCGGCTCTGCCACTGACTCACTGTACGGCCTTGGGCAAGTCACTTCCCCAATCCGTGCCTCGGTTTCTCCTTATGCTTTGCCTATGTAGACGATAAGCTCTTCAGGGCATGTACAATAGCGCCCCCATACCTAGAATACAGAGTCAAACACAAGGAGAGCAAGTTTCCCCTTTACGATATTCTCCTAGCTCTTAAGAGACGCCATCCCGTCCCTTGGGATACAACTTCACAGCTTAACAGACCTTAACCGACACTCCCCTTTGTTAGTTCTATCCCATCCCTCCTACGGGTTACACACGCCAAAGAACCCACCCCTTCTTGGTGTTTGCACTCCTCCAAAGCCAGGCACTGGTAGGGGATAAGGGGGGAGGGGAGATTAAGTCAATCCCGCCAGCCCCTTAATCATTGCATTGACGGCTTGGCTCTGAACTCCCTCCAAGTCCCATTTGTTCCACCTGCTGGCGGCACCTGCTGGCGTTTTGTAAAGCAATCAGGGAGCAGAGCTGGACAGAAGGGCAAAGAGATTCAGGCTTCTTCTCTAGCATCAATGGGGCATCACAGCCTCTTTTTCTAACACCCACAAAGGGCTTGAAGAGCTGAGGGAAGGTCCTGTGGCCGGGGCACTGAAAGGGGATGCAGGAGACCTGGGATAGGCACTTCACCCCCACAGGCCAGGAGATGAATAAACCTTCCCTGGCCTTGTTTATTTGGAGCACAAACTCTTTGGGGGCGGGGACGGTTTCTCGCTACGTGAACAGGCAGCACCTAGCACAAGGAGGCCGTGTCTTAGCAGGTCTCAGCAATGGGCTACTGAGATACCATTAAAACAGAACATGGTTATTTGGGGCCATGGGGCCCAGGGTGTTAACCCCAGTGCCCGGGTCAGAGTCCCGCGTGGGTAATTCCAAGCTGCCTCCGCAGTAAAAAGACAGAATCCTGCTTCCTCAAACAGTAACAAGGGCTCACTGCCAACCAGCCATGGGAAGCACATGGTATCGCCTCGTGAATGCTCTGCACCAGTGCCCAGAGTTAAAGCGGCATAAGAGTTTCCATTCTAAGCCCTTGTTCCCACAGGCTGATCACTTTCTGAAACTTTCTCTCCCGCACACACACCTTGTAAGTTCCAAGCTTACGGCCCCGGATTCCACCCCTGCCTGGCCTCTGTGTGGAAACAAATCCCATTTGCTCACAGAATCTGGCGCAAGGGCGTACTCACTCAAAATGATTTTTAAAAATATGCGTGGGTCTCGTCCTTTAACATACAGTTGCTCTGTTACAAAAGAAATAAAAGTTTCACACACACACACCCTTTCCCCTCTGTAACAAAACTTTCAGGACTACCCTCCCGCGTCTAGCCACAAAAAAATAGGGTGGTCACCCCCTATTCTAACTTGTCGGGCCACCCAGGTTCAGACCCTGGGGTTGAACCCAGTATTTCCCAAACTTTTGAAAACTGAGTCCTCCCCACGCCCCAAACAAGGAAATGAAACCAATCGCATCCCACTTGCAACCCTCTCACATTCCCCCGGGGAACCACTGGCATAAATCTTCATACGGTCCTTCCTCTTCTTTCTTACACATCACCATTGACATCTGAGTCAGCCCCCACTGGAACAAATGGGGCAGTTCGCACATCTGAGCAATGGTTTCAGGCTCTCTGCAAATTCAGGCAGGCATCTCGCCATCGGTTACACTCAGTTCACACCTTGAAGGTTTCCCTCTCAAGTCTAAAAACTAGAGACTTACTTTAAAAAAAAAAAGAAAAAAGAAAAGTTGAGACCCTGGAGAACAATGGAGAGGTCCGTCCATACCCTCCCCGCCCCCCTAAGTCTCCTTTGTGCTCTCATTTTGGAAAACACTGGTTTAAGCAAAAGCCCCCTGTTATGTTTTTACTATCATGCAGACAACAACGCCTTCTGTTATTCCCTTCTTCCCCCACAACACACACACGGGACAGCTGTCCCAACACCTTGCAAACGGCAACTGCGGCACTATACACACACTACACTGTGGAAGATCCATGCAAGCAGCCCACGATCTAACATATGTTCTTTGTCCTTATTGAGCTGACAAGCAAGGCGCGCTTGCACAAGGCTGCATAATTGCTCCCAGAAATGAAACATTTAAAATGAAAACAAGGTGAAGAATTCGCAGTCCCTGCCAAGGTATCTGTACAGCACAAGACTGCAGAATCAGGCTGTATATTTGTGGGAATCGGGGGTGGGGGGGAGCTCCCAGCTGCGCCTCTGACCGCATGCGTGATCTTGGACAAATCACCTTAGGCCTTGATTCTCAGATATGCTGAGCTAGCTGCAGTTAAGGGGAGCTGCGGCTGCTCAGTGTCTCTGAAAATATGGCCCTGGGTCTCTCTGTGCCTCAGTTCCCCCTCTGCACAAATAGGGAGAACACTTTCTTAGCGCACAGGGAGTGTTAGCAGAGCAACCTCATTTATGTACGTGAGATGCTCAGATACTATAGAGACGGGACCATGGAAGAACTTAGGCTTGGAGAGATTCCTTAGTCTCGTCCGTTAGTTTAAGCCATATATTTGGAGATGCCGGGAATACCTAGTGGACAGAGCACTGGACTGGGAGTCAGGAGACCCAGGTTCTATTCCCAGCTCTGCCGGTGACTTTGGGCAAGTCACGTCCCCCTCCCTGCCTCAGTGTCCCCACCCACCTTTTGTCTCTTGAGACTCTATGGCCTCTGGGGCAGTCTCTCGCTGTGTGAATGTACAGCACCTGGCATGTGGGGGCCCTGATCTCTAGCGCTACTATAATACGTTAGTACCGTGCTTAGCACACTGGGGTCCTGCTCAGTGCAGAGGTACGTATATGGCTCCCATTACCTAATAGCTGAGTGCCTCATGTTCTAACATAATGATTCTCCCCCACCTCTGTGAGGCAGGGCAGGACTGGTATTCCCATTGTACAGAAGGGGAAGTGAGGCCCAGAGAGGCTACACAGGAAGTCTGTGGCGGAGTCGGGGTTCAAACCCAAATCAAGTCCCAGGCTAGCACCCTACCCAATAGGCCATCTTTCCTCTCCTGCGGCTCATCGCACGCCTGCAATGCAAATCACAAAATATTCAATCCCTTCATATCGATTCCTAGGAGTCCAGAGATCATCAGCCAGTATTTGCATGAAAAACATCACCGCCACTGAAGCTAAACCCACCAGCCGAGCCCTCAGCGCACAAGGAGATAGAACTGACATACAGTGCAGCTCCGCTCCTGAGCAGGCCAGTAATCCCACTACTGAATCTTCCCAGACCATCTGCTGAGCACCTCCAATAGGGAAGTTCAGTGGATAGAGGTTAGTCTGGGGAAAAAGATTATAACTGGATCATCACCCAGATGATCTTGCCTATAAGGGAAAGATTTAAGTCCTCCCCCTCCCCACCCCCGTTGCTGCTTCTGCAAAATCTGTCGCTCTGAATATCCGTAAAGCGCTACAGCTTAAATTCTCAGTGTTTAGTGTCTTTCATGGCATTTCTCAGGCCTCTCCCAAGCAGCTGGGTATGTCACCTCCTTTCTAACATCCCAGTAAAAGCAACTATGCCGGGGAACCTATTATTCCACGCTAAATGGCACTTGTGTTTTACCCGTGTTCCCAGAGAGTACCAGGGCCCTGGGCCTAGACAATGCCCCAAACCATGCATACCAGAGACTTAAGAGTCAGATTTCAAGGCTAGAAGGACCTTTACGATCATCTAATCTGACCTCCTGCATAACCCCGGCTATAACATTTCGCGCAGTGACGGCTGCATCCAAATCACTCCTCGCGGTCCCAGCTGGAGCATATCTGACATTCCTCCAAATGTCAATAAAACTCTGCCTGAAATACAGCATCTCAGAAACAGTTCTATAAAGGGATTCTTGAGACTTTCAACGCAACATTTAGACTTGGGGGAAAGTGCCAGGGCAATCTAACACCGGTAGGAATTGTTTTAATCTGTTAGCCAATATGTATTTGTTATAGGTATCACACACTATATGAATCTGTATTACACATTACATTACAGATGTAATATGTCAGCACATATTTGAATGGTCTTCTGCTTACTCTTATTCACTTATGCTAAGTATCCCAGAGCATTTTGCAAAGCTGAAGTCAGCTTTGGAGCTAGCAAGTATGAAATCTGCCAAAGTCAAGACACAATTTGTTCTATAGCTTAGTACAGGTACCGACACAGGCAACTGCTTCGGAATGTAGCATTCAAAATGAAGATAAGAAAAATACAGAATAAAACCACCAGTTAAGGAACTGCTACATACTGGTGGGTTGGGTTTTAGTGACATAACTTGTAAAACCACACTATAAATATAGCTAGTTTAAATGCACATTTCAGAAGCATGCCTTTTGGGTCAGGGGAACATGCTGCAAGATAAGAATTGCTTCGCAGGCGGAGGGTACGTCTGCTTTTTGTATTGTACCGTTTTATCTGTAGACAATACGTTTGCCTACGTTTGGTGATTTGGTCTCTTGAACGTTTTTAATAATGAACCATGAATGTAGTCAAAACAATTAGCTACGCTTTTAGTCAATATAGTTTGGGGAGCCAGAGAGGAGCCCATTAGCCAAGCATTAGTCAAAGCAATCTGGCACAGGGTCACAACCTGGCCATTTGGATTTGGGATAGTAATCTTGTAAAGGATGGACTTTCGCAGGTATGGGTCCTAAGTACACTTGCAGCAGGATAGCGCTACTTTGACAAATAACTGGTTAACAAAGTTTACAGAAAGCAAAAACTGCTTTCTGGGCATAAAGCCATGCCTTAAGAACACATAAAGATTGATTACAAGCAAACCGTTCCTTTTTGGGAACAAAGCAGCATGGCTGACAACAGGAAATAATTAAACGAGCACTAAGTCGTCTAACTACAACAGGCCAATATTTTCAAATATGTGTACCTAAAGCTAGGCATCTCCATCTCTATTTTAGCACCCCAGTCCTGTAAATAATACTGCTACTCAGCTCTTCTATAGCGCTTTTCATCCACGGATCTCAAAGTGCTTTACAAAAGAGGTCAGTACCATTATCCCCAAGCTACAGATGGGGAAACTGAGGCACAGGGCGGCAACGTGACTTCCCCAAGGTCACCCAGCAGGCCACTGGTAGAGCCAGGAACAGATTCCAAGTATTTCAAGTTCTCACTAGGCAACACAGCCCAATGGCAGCTGGCTTCAATGGGGCTACTCACAGGGCATAAAATTAAGCATGTGCTTATTTCTTTGCAGGATCAGGGTCTTAGGTAGCAAAATAAGTGGCCTGATTTCAGAGATACTGGACTCCCTTCAGTTTCAATGCAAGGTAGGTTAAGACTTATCTATGCATTCAAGGCCCCAATCCTGTAATTTACATGTGGACAGATCCCTGTCTTCTGCAGAGTTCCATGCAGATGAAGCAATCTGTCCGCACATTGTCAATTGCAGAACTATGGTCTAAATAGGGATCTGGATACCTCGTTTTAAGGCACCCGAGTCTGAAAATTAGACATCAAAATGTGGAAGAGTTTTAGCCTCATACACTTTCCCTTTTTTGCAAATGATTTTGCTAGCCCATAAACCAGAAAAACACCTTTTTTAACATCAAAGCACAATTTATTAAAGCGAGGAAGAAAGAAACCTCTCAACAGCCTAATAGATACAAAAATGTAAATAATAATAATAAATAAAAAAAGAAATGGGAGAAAGTCCCCAAGAAACATGCTCACTTAGTGAAATATTAATATAAAAAAATCCATTGAGAAGAGTTTTGATTTAAGCATTCCTGCTGCAGTGTCTGCAACCCAAACATTGCAGCATCGTGCTAGCACATGGGAGCCAGAAAGCAAAAATCAGCCAGAAACAAAGAACCTATTGTCCAAATTGACTAACACATAAAAGGATAAAAAAAGGTAACGACCTAAAAGATGAAATGTAGCTTAAATACTGTGAGTGGTTTCTTCGTAAGAATTTGTTACTATTAACACAGGATAGGACATTGGTTATATAATTTTTGGAAGGCAGAAGGATTGGGCAAGTCACGTCAACTCTCTTGCCTCAGTTTCCCCTCCCACTCTGTGTCTGCCTTATCTAACTTCTTCAGTCTCTTGCTGTGTTCGTGTACAACATCCTAGTACAATGGGGCCAGTTCTCAGTTAGGGCTTTGTATAACTGTAATACAAAAATAAACAAAAAGAACAGGAGTACTTGTGGCACCTTAGAGACTAACAAATTTATTTGAGCATAAGCTTTCATGGGCTACAGTTGCATCCGAAGAAGTGGGTTTTAGCCCACGAAAGTTTATGCTCAAATAAATTTGTTAGTCTCTAAGGCTATGTCTACACTACAGAATTAGGTCGGATTTATAGAAGCCGGTTTTATAGAAACCGGTTGTATGCAGCCGATTGTGTGTGTCCTCACCTAAAATGCTCTAAGTGCATGAAGTCGGCGGACCGCGTCCACAGTACCGAGGCTAGCGTCGACTTCCGGCGCATTGCACTATGGTACCTATCCCACAGTTCCCGGAGCCTCCGGCGCCCATTGGAATTATGGGTTGAGATCGCAATGCCCGGATGATGCAAAGCAGTGCCGCGAGGGGTTCTGGGTACATTGCGTCAGGCCCCTCCCCCGCCGTCACAGCAACGGCAGACAATAGATTCGCGCCTTTTTACCTGGGTTACCTGTGCAGACAACATACCACGCCAAGCATGGAGCCCGCTCAGCTCAGCTTACCGTCACCATATCTCTTCCGGGTG
This sequence comes from Terrapene triunguis, assembly GCF_002925995.2. NCBI lineage: Eukaryota > Metazoa > Chordata > Testudines > Emydidae > Terrapene > Terrapene triunguis. The sequence continues at coordinate 787,484 of NW_020664404.1, read as the reverse complement.
CCGGCAAACGTGGGACTGCATTGCTAAACAGCAGCAGCAGCTTACTGCCTTTTGGCGGTAGACGGTGCAGCATGACTGGTAGCCTTCATTGGCGATCTGGGTGCAGGCAGCTGTGGGGCTGGCAGCCGTGGGGCTGCATTGCACCAGCCCCTTGCCTTTTGGTAGAAGATGGTTTATTACGACTGGTAACCGTCGTCGTCGTACTGCAGTGGCTGTCGATCATGGGCACCCGGGCAGACAATGATGGTTATCAGTCATAGTATGCTATTTTCTGCCAGGCGCCCTGCTGGCTCATTGCACGTTAGCAGAGTCGTAGTATGCTATTTTCTGCCAAGTGCCCAGTATTGTCTGCTAAGCACCCAGAAGAGGCCGATGGTGATCTGGGTGCTGGCAGACATGGGGCTGGCAGACGTGGGGCTAGATTGCTACACAGCAGCAACCCCTTGCCTTTTGGCAGAAGATAGTATATTATGACTGGTATCCATCGTTGTCACACTGCAGTGGGTATCATATTGTGCAGTAGACCTGAAGGCTTACTGCCAAGCGCCCAGTATTTGCTGCCAAGCACCCAGAAAATGCCAAGGGCTATCAGTCATGCTGCGCCGTCGTCTTAAGATGTAAAAAATAGATTTATTCTCCATTCATTTGCTTCCCCCCTCCCTCCTGCTAAACCCAGGCTTTTGAGTTCAATCTTTGGGGGGGGGGGGCATTCTGTGTGACAGTTGTTTGTGTTTCTCCCTGATGCAACCCCACCTTTCTTGATTTTCATTCCCTGTACCTGTACGCGGTGTCACTCGCCCCTCCCTCCCTCTCTCCCTCCCTCCCTTCTTCCCCTGGTCCGTCAGATACTACTTTCGTGCCTTTTTTCAGACCAGACGCCATAGCCAGCACTGGGATCATGGAGCCCGCTCAGATCACCGCGGCAATTCTGAGCACTATGAACACCACGCGCATTGTCCTGGAAAACATGCAGAGCCTCCTGGACATGCCAAAGCCAAACCAGGACCAGCTGAGGAGGAGGCGATTGCAGCGCGGCGACGATAGTGATGAGGAAATTGACATGGACCTCTCACAAGGCACAGGCCCCAGCAATGTGGAAATCCTGGTGTTACTGGGGCAGGTTCATGCCGTGGACCGCCGATTCTGGGCCCGGGAAACAAGCACAGAGTGGTGGGACCGCATCGTGTTGCAGGTCTGGGACGATGCCCAGTGACTGCGAAACTTTCGCATGCGTAAGGGCACTTTCATGGAACTTTGTGACTTGCTTTCCCCTGCCCTGAAGCGCCAGAATACCAGGATGAGAGCAGCCCTCACAGTGGAGAAGCGAGTGGCGATAGCCCTGTGGAAGCTTGCAACGCCAGACAGCTACCGGTCAGTCGGGAATCAATTTGGAGTGGGCAAATCTACTGTGGGGGCTGCTGTGATCCAAGTTGCCAGGGCAATGAGAGACCTGGTGATATCAAGGGTAGTGACTCTGGGAAACGTGCAGACCATAGTGGATGGCTTTGCTGCAATGGGATTCCCAAACTGTGGTGGGGCCATAGACGGAACCCATATCCCTATCTTGGCACCGGCGCACCAAGCCGCCGACTACATAAACCGCAAGGGGTACTTTTCAATGCTGCTGCAAGCCCTGGTGGATCACAAGGGACGTTTCACCGACATCAACGTGGGCTGGCCGGGAAGGGTACATGATGCTCGCGTCTTCAGGCAGTCTCTTCTGTTTCGAAAGCTGGAGGAAGGGACTTTCTTCCCGGACCAGAAAATAAGCATTGGGGATGTTGAAATGCCTATCGTGATCCTTGCGGACCCAGCCTACCCCTTAATGCCATGGCTCATGAAGCCGTACACAGGCAGCCTGGACAGTAGTCAGGACCTGTTCAACTACAGGCTGAGCAAGTGCCGAATGGTGGTGGAATGTGCATTTGGCCGTTTAAAAGCGCGCTGGCGCAGCTTACTGACTCGCTCAGACCTTAGCGAAAAGAATCTCCCCATTGTTATTGCTGCTTGCTGTGCGCTCCACAATATCTGTGAAAGTAAGGGGGAGACATTTATGGCGGGGTGGGAGGTTGAGGCAAATCGCCTGGCCGCTGATTACGCGCAGCCAGACACCAGGGCGGTTAGAGGAGCACAGCAGGGCGCGGTGCGCATCAGAGAAGCGTTGAAAACCAGTTTTGTGACTGGCCAGGCTACGGAGTGAAACTTCTGTTTGTTGCTCCTTGATGAACCCTCTGCCCCTCCCCCACCACCCTGTTAACTCTACTTCCCTGCAAACCAACCACCCCACCCTCCCCTACTACCCTCCCCCCTTCGAGCACCACTTGCAGAGGCAATAAAGTCATTGTTGCTTCACATTCATGCATTCTTTATTAATTCAGCACACAACTAGGGGGATAATTGGAAAGGTAGCCCGGGATGGGTGGGGGAGGAGGGAAGGAAAAGGACACACTCCAATTTAAAACTTTAAAACTTATTGCTATGGAAATCATCTAGGGTGGAGTGAGTGGGTGGCCGAAGGCCCCCCCCACTGTGTTCTTGGGCGTCTGGGTGAGGAGGCAATGGGACTTGGGGAGGAGGGCTGCTGGTTACAGAGGGGCTGTAGCGGCGTTCTCTGCTCCTGCTGCCTTTCCTGCAGCTCAACCATACGCAGGAGCATATCACTTTGATGCTCCAGCAGCCGGAGCATCGACTCTTGCTTTCTGATTACAAGTTGACGCCACCTCTCCTCTTCAGCCCGCGTTTCAGCACGCAACTTCTCCTCTTCAGCCCGCGATTCAGCACGCCACCTCTCCTCTCGCTCATATTGGGCTTTTTTAAAATCAGTCATTGACTGCCTCCACGCATTCAGCTGTGCTCTGTCAGCGTGGGAGGCAGTCTGAAGTTCAGTAAACATTTCGTCACGCGTCCTTCGCTTCCTTCTTCGAATATTCACTAGCCTCTGCGAAGGAGTAAGATTTGCAGCTGGTGGAGAAGGGAGAGGTTGTTAAAAAAGATACATTTTAGAGAACAATGGGTAGACTCTTTCACGTTAGATTTTGCTGTTCACAACATCACACAGCACATGTGCTTTCGTTACAAGGTCGCATTTTTCCTCTTATATTGAGAGTCTCCTGGTTTGGTGTGAGAGATCACTCACGCAGTGCCAGGACACAGATTTCAGCTTGCAGGCAGCCATGGTAAGACATATAGTCTTTGGGCTTTTTTAACCTTCTTAACATGTGGGGATGGTTTCAAACAGTTCTGCCCTCATTTCCCATACCAAGCACCCGTGCCATTTAAAATGGGTTTGCAATGTAAAAGGAGGGGCTGCGATTTCAGGTTTAACATGCAGCACAAACCCAACTAACTCCCCTCCCCCCACACACCCAATTCTCTGGGATGGTCACTTCAACCCCCCCCCCCACCGCGTGGTTAACAGCGGGGTATATTTCTGTTCAGCAGAGCAGGAAGGGGCACCTCTGAATGTCCCCTTAATAAAATTGCCCCATTTTAACCAGGTGACCGTGAATGATATCACTCTCCTGAGGATAACAAAGAGAGATAAGGAATGGATGTTGTCTGCATGCCAGCAAACACCGGGACCATACGCTGCCATGCTTTGTTATGCAATGATTCCAGACTACGTGCTACTGGCCTGGCGTGGTAAAGTGTCCTACCATGGCGGACGGGATAAGGCAGCCCTCCCCAGAAACCTTTTGCAAAGGCTTTGGGAGTACATGAAGGAGAGCTTTCTGGAGATGTCCCTGGAGGATTTCCGCTCCATCCCCATACACGTTAACAGACTTTTCCAGTAGCTGTACTGGCCGCGATTGCCAGGGCAAATTAATCATTAATCATTAAACACGCTTGTTTTTAAACCATGTGTAATTTTTGCAAATGTACACTCACCAGAGGTCCCCTGTGTGCCCTCAGGGTCTTGGGTCAGTTCGGGGGTTACTGTTTCCAGGTCCAGGGTGACAAACATATCCTGGCTGTTGGGGTAACTGGTTTCTCCGCTTCCTTGCTGCTGTGAGCTATCTATGTTCTCTCCATCCTCATCTTCCTCGTCCGCCGAACCCGCTTCCCCGTTTGCAGAGAGGGACTCATAGAACACGCTTGGGCTAGTGGTGGCTGCACGCCCTAGAATGGCATGCAGCTCCGCGTAGTAGCGGCATGTTTGCGGCTCTGCCCCGGACCTTCCGTTTGCGTCTCTGACTTTGTGGTAGGCTTGCCTTAGCTCCTTAATTTTCACGCGGCACTGCCGCGCGTCCCTGTTATGGCCTCTGTCCTTCATGGCCTTGGAGATCTTTTCTAATGTTTTGCCGTTTCTTTTACTGTTTCGGAGTTCGGCGAGCACTGCTTCATCTCCCCAGATGGCGATCAGATCCTGTACCTCCCGTTCGGTCCAGGCTGGAGCTCTTCTGCGATCCTGGGACTGGGACTGGGACTCCATCATGGTTACCTGTGCTGATGGGCTCTGCATGGTCACCTGTGCTCTCCACGCTGAGCAAACAGGAAATGAAATTCAAACGTTCGCGGGGCTTTTCCTGTCTACCTGGCCAGTGCATCTGAGATGAGAGTGCTGTCCAGAGCGGTCACAATGAAGCACTGTGGGATAGCTCCCGGAGGCCAGTAATGTCGAATTCCGTCCACACTAACCCAATTCCGACCCCCTAAGGCCGATTTTATCGCTAATCCCCTTGTCGAGGTGGTGTTAGGAAACCGGTTTAAAGGGCCCTTTAAGTCGACAGAAAGGGCTTCGTAGTGTAAACGTGTCCAGGCTTAAGTCGATTTAACGCGGCTAAAGTCGACCTAAACTCGTAGTGTAGACCAGGCCTTAGATACCACACTCCTGTTCTTTTTGCGGATACAGACTAACACGGCTGCTACTCTGAAACAAAAATAAACAACCACCATTTTAATCTGATTGTGTCCCTTTAAAGTTGGGGGGGGGGGGGAAACCACTTTCTGTGGCAAAGCTCTATTTTCAATAGCTTAGAACTTGCTCCCCAGAAAAAAAAATGATTTGGGGTCTGAAATTTCTCCTGCTTATTTTTACAGCGATCTGGGCCATGGTCCTGCAAAACACTTAACCCGTGAATAGCCTGGCAGAGGTCCCCGAGGTGGAGAGCTACTAATACTTATATTGTCCGCTCGGTGTTTGCACAGCCCCTAGTACAGCGGGGTCCTCGGCCATGACCACGGCTCCTGGGTGCTGGACAGTATAAATAACAACTAATAATAATACGTGTGTGTAAGTGTTTGCATGAACGGCACCTTATTTTGGAAGCTTTCGGCCATTTTTCAGTTATTCAAGCGCAGAGCTGGGGAGAGGGTAGCAGGACGGGTGGTTAGATCAGTTAAGAAAGCGTAAGGCTGAGTTTAAGAATAAGAATTTTCATGGCACGCCGATCTCTGAAAAACCGCCTCTCTTTTCAGCCGCCACACAGGGGTCGTACACCCCGTGCTAAGGCCCTTTCGGAGGAACGCACAGTTCGCCTCGTTTGAAAGGATCCGATTCAGAACGATAGAGGCTGAGGGATTTGGAAATAGCACGGTAGCAGCATTACAGGCACCCGTTATTTTCCTTCACACTTCGGCATACAAAGAAACAGTATGATTACGTGTATTGCAGTAACGACTGGCAGCTAAGTCACGGCCCATGACCCCACCGTGCAAGGCACTGTACAAACACAGAACAAAATGGTGGTCCCTGCCCCCCCCAAAGCAGACAATCTAAGGGTACATCCACATAACACAGGACAGCTATACCATAGATGCTTCCTACATCGATGGAAGGGGGTTTTCCATCCTCTCCGAGAGGCGGTAGCTAGGTCAACAGAATAATTCTTCAAAATTCTGCACAGCCCTCAGCAATGTAGCTAGGCTGATCCAATTTGTAGGTGTAGCCCAGACTCAAGGAACAAGTTATACACTTTACAGCACCTGAGTCCTAGGCAGCAGGCTGGAATCATCGCACTAACAAATGGAGCCCTATGGAATATACGACCTGGTGAAGGGCAGGGGGTCCAGGGGAGGGGGTCCCAGAGACTGTATGTGGCTTGGCAGAGCAGGGGAGGGGTACATGGCCCAGTGGAACTGGAGAGGGGGCAGTGGGTCCCATGCACAGTACGTGGCCTGGTAGAGCAGGGATGAGGAGGTCCCAGACACTGTAGGTGGAGCAGAGAAGGGGCCAGGGGTCCCATACACAGTACATTGCCCAGTGGGGCAGGCAGGGCAGGGCCCGTGTCCAGTGCAGGGTCCAATGGGGCAGGGAGGAGGTGGGGGGCCAGGGGGCACGGTGTGGGGCAGGGAGGGGGCAAGGGGTCCCGTGCAAGGGATGGGGCTCAGGGGGGCAGGGAGGGGGCCGTGCACAGGGGGGCAGGGGGTTCCATACACAGTACACGGCCCAGTGGGGCAGGGAGGGGGCAGGGTGGGGCCCGTGTCCAGTGCAGAGCCCGATAGGGAGGGGGCAGGGGGCCCGGTGCCACGGTGTGGGACCCGGGGGGCAGGGAGAGGGCGGGGACCCGGGGCAGGGAGGGGGCCGTGCACGGGGCGGGGCACAGGGGGCGAGGCGGGGGTCCCATACACAGTACATGGCCCGGACCCCCGAGCCGATGCTGCGGTCCGGCCCCGGCGTGCGCTCACCCAGGCCCCGCTCCAGCCGCCGCCGCCTCCCTCCACGTGCGCGGCCGGCAGAGCCCGCCCGGGAGCCGCAGCAGCTGCAGCCTCCTGCCCGGAGCACGCTCGGTCCCCGCCCCCCCAACACCCGCGCCGGCGGGACCCTGGGCTGGCCCCGAGCCAGAGCCTGGCCCCGGTTCAGCGCTGGGAGGCTCTGACCTGCCTGCGTGGTGCCCATCACTGGGGCATCTGGGCAGGAGCTGGATTATGGGGGGAAGCAAAATATATTCGACAGACCTCATGTTCCCCCACCTTCCTCTCTTTTCATTGCCCCCCCCCCCAGCAGGGAAGGAAGGAGGGGAGGGGGTTTTCCCTCCTGGTTTGCAGGAAGGGATTGTATATCGGGGTGGTTGGTTGTTTTGGGCAAGGAATTTTGCAATTTGCCTGCGTCGGTTTCCCCATCTAGGGGCAACACCATTGTAAAGTGTGTTTTTACCTCCTCGCGTGGGCCCAGATCATTAAAAGGTCCCAACTTCCACTGATTTCACTGTTCGGAGCCTGAAGGCCTTGAAGGATTTGGGCCTTGGTTGTATGTTACCGATCTAGGGGAACGTGCTACATCATGGGGCTATTAAGGTAAAGGTTTTCAAGGAGCCCCATTAAAAGGAAGACTCGAACATGCACGTCACACAGTTTCACAGGTGCAGTCCATACTAATAAACAATACTGATCCGCTAGGGTAACTTTCATTTCAGGCGCTCAAAGGCCTTTACAAACCACATTAATTAAGCTTCATATTATTTGCATTACAATAGTGCTGAGAGATCCCCATCAGAGATAAGCCAGTCCCTGTCCCAGAGAATTTACAAGCTAGTTTTGCAATATCCTCCTAAGTACAGTACTGCAGTGAAATCTGCACAAAGCACTAAGAACATAAGAACAGCCATACTGGATCAAACGAAAGGTCCATCTAGCCCAGTGTCCTGTCTGCTGACAGTGGCCAATGCCAGGTGCCCCAGAGGGAATGAACAGAACAGGTAATCACCAAGTGATCCATCCCCTGTCACCCATTCCCAGCTCCTGGCAAACAGAACTAACTTTAGAAATCACCCTCTGTAAAGCAGTTAATGTACTTTATGAAGGAAGAAGTCTCTGTCTCCATCTCAAACTTCACTGAAACAGATTCTGCTTTGATGAAATAGCATCTTTCAACCAACTCGGCTTCTCTTCCTGGCAACCAGGGCCCAATACAACAAATTAAATTGTGCACTAAAACTCTTAGAAGAAATGACAAACTTGTGCAACAGAGCCCTTTCTATCATCAATATTTTGGCTTCTTTCAGTTTGTTTGGCCCAGACAACAGGCAATTAGAGAAAAGCACAGCTCAAATGCTGTTCTGTATATAAAAATGATCTTTTGGGTTTTTTGGTTTTTTTTACTGATACAAGCACAAAAAATAATCATTCGGAACTCCCAAAGACATCAGCACGGGTTGGTTTGTTCATTTTTACTGATACAAGCACAAATAAACTAATTGTTCAGAACACATCCATACGTTTCGCCATCAGCATAAAAATGGCCCAAACTATTTGTTGTTGGGGTTTTTTTCCCTCCCCAAAATGTGCTGGTTTTCAGGAGAAAAGCACAATGCGGTGACTTTCTATGCCAAGTTTCAAAGTGGAACAAATTATTATGGCAAAGTGAAAGATGTTGGGAAACAGGATATTTTAAGCACTGCCGGGGCCTTGACCACAGCGCCGCTAGCAGGCTGGCGTGAGGATAAATACCCTGAGCATTTGCGCTGACAGGAAGAGTTCTTCATTTTCAGAGGTGGTGAAATGGTGCGGAAAAGTAAATGAAGGAGAACAGCACACACCGGTTTGACGTATAGCAAAGGCGGACCCCGCTGCACCAGTCTAGCAGTAATGGGGAGAGGAGAGAAGCAGTAGTGGGTTCTGAACACACAGAGAAGGAACACTGAGCGGAAAGGGTCCAGGCTAGAAGGATCTGCAGGTAGGGCTGGATTTAGGGGCAGGCAACCGCTTGTAAGTTCTTCAAAAGTTTAACAAATGAAGACGCTCCTCGCCTGGGCACCATTTGGTCTAGGGCTGGCCCTGTAGGCAGGAGATCTGATTCTGCTCTCAAGGAAGATGGCATGCACCCCAGCACAGAGCCTATATACACCACTAATGTCTCATTTGATCACCGGGCAACAGAGCCAAGGTCACATGGTTAGTCAGTGGCAGAGTAGGTCTCCAGCCTCCCCGTCCCACTCACCTTCCTTGGCTCACGCTGCCTCTCGAATACGTTTGTCATCTAGCGTACGGGCTTCAGTGGGGCACAGATTCAGTGCGGGCCTTTTGCATAGGGGGTAAATTGCACCAGGCAACACTATGGACTTTGGGGGAGTCATTTCTGATGCGTCCCAGCGTGAGCGAGTGCAGAATCCGACCCCCAGTGCCATCAGCTTGACTTGTCACTGAAAGGTACGACGCAAGCCAGATGGTGGGGTTGGTGGACCCAGAGGATGTTTGATGGTTGAAGCCCGACCCTGCAGCATAGCTAACTTTGGGATTGGTGATGGACCTTTAGGGAAGCCAGGACAGCTCTTGAGGGGGACCAAGGACAGCAAATGGCAAACGGAGAGGCTGTGTGATCACAGGAACAAGGATGGGGGGTTGGCCCCAGGACATCTATTCCTGGCTCTGCCACTGTTCTGCTGCATGGTCTTGGGCAAGTCACATCCTCAATCTGTGCCTCAGTTTCCCCGGCAGTAGAAGGGGCTCGTGATTCTCACCCAGCTCCCAGGGCCCCTATTTTCTAGCTGCGAGATTCAAATAAATCTCATTGGTTTCAAGAGAAAGAACAAGCTGAGAGTCCAGTTGGGCTTAAAACAGGAATTAACGGCACCCTGCGCTGGGAGAGAGCAGGGCCGACGAGGGGGGGGAAGCCGGTACAAATTACCAGGGCCCGGTGGTCCGGAAGGGGGCCCGGGGCCCGGCTTCCCCGACTTCGTCAGCCCTGTTTAGCCGGTCCGCCCTTGCTGGGGGGCCCGAAAATTTTTTTCACCGGGGCCCGAACCTGCTCTCAGCGGCCCTGGGAGAGAGGAGGCCCTGGAGCCTGGCCCCATCGCTTTCCAATACCCTGCCCCAGCCGACGCAGGGAGATGTACCGAAAAACCACCTCACAGGCTCCTCACCGGAGTGGCCTGCCCGCTGCCTGGTTCACAGGCTACTGAAGTCAAATGGAGTCCTTCCTCTGTCTGGCTCATACCCAAGTGCTAGGCCCAGCGCATCAGTACCACTCAGAGCATCGCTAGGAGAGAGGGACATTGGGAGCGATGGGAGACGCTCCTTCCCGTTAGAGGACTGAACGTGCTGCCTCCATAGCCACTCCCACCCCAGCCGGCTGAGGGGGCGAGCAGGACAAGCCCTGCCCGGCCAAGCAGCCACTTCAGCGGACCCTGCTATGGTGCAGCGACTGTTCTGTAGTGTGCTCGGAGCTGTACGTCAAAGGCCCTTTTCCACCTCAGCTTACTGCACACTAAGTCTCTGTGTAGACAAGCCCTTGGTCACCCCCCAGACCAGCTCCCTGGCGTGCCCCTCACTGGCTGCACTGGGGTTAGTTACACTGGCAGGCCGGTATTTAACAAGGAGGCCTTGGTCCTCACATGAAGGGAACTGAACGTCCAAAGGCAAGTGCTGTGTGTCTCTCTCTCTTTCTTTTTCTTCTCTCATTCTCTCCCCTTCCTTCTCTCCATGCCCCGCTTCTTTCAGAGCTTTCTTTCCGCAGGTGACAATCACAGCGTCACCCCACGTCTCTCTCTCTCTTTCCTGCCCTCACGACACTCCCTCTCCGTGGGTAATTCAGGAAGATCCTTCACACGGTATCCATTTCCAGCAATTTTGCAGTCCCCCTGGGTCAGAGCCCCGCGTTCAGGCTGGGAGTGTCCCCTTTGCTCCAATTCTCAAGCATTCCGATGCGTTTCTCCAGGGCACAATCAGTTCTTGAGTGCAGCGTTGCTCTCTGCAAGTCTGATCTGACCGTTCGGTCCCCAGGCTCCTGGCGCTAAGCCGCTCCGCTCCACAACGTCCATGCGGATGTCTGTCTTACTAATTCCATCCTCGTCGTTCCTCAGTTAATTTTTTCCCCAATGAATGTCATCCGTTCAGCCTCCCAGTTGGAAAATGACACGGCTCCTTCCCTCCCAAGTCCTCAAAGCACTTTACAAAGAATCAATAGATGAGTCTCGCAAACCTGACCTGGGTTTTTACACCAGGGAAACCGAGGCACGGAGAGGCTAATGGCAGAACTGGTTGAAAATGTCCTGTCCAAACGGTTTTCACCATGATGGAATGTGGGTTTTTGGACAAAGTGGAAATTTTTATGGAAAATGATTTTGTCAAATTTGGCGGGGGGGGCATCTAAATGTTCTGGGGTTTAAGCTAAGAATTGGGGGGGCTTTTTTGGACAAAATCTTGAAACATTTAAAAAAATTAGAGGAAAATGAAAAAATATTCATTTTTGTTGCGCTTTTTCGGGGGCGGGGATCCCGATGCGCTCTAGTTAACGGCCCCATCTCCAGAAGCCTTCAGCAAAGCCCCAATGGTGTGGCGCAGGGAAGAAGTGCGCACAGGGAGTTGGGGGCGCTCCCAGGTGTAGCTCCCCACTCCGTCTCCGGGAGCTGCGCTCTAGGGAGCGCCGTCACAGCGCCCAGACAATCCCAGAGGTGTGCTCGCTGGAGTGCTAGATATTAATTAGTTCAGAGAGGCACAGCCTCTTCCAATTTTGTTAATTTCTGGATCCAGGCGCTGGCCTGGAGCTCTCGAGCTACTGACTCAGAAAATAGGAAAGCGCTAATCCGATCATTAAAAGGCTTCGCTGGACTTGATTGAATGAAAGCCCAAACCTCTCTATAATACCTGGGCTGAGAACTCAGGTGTTGGTTCCAGGTGAGCGGTTTCTCCGAGACAAGGACATTTCCTTTTTCCTGTCTGTAGCGCTCAGTGGCTGTTTGCAAGGCATTCTCTCAGCTAAAGGAGACCTGTTCCAGGAAAAGAACATTGGGCTTCGGCCCTATTTTGTCCCAGGCCTGAGATAGTTGATTATTCGTTTCTATCACTGTAGCACCTTGAGGCACCAGTCAGGATTGGGGCCGCACCATGCTAGGCACTGTACACACTTGTAATGCAAAGACAGCCTCTGCTCCAAAGAGTTTACAATCGTCCTGCTTGCTTTTGTTTGACCTTCAAGAAATAGCAAGTTCCACCGTCTCTATTTTTGCCAGAGAAAAATCTTTCTCAGCCCTCCGTTCAAGCAGTTGGGCTGGCAAATTTTTCACCAAGAGATCTTTCCTCCTCACTGTTTATCAAGCGTTTGAGTTAAATAATGCTTACCCAAAAGACAGAGTTTTAATAAGCTTAATTGAACCTCCAAAAAAAACCCCACCTTTCCCTCCCAAATTCTGGTTTTGATGTCAAACCCAGCTGCCCAGAGATCCTTCCAGGAAAGGGGATAAAATATGATTTTCTGATGTTGAAAGAAAAGCCAATTACTATTATTTTTAAAACACCTTTTAGGTCTTCTTTAAGCATCGTAAAACCACAGTTTTATTGTCCTGTGCGGGTCCCTTTCAATTCTGAAGCCGTTTGATGAAATTTTAAATAGCAACAATGTTAATCATTTCAGCACTGGTCAGTTTTTGCAAAAACACCCATCTAGTTTGGGATTGTGGGTGGGGCCTGGGATTATGGGCAGAGTTTGAAAGGCGATACCTTCTTTATTCCATCCTGGGTTATACTAAAACTCACTAAACGACCTTGAGCTCACCTTTCTGGGTCTCAGCTTCTCCCGGAGAGGTGATCCAGTGGTTAGCACACGAGGCTGCTATAGAGTCCCTGTGTGACCTCAGTTCCCCATCTGTACAATGGGGATAACAACACAGCCCTAGCTCACAGAGGTGTTGAGAGGATAAATACATTGAAGATGGTGAGGTGTTCAAATGATACAGGGACAGGAGCTATGTAAGATTGGTCTCATCCGATGATATTCACTAGCTCATGAGAGAGGTGTTACTAATACCACTTAGCTCCTATCTAATACTGGTCATCAGTGGATCTCAAAGAGCTTTACAAAGCAATATCATTTTACAGATGGGGAAACTGAGTCACAGAGCATGACTTGCGGCCAGTGGCAGAGTCAGGAATTGAACCCAGGTCGCACCAGATGGGTTGGATGGGCTGTGAGGCGGAATTAACTAATATTTGTTAATCAACCGCAGATCCTTGGATGGGAGGCAAATGTTCTGAATAACCTTATAACCGGCTCTCACAGAAGGATCTTCACCTAGCAGGGAAAGGCAGAACAAGAACCAACGGCTGGAAGTTGAAGCCAGCCAACTTCAAATGACAAGTAAGGTGCTGATTTTTAACAGTGAGGGCGATTAGCCGGTAGCGCCGCCGGGAGTGGTGGATTCTCCATCTATGTTTTTACATCAAGGGTGGCTGGCTTTCTGGAAGCTAGACTTGATTCAGACACAGGTCACGGGGCTCAGTCCAGGGGCAACAGGCTGAAATGCTCCAGCCTGTGATATGCAGGAGGTCCCTTCTAGCCTTAAAACCGGTGAATTAAATCTATGAATCTCACCTCCCTACATCCACCACCACAAAACTAAATGCACTCTGCTTTGCCTTCTCCTAGGTACTGCTGCTCAATAGATCGGAAAGGAGAGAGAACCCACTCAACATGGCAGGGAAAAACAACTCCAAAATAGTAGCCATCGACCGCATGTTCCCTCCAATAATAACCCCGAGAATCAATGAGCGACAAGAGCTTTTGAAGCTCCTGGAGCAGCGACTCTGCCTTCGATCCCTCTCAGGAAGGATAAAGAATGGTCCTGACAGGACTCTGGAGATGTGATAGATGCCTAGAGTATAAACCACTCACGGGCCTTTAAAAGTAAATAAAATCTGCTCAAGAGCTTGGAGAATCCAAAGACAAACGTCCATCCAGGGATCGATTCTGATCTCACATATGCCGGTGGAAATCCAGAGTATCGTCACTGACATCAATGGAGTTAACTCTGGATTTACCCGGGGGTCAGCGAGATGCTAATCCGGCCCATATGCAAACCTTTGTGCACCAGGGTTGAAGGGGTGCCTAGATTTCACGCTGGCCTTCTGCCCAGTGGTGAATTTCACGCTTCTCTTATACAGACCTGACACTTTTCATACTAGAAGGCAGTGTCCTTGGTTTTTAAATAGCAGATCAGGATTGCTATCTAGCAGGGGTAGCCAAACTGCGGCTCTTTTACCATTAAAGTGCGGCTCACCCCTCCCACATACTCTGCCTACCAGACAGGGGGGAGGGAGGAAGCTTGGGGCTTCTGCCCTGCAGCAGGGTGGTGGGGCTAGGGGCTTCTGCCAGAGATGACTGGTGCCTGCTGGGGGGGGGGGGCCCCATTTAAAGATTCAAACCCCCCCCCCCAACAGCCTGAGTCACACACCCGCAGGCATGCCCCTCCCTTTACCCTCAGCAGCCTCACCCTGCAACAGAGGCGTAGCAAGCGTCCTCCGTACCCTCCGACCGGAGGGGGCCCCGCATTCCAGTTTCTGCATTGTAAGGGGCCCCGCCCGGACATATGTTCGGAGGGGGCCACCGTTCGGAGGGGGGCACGTTCTTTGTTGCTACGGCCCTGCCCTGCAACTCCCAGGTATTAGCAGCAGCAAACAGCTGGGAGCTGCTGTGAGGGGCCACTGGCTCCAGCAGCTGCCGGGCAGGGAAGGGGCCTGGTGGCACAATGTGACGGAGCAGGGCCAGCAAACCCTGGCAAAAACGTGCCACCCCACGCATCACCTCTGGCTTCTTCCCAGTGGAGGGGGTGGTCTTGGGGTACACCTAGTTGTGGCTCAGAGCTTCAGCCCCAGCAGGTGCCTCCTGCGGGGCTGAAGCCCCGAGCCCCGGCTCGTGAACTTCCGAAGATTGTCGCATGTGGCTCAGTACATTTGCCCACCCTTGCTATAGCATTCACCCTGCCGGACAGAAGGGACTTTGCAGGGCTGGTATATTGCACACACTCGGCCTCTAGAATTTAGTCATTGACATTGGAATACAAGATTTTCAAAAGAGGCTTGTGATTTTGGGGGGCTAACCTCAGACACTTTAATGTTCAGAAATTGCCGAGCACCGGCCCTAGGGAAAGCAGGCTCCACCGACCCCGCAAAAACCCCAACAGCATGGTGGCATCCAGAATCTTGGCCTCTAATGATCTGTGATTTCATTACAGGCTATTTGAGCTTTTGGCAAACCTCAGCCCCTCCCCCCGCCAAGAAAGAGATATTTTGTCCCAGTTTACCAGGTGGAGAGATCACCAAAGTGCCTTCAATAGATGTCTCAGATTTTGGGTGCTCAAGGTGCCAGATCCATCGTTAGGCACCTAATTAAGCAGCCAATGAACTCAATAGCAGAGGTAGTTGCTCAGCAGCTCTGCAGATTAGGCCCCGGTTGGCTCAGATTAGGACTCCCAAAATTAAGGCACCCAAAATTAGAGAGTGCTTTCGAAAATGTGGGTTTGACTCACCCGGGGTCTGGCAACAAGCAAGTGGCGCAGTCAAGGGTAGAATCCAGCTGTCCTGGCTCTCACCCGGTCCACTGCTCCAAGCACTAGAAACCACACTCCTGATGCTAACTGGGCTCTAAGGGCTGGTGTACACTTACCGGGTAGTTCGACGGCTGGCAATCGAAGTTCTGGGTTCGATTTATCGCGTCTGGTCTGGACGCGATAAATCGAACCAGGAAGTGCTCGCCGTCGACTGCGGTACTCCAGCTCAACGAGAGGAGTACCGCGGAGTCGACGGGGAGCCTGCCTGCCGCCTGTGGACCGCATCTGAACCGCGGTAAGTTCGAACTAAGGTATGTCGAATTCAGCTACGTTATTCACGTAGCTGAATTTGCGTACCTTACTTCGACTTGGGGGGTAAGTGTAGACCAAGCCTAAGGCCCACATCCTCAAAAGTATTTAGGTGCGGGTGAGCCAAAGATCAAGGCCTCTGACAACCGGAAACTGGCACTGGATCACAGGGGATGGATCGCTTGATAAATTGCCCAGTTCCGTTCGTTCCCTCCTTCCTGGTCTCATGTATGTTCTTACACTGCAAGTCAGCGGCAGAATAGGCAAAAGAACCCAGGTATCCTGGCACCTCTCGGCGTCACGGTTCAAAGCCCCAGCACCTCTGGGCTTGCCTTATGAAAGCAAAACAATTGGTTGAGCCCCAGCACCTGTTTCATTACAAACTCAGCACTGCCTGGCTCCAATCAGCACCCTGCTCTAAGCCACGAGAAAACACTGCCCCCTGTTGGCTGCGTAACAGATGCCCAAATTGTAGCAGGCTTTTTAAGCAAATTGACGCAAGGGCAGGGAAATGAGAAGCGAATGGAGCAGAGACAGGCAGCAGACATAACTGGGGACAGAAGTGCTCTGCTTAATTCAAGCAGGATTAGAAGATACGTCAGTTGAAGCATTAAAGTCAATTTTTTTTATGATTTCATTTGAAGCAAATGGCGTATTGCAGCACAGCTGATTTTCATTTATTTATTTATTTATTAAATCCACTCCAGAGAAAGGCCAAATTGGGAAGTCACCGAAATAGTTTGCAAAATTGAAACTCCAGAGAAAGACAAGAGAGTGTTAATAAACAAAATTGGAGCATTCATGAGTCTCTTTAATTGTATCTGGTTCCGATTCAGGAGCAAAAAGCCGTCGAATTAAGGTAGCAATTTACCACCTGACTCACAAAGCTTGATGTTTTAACCATCTTGTGGGCTGGAGTTGAAATGCTTTCGTTTAAGTGCAGTTGGGAGCTTTTTATCCCTTAATAGTTGTCTTTCAAAAAATAAAGCAGCAGTTTGACTTATTTACTTTGAAGAGAGAGAAGCGGGAGGGAGGGCTGGTAGGGAGGGAGAGCCGATGTTTGGAAAACCAGCTGACTTAGTGCATTGTAAATGACAAGGGCTTTATTGTGTGACTGGCTGATGGCTTAGAAGAACTAGGGAGACAGCAATGTTCAGTGGTTAGAGCAGGGGCTAGGCGACTGGTCTCTGGGGACATAGTCCCAGCCCTAAGAGGGGAGAGAGGTCCAGTGGTTAGAGCAGGGGAGTCAGGTCTCCTGGGTTCTGTTCCTAGCCCGGGAGGGCAGTGGGGTCTAGTGGTTAGAGCAGGAGGGTCAGGATTCCTGGGTTCTGTTCCCTGTTGTATAAGAGTCATGTGGTTTAATGGCTCAGGGAGGAGGCTGGGAGACAGGACGCCTGGGTTCTATTCCCAGCTCTGCCATCGGCATGCCCTGCGACCTTGGGCAAGTCTGTGACTCAGTTTCCCCCTCTGAAAAACAACCATGCTGCCAGCCCACCCTTGCAAAGCCCTTCAGGTGAAAGGAGCTTTTCCATACAGTAAGTGCAAAGGGAGGGAAGCTTCTATCCATGGGGCTCGGCTCAACTCTCCTCTGGCCTTCAACCCTCCCTCCTCCACCAGAGAAGGTGATCCAAAGACCCCAGTGCAAGGACCCTGGGCAGCCCTCCAATTGCCCTTTGCTCTGAAGCAGCTGCTGCAGACAAACACAGGGCTAGCCGGGGCCTGATGTAACCTTGTGCTTCCTACCCTCCAGTCACTGTGGCTGGGCTGAGAAGGCCCTGGACCCCTCCCTGGCCCTGGGCTCCCTCCCCTGCAAGACAAGGATCCTCCGTGAGCTCCCGCGGCCGTTGGAGCCTGGAAAGAAGAGCGCTAGCTGAACGGATGCCGACACACATCTGCTCTGGATGCTCTTTCCACATTAATTCCCCTGCCTCGCCCGCTCTCCCCCATTGTTCCCCGGTGAAGAGCAGATTGTTCCAGCACAAGGGCAGTGCAGCACTCAGAGCCTTTGTGAAGCGAAGGGCTGAAAGGACAGGAGAGACACGAGCCGTGCGACACAAGAGCCAGCCAGCCACGTGGGCAGCGCTGAATCATCCCCACCGCGCTGGGGCGATGAAAAGGAAAATCCACTCGACGCCCAGCGGCAGGGTCAAGTGGGCTGGCAATTGGAAAAAGAGGGGCAGCGTGATTGCGTAGCCAGGGCAATTGGGACACCTGGGCGCCACTCCCAGCTCTTCTGCGTGGCCTTGGGCAAGTCTAGTCACTTCCCCGCTCCGTGACTCGGTTTCCCCCCGCCCCCCACCGCCTTTGTCTATTTACCGTAAACTCTTTGGGGCAGGGCCTGTCTCTCACTGTGTGTCTGTGCAGTGCCTCGCACAATGGGCCCTTGATTTCAGTTGGGTGCTATTGTAACGTAAGTTATTAACCCAGGCAACCTCCAGTGAGGGCTTCGGAGCCTGCTGGAAAAGACAAGCAACAACAGGCCATGGATAAGTGCAAAATCCTTCCGGCTGCAATCACTGATGCCTGATGCTCTGGCCCATGATTCCAGGCCAAAAATCTACCCTTGTGCAGAAAGCCACCAAAGCCCTCAAAATAAGGCTCGAATGGGACAGATGTAACAAAGCTCATCTGGGTTAGACCAGGGACCTTCAGAATTAAAAGCAGAAGCCGCTGCAGCTTGGGCTGAGGGCCGATCCTGCTAACGCACGTGCCTCTGCTTAATTCTGCATGCAGTAGCAACCCCAGTCAGCGCACGGGCTTCAGCGTTTTGTAGGATCAGGGCCCCTCAGGGCAGCAAACTCAGATCCTCTGTGGGTGAGGCACTGAGGGGTTGGGAACACACACGCTGCAAGGTAAGACTTCAGTGGGCCTCAAAGCAGTGCGTGCTGGCCCTCCACGCAGGGGTGGGATGGAATTTCACCTGGAGGCACATGAAATCCTGGCACTCACAGGCTAAGGGGGAAAACTTTTGCAGAAGTCCTTTCTTAAAATATTTGCTGCCCATCACTGACAAGCCCCACTCCACAGCATCAAGCAAGTCACTCAATGTACGTCTACACTGCACACTAAACCCAGGCTCTGACTCAGGTTTGAGCCCAAGACCCACTTCTGTCCACACACAAACCAGACTGACTCAGATCAGCAAGCACTTAGGGCCCAGATCCTAGGACTCTGCTAGAGGGGTGAGTCAGAGTCCAAGTCCCAATGTGGTTCGGGTCCAAGCCCTGTCGTTTTGCAATGTGGACGCAGCTCAAGCCGCAAACCTGAGTCAGAAGAGTTGCGTAGTGCAGTATGGACACGTTAGTTCAGCTGAGACCCGGGTCCAGCAATTGTAAACCCTGGGTTACAATGCAGTGTGGACGCTCAAGTGCAGGATCGGAAACACAGAGTCCACAGACCCGGGTTTACAATGCAGTGTAGACACACCCTCAGTCCCCCGCATGGAGGGGTTAAGAAAGTGAAACATACAGCACCCAATCTTATGCAACAACAACAGCTCTCTGCTTATACAGATGGAGATCTCCCTCCTGTTCCCATGGGGAAGTCTCAACTACTATTAGCATGGGGCCAACTCTCAGGGAAGGTTTTTATCGCAAGTCTCACAGGAGTTGATCTTTTCCTTAAAGCCTCAGGTCCCGGAGTCACGTGAGAATCTCAGCTTGCTTTTTTTTTTTAAGAAAATTTCAAGCCCTTTGGGTTGGAAAAAAAACGAGACCTAAGGGCGCCAGTACTACTCAGAAACCAGGCGAGGAATACAACGAGCCCACCTTAACAAAAAAAAAAACCCTCACGATTTTTAAGCCAGTCTCGTGATTGCTGAGGTCTGACTCGTGTCTGCTGAACACCTGGGCCTGACAGCACTGTGTCAGGGATCTCTCACCTGGAATGAACCCCTGAGAGATCTCTTGCCTGCTGTCTCCGAGACAGGCCGTTATGTGGTTTCTAGCGGTAGTGTTTTTGCACAAAAGCACAAAACAGTAACAAAGCATCCCTACACTGCACATCTCCCCAAACACATGGGGAGAGCAGGGATGCAACGCAGACCCTCCTGCTACAACATCACAGGCTCCATCCACTTGAGCTAAGGGAAAATCGCCACAAGCCCATAGCCATATGGGGCCTATGACACACAGATGAGCAGTTTTGATTCCCTCCAGCAGAGGGCAGCGGTACGTCAGTTTAACACAGATGAGAGAGACTGTACTACTTACAGCATTCTATTTAATTAGTAAATTAGCTTGGACCTCACAAAATCACCTCTGGGACAGAAAGTAGCAGCTGTTTTAATTAGCACAGCAAAGCTACATGACAGCTTAGGACAGGAAGCAATGAACTAATTGTTCAGCAGGGGGTATTCTAGCTAGGAAGACACTACGTGCATACCTGGGAATTTGGCCCAGACACGGCTGGACTGACACCCTGACAAATGTCCCCACAGCCTTTTTAAGGAGCTTTCATTTGCAATCTCATTTAAAATACAGCCCCTCCATCAGCACAGCGCCTCCTAGCGCCGTGCTGGGGCAGTGGGGTCAGCACGTACTAAAGGAGAAGATTGCCCCCTCCTGAGCCACCCCCTTCTTCCCTGCATGACAGCACCCCCTAGTTCCACGCTGGGACATTGGGGGGGTCAGCATTCAGCGGGGCCAGCACCCCCTACTGAGCCACTCTTGCCACTCCTGCGCCACAGCTCCCCTGAGGTCGGGCAGACTGAACGAGAAGGATGAGTGTCTCTTGCCAACCCCACCCCCCCAGCACTGTTTCCTCGCAGGTCTGACCCTGCAAGACTTGTGAGCGTTATGGGCTCATGGCACTGAGCCACGAACGTGAGGACATGGCTTTCTGTGTCTCCCCCCCCCACACACAATACAAGCCTGTCCTCAAAGCGCGCACACACACACAATTCCATTCTGTGTTTCCTTAAATGACACGCTTTATTTCAGGTCTCCCAGGGAGCTGGGAGGATGAGAAGCTAAACATCAAATAGCCTGACTGAAATTGGTTTTGTCCGCCAATCACCTTTTCTGAATTATCATTGATAATTCTACCATTTCCATCCAGTAATGGACCAATACCATTGTCAGGATTTTTCTCTTCCCAATGTACTTAAAAAAAAATCCTTATTGTCCTTAACTCTGCCCACCAAAGATTTCTCCTTGTGTCCTTCTCCTTGCTTCCCTTATCAATTCTCTGGGGATGTGGTATCTCTGCCACTGGCAATGCGATCAAGGCTGGCTAGCTGCAGCTGAATATGCTCTTTCCGTCTGCACTAGAGTCAGGCTAGGTCTACACTACCCGCCTGAATCGGCGGGTAGAAATCGACCTCTTGGGGATCGATTTATCGTGTCCCGTCAGGACGCGACAATCGATCCCCGAATCGACGCTCTTACTCCACCAGCGAAGGTGGGAGTAAGAGCCGTCGACGGGAAGCCGCGGAGGTCGACTTTGCCGCCGTCCTCACAGCGGGGTAAGTCGGCTGCGATACGTCAAATTCAGCTACGCTATTCGCGTAGCTGAATTTGCGTATCTTAAATCGACTCCCCCCCCGTAGTGAAGACATAGCCTCAGTCTGACGTCCCTTGCAGGGCTGGACAAACCTCACCCAATAGATCTGGCTTTGCCAAACCATCCTATAGCCATATTTCCTCCTGTGATTTAAATCCCACTCTCTCTGCCAGGGTAATTAAATTGTGCTAATTTGGGGGGTTCTTAAATCTCCAGCTGCTGGAGCCCTGTGATTAAGTGAGAATCCCAGCTTGGGGAGGCGGGGGGGCTGGTAAGTTTCTCACCCTTGTGGCTGTGGCTAAAAATCTGGAAATGGCTCAGAAATCAAAAGTCAAAAAATAAAATGCAAACCCCACATTCACTGCTATGGAAAATCGCACGCCTCGTAAACCAATCTCAGGATTTCAGGGGGACCCGACTCATGATTGTTGGACGTTTGGAGCTGGCCTGACTGGTTCCACCAGAAGCTCAACTGGCAAAAGCGCGGTATGGCCAACGCGAGTGTTCAACAGTCACACACCCGGCCTGAAAAATCCTGAGCCTGGCTTAAAAACCATTGAGTTTTAAATAACAACACATTTGCAATTTCCTGCCCCCCCCCCACTTCTGTTTCTGAGCCTCAGAGTCATGGAGATTCAGGCCAGAAGAGACCACTAGATTAGTCTGACCGCCTGTATAGCACAGGCCACCAACCATGGGCGGTGGGTGAAGCTTCCCCTGGGGGAGCCCAGCTTCCTGTCCCGCCTCTACCGCCCATGGCCCTGCCCCCACTCCACCCCAGGCCCCGCCCCTGCCCTGCTCTCCCCCCCCCCCAGCCGCTGCTCACTGTGTCCCTCCTCTCCTCTCCCCTCCCCCGCGAGGCCCCCACCGCTCATGCTCCCCGCATCCCTCCTCTCCTCCACCCCTCTCCCCTGAGGAGGTGCTGGGGTCAGGAGGGATGCAGCGAGCACCTCTGAAGAGGGGGGGTGGAGTGGAGGGACTCACCAGGCAGCGGCGGGCAGTGGGAGACTTGGGGAAGGGAACGGGAAGGAGCTTGAATTCCTGGGTCCGCTGTTAGCCTACTGGGTAACCTTGGGCAGGTCACTGCACTGTTCTGTGCCTCAGTTTCCCCATCTGTAAAATATTGATCTCTTTTGTAAAATGCTTGGAGACCTACCAGTGAAAAGTACCATCTGAGAACGAGGTCTTTCTGCTCCTCTCCTCCTGTCACACTCGCTTTGGGGTGTCTTTTCACTTTGCCCTGTTTTTCATCCTATTTTCCCTGCCCACACTGGAGCCCCCCCACACCCCCTCATCTCCGTGTCCTGCTCCCTTTCCCCCAAGCCCCACCCATATTGCTTTTCTAAGTCAATCCTTAGGGCAGGGGTGGCCAACCTGGGGCTCCCGAGCCACATGCGGCTCTTCAGAAGTTAATATGCGGCTCCTTGTCTAGGCACCAACTCCGGGGCTGGAGCTCCAGGCACCAACTTTCCAATGTGCTCACTGCTCAACCCCTGGCTCTGCCATGGGCCCTGCCCCCACTCCCCCCTCCCCGCCCCCTCCCTTGAGCCAGCAGTGCCCTCGCTCCTCCCCCTCCACCCCCAGAGCCTCCTGCACGCCACGAAACAGCTGATCGGGAGGGAGGGGGAGGCGCTGATTGGCGGGGCTGCTGGTGGGTGGGAGGTGCTGGGAGGTGCTGGAGGGCTGCTGACGTACATAGACGCCAACTTTCTCTGGCACCGGTGGGTGCCTGCGCCCCCTTGCCCCTTTCCCTGCCCCTGGCCCCCCCCCGGCTCCACCCCATCCCCGCCCCCAAAGTCCCCGCCCTAACTCGGCCCCCTCCCTGCCCCTATTGGATCCCTTCCCCAAATCCCCGCCCCGGCCCCGCCTCTTCCCCCAGCACGCCACATTCCCCCTCCTCCCCCCTCCCTCCCTGCCCCATAAATCAGCTGTTTCGCGACGCAAGCCCTGGGAGGGAGAGGGGAGAAGCAGGATGCGGCAGCGCGCTCGCGGAGGAGGAGGCGAGCTGGAGCAAAGGGATGGGGTGTGGCCACGGGGAGCTGCCGGTGGGTGCTGAGCACCCACCAATTTTTGTCGGCGTCTGTGCTGATGTATTACTGTGGCTCTTTGGCAATGTACACTGGTAAATTCTGGCTCCTTCTCAGGCTCAGGTTGGCCACCCCTGCCTTAGGGGATGTCTACACTACAGAGGCTACAGCGGCAGCTACACCGGTGTGGCGTAGACACTTGCTCCTGCCCCCCTCAAGAGGAAGATGGAAAAATTCTTCCGCCAGCCCAGCAGTGTCTACGCCACGGCTTAGCTTGGCTTAATTGTGTCTCTCAAGGGGGTGAATTTTTCAGACCCCGGAGCAATGTAGCAAGGTGTAGACCCAGAATTCAATCATTCAGAGGCAGGCTTCCTTTTTACCACACCCAGCTCCCATTAGCAACAGAGTGACACCAGTTACTGAAGGCACCTCTGTGGGGCTGCTCATTCCCGGACTGTTCTCCTTCCCACCACTCTATCAGCATCACCGGAGCTAATCCAGCCGTGGACTGGCATAGCTGAGAGCAGAATTTGCCTCTCTGGGTTTAGTTTCTTCACCTCTGTCAGGGCAAAGCAGGTGTGCTAAGGGCTCCGGACAGAGTCCCCGGGCTGCTGCAGAGACGTGGGGCAAGAGAGAGATTGGACGAAAGACTTAGGCTGTGCTTCTTTTGCACGGAAAGTGCAGCCCAAGGGAGCGAAGGGCAAAGGTGGCTTTAAGCTGCCTTTGCATTCTTGGGATTCCAGACTGTTCTGGGAGCCAAAATGCCCCTGGCATAAATTAGAGCAACCTCAGGGGGGTTCTACTACGTGGCAGCCTCTCAAGGGCTGCTCTGTGAGCCAAGCTCTCCAGCTCTATCTGTGGCACCGTACCACTGGAATCGCTTACAGGCTGTAATGTATTTATCCTCACCCAGCCCTGGGAGGCAGGGCAGTGCTATTAGCCCCTTTGTACAGACAGGGAAGCGAGGCCCAGAAAGACTAAGGGACTTGATCAAGGATAAACAAGGAGTCTGTGGCAGAACCCAGGCTCCCCAGTTCCACTGAGCTGCCCTTCCTGTCTACAGCCCCTTTCCTTCCTGTCCCTCATGCACCATCGCTTGTGAGGGGGTCAGCTTAGGACTACTAATGGCACCCTCACGTTGTGCCCGTGCCAGGGGGCAGTTGGCCCTTGGAGCAGAGTTCTTGCCTCTGTATGCTGCCAGAGTGACATACAGGGGCAGAGGATGGGAACGGATCCGTCACCCTGATTCCCCATCCTTGTGCACACTGGGCCAGACCGGTGCGAATTGGGTATAAAACACAGCTGCACCGGCCCAGCCACACACAGGCCGGTAGGAGCCGAGTGCCTGCAATGCATGTTGAACGGGTGTCAATGACCCCTGCATAAGGTGCAGGCCAGCAGCGGATCAGGCCCTTTCTCCTGGAATCCCAGGCACGGTTTTGTCCAGCAGCAAAAGGGTTACTGGCTTGCCATCAGCAAACTGTTCGCCTTAACTGCCTGGGCGCGGGAAGAGCTGCGACAGCGAGATGCTGACAGACGTACGGCGGAGTAATAATAATAAGCAGTTCTCCATAGCTGATAATAAGATGTTTTGCTCTCAGAGACGAGTGTTTTGCTGCAGCCTCCACGGCTCCTATGTGCTGCCAGGGGCTTCCTCTTGCTAGATGCTGAAAGGTGGCTGGCGAGGAGGGCAGGGACCTCTTGGCACCCCTGGGTGGTTCTCCTGGATGCTGGCGAGGAGAACGGGCCGAACCCTAACCTCAGTTCTGACTCTGGAGCCTTCCCAGGACCTCACGCAGGGCAAGCCTGGGGCTCCGCGCTCCCTATCTAGCCTGGGCCGTTCTGCACAGCCTCTGTCTTGAGTCCCACAAGATATCTCCCTCAAAGTACTGTCTGGAGAGCTTCTTTTGGGGAAGTGGCATGATCCCTTGGCTTAAGCAGCAGGCTAGAAATCATGGGCAAATCACTACATGTCTCCCCATCTGAGAAACAGTGATAATAATACTTACACGTGTCTACAGCTGAGGAATAGCTAATGTCTATGAAGTGCTTAAACGGAAAGCACCGTAGCATGCATAGGTCTGACTAGATAAGGCGTTGGAGAACTCTCAGGGTTTCCAATCTCTGTGGTGGAGGACACCCTAGGCTACCCCTGATGTCCTGGGAGTCATCCAGGGATAAGGGGGGGAGACACCCCTGGAGCCAGCTGCTCCATTTGGCGGGGTGGGGCAAGAACACAAACATTCTGATTTTTCCCAAACAAACAATGTGGGAATTTCCTTTCCATGGGAAATTTCCAAAATTTGTCCCTTTCGTTCCAAATCCGGGGGGGAGGGGGGGGGGGAAGAATCCTTTTGCAGTGTCAGAATTTGCCCGGAATGGGAAATCTGCGTTTTGACCTGCTCTAGCGGAACTACAAGCAGTTACTAAATAAGACCACCTTTGAAAAGGAGAAACTGCCTGGTCTCCTTTCGCCTCTAGCTCACCAGTTCAAATCCAGCCCAGATGGACAGTGACCTAATTTGAGCAGGACAGACTTGTAGCTAAAGGACAGGATGCCTGGGTTCTGTCCCCAGCTCAAGTGACCCGGAGCAAGTCACGTCCTCGCTCAGTGCCTTGGTTTCCCTGATCTGTAAAATGGAGCTAATGATGCTGACCCCTCCCCTGCGGTGATGTGAGTTCTAACCCAGTGCGTGGGAAACCACCTTAGCTTCTTGGGCTGGATGGTGCCCCAGCTGGGCCCAGCGCTGACATCTGGGGATATGGCTCGGTCGGTGCCAGCGAACAGATACCCACAGCACAATAGCTACCACTGTAACTTGCACCAACCAGCCCTCTTATCATCAGTGTCAGCACAGAGGCAAAGGATAGAGTGGGCCATGGCCCCTCAACTTCCCTTCTCATCCACAGAGAGCTTTAGTCTAGTCATGTCTGAGGGAAGCTTGCCCAGGCTGGGCTTGGACTTCACCATGGAGCGGTGGGCTCTGTCCGGGGTTCTCTGCTTAGTGTCCCCTTTTGGATCCCACCTTTTGACCCTGTGACCTTCCCACCCCCCACTCTGTTCATCTTTTGTCCCCTGTGCTCAGCTGATATCTTGGTTCTGTGACCCCTCACCTGAAGGGGCGGGGCCATCCATTGCTTCAGTAGGCTCCGCCCACCCACCCCAGTCATTAACGAGGCTGATATCTTACTACCACCTGCTTATAGCTTAAAAATCTTCTCCCACCCTCCAGGGTCATTTCCCCTTCACCCTCCCCTATCTTACAGGGAGTGCACATGAGCGAAATGCAGCAGACTCCCAGCTTTGGCCCTGCATCTCGTTACGGGCTGCTTCCTCTGTGCACGGCTGCAGGGTAAGTAGAAACCCTTTGCCAATTCAAAGGAAGAGCGTTTGTCTAAGACCCAGAATCCCGGCTATATCACCATAATAGATTCTCAAGCCTTCCCTCCCTCCCCGCTTCCTCTCTGATGGTTTAAGTGGCATTTGCAAAAGGTTTGTCGCATGCCACTTCCCTCTATACTCTCGGAAGGTGACACTCTTGCTTTAGAGCCATCGCGGATGCTCTTTGAGCAGGAGAGCTGTTTGATGCTGTGGCTAGAAAGAAGAGCTTTGATGCCCCAGACTCCATGCTGCTCAGGAACCAGATTAATGCAACTAGTCAATTGCAAACATTTACCTCAATAAAAGAAGGCTCTAGGGACCTGCCTGCCCTAGGGAAATGCACCGTTTTCCTAGGAGTCGGACACATGTTCACGTCCCCTGCATTAAGTTCTCATGGAGGTTGAAGTACAGGGGATATGGGGCACTGCATAGCTCTCAGGGCTTCTAAGCTGTGTGGTGGGGGACTCCCCTGCTACCCCTGACTTCCTGGGAGTCAATGGGGGTGGGACCCCTGCAGCCCCCTTCTTAATCCAGTGTAAGGGGAGATTTCACCCTAAACGGATCAGTGAGGCCCCAATCCTGGGCTGGGACACTCACAGCTGGATCCCACTGCAACCAATGGAGCTCTCTCTGCCCAGAGAGACAAATCTGTCCAGTCGCATCAAGGCCTTCGTCAAAATCCCAGGTGGACACTGCCCAAAAACCCCAGCCATTGCTGCGCCCACTTGGAATCACAGCTGAACCTCAGCCACGGGCCTGATCCGCCTCTCCCTTGACGCTGAGGGAAGCCCCACTGACTTCCCTGGAGTTACTCCTGATTTACACCAGGGTAAGCGCAAGGAGAATCCAGCCCAGAATCTTTTACCGGAGAATGAAGCCGGAGCCGAAACACTGCTTGGCTGGGGCGCTGCTGGTGTTTAAACAGGCATCAGCAGGCTGGAGGTGGGGGTGTTTTAGGAACTGTCTTGCAGATGGTGACACGGGGCATTACAAGTCTTTTGTTGTGGGGCTACACGAGCCGTTCTAGCCGTGCTTCTAACTATTCCCAATAATTCCTCTTGGTTTATGTCCATCTAGTCCAATCTGCCCCCCCCCCACTCCCACCCCACTTTAGGTTTTGTAACCATAGCAATCACCAACTGGGGTCAGACACCAAAACCACCCAGTCCAGTATCCTGACGCCGAGTAGCCTTTGTATTATGGGAGCACCTCATGAAGAACGAGGGTTTTATACCTTTTGTTTGTTTTTTAAATCCGCTCAGTATAAAAGGCTAGTTCCTTTTTTCATCTTGCTAGGATACAGGCTATACTAATGGCTTGAGGCAGTGAGTTTCCTAGATAACAGATCAGGTAAAAGTCTTTCCCTTTCGCTTGAAACATGCTGCCTTTAAAAAACAAACACAAACAACCAGCTTTTACCAAGCCAAAGGAGCTGGGAAATGGCACCATGATTTTTATTTTTAAAACTTTCTAATGGAGACAAATAGTCCCCTGCAGCATCCACAACCTGCGAGTGAAACTGACAAACTGCCTGTAACACACATGTGAAACTAACCAGACCATTTGTCACTGCAAAAATAGTCAGGGAGCATAAACAGGGAAAAATTGCAGAGATACTTAAAATTCTTTCAGATTTAATCTGTGGAGCTATCTGTAATGCTGGGATGGGAATTTGTTTAAGGATCTGTGATTTATTTTCAACTTAGCATTCCCTGAGCTAGCAGAAGTGATTAAAATCCCCTCTGTTCTCTCAGCAACTTGGAAACAGATGAACTTTTAACAGGGGCTGCGTTCATTCTCCACCAGCAAACAGGCAGCTCTGGAGAGGGAAGGGATGCTCTTGTACAAACAGTCATATTTGTGCAAAAATATATAAAGCAGCATCCCAGAGACAACGAAAACGAGAAACCGCAAATACACAGAGCTTCTTCCAGACCCCAGGCCGACCTTGGATCCAAGCCTGCAATCGGATCAATGTGAACAGCGCTTTGTGAATGTGCAATACTACATGGTATTGTGGGATCAGGGTCTTTGAGAGAAAGCCTTGCCTAGAGTAGGGGGGAAAAGATACTCCTTTCAATGGGGGGGCCTTTCTATGGGTTTAAAGGTGTTTATGATGATACTTGAGGTGGTTGGGAATTAAAATACCCCTCCCCCCAAACTTTTTTTTCCCCTACCAGAAAATACCAGTTTGTCAAAACTGAAACTTTTTGCAGGAAAGGATTGATGCAGGAAAACAGGGGAAAGTTTCTCGAGTGCAGGATGGAGATCCCGGTCCCAGAGACAAAGAGAGCCCTGCCTTCAAATACCCTAAAGGCTGTAGGATGTAGGAAACCCAAGTGCTTTGCCTGATTTGGAGAGACTTGGACCCGGGACTTCTAGGTGAGAGCCCTCATCACCAGGTTATGGGGCTATTCTGGGGTAAGTCGCTCTCTCTCTCTCTCATCCTGATGTGGAACCGGAAAGATTGTCCCATCCAGCTCTAAGCAGCGGAGCTTAAAGTGGTGATTGGATCAAATGAGATCAGGGTCTAAACCAATAGGGCTAAAACCGGTACAAAACCCATGCACAAGTTGTACCGCTTTAACTGCTGGGGGGCAGGGAAAGCCATATAACTAATTCCCCCATGTGGATGCAGTTAGACCAGTATACAAGTGCTCAGAACTATTCCCATGGAGGAAGGGGAACAAGCAATACTAGTGTCACCGAAATATCGGGTCCACCTAGCTGATAGCCAATAACAGCCAGACAGGGATAAGGAGGAGTTGCTTTATTTTGCAGAAGAAAGGAGAGCCTCGCACCTTGGTACAAAGACTTTATAAGACACCTTCATACCCGTGCAACTGCATCCACATTGGGGTTGTACTGGTATAACTATATTGGTAAAAAAAAAACCTGACACAATTATACTGGTACAAACACTGAGTGGAGTCCAGGCCTAAGGGGGAAAATTCCTTTTGGATGGAGAGGCGTAGGCAGGGCTTGTGGACTTTACATTTCCACACCTAAGCTTGAGCATTCACACTGCATTAAGCCTGGGTTTGCAATGGCTGGGCCCAGGTCTCACGGCCGTGCTAACACGTCCATACAGCGCTACACACTCAGCTCTGCAGCTTGAGCTGTGTCCACACTGCAAAACAACGGGGCTTAGACCCGAGTCACAGTGGGACTCAGGCTCTGACCCACCCCCCAGCAGGGTCCTAGGACCCAGGCCCCGAGTGCCTGCTGACCCGAGCCAGACTGATTTGTGGGTGGACGGAAGGGGGGTTAGGGCTCAAACTTGAGTCAGAGCCCAGGCTTAATGTGCAGTGTAGACATACCCAGAGAGGCTAAGGCCCAGATCCACAACAGTACTTAGACTCCTAACATCCACTGAAATCCAGGGGAGTTAGGAGCCTAAACACCTTTGAGGATCTGGGCCTATGGGACTTGCCCAGGGCTCCTGCATCCCAGGTTCAAACCCTAAGGACTGGAGCATCCTTCCTCTATTCCAGATCGATTTCCCAAAAAGCTCCTCACCTAGCGCGGGAGCTCATTTGAAACTCCTACCTCAATGGGAGCGGAGCACTGTTGAAAATTCTGGCCTTGGGACTCACCCTCTGCATGGTATTTAGGCACCTAGGGCTAGGTTCACAAGGGGATTTAGGTGCCTATCACCCACTTTAAGCACCTACATCCAAAATTTGATCCTTAAAGCCCCTGCTCAGCTACTGCTTAACCCTGTAGGGACTTAAATTCCCTACGTGCCCACTGGTAAAGTCCCTAGACACCTGTCTCAGTCCTGACACCACAGAGCAGCCTGGCACCTAAGCCACCGTCACCCCTAAGCCGCAGCAGGATTCCCAAAGCAGGGCCTCCCCCACTAATAGCGGGGAAGATTTTCACAAGGACCCCTTATGGGCTGAAGTGTCAGTGACGCCCTCTGCTGACTCTGACACTGGGGTGAACATCCCAGCGTGTAAAGGAACATTTCTTATTTACTAGTACCCAGGGGAGCCCCTGGGAACCAACCATCCAGCCTGTGGGGTGATCAACCCTACTTCGTTTCAGACTTCAGAGGCTGGTCCCTGTCCCAGTGTTTTGACCTCAATAGTCTAAGGCTGCCCCCGTCAATGGAACTGCAAAGGTACAAGGAAGGGAAGATCCGTGCCTCTGGCTTGGAGACGGAAGAACCCCGTTTCTGACACTGCAGGGGGAGGAAGAACGGGATCACGTGATTTCTCCCCACTGATTACTTGGATGGCAAGCTCTTTGCTGCCAGGACTGTCTTTGCCACGTGTTCATACATGCCGCCGTAATACAAACAAGACATACGAACGGCAAGGGAACCGGAGTTTCGGTTCAGTGGAAATTTCTGCATCTCCCAAATCTCTCTCGTTCCAAATCAGAACAAAACGTTGGAAATGCAAAATTTAGCACAGAACAGAAATGTTTGAAACATTTGGTTGGGGGGGTGGAAATGCCGGGGCGGAAGCTGGGCTGCTGGGGAGCCAGGCCAGCCCATCTGTCTGCTGGCCTCCCAGCCTGCCTGCTTTCCATCTGAAGTTCGGACAGAATTGACATTCCCACAGAAAGTTTAGATCCAGTCCAATCAGCATTTTCCCACAGAAAACTGTTCCATCGGAAAATCTTCCGCCAGCTTTAATCCCAATCTTATGGATGACGCAGAGGGACCTTGAATAACCACAAACAGCCAATTCCCACATGGTATATCGGACTCAGGGCGGGTCTACACTTAAAATGCTGCATCGGCACCGATGTATCTATGCAGCTGCGCCACTGTAGAACTTGAATGAAGACACTCTAAGCAGATAGGAGAGAGCTCTCCCGTTGGCTTTGTTACTCCACCTCCGCAAGAGGTGGTAGCTAGGTCGGTAGGAGAAACTCTCCTGCTGTCAGCACTTCAGTTGGTACTACTCCCACCCTGGAGCGACGTAGTTATACCGACGTAATTCTGTCTGTCATGTCACTGCACCACTGTAGTGTTTGAAGTGTAGATGCTACCAATGCAGACAGGAAGGTTTCTCCTGGCGGTGTAGTTAAGCCACTGCTCCGAGAGGCAGTAGCTAGATCGACAGAGGAATTCTTCCATTGACCTAGCACTGTCTACACTAGCAGTGAGGTTAGCTTAACTACATCGCTCGGGGGTGTGTGGATTTTTCACCCCTCTGAGCGATGTTGGTTGGTCAACCCGATTTTTTAGTGTAGACCAGGCCTGAGCGTAGCTGGTTAGGTTGGACACAATCACAGCCCGAGGCAAGTTTCCTCCAGAAAATGCAGTGTCTGATCCTGGAGGAGTCTTTGACCTTCCCGTTAAAAGGGCAAAAGAAAACAAAGTTTACATTTGGGTCAATTCTTCTCAAGGCTCTTTCCCGGAGGCCAAGCACCCTCCTCTGTCATTTCTAGGATTGCCGGTAGCTTTATGGTAAGGATCGGGCTGAGCTCTGTTAAATAGTAATTCAGCCAGCCGGCCTGGCTTTTCGGGAGTTGGTCCGCCATCACAAGACACCATCACATGAAAAGGAAAATCCGGCTTACCGAAAAAATCTGTCAGCGGGACATGAAGAGATGGACGGAGCAACAAGTGCCAGGGCTTGCACAAGAAACAATAAAAAGCCAGGAAGGGCAATGTGAATGAACGCCAGGAGAGGCAGGGCAGCTAGCCACAAACGTCCAGAGCTCTGAATATGGATGATGATGGGCAGATGTGACTGGCATTCCTCGGCCCGCCCGGCATACATTACACATCACGTAGCGTGTTCCCCAATTGGAGCAGGCGTAGCGGGGCTCAAGCCAACATCCCACAGCCTGTTAAATCAGATCATCGAGGTGCCTGGAAGCATCACAAACAGGGAGAGACTGCGCCAGTGACTCCCCTGGTGCTGGAAATGTGCTGACATCGACAAGTGCGAGCGCCTTTAGCCTGCAGAGTACGGCTGTGACTCCCAGCACTCTCGCTCTCTCCATCCCAGCGCCTGAGAGACTATCAGGCCACTCAGGAGCAGGCCCTGGGATAGGCTGGATGAGTAGTCCCTTGCTGAACGGTTCGGGGAGGGGTGCCTGTGCCTCAGTTTCCCCATCTGGAAAATGGAGAGCACACTGACTATGTATGGAGCAGGATTCATAGTGGTGCTATAGACACATGCAGGGTACATCTGCATTGTACAGCAGTGTAGCTAAGCACCACAGGGAAAAGCGGGCTGTCCCTACACAGAGGTGTGTGTAGCTACACATGTCAGTGAAAGGCTCTGGCGGGGGGAGGCTGCAGAGAAAGGCCTTGGGACACTCCCAGAGCCTTTCCTTGCTCCTGTCGTCTTTTCCTGTGGCAGGGAAAGGGAAGAGGCAGTGGGACACAACACTGCTAAAACCAGCGGGGTAGACGGAGAGATACAGCTTGGAGGAGTAGCGAGCGGTGTAGGGTATATACCCGGGTACGTACCCGCAGGCTGCAGGCAGCACGTTACTCAATTCTACTCCCCTAAGCAGTGCCACCCTGTCTAAACTGCTCTTTATACCCATGCGAGGGGGGCTACCCGTGCAGTTGAAAGAAATGCGCCGTGTAGACGTACCTAAAGTGTTGTCACTCCTTTTCGTTCTGGTATTAGACGGAGTCTAGGCAAATCACATTTTGCCCTTCTAGTGTATCAGTCGAGCATCTCAGCGCTTTACCTTAATTTCACCTTAACACCCCCCCCCGGCACCTCCCTCTCCTCTGCGAGGCAGACGACTATTATCCCCATTTCACTGATGGGGAAACTAGGGTGACCAGACGTCCCGATTTTATCAGGACTGTCCCGATATTTGCTTATTTGTCCCCCGTCCCGACCTACCTTTGGTTGGGACGCGAACTGTCCCGATATTTTGCCTCCGCTCACAGGTGGAGCGGAGGCCGGAGGGGGCTAGTGCCGCCCCACCCCGACTCCGCCTCCTACTTCCCCCCATTGGATCCCTCCCCAAATCCCCGCCCTGGCCCCGCCTCTTCCCCAAGCATGCCGCATTCCTCCTCCTCCCCCCTCCCTCCCAGGCCTGCGCTGATCAGCTGTATGGTGGCGCAAGCGCTGGAGGGAGGGGGGAGGTGGAGACGGAGTGGAGGCATGCTGGTGCCCCCGCGGGCGGGGCGTGGAGCTCCGGTGGCCGTTTTTTTCCTTTTTTTTTTTTTTTTGCTCCCCCACGTCCCGATATTTCACCTGTGTGATCTGGTCGTGTGAAATGGCTTGTCCGAGGTCATACAGTGAGTCAGCTGCAGGAGCTGGGACCCAGGTGTCCTGACCCGTGGGGCTCTGCACCAACCATAGCACCACTCTCCTTCATAGACTTTAAGCCCTGAAGGGACCATCCTGATCTAATCTGACCTCCTGCACATCGCAGGCCATAGAACCTGGCCCACCCACTCCTGTAATAGACCCCTCACCTCTGGCTGAGTGACTGACGTCCTCAGATCAAGTGACAGAGAATCCACCATTTACTCTAGTTTAAACCAGCAAGTGAGCTGCTCTACCCCATGCCAGGGCCTGCCACTGGCGGGGAATTTAGAGCAGCCTTTGTCACCTTCCCCAGTCCTCATTCGAAGAGTGAGTCCTTCAGCTGGAATATTCCAGGGGTGAGGGAGAACTGGGGCCCAGGGTCTGAGATGCGCCAAGGGGTTATCTGAACACGTGATTTTTATCACCTTGGCGATACCCTTTTTCTTTTGATTGTTGCCTCGCTTGTACATAATCCTCTCCAATTCCAATCCGACGACACACAAAACACATTCCCCTCCCACTAGCAGCCTGCAAGCTGTCCCATCTGCCTCGCCAATTATACATGGAGAGAGAGAGATGATACATGAATATTAGACACGGAGAAAGGCTGACACCTTGCTAATGTGCGATAAAAGCTGGGTTCACACTGCATGTATCCTTTGGTGAGGTGGGATAAGGTACAGGAGACTTGATGTTTGTGTACAGCCTGCATCTCTGAGCCTGTTATTGTATCTGTGCCATCCTAAAAAGAAAAGGGGGGGGGGAGAGAGAAAGGGGGGAAGAGAGAGAGAGAGAGAGAGAGTTGCCTTCAAAAGTGAAGGTTAGTTGGGACTGGACAACTCTAAGGGTTGGTAATGAACCTTTCACTTCCAGGCCATGTTATGTTCATGGCCTACACACAGAGAAATTTAAAAAAACCATAAAACACTAGTTTATTGTTTAAAATCCAGATCACCACACAAGAACCAAATACAGAGAGAGACAAAGCAGGCTGGTCCTTAAGGCAGAGAGGCACAAGTCACCCCCACCTTACTCTTTACAGACTTCAGAGTGGTAGCTGTGTTAGTCTGTAACAGCAAAAACAATGAGGAGTCCTTGTGGCACCTTAGAGACTAATACAATTATTAGGGCATAAGCTTTCGTGGGCTAAAACCCACTTCATCGGATGCATTTTCCACTCCATGCATTTGATGAAGTGGGTTTTAGCCCACGAAAGCTTATGCCCAAATAAATTTGTTAGTCTCTAATGTGCCAAAAGGACTCTTTGTTGTCTTTACAGACTGACTGCAGTAAATGGGGAAATCATCACTGAGTGGGTGTGTTTCCGATGGGATCAGTTCTTGGCCCTATGCTATTGAACATTTTTATCAATAATCTCGAAGAAAACATAAAACCATCACAGATAAAGTTTGCAGCTGACAGAAGCATTGGGGGAGTCAGAAATAATGAAGAGGACGGGTCACTGGTTCACAGCGATCTGTTAGGATGGAAGAATCCCATGCACTGCTACAGGCTGGGGCTAAGCAGCAGTTCTGCAGAAAAGGACCTGAGGATTATAATGGACGAGAAGCTGGATATCAGTCAACAATGTGCCCTCGTTGCCAAGAAGGCTAACAGTGTATTGGGCTGCATTAGTAGGAGCATTGCCAGCAGATCGAGGGAAGTGATTATTCCCCTCTATTCAGCATTGGTGAGGCCACATCTGGAGTACTGCGTCCAGTTTTGAGCCCCCCACTACAGAAGGGATGTGGACAAATTGGAGAGAGTGCAGCGGAGGGCAACTAAAATGATTAGGGGGCTGGGGCACATGACATACAAGGAGAGGCTGAGGGAACTGGGCTTGTTTAGTCTGCAGAAGGGGGGGGGGGGGATTTGATAGCTGCTTTCAACTACCTGAAGGGGGTTCCAAAGAGGATGGAGCTCGGCTGTTCTCAGTGGTGGCAGATGACAGAACAAGGAGCAGTGGTCTCAAGTTGCAGTGAGGGAGGTCTAGGTTGGATATTAGGAAACACTATTTCACTAGGAGGGTGGTGAAGCACTGGAATGGGTTACCTAGGGAGGTGGTGGAATCTCCATCCTTAGAGGTTTTTAAGGCCTGGCTTGACAAAGCCCTGGCTGGAATAATTTAGTTGGTGTTGGTCCTGCTTTGAGCAGGGGGTTGGACTAGATGACCTCCTGAGGTCCCTTCGAATCCTAATCTTCTATGATTCTATCATCTGGATCACTTGATAAACCGGGCGCAAGCAAATAATCCGTGTTTTAATACAGCTATATGTAAATATATTCATGGAGGAACAAAGACTGCAGGCCATACTTACAGGATGGGGGACTCTATTCTGGGAAGCAGTGACTCTGAAAAAAACTGGGGGTCATGGTGGATAATCAGTCAAACATGGGCTCCCAGTGTGATATCACTACAGTCAGTAACTGTTTACAACATATCCCATGGATAGCAGCTCTGAAAGGGCTTTCTGGCTCCAGTCACACCCTAATGGAAAAATCTCTCAATGTGAGGGAGGACAAAATTGGATCACACTGGTCATAATCATGTGTAGGGCTAGAGGGAGCTTTAACAATTTGAGCTGTGGAAATTTTTTTGCGTAACAACCTTTTTTTTTGCCCCAAAAATTGAAGATTGGGGTCAACTGAAACAGTTTGCGAATTTTGGCAAACTGTTTTGGTTAAAAAAAAAAATGTTCAGACCTGTTTGAAATGGTTTGTTTTGGCATTTCTGAAGCATTTGGACTTTTTGTTTCAGAATTTCCCTCAATTTTATTTAAAAAAAAACCTCTCTAGATCAAAATGATTTTTTTTTTGACATTTTGGTTCACTGAAGTTTCAAAATATTTTGGTTTCAGGATGACTCACTTTCCCCTCCCCCACCTGATTCTTTGGACCTGCACCTGACCCAAAAAATCAATTATGACAGCCATAAAAATACCTCCCTGTCCATCTATAAACCTTTTCATTCAAAGACCTATGAGCACTTTAGAAACATTAACTAGCTGAGTCTCAGAACCACCCCCACTGAAAATCTGGCAAATATCTCAATCTGATAGCTGGGGAAACTCAGGCACTGGGTGGTTAAGCAGCTTGTCCCTTAGGGTACAAATTATACATAGCACGGTACATTTCTCTAGTGCAGACAAGACCTGAAGTTTCTCCCTTTAAACAGGAAAATAACTAGGTATAAGGATATGTTGGAAGCACATCATCAATGAAGACAGATTGCCAAATCGGTCAAAATCATGAGATTAGCTTTGAAATCATGAGGTTTTTTTTAAAAAAATACATTTTGGGTTCTTTTTATTTTCTTTCTAGTTTTTGAGTCTTTAGGAGTCCCGGGGGCTAGAAAATTACTTATTGTAACAAACAAAAGCAAGTAGTCTCACCATCCCATGACTCTGGGAGCTGGGGCTTTAAGAAAAGCACCAAATAACATGAAAGTTAGCAACACTGTGACTAACGTGTCCACAGAGGCCAGGTCACCCACTTCTGGCGGGCAGCGCCCGTGTGAAGACATGCACAGAGATAACACTGAAATGGAGCGGTACAGGCTCTCTCACACCAGCCTCCCTGTCCTGGACTTGGTTAGCTTCTCCGTTCAATCAGACAAACCAAAAGACGAGAGGTTCCTTAAGCAAATTCCAGAGGCACCAAGGATGCAAATGCTCCTTTGGATGGCCAGACAGTATGCGCCGTCCCTTTTCTTTAAGGGAGGCCAGAGCTGGAATCTGGATTCAAACTGTCATGGATCAGAGCTACTTGAAACGGATTGGGATGCAGTTTGTAGCAGCTCCTGATTGTTCCATAGCACTTTGCTTCCCAAGGTGCCATACAGACCATAGCCCTGGTTCTCCGTTCCCCCGCACCTTGTGGGGTCATTTATACCTGCACACAGCAGCATCAAATCAGAACGGGAAGGTTTTGCCCACATAAGCGACCGCACAAGGTGCAGGGAACGGAGCCCCCGGCCCGGGGCCTGCAAAACGCTGGGGTGGAAAGCGCTTGGGTTACAAACCGCATCACGATCCATTTCAAGGCACAGGAAACGAGACAGGGTAAGTGCTCCAGCCTCCCTTCTCAAAGCCACCCTGCGCCTCACTCTGCGTCTCAGACGGTGCCAAGCACTGAGCTGGCATTCGATATGAAACTGTTACGGGAGAGGGTTAATGAAATGAGCTCCCATGAGGCAGCTATAAATCACTGACTACTTCCTGGTTCCACACAGCCTGGAGGAATCATCATCACATTAGTCCCAGCTCTGAGAGGGGAGCGGGGATCTAGGGGTTAGAGCACGGAGACTGAGGGGTCAGGACTCTTGGGTTCTATTTCTGCTACGAACTCCCTGTGCGGCCTTGGGCAAGCCCCTTCCCCTTTTATGCCTCAGTTTCCCCAGCCGTAAACCAGGGATAATCTCCTGCCCCACCTTCATAAAGTGCTTGGAGATCTAGGTGTAGGACACACAGCAGGAGGCAGGCTGAAGCAGTAGTCTGCTCTGCCATGGCGACCCCCCCCATGAGTGACAGGCTGGCGTGCATTCCACCTGCAGATGCGGCTCCCATAGCAGCGCTAATCAATAGCTGTCGTATGCCCCTGCTAGAATGCCCACGCACAGTCTGCAGCCAGCGATAGGCCCCATCAAACAGCTGTTGGCTGGAGTTAATTGACTGTTATAATAGAGCCGGTCAGCAAACTGTGTGCACACAGCCAAAATGTCAACTGCTGATGGCCCTCGGGGTAAATGACACAGGCGACATCAGGAAATATCAGTGAGCCCTAACATGTCAAATGACAGATTGGAACGTGCTCACAAGCAGAACCTGCCTCTGGGATCTCCTGACCCCAGATCTATGCCTGGTGGGGGAATCACACCTAGGGCAGCTCAGCACTTCTTGATCTGCTGTGTGTCCTTTAGCATGGAGGTGCTCAGCACGGCAGAGGTCCTAGACCAGAGTATGCTGGGAGTTTACACGTCTGGTCTGAGCTGCTCACGTCTGGTATCAGGGAGAGCTCCCAAGGCTCCACTCCTCGAAGCATTAAGAACATAAGAACGGCCATACTGGATAAGATTGACAGTCCGCCTAGCCCAGTGTCTTGTCTTCCGACAGTGGCTGGTACCAGATGCTTCAGAGGGAATGAATAGGACAGGGCAGTTATTGAGTGATCCATCCCCCGTTGTCCAGTCCCAGTTTCTGGCAGTCAGAGGTTTAGGGACACACAAAGCATGGGGTTGTGTCCCTGACCATCTTGGCTAATAGCCATTGATGGACCTGTCCTCTGTGAACGTATCTAATTTTTTTTTTGAACCCTGTTATACTTTTGACCTTCACAACATCCCCTGGCAATGAGTTCCACAGGTTGACTGTGCGTTGTGTGAAGAAGTACTTCCTTCTGTTTGTTTTAAATCTGATGCCTATTAATTTCATTGGGTGATCCTGGTTCTGGTGTTATGTGAAGGAGAAAACAACACTTCCTTCACTGTCTCCACACCATTCATGATTTTATAGACCTGTCATCTCTTTTCTAAGATGAACAGTCGCTGTCTTTCATCCCTGCTCATTTTTGTTACCC
The DNA here is from genome assembly GCF_002925995.2 of Terrapene triunguis. Lineage (NCBI taxonomy): Eukaryota > Metazoa > Chordata > Testudines > Emydidae > Terrapene > Terrapene triunguis. The sequence continues at coordinate 748,246 of NW_020664404.1, read as the reverse complement.
TTCTCTGTACTTTTTCCAGTTCTAATAAACCTTTTTTGAGATGGGAGGACCAGAACTGTATGCAGCATTATTATCTATCCTTTTCCTAATGGTTCCTAACAGTCTGTTCGCTTTTCTGACTGCTGCTGCACATGGATGGATGTTTTCAAAGAACTGTCCACAATGACTCCAAGATCTCTTTCTTGAGTGGCAACAGCTAATTAGGACCCCATTGTTTTGTATGCAGAGTTGGGATTGTGTTTTCCAGTGTGCATTGCTTTGCATTTATTGTCAACACTGCATTTCGTCTGCAGATTTTGTCGCCTAAAAATAGCATAGACGTTTGGGCTTGGGCCCAGTGAGGCGGGAGGGTCTTGGAGCCCGGGCTCCAGCCTGAGCCCAAACATCTACACAGCTAGGTAGCGGGAGACACACGAGCCAGAGTCAATTGACTTGGGTACCAAGACCCGGGGCAGCACATTTTTTTTCAGCTGAGTAGACTAAGGTGGCCAACTTGGTAATATTTAAAAAACGGACACACCACCAGGAGTGCCGGAACCTCCCCTGCCCCGCCCCTTCCCCCCCGAGGCCCCACCCCCTCCTCTTCCCCCTTTGCCCCCTGTCGCTCGCTGCTTCCCCACCCCCCCAACGCAGGTCAGGAGGGACACGTCTGTGGAGCCAGGGCTGGGAGTTGCAACCACCCATCACAGGTAGGAGGCAGCCCTGGCTGAGTAGGGGCTAGCACTGGTGATGATCCAGCACCTCCCTGCTTCCCCCGCCCGCAGTAACCGCACATTGGGTGTTCGGTCAGTAGATCTGACCGGACACTGTTGGGTCCCTTTTTCAACTGGACTTTCAGGTCAAAAACCAGCCACCCCAGAGTAGACACACCCTGAGTGTTAACTGGATTCACTGGTCACTGGGTGAGGCTCTCTGGCCTGGGCTATGCAAGAGGTCAGATAGGATGATCATAAGCGTCCTTTCAGGACTTAAAAGCCTGAATCACTAGGGGATCAGCAGAAGCCGTCCCAAGGAGAGCTCCATTCTGCATCCGTAACGGATGCTCTCCAGCCAGATGCTGGCCCAGAAGCCCTCTGCTCAAATTGGATTGAAGTGGCACGTGCAGGAGCCGTGGCATGTGTAACCATCATTAGAGAGGGCTGGAAAAGCAGCAGCGGCTCAGACAGTTACCTGCTTCCCAGCTCCTTCGTCTGGGCTCCCATCTCAGGGCGGCTCCAGTAATTGAATCAGAGAGGAGCAGCCAGAGCCCCAGACACATTCTGCCAGGGCCAGGCGCAGAGATTCAATTGGAGCCTCTTAAAGAGTCTTAATAAGTGACACAGCAGCGCCTGGGCCTTCGCCGGAGACCTTTTCATTGTGCGACATGGATTCGCATCCAGAGAAAATCTAACAGAGTCAGCCAACAGCCCCGGAGAAGCAAGCGAGGGCGATTGAGCTCGGCCAGCACTCCTCGGCCTGAGTCCCAGAGCTGGCTTCCCCACCCCACCGTGGTCTCTGGCCTTATGTAACTCGCTTCCCCTCCATGCCTCAGTTTCCTCCATTAGTAAAATTGGGGCAATCAAACTGGAACAGGTACGTGCATGCATGCGTCACTGTCCTCCCCTGAAGAGCTGATCCACTGTGTGTCATAAGCCCTGCACTGTTATTGCAGGGAGATTCTCCCTTAAACACAAGTGTTAGGGGTCTGTGCATCCGAAGCAAGAGGGGTTGAGTCCTAACCACGCTGCCACCATCCAGTTCTGCGTCACCGTGATGGGCTGATAATGGATTTTATATGGCCTCATCTCAAGCGGGGGAGGATGAACGTGCTAAGCGTGTTACATGACGGGGTATATTTAGAACTAACACTTCCAAGGGTCTGGGTTAACCAGGAGCTTCTCCTGGCAGCTAGTGCACCAGTGTCTACAGCACCTCCAGCTGGGAGCTGTTGGAAATGCAGCAACCCAGAATCTCCATGCTACCGCAGCTCCTGCTGGGGCTGGGAGCAAGCCTAGGACTTCATTCCCTGTGGTGCCCCCTTCCGGGACAGCTTGGAATTTAGTACTTCACAAGCATCACTTGGCAGCAGAATGGGGCAGAGAACTCCCATCTGCAGAACGCCAACCCTGGGCCCGTTCTATCAGACCATGCTGCCTCCCTTATCTACACAGGGGCTGTGAGTGACCTGACAGTCCCCACCACCCTGCACACACGTGACTTTGCAGCTCCATGCAACACTGGAGGGGGCGGACGGGGGCCATGCCTGTTCCTCTTATGGAGCCAACGCTATCGGGCAGCTGCGGCTGAAAATGCTGTGAAACTGCTGAGGATCAGTTCCCTAATTCGGCAGCTCCTGAGGGCTGAACAGTTTCGTTATGAGAGGGGAGATCACCTGGGAACAATCTGTGCTTCAGAGAACAAGAGATGGGGAAGGTGGAAAAAGAGGGAGACTTGAAAAGAGGCTATAGAAAGAAAAGAAGAAACAGAGAGAGATACACAGACCAATGAGTTAACGGGTCAGATCCTCTCCTGATATAAATTAGCATGGCTTTGCCATCAGCACCCAGAGCCCCCAACTGAGATCAGGACCCCTTTGTGCCAGGCGCTGCACAGACACAGAAAGTCTCTGCCCCAAACCACTTGCAATCCAAGCAGACAAAAAACTGGGAGACAGGAAGGCTGTCGATATCCATTTTACAGACAGTGACCCGAGAGGAAGTACCCGTTAGGGGGACAATATTTCTGACAACGGGCTTTTTCATCTAGCAAAGGCAAAACAAGGCCCAATGGTTGGCGGTCAAAACTGGACCAGTTCAAGCTAAAAAACGGCCCAAAAAACTCTGCAGCTTATTTCCAAAAAGTGATGGTCATTTACCATGGGGACGATGTAACAAAGGACGTGCTAGATTCTCCATCGCTTGGCAGGTGCAATTCTCCACCCTGTGTCAGAGAAAGTGATCACAATGGGCCTTGAAAGACCTAGGAACCTCTAAAACAATGAGGAACACAATTGATGGTGGGGGGTGGAAAGGGATAGCTCAGGGGTTTGAGAATTGGCCTGCTAAACCCAGAGTTGTGAGTTCAATCCTTGAGGGGGCCATTTAGGGATCTAGGGCAAAATTCTGTCTGGGGATTGGCCCTACTTTGAGCAGGGAGTTGGACTAGATGACCTCCTGAGGTCCCTTCCAACGCTCATAATCTATGATGCATCCCAACCCAGTAGGGTTTTGTAACCCAGTCTCTCCTTTCCCCATTCATCACATGAGTCTCCCACAGGAAAATTGAGGTGTAATGTCTGTAAAGCACAGTTGATCTTCAGACAAAAATTGCTCTACAAAGGCAACACATTTAAAAAAACAAGGAGCCCACCCAGCATGCCTATGTATGACTGGCAACGGAACAGATTCTCAATGATTTATGGGCTCCGTCCATCACTAACCCTACAGGAACTCAATTTAATTGATTATCTGGGATTATAAAGAAACAGGTGGGAGTCCTCCTGGCAGAAACTGCTCACTGCCCATTTAAACACAAAGTTGATGGCGCCCTGCTCCAACAAAGAAGGCAAACAAATCAGCTCAGCGTGATGTGCAGCACACAGGTGAAGAGCTGACAACTTTTCTCCACAACTCCCCCAAATGGAAGCAGGGCTGGATTAAAGCAATCTGGCTTTGGGGAGCCCAGGGACCTGCACACTGCCTCAAGTGGCTCTACCCACCCAGAGATACATGGGGCCTCCTCCCCCCACACTCCTGAAGCAGCAATAGGTACCTTCCAGGGGTGGCAGCAGGGTTCTAGTACCCTCCCTTACCATGAGAGGCAGGAGGAGCAGTAGGGAGGCACCCTAATATTAACCCAAACTGTTGGGTGAGTCGGTGGTCCAGGCCTGTCACACTTCTCCTCTACTGGCACATAGAGCTCCCTGCTGGGGCCCCCTACAGCAGTGGGTTACAGAGTTCACACACCTTAGAGATGCATGGGGCAGTTCACACCTCTCAGAGCTACTGGTACAGGCTCTCTTCAAATTCAGGTAGGCATTGCTGTATCAGATACACCCAGGTCACATTTTCAAGCTTTTGTTTGCAATCATAAAAGCTAGAAACCTTCTTCAAGGTAATTTTCTGCATTCATCACCTGACTCCAGAAGCTGGGGCTCTAAGCATGGCCTTAATCGGGGCCGGCTCCAGGCACCAGCGGAGGAAGTAGGTGCTTGGGGCGGCCAATACAAAGGGGGCGGCACGTCCGGGTCTTTGGCAGCAGGTCCCTCATTCCCTCCCTTCCTCTTTGAGCTGCTGCCGAAGCGCCGCCGATCGGCTTTTTTTTTCTTTCTCTTTGCCACTTGGGGCGGCAGAAAAGCTGGAGCCGGCCCTGGCCTTAATCCAGCCCTGATCAGAACTTTTTGTTTTTTTAGTTCGCCAGGAAGGTAGGAATCTGCCTCAGAAAGAGTTACTTCTGTAATCTGCAATTCAATCAAACACACACAAGACGTTTGTTCAAAATGTCAGCGAACAAACAATGGCAGCCCATGTTTCTCTAGCCTGAGATTCACAGTTGAGCAGAATGGGTTGTGATGTTCTACAAGACATTCTGCCTGTCAAACCGCCTTCCCAGAGACAAGCTTCTTCCAGAAGTGTTTGAAAGGCAGTCTCCAAAGGACGAAAAACATAATGGGCTCAGGCCCCTTGTTTTGCTTCTGTATGACGGATAAAGGAGGCCCTAAAGCTTTAAAAATCCTGTTCTTGTTTTGTACCTCTCGGCCTGCCAAGGCTCAAATGTGGGACAATGACCCCAAATAAGGAACACACAAAAACAGGCTGGCAGGAAACTTAAAATGCGGAGAGAGAGTCATGACATAAAAGTGATTGACCCAACGACCAGGGCCAGAAATAGAACCCAGGATTGTGAAGACCCAGTCAAAGGACCTCTCCACTAGGCCAAACTCAATCTTTTCTTGCAGGAGCCTCAACGGTATCATGTCCATGTAGGACGTGAGTAAAAGCCCAGTGAAGGCAATGGGATGCTTCCATTCACTTCAGTAGGTTTTATCTAAATCCTTTATAGTGCTCATCCACAAGAGCCTTTAACAGGCACCCCAATGGTACAGTCTCCTTGGCCTATCTGGGACGAAGACAGGGTTCATGGGACAATCCAAACACCCCCCGTTAGTCCCACTGATCAGATCAGAATTTCTGTGCCCGTAACAGACTGGGTCCCTTTCGGATAAACATACCTACAGGAGGGAATACGCTTAAATACATTTGTTAATCTGACTGGCCAATCCTAGGCTTTAAGAGATGTGGGGGAGAAAAAGGCATTACACACAGCAAAGCCAGCCAGATCTGTTCATTGATGGAAAATTTTGCTACAGAGAAAGATAAAGGTGAACACAAAAATCTTACAAGCCCCCCATGGTTACAGATTCTAGCTTTTGCTTGATTCTGATCTATGGAACCGCATTGACATGTGAGATTAGTCAAGGATCAAAGAACGTGTTTCTTTCTTTCAAACCCCGAACAAGGAACTTTACTGGAAAGGTGTAACATCCCTCAATGCAAACCCTTCAAAGGCAAGGAAATGTCAGGTTAAAAGAGCCCTACCCTAATACATACCTGATATACCCTACGCTGATATAACGCGATCCGATATAACATGAATTCAGATATAATGCGGTAAAGCAGCGCTCCGGGGGGGCGGGGCTGCATACGCCGGCGGATCAAAGCAAGTTCGATATAACGCGGTTTCACCTATAACGCGGTAAGATTTTTTGGGTCCCAAGGACAGCGTTATATCGGGGTAGAGGTGTAGAAGGTTTCCAGGGACAGCGACAGACTACATCTTCACAGAAAAGTTCCGTCACCCTCCAACCAGAGAAGGAGACAGTTATCTCCCTTAAACTCTAATCCATAGCCAGAGCCGACCAGGAAAATGTTTCTTCGCTACGAAAGATCTTGGCATCACAATTTGTTCCCACTTTTGACGAAGCTTTTCCCTCACGAAAAGTGTCAGATTGTCACTGCGCACTGGAAGTTTTCTCACTTTAAAAAAAGCTAGAGAGACGTTTTGGCTTTCAGGAAACTTAACACATTTTGTTATTTCAAACCCATTTTGTCACCACCCAGTGCCCTCCAGTGGCCCCAGGAAAGCCCTGCAAACAGCCCCTTGCCTCAGTTTCACAAAAAACCTGGCAAAAAGCGTTATTTTTCCAACAAAAGTTGGTATTTTTCATTAAAAAAACTAGAGTTGAAAAGTTCTCACCGAGCTCCATGTACCACCTTAAATCCAACCTCAGCACCGTTAGCAAATATTCCAGCGTGCAGCACGTTAAGCATTTGTGGGTGATAGAGTAAAGGTTTTGCATCATGCCACAGAGGAGAGGCTAAAATGTACTTTCAGCCCCGGCTTGCGCCTGTAGTCAGCACACATCCAGGTAGCCCAGCATGCCACTTGCGCTAGGTCACCCAGAGAATCAGAAAACCCAGGAATCCTGCCTCCCACGCCACTGCTTTAACACCAGACAATATTCCCCAAACTGTGGAAGTACCTTCTTCGGGATGTGCCATGCGACTCCCAACTCCTAAAGGTTTCGGAGAACTGCTCGTTCAGAGCCCTCCCCCCCTCCAAAAAAACCTCTATAGATGCTCCCAAATAACCAGGATCCAGGAGCGGGGCAGGCAATCGGCAGGTTGTGCCTGGTGCTAAGCCAAAATCCCGGCTGGGAGATCATTACATGGTTTATACACTCCCTCCCACGCCCTCTGTCGCTCTGTGTTATGCTGTTGCTATTTGTGATCCTACTCGGCTCACAGCAACATACCAATCACCATTATACACTGGTAGTGGCCCTGTTTGCGACGTGAAAACATTAAGCCAAGAAAAGAAAAGAAAATCTGGCCATTAAGGAGCATGCTCATGCCAAAGCCTGGATCCCAGTTTTGGGCCTGGACTCCATCCACTTCTGTGACTTGATTCTTTTGCTAGGCCTAATCTGGTAATTCATTAGGAAAACCCACACCTCCTCCACTGTACAAAATGCTTATTCGGAGGGCGGCTGCAGGTGGCAGTTTGAATCCTGGCCTTTCCCCCCTTCGATTTAATGGGACTTCTGGTTTGCAGCGTAGTTGGAGCCAGGGTGGTCCCAGGATATTCGAGAGACAAGGTGAGGGAGGTAATATCTTTTATTGGACCAGCTGCTGGTGGTGAAAGGGACAATGTTTTCAAGCGTATACACAGATGTTGGTCCACCTTGCCCTATGGTGTGCAGACATTTAAATGAATTTCAAGTCACTTACGCAGCTGCTTTCTTTCCTTCTCTTTCACACACACCCTGCAGAAAAGCTGACCATCTTCCGCTGAGAGTGTGTTGCCCCTGATCCTGCAAACGCTTGTTCACAGTGCTTAATGTGAAGCACACGAGCAGATCCACTGGAGTAGATTTTCAAGAGCACAACACTGCAACCAGAGAACTAGCAGCAGGTCAGTCCCTAATACACAGGGGCGGCTCCAGGCACCAGTGCACCAAGCACTGGTGCCTGGGGCGGCCTGCCGGTCGCCATGAGGGCAGCAGTCAGGCAGCCTTCAGCGGCATGCCTGTGGGAAGTCCACCGGTCCCACGGCTTCAGCGGCAATTTGGCTGCGGGTATGCCAAAGGTGCAGACCGGCGGAGCTCCTGTAAGCATGCTGCCGAATCCGCGTTACCAGCGGACCTCCTGCAGGCATGCCGCCGAAAGCCGCCTGCCTGCCGTGCTTGGGGCAGCAAAATACATAGAGCCACCCCTGCTAATACACATGGAATTCAAAGGGAGTGAGCCACCTAACTGCTGATTATGCCTTGGGAAATCTCCCCCCTTGACTTTAATGGAACTACTCAGAGAGACTAGATGTAAGGTCAGAAGGGACCAGCATGCTCAAGTCCTAGTCTGACCTCCTGCACATTGCTGGCCACAGAACCTCACCCACCCCCGCCTGTAACAGACCCCTAGCCTCTGGCTGAGTTACTGACGTCCTCAACTCATGGTTTAAAGAATTACTCATATGCTCGGAGTTAAGCACATGCTCTGAGGGTTTGCAACATCCGATTAACTCGCCTGCAAAATACTAACACTTTGCAATGGTGCCTTTCATCCAAGGATCTCAAAGCCACTTGTCACCCACATTTCACAGATGAGGAAACCAAGGCACAGAAAGGTCAAGTGACTTGCACAAAGTCGCATAGCAAGTCAGCGGCCGGGCTGAGGAGAGAATCCAGATAAGAGCTGGGAAAATGCTCCATCTGCCAAAAGTTTTATTTGAAAATTGTGCAGAGGAGCTGGGGAGTGGGAATGATTTGTTTAGAAAATATTGCAAGACTCATCAGATAAGTTGTTTAGGCCACTCTAAGTACAGGTGACCTGACACTCAAACCACTAAATAACATTCCCCTCCTGGAGCTGGGAATTAGAACCCAGGAGTCCTGAGAGCCAGCTCCCCTACTCTAACCACTAGGTGATGTCGCCTTTTGAAGAAAGGCGCATGCACCGCTTATCAGCCCACAACAGTGCTCGACACCCAATGAAGTTTTAACCCCTCCGATAAAGGAGAAAATGCTGAGCAAAAATTATTAGTGACGGGCTCCAAACAGACAGGCACCGGATGTGAATCCACCCAAAAAGCGGGGAAAGTTCTGATCCATATGGGAACTTTGTATCTTAGGCCCATCTTATTGCATCAGTAGCTTCCCCAGCCTGGAGAAAGGCTGGACTAGTATGTTCTGAGCACTGGACTAGAACCTGGATCTCTCTCATTGACCCTAAGGCAAGCCACTTAAGCCAAGATTTTCAAGAGTGGCTACTGATTTTGGCTGCCCTACTTGAGCCACGTCAGGCACGAATTTCAGGGCTGCTGGGCACCCAACATCTCCCATCAACGTCACCCAGATTTGCGGGTGCTTGGCCTCTCTGAAAATCAGGCTCAAGGTTTTCAGGAGTGGCTAGCCATTTTCTGTGCCCATCCGGACATCCCTTCAAGGAGGTGGATTTTGAGAGTGCGGGTCCTCAGCACTTTCTAAAAATCATGCTCTTTCCCAGGGGATGCACAATCACTCAAAGCACCCCAAAAATCAGTACCCACTTGTGAAAAAATTGGCCTCAACCTCCCTGCCTCAGTTTCCCTGCCTGTGGTAGAGGGTTAAGAATACCAGCCTCCCAGGGGCATCATGGGAATTAGTAAGTCAGTGTCTGTCCAGGACTTTGACGACGTAAAGTGTTAAATCAGGGGTCCTCAAACTTTTTTGGCTGGGACCCCCTTTGAAAATATTTCAGGCTGTGATGACTCCCCGCCCCCCCCAAAAAGTGACAACCCTCCATACCATGCCACCCTTACTTCTGTGCTGCTGCTGAGGAGCTTGGGTATCAGCCCCGCACATGGCTCTCAGCCGGAGCCCCGGCAGGTAGAGGGGCTGACAGCTTGCAACTCCCTCCTCCCCGTAATAACCTCACAACCCCGGTGTGAGAATCCCTGTGCTATATATTATAAAGGAGAGCAAGAAATACAGCAGCGCACAGGACTTTAACAGCCAAAGCAAATGTCCCAAGACGCCATCCCATAGAATCAGAGAATATCAGGGTTGGAAGGGACCTCAGGAGGTCATCTAGTCCCACCCCCTGCTCAAAGCAGGACCAATCCCCAACTAAATCATCCCAGCCAGGGCTTTGTCAAACCGGGCCTTAAAAACCTCTAAGGAAGGAGATTCCACCACCTCCCTAGGGAACCCATTCCAGTGCTTCACCACCCTCCTAGTGAAATAGTGTTTCCTAATATCCAACCTAGACCTCCCCCACTGCAACTTGAGACCATTGCTCCTTGTTCTGTCATCTGCCACCACTGAGAACAGCCGAGCTTCATCCTCTTTGGAACCCTCCTTCAGGTAGCTGAAGGCTTCTATCAAATCCCCCCTCACTCTTCTCTTCTGCAGACTAAATAACCCCAGTTCCCTCAGCCTCTCCTCGTAAGTCATCTCTGCTGCTTACATCTAGTTCAAACTGCTAAGCACGACTTCCAGTTCAGAAACGTCTGAATTTCAAAGCATCCCCTTGTCTGGAAAACAACAGCTGTCCGATGAGCAACCAAACCCGCCCACAAAAGGGAGAGTGCCACCGAAGCCAGCAAGAGGAACACACACCCTGCACGGCCACAGATGCTTGAAAGTGGCCTGCTGGCAGGGGGATGATGTTAAAGAGCTGCTAGATGGGGCCAAAACCGGGCCCGTTCTGGTCCACAAGCCGAGGAGTCAATAGCACTGAAGCCGAGTTATCTCCATTGGATACACACACAGGTGATTACAGGATGATTTAGTTGGGGTTGGGGTTGGTCCTGCTTTGAGCAGGGGGTTGGACTAGATGACCTCCTGAGGTCTCTTCCAACCCTGATATTCTATGATTCTATTCTATCATCGGTGGGTGACTTCAACCGGTGGGAGTGTGGGAGTCGAGAGTCCAGCGCTGTTGTCCTCCGAGCAAGTCAGATCGATTTTGCTGTCTAAACTTGTTCATCACCTAGCAGCTGGCACGGGTGGGGGTTTTCTCTCCAGCCACCTTCGGGTTACCCATTGGTGCCCATCACCGTGGTATCCGATCACCCAAGCTTTCATTTCCACAATCCCCTCCATCTCCCTCCCCACCTCTTCCCAAAAGAGACAGTGGATTAATGCTTAGAGGGGAGGCCCAATCTATGGGTCAGAGCAGAGGACTTCCAGGTAGGACGTGGCATTCTGCCCCCATCCCCCATTCTGCCACTGACCCATGCTGTGACTTTGGCCAGATCAGTTTCCTCTCTACCTCTCCCTGAAAGGGAAGGAATAATACAGACTTGACCCACATGGGGCTTGCAAGGACTGAACTCACAAGAAGAGACTTTTTAGGACCAGATCCCAAGGGAACAGCTCTTGGGAACATGGCACCATCTAACCACAGCCCCTAACTCTGTTTGAGTTCAGAATCGAATCCCCAGCCCAGCCCAAATCTGGATCTGGATCATAAACCAGCTTTAAGCCAACAGAAGTGTGTCCACATGGGGGGGGGTCGCAGATCTTCTCCTGATGTTGGCCGAGATGGCTCCAGGAGGAGGAAGCTGGACTGGAGGGTCTATTTCTGTTCCCTTGTTCAATCTGGGCAGAGTCCCTCCGGGCAGTGGCCAATGACTCCTGAGACGCCTTTGAGGAGCGGTGGGCGCTGTCCGAGGGTCTCTGCTCGGTGTCTCCTTCTGGGTCCCTGATTTTCAACCTTTGAGTTCACTCCCATTCCAGTTTTCCTCCCCGTCCCACGCACTCACATGGAGCCTGGCCTTAGTGGTTCCTTCTCCTTAGCTGAGGGGCCTTTAATTCCGGGTGGGCCTAGACCTGCCTCTCCCAGAGCTGCATGAGGGGTTGCAGCAGTTTGAACTCAGCGCTGGGCGAGCCTAGGTGGACTCCCGAGCATAGACAAGGGGAAGCCGGGGTGGGTGGTGAGTGAGTGAATCAGTGCAAACCTTGGCATCTCCTTGTCTACGCAAGGCATCAGCCCTCACCGCTGAATTAGGGCCCTCACCACGTCCAGAGAAGGCCTAGATTATTCTGGGCATCGGGTGTGGATGCAACACGCATGGTTGTCTCCGTCTCAATAGGACAGCCGGAACCATGAGAGCCTGTCGGCAGCGATAAGCGATGCAGCGGGCAGGCCCAGCTGAGAGCAGACAAGGGAAACTGAGGCCCGGGGCCATGCAGCAATTTGCCCAAGGTCACCCTGCAGCAGAACCGTCAACAGAGCCCAGCCCTCCTGTAGCCCAGCCCGCAGCAGCAGAGGAACATGGGGCTCTCTGGGTGGACAGGTTTTTAGCAGGCTCAGGTACAGGGGAGAAGGGGTGTGTGTGTGTGTGTGTGTGTGTGTCTGTGTCTGTGTGTCTGTGTCTGTGTAGGGGGGAAGCGTTCCCAGCGGCAGCACTCTTGGATCCGCCGGTGTCAGCTTTTCCTCTCCCTGCGAGGCACAGCTCATGAAGCGTTGGCTTGTTCACCAGTTAATGGGGAACGTGAGCTGGGTTTCGACCGGCTCAGGGCAGGTTTGTTTTCCCCAGCGCGGTGTTGCCATAGTAATCCCACGCGGGAGGAGGGAGACCGCTCGCTCAGACAGCTGCTGTCGACGCCTGGCTGCAGGGCTGATGGGGTGAAGTTGCCACCTGTGGGGTGCAGCAGAGCGGGGGTGGGGGGTTACAATCACACGGGGCTCCAGCCTTGCGAGGCAGAACGATTGCAGGGGGAGGCACCCATGTAAGGAGGCGCTGGAATCTTAAAACTTTCCTGCTCCCCCTCCTTTTTTTATTGCATCCCAGAATTATAAAATCAAGGGTTAAATTTGGCCTTTGGCAAATGAGAGGGACCCTCTGGCATTGGCTGGCACATGCCACAGGGCGGGCAAGTTGCTCCTGGCCACACCCTATGCTTTCCAAGTCCTGAGCTGGACCTTGCCTGCTGATCCAGCCCTGGGCTGCCCCCCACCGCTCTGCCACTGCCCCCCGTCTTGCTCTGCAAATACCCCCTGCTATCCCAGGCCTGAGCCCCCCACACCTCTGCCAGTGCCCCTCCTTGCCAACTGCAGCATCCCCCTGCAATACGAGTGCCTCGGTGAAACGTTCACCACCTTTATCGTAACAAACGCCAACTTTTCGAAAACACAATCTCTGTTTTAAAAGGGAAGCACCCCAGAGCCAGTAGCCACTTAAAAAAAATAATTAAGGCCAACACTTTCAATCACACTCCGGGCCCAGCCCACAGCCACAATGTTGGGTCTTCACCAAGGCTCGGAAACCACGTCCGTTTTTAGCCCAAAGAGGTGCTGGAATTTACGCTACTGCAGATGGCCTCTGTACTCCACTGGTCAGCACGTGTTCCCGGTCCCCCTCTGCGCCCGACCCACAGCGGCTGCAAGCATGTCCTAGCCCCCCAGCGGCACGGCTCGGTTCTTCAGCTCAAGCTAGAGCAGCTCCTGCTTTTGGCTCTGCTGATCCCCAGTGACGAGTTGCATCAAGTTGTGTCCAAAAGAAAAGCTTTGCAATGGAGCCCAGGGGTACGTCCTGCTCACAGGTCTCGTCCTACCTAAGGCTGCCACCACGGCCATTCCCAGCCAGAGGTGTGAAGCTGTCACCTGCTGCATGGAGCCCTGTTCGGTCTGATGTCTCCACTGTAATAGGGGGTGTGGCTGCAGCCCGGCTAGCTCTGATCTGGCTCGCATGCGTCTACATGATTTGTAATCACACCTCCGCTTGGAGCATGGATATACGCCGGCTTCTAGCCCCAGGACGGCCCAGGGACACTGGGGTTGGTTAAAGAAATCCCTGCACATGCTACAGCTGCTGCAGCCTGGGAAAATGGTGGCCAGGAGAACCGTGCCTGCCATTTTCCAGTTAGCTGTAGTATGATGAGTAGAAGTGAGAGGAAGGACGGTCTAGTGGTTAGACACAAGCCTGGGACCCGAGTTCAGTTTCCTGCTTCTGCCACAGACTTCCCGTGGCCAAGTCACTTAACCTCTCTGTTTCCCCCCGTACAAGGGGACCATAGCCCGGCCCTACAGGGGTGGTGTGAGGATGGTGAGGTGCCCTGGACCACACTAGTAGCTAAGAGCAAGGGTTCAGGAGGGAATTGGACTGGTGAGGGAGCGGGGGCTGAAGCATGCAAACCAGGGCCGGGTTACTGCTAGACAAACCAAGCCCCAGTGTGTAACCCTGGCCTCTCAGCCAGTTTCCTACCACTCCGCCGGGTGCCTGGCTACTCAAGCACTATTGTAATGGGCAGGGGGGGAACTGAGGCAGAGAGAGGTGAACGCGACAGGCCCATGGTCACCCATCAGGCTGGCAGCAGAGCCAGGAATAGAAGCCAGTTCTCCCGAGTCCCAGTCCGGTGCCCTAGCCACTAGACCACACTGCCTCAGCCTATAGCAGTGTGCGGGGTGGGGGCGGGAATGGCCAGGCTGGATCAGACCCGAGCTCCATCTAATCCAGTCTCCTGTGCAGGACGGCAGCGGCACCAAATGCTTCAGACGAAGGCGTAAGAGCCCTACGTAGCGGATGGGGGATAATCTGCCCCCCCCATGTAAGTCTCCCCTTGACCCCTAATACTCAGAAATTGACTCTCAAGCCCTGAAGCACGCGGGTAGAAGGAGTTTAGCTAAACCAGTGCAAAGCAGCACGTAGAGAACGGAGCACAGGGGGGTGCTCACAGCTCACAGCCCCTGCATCGCCCCCCCCCCCAAGCAGCAGGTGTCCCCACCCCCCTGGATATTCTCTAGCCCAGTGGCACACCACCACCCTGGATTGGGGCCATGAGGGAATCAGCTGCAATCGGGCTCCGACCCCTGCCTCTACCATAGATGTGTGCGCCCGGTGCCTTACGGGCCGCCGAGAGCGAAGCTGGATTAGTGCGATAGTTTTGCACCGCGCTTGGTTTTGAACGTTTCTCTGCTCTGACACGCGAAGGTGTCTGAGCGAAAAACAAATGCGAGAGGCGCCAACGCACCGGGGGGGACGGACGACTCATGGTACCCCCAATGTGATCCAGAAACAGTGGGTGACAGGAAATTAGGGTGTCTCTCTGCACTGGCCTATAGCTGCGGGTGGCAGTACAGCCTAGTGGGTACAGCATGGAGCCTCTGGAGACTGGAGTTCTATTCCTAGGTGACTTTGCGCACGTCCCTTCCCCGCTCTGTGCCTCAGTTTCCCCCTTTGTAAAATGAGGCTAACGATCCTTTGAGATCTGCCAGTGAAGAGCGCTGGATACGAGCGAGGGGGTTATTATTTTGGTTTCTGAGCCGCTTCATCCAGTTAAGCCCGTTCCCAGATAACGTGAACTAAGCCAGAACCCGCCTGGTTTAAACCAAGACCCAACAGCACCCATGCAGCCTTCGGCACCAGTTTCACTGAAGCCACCCTCGCAGCTCTGCGTGTAGACAAGGACCAGGGGGCGGCAGGTCTATCAGAGGCTGCCGGAGGTGCTTAAAAGCAGCAGCTGATGTGGCTCCGTGAGAGCCCTTTGCCACTGACTGCAGCCTAGGCGGGAGGCGGTGTTATACTGGGGGCTAGCCTGAATATTAAGCCCTGTGTGAATCGGGGGCACAAATACAGGCCTCGCCGCAGCTGTTCTGACCGTCCCCAAAGCGCAGAACTGCAGCTCAGGGCACAGGGTCGCTCTAGCAACCGGAGCCCAGTGCTAGGAGCCAAGAACCCCTTGGGTTTCATCTTTGCTGTGGCTGCTGCTGGGGGTCTCATAGTCAAAGTCCCTTTTCCTCGGTATCTCCCCCCTGCCCCAAGCAGAGGCGAGACTGTTCGAAAAGCCAATTGCTACATGCTGGCACTATCCCCGGTGCCACATCTGAACGGGTCAGAGGCCACAGACGCGTTTGCTGGCCCCATCACACCACTGGGCAGGATTAGCAGCCTCAAGGGTTGATGCCGGGGTGGGGGGGTTAGACCTAGGCCAATCGACCCTGCATAGGTAACATTACATGCTCACAGACCATGGCGAGGAAGAATCTAGACATGCCTGCAGCCGTGACACCCTTGCCTGGGTTCATGGGTGATAATGGCCTGCCCTGCTATGTTCACTCAGTGCAACTGCTATGCTGGCTAAAGCTCACCCGGTCGGCCTCTAGCGTTTGGGCCACTTAAGGGATAATAGCCTACGACTGCTACTAGCTAAGGGAGATATGCCTTTGGCTCAAATAATACCAGCCTGGTCATGGGGTGCTGAAGACCAGGGTTCAAAGTCACACGGGGGTTCCACTCAAGTGTGTGTGTGTGTGTGTGTGTGTGTGTAACACAACAACCTGCTGAGGACTGAGCTTCGGCATTTGCCTGAAGTGCAATTTGGTTTCCAAAGTGCCACTGAATTTTGCTCTGCGACTCTCAACCCTTCTGGGCGAGACATTTTGAGGACTAAACAGGCATAACCACTGGGGCACTGGAAAGGAAGCGGAGTCCAGGAGAGGCACTTTCCTACAAAGCAGACAGGGGAAGAGGGTGAAAATAGTCCTGATTTAGCTCTTCATATAATGAAGTTGTTATTTTTCATGCCACAAAAATCCAGATCAAGGTTTCGAATGTCCCAGCTGGCTAGTGGCTTTGCATCAGCCCCCTATCAGCCTCCCCAAATTTGAGATCTTTGCCATGCTCCTGGAGTACTACACGCACCATCTGTCAGGGAGTCAGTTCACAGACCAGCACACGTCCCCTTGTTCTTGAGCTGCGAACAAAATGCCCAAAGCCCAACTGCAAAAGACTCATCCCCATCACTGGAGATGGTGCAGACAGCTACAGCTAATCACCAGCCGTCAAAATATACCTGCTGCATGAGCTCACGGCTCCTCTGAAGTGCTGGTCTGTCAACCCTGATTGATTGCGTGTTCCCAGGCTTTCGAGCAGGTGGAGTACAAGGCACGGCTGGTGCGTTCAATGACACTGTTATTCTGCACCAGACGACGGGGGATGAAACAGTGGAGCATTCGCACATGAGTGGCTTTTAACGCACGGCAAACAGCTAAATCAGGGGTGGGCAAACTTTTTGGCCTAAGAGCGACATTGAGTTTCTGAAATTGTATGGAGGGCCGGTTAGGGGAGGCTGTGCCGCCCCAAACAGCCAGGTGTGGCCCAGCCCCCGCCCTATTCGACCCCCCCCTGCTTCTCGCCTCCCCGGGACCTCTGCCCCATCCAACCACCCCTTCTCCCTCTCCTCTGACCACTCCCAGACCCCCTGCCCCTGACTGCCCCCCACTGCCCCATCCAACCCCTCCTCTCATTCCTAACTGCCCCCCAGGACCCCTGCCCCATCCAACCTCCCTGTTCCCCGCCCTCTGACCGCCCCGACCCCTATCCACACCCCTGCCCCCTGACCTTCACCCCGAACTCCCCTGCCCTCTATCCAACCCCCCCTGCTCCCTTACCACGCTGCCTGGAGCCACCGGTGGCTGGCTGGCTACAGCCCAGAGCTCCAGGACAGGCAGCCGTGCCACCTGGCTGGAGCCAGCCACGCCAAAGAGCACCAGGTCTGCAGCTGTGCTGCCCTGCAAGAGGTCGCAGCCCCACCGCCCAGAGCATTGTGCCAGCCAGTGAGTTGAGGCTGCAGGGGAGGGGGAATAGCAGGGGAGGGGCCGGGGGCTAGCCTCCCAGCCAGGAGCTCAGGGGCTGGGCAGGACAGTCCCATGGGCCGGATGTGGTCCGCGGGCCGTAGTTTGCCCACCTCTGGGCTAAAGGAAAGAGATTGCCCAGGGCCTTGCACAATGCAGTTTGCGCCGGCTAGGTGGGACCGGGGCTGCCTGAATTCCATTTAGTTTCAACTGGGCGCAAAAGCGGCTCCAACCAAGAGTTTGCTCCTGTGAATTTCCACCAGCGAAGGGTCTGGCCCCGAGAGAGCACCCTTCCTATTGGTCACAGCCTGCCGTTGGCCTAAGCCCTCCTTAGCAACGCACACGTCCATCTATCCCTGCCCATCTCACCTCCGCTGCTGAGCAAAGACGCCAGCAGCAGCATTTGTGCTTCAATACAGACCGCACTTGACGTATGCAGCGTAGGGAGGACTTGGACTTGCTCAGGCAGCTTCTCCTCCTCGTGGACTTTACATCCAATAGGGCTGTCCTCACAGACGGCTTAAAGCCAGGCCGGGGCCCTAGCTCCGGGCCACACCATGCATGAATTTCAGGCTCAGGAAAAGTGCCCTTTGTCAATTTCTTATTACCCACAGAGCAAGGACAGCGACGGAATTCGTCCCACCCACGTGCCTCAACATTGCCCAGGAGAGACCAACCCAAGGCAGTAGGAGACGCGTCGAGTCTCCAGGATCCATGCAGTGCTTGACCTCATTCCCAAACTGTGGCCATGATTTGAACCAATCCTGCCCACTGGTATATGGATGGAGACCAACAAAACCATTTCACACAGGCCCCCAGGGGAATAGGTTTCAGCCTTGGGTTAGACCCAGCAAGTTAGGAGGTGAAGGATTGGAGCCATCTAGCCCTGCATGGGAAATAGCACTTCTGAGCTCCAGGTTAGGTGCTTAGATCATCAGCTGATGCCAAATTAAATCATCACCCAGTCAAATCACCACAGCCAAACACGGAACCCGCAAGCAGGAAGGAGGCTGCATTCGGCGACGCAACTAATGAGAGAGACACCAACGCCTCCTCGTTCTGGATAAATCCCCCGCCACGTGTGCCCGCCCTCGGCCCTGGCTCCGATGTGTTTGCACAGCAATACAAGAAGGCGCGAGCCACTCAGAATCGTTCTATATCTCCAGGAAACTAGGACACACGCTAATAGGCTCTTAAATATTCCTGCCCTGTCAGCAGAGGGAAAAATAATGCAGAAAACACCCGTTTTAAATAATATAAGGGATCTGCTGCAAAGCCAGCACTCTAGCCTGCAGCCCCCTGCAGGCAGTGTGACCCCTGACCTCCTATTCCAGAGGGAACCCCCTTTATATTCAGGCTAACCCCAAATATAACACCTACTCCAGTCTCCGCTGCAGGTCAAATGGGGTAGAATCATAAAATATCAGGGTTGGAAGGGACCTCAGGAGGTCATTTAGTCCAACCCCCTGCTCAAAGCAGGACCAATCCCCAACTCAATCATCCCAGCCAGGGCTTTGTCAAGCCTGACCTTAAAAACCTCTAAGGAAGGAGATTCCACCACCTCCCTAGGGAACCCATTCCAGTGCTTCACCACCCTCCTAGTGAAATAGTGTTTCCTAATATCCAACCTAAACCTCCCCCACTGCAACTTGAGACCGTTACTCCTTGTTCTGTCATCTGGTACCACTGAGAACAGTCTAGATCCATCCTCTTTGGAACTCCCTTTCAGGTAGTTGAAAGCAGCTATCAAATCCCTCCTCCTTCTCTTCTGCAGACTAAACAATCCCAGTTCCCTCAGCCTCTCCTCATAAGTCATGTGCTCCAGCCCACTAATCATTTTTGTTGCCCTCCGCTGGACTCTTTCCAGTTTTTCCACATCCTTCTTGTAGTGGGGGGCCCAAAACTGGACACAGTACTCCAGATGAGGCCTCACCAATGTCAAATAGAGGGGAATGATCACGTCCCTTGATCTGCTGGCAATGCTTCTACTTATACAGCCCAAAATGCCGTTAGCCTTTTTGGCAACAAGGGCACACTGTTGACTGATATCCAGCTTCTCATCCACTGTAACCCCTAGGTTTCAGAGCAGCAGCCGTGTTAGTCTGTATCCGCAAAAAGAACAGGAGTACTTGTGGCACCTTAGAGACTAACACATTTATTTGAGCATAAGCTTTCATGGACTACAGCTCACTTCATCGGATGCATAGAATAGAACATATAGTGAGGAGACATATATACACATACAGAGAACATGAAAAGGTAGGAGTTGTCCTACCAACTCTAAGAGGCTAATTAATTAAGAGAAAAAACGTTTGTAGTGATAATCAAGATAGCCCATTACAGAAATAGAATCGTTCCATACCTCCAGGAAACTAGGACACACGCTATAGGCTCAGCCATTACACACATTGAATCTATTTCCCCATGTTAAGTATCCTCACACCTTGTCAAACGGTCTGTAACGGGCTATCTTGATTATCACTACAAAAGTTTTTTCTCTTAATTAATTAGCCTCTTAGAGTTGGTAGGACAACTCCCACCTTTTCATGGGATGTGTATATATCTCCTCACTATATGTTCCATTCTATGCACAGGGCCGGTGCAAGGAAGTTTCATGCCCTAGGCGAAACTTCCACCTTGCACCCCACCCCCCCCGCCCTCCGGCACCCCCCCCCCCCCCCCTCCCCCCGAGGCGCGCCCCCCCCACGGCAGCTTCCCCCCTCGGCCCTGAGGCGCTCCCCCCCCCCCGGGGCAGCTCCCCCTCCCCGGGAGCCGTGCGGCAACTCCCCACTCCAGCTCACCTCTGCTCCGCCTCCTCCCCGAGCACGCCACCCCCGCTCTAATTCTCCTCCCCTCCCAGGCTTGCAGCGCCAAACAGCTGATTGGCGCCGCAAGCCTGGGAGGTGGGAGAAGTGGAGTGGCCGCTGCGCTGGGAGAGGGAGTCTGAGCCGCACGTGTCAGCGTGCCGCCAGCAGCCCAGCCCAGGAACGCTGTAAAAAAAATAAATAAATAAAAATTGGGGGCACCACTTTTTGGCGCCCCCAAATCTTGGCGCCTTAGGCAACCGCCTAGTTTGCCTTAATGGTAGCACCGGCCCTGTCTATGCATCCGATGAAGAGGGTGGTAGCCCACGAAAGCTTATGCTCAAATAAATTTGTTAGTCTCTAAGGCCTGGTCTACACGGGGGGATGGGGGGGGGGAAATTGATCTAAGATACGCAACTTCAGCTACAAGAATAGCGTAGCTGAAGTCGACGTATCTTAGATCGATTTAGAATCACTTACTTCGCATCCTCGCGGCGCGGGATCGACGGCCGCGGCTCCCCCGTCGACTTTGCTTCCGCCTCTCGCCAAGCTGGAGTTCAGCAGTCAACGGGAGAGCCATCAGGGATCGATTTATCGTGTCTACACTACACGCGATAAATCGATCCCCGATAGATCGATCACTACCCACTGATCCGGCGGGTAGTGTAGACGTACTGTAAGTGCCACAAGTACTCCTGTTTTTTCTGTAACCCCTAGGTCCTTTTCTGCTGAACTGCTGCCTAGCCACTCGGTCCCCACCCTGTAGCAGTGCATGGGATTCTTCCTTCCTAAGTGCAGGACTCTGCACTTGTCCTTGTTGAACCTCATCAGGTTTCTTTTGGCCCAATCCTCTAATTTGTCTAGGTCCCTCTGTATCCTATCCCTACCCTCCAGCGTATCTACCACTCCTCCCAGTTTAGTGTCATCCGCAAACTTGCCGAGGGTGCAGTCCACGCCATCCTCCAGATCATTAATGAAGATATTGAACAAAACTAGCCGCAAGACCGACCCTTGGGGCACTTGGCTTGATACTGGCTGTCAACTAGACTTGGAGCCATTGATCACTCCCCGTTGAGCCCGACGATCTAGCCAGCTTTCTATCCACCTAGGTAGGAAAAGGACAGGGAATTTGGACTGGGACTCGCAGTCCTGGGTTCAGCTCAGTTCCTGGCTCAACTCACCTCTTTCCTAGAGCCAAGCTTTGCTATGCAATTCACTTGGGCACCAACGAGAAGTCCCATTAAGCCTGTCTAGGGGAGGGGATGCAGCAAAAGCGCAGTGAGCTGAAAGGATGGAGAAGAGTTAAGGAGAGGACTGGATGAAGTGTACCATCCAAGACCAACTTTCAGTATCGTACTGCACAGGGATTGCTTTGCCCGCCCCTGAAATGCAGCCACTTCAAGGGTGGCACCTGGCAGCTGTTTTAAACAGCCACAGCCATTTAGGACGGAAATCCTCTGGTTTGTCAGACAGGAGAAATCAGGGTCTCACACTCCTTCCACCTGGATCCGATCTCACAGCCATACTCTAAGCAGAAGCAAGATCTCCTAGTCTGAGGGTTTGGCTACACTGCGTGGCCCCGGGTCAGCTGACATGGGCCATGGGGCTTGCGTTGCAGGGCTATAAAACGGCCGCGTAGTCATTCGGGCACAGGTGGGAGCCCTGGCTCCGAGACTGCATGATGCGGGAGGGAGGTTTCAGAGCCCGGGTTCCAGCCTGAACATCTACCTGGCAGTGTTATGGCCGCAGCCCAAGCCAGCTGATCCACGCCCTGAGTCTCAGGACTGTAGGTTTCTTATCGTCGTGTAGACATTCTAGAAGTCTCTCAGAGGGAGAGCCCACGGCGCTCACGAGGGCAACGTTCCTCACAGGGCAGTGCTAGAGGGTGCTGTGCTGCAGGTACCAGCGTGGGGGACTCCGCAGGTGAGGCTCTCCTGGTGCTGAATCAATCTCCCAGGTTGGCGCTGTGCTTTTTGAGATGCTGTCCTTGGGCTGAGACTTCAAAGCAAGGGGGTGGCCAGTTGTGATTATTTAAAAAGCCCTTAAAGGGATGTTATCCTGTGTCCCAGCTAAATTCCAGCTGGGGTAGCTGCGTTCTGCCTCCCCACTTGCAGGCTGATGAAATTCCCTTCCCACAGCCTGGTCTACACTACCCCCCCACTTCGGACTAAGGTACGCAAATTCAGCTATGTTAATAACGTAGCTGAATTCGAAGTACCTTAGTCCGAACTTACCGCGGGTCCAGACGCGGCAGGAAGGCTCCCCCGTCGATGCCGCGTACTCCTCTCGCCGAGCTGGAGTACCGGCGTCGACGGCGAGCACTTCCGGGATCGATCCAGGATCGATTTATCGCGTCTAAACCAGACGCGATAAATCAATCCCAGAATATCGATTGCCTGCCACCGGACCCTCCGGTAAGTGTAGACGTACCCCTGAGTAGGTGCATTGCAGGGACAGGCACTGTAACCCCGCTGCAGTACAGTGCGCCTATACAGTTTGCACAATCCTTTCGTCCAAACCTCAGGCTCTAATTGGATGAAGAGGCACTGTCTGAAAGCCCAAATTCATTAGTTCTGCTGTTTTAATTCAATTTCGGAGATTTCCCCTTATGTTCCCCTGGGGTTTGATTTCTGGGCTCACAGCTTTATGCTGACAGTGTTTCCAAGTGAAATGTGGATGTGTGGGGGGTTAAAGAGGTGAGAAAGACAGAGCTACAGGAGAGAGCAGGAAGGAAAGAGAGCTCAGGAAAGGATAGAGAAAGACAAAGGACATACAAAGACAAAAGGAATACAAGTAAGTAGAGTGTGGGCGCGGTGTTGTGTACCTGTGAGCATGAGTTGCTTGGTGTGCCTGCTGGATTGCCTATCATAGAAACATAGGGCTGTGTGTGTGTGTGTGTGTGTGCGCGCGCGCACACGCAACTCAAGTGTGCATTTGCCAGGGTGTCTGATTGTGCAGGGGGGTGGCCCCGATCCAGCAGAGTTTGAGCATATGGATTGTCCCACTGGTTTCCATGAGCCTCGTTATTTATTTGCGGCAGGGCCTAACAGCTCCACGGGAGATCAAGCCCCCAGGGTGCTGGGTGCTGTACAACCACAGAGCGAGACAGTCCCTGCCCCAACAGCTGACGATCGAAACAGATAAGACAAACAATGAAGCCTGGGGGAGAAAGAGGCACCAAAAGGTGCTGGGACTCTCACACAACAGCAGAGCTGGGATTAGAACCCAAGTCTTCATGTTTTCCTATCCCCTAGGCTACACAGCTTCTCCCTGCCAGTCTGTATTGGCAGCTGTTGGAAGGGGTAGTCAGGGCATTAGCCTGGGCTGCGGAAGAAAGCCCAAGGATCAATTCCTGCTCTGCCACAGACTTCCCACATTACCCTGGGCAAGTCACTTAGCTTCTGCTTGCCTCATATCCCCATTGGACAGAGAGGGAAAATAGCCCTGCCCTGCCCCTAGGGGTGTGTGAGGATAAATACCCTAGAGACTGAGGAGTTCAGGTACCACAGACAGGCACGAGTGTATGCCGGGCTCTGGGAGAGGAGCTGGTCCCTGCAGCGTGCGTGAGGCAGGCTGGCTGGTGGTCGGGAGCTGCAGCCCACTAATGCTGGATCACGCCAGAGGATCATTGCATTGCAGCAGGAGACGGAGATGGGTGTGGCTGGGTCTAGGCAGTGCGATAGAGGGGCAGTGCGTTGGCACGCACGTATTATCCACAATCCAGCAAGGCCCAGGACACTGAATTTTGGGGGAGAGGGAGTGGTACACAAGCATCCCTGTCCCCCCCCCACCATGGCTAACAGAGCCAGAGTGCATGGCTTGGCTGGGATCCTTGTTCAGGTGCAGCAGGAGATGCTATTACGGCAGATGAAGGCAGGCTTGGCTAGGTGGCAGATGGAACAGAGCTGCCGGAGCCAGGGCTGTCAGTTTGATCTATTCAAAATCAATGCCAGGCTCACGAGAGCACAGAGGTGGGGACAAGACAAACAGGGAGCACAGACGCTAGTGGGGGCCCGATCCTGAGCAGCTGGCTGAGCTCCCACCAAATGGCCAGGAGGAGAAGAGGCCGCTCAGATCTGGCCCAGAGAGAGCAGGTCAGACAAGGGGAGACAGGAGAGCGGGCAGGGAAAGATCAAAATGAGACCGAGAGCGACAGATAAAAGTAAAGCAGAACAGAAGTGCCGGGGGCCAAGGGCCAACTCCTACACATGTAGCTGCTCTGAAGACAATGGCAGAGCCAGGAGCTGAAAGCACAACCCCTTCTTGGAGCAGGGAACGAGAGCACTCCCGCCACTAAGTGCCCTTTCAAAGCCCAGATCAAGGGGGTTTCAAAGCGGGAGAGCGTTTGGAAGTGAGTGAGTGCCCAGTAGCCTAGGAACATAGGGCTGGACCTAGAGAGGTCATCTCCATCCATCTCCCTGCATTGAGATAGGACCAGCCTGGACAGGTGTTTGTCCAACCTGTTCTTAAAACCTCCAGTGCTGGGACTCCACAACCTCCCTTGGACAGGGGCGCTGGAGCACCCCAGACTGAGATTAGCCTTTTGAGCAACCGCATCACATTTCTGACTCATTTCATTTGTGACCCACTATCAGCCCGGACCCTTTCCCGCCGTACTGCCGCCTACCCCGTTATTCTCATTGCGTAGTTGGGCATTTGATTTTTTCCTTCCTAAGAGAAGTACTTTGCACTTGTCTTTTTTGACTGCATGGCCGTGGAGAGAAAGGCCTGGGGGAGGGGGGAACCTAGGGAGAACCCAGGGACTGCAAGTTCACACCCAGGGCACAGGCAGCAGAGCCGCAGCTGCTGTTCAGCTTCCTCGGGTTTTCCTCCAGCAGCTGAGAGCAACGTTCTTTTCCACACGGGGCTAGAGGCTGTCACCACCCCAGACTAGGCCAACGAGCACAGGAGAGGTGTCTAATTGGTACCAGTGCAGCTACTGCCACCTCATGGCTTTCCTGTTGGCTATCCCTGGTGGGTCTTAATCCAGTTCCTAATAAACCCACCCAAGGAGCCTCCTAGAGGGTCTTCCAAGCTGGAGCCAAACGAGTGGCATGTACTATCCAGTCCTGCTTTATGAACACTGGATGTGGCCTTTTGGTTAGGCCCCTGGCGGTGGTGCCGGTAGCTGTGAAACCCTTGAAGGTGGGCAGCAAGGATGCTGGTCTCCCTCCCAAGATCAGGGGCTCCCCTGCTTTCAGCACCCACCAACGAGCCTGCCTTCACTTTAGAGAGGTTCTCATCAGGGTGAAATGCCCAGGCTTTCATCCCGTAGCCCCGCTGTCGAGATGGACAACTGAGGTGCAGCTTGTGGCCTGACTCGAGTCATGCTCAGCCCCAAGTTACTGGGCACCCTGCAGAACTGAACGGTCCCTCCTAGCCTCTTAAGCTATTAAATGGGGGAGTGGATGGCAAGGCTTCCTCCTCCAGGCTGAGAGCCCACAGACTCACTTCACACAAGCTGAACAAGCAACAGCAAACCTGCACCCTCAGACAGTCGTAAACCTGGGAGCGAGTGGCAGAAGGTTCCACATCCCAGCCAGTACAGTTGCATGTGTGAGATCATACGGGATCCAGCAACCTGGCCCTATGCACAGCTGGTGTGAAATGACAGAGCAAAATTGACTTCAAAGGATTGATAGGAGGAACCAGAGCCTTATGGACCATGCACCCTGTCCCTGCCACCTCGCTGCCCCTCCTCTGTCTTACACCCTGCACCCAGCCTTAACCGAATTAGCTAATTCAATTTCTCCCTGCACTTCACTTGATTTTGCTGCATACTGTATTTGCCTAAGGAAATTTAATTTGGCATTGTCAAATCCCCAATACCGTACCTGCTTTTTGCTGAGTCAGACGCTTGCAGCTGGCGACTCTTCCCCGGCCACGGAATAGGACAGCGACGTTGCTGCAGCCAGGACCAAAGCAAGGCTCTGTCAGGGGACTGGATACCATTCCCACCCCTTTAAAATCAGCCACACAAGCACTCGGAGGCCACAGCTGTGTCTTGAAAAGTCTCTTTCTACCGCACGTGGCAAGGTCAAGGTGTTTATAGCCATCATGGTATCAGAGCCGTACACGAAACAAAAACAAACAAAAAAAACAGTGTAATTTCAGTGCTGGAGATTTTAACACCACAGTGTGAATTTTATGGTGGGGAAAGTGCCAGGTGATTGCATTGGTGGCAGCTAGCCACCACAGCTGAGACCTGGCCCCATTGTGTTGGGTGCTGCACATAGGGTGACCAGATGTCCCGATGTTATAGGGACAGTCCCGATTTGGGGGGCTTTTTCTTATATAGGCACCTATTACCCCCTACCTCAATTTTTTACACTTGCTGTCTGGTCACCCTAGCTGCACAGTCGGAGCCAGTGCCTGCCAGGAATCTATTTACAATCGAAACAGACAAAAGTGGGAGAAGTAGAGGCACAGAGATGTGTCCAAGGCAGTGCCAGGGCTAGAACTCACATCTCCGGAGTGCCAGTGCCATACCCAGCCTCCCACTAAGTGGCAGTTCTGGGCAGCGGGGCAAGCTTCTGGTGCATCTTCCCTTCCAGCCCCGAACAGGAGACTATGCAACTAACGGAGAGAAAGCCACTCAGTCTCCAGGCCCCATTCAACCTTGGTCTCCCTGCTGAGACTGGAGCAAGTTCTCAGTGGTAGCAGATGATAGAACAAAGAGTAATGGTCTCAAGTTGCAGTGGGGGAGGTCTAGGTTGGATATTAGGAAAAACTTTTTCACTAGAAGGGTGGTGAAGCACTGGAATGGGTTCCCTAGGGAGGTGGTGGAATCTCCTTCCTTAGAGGTTTTTAAGGTCAGGCTTGACAAAGCTCTGGCTGGGATGATTTACTTGGGGATTGGTCCTGCTTTGATCAGGGGGTTGGACTAGATGACCTCCTGAGGTCCCTTCCAACCCTGATATTCTATGAAGTTACTGCCAGCTGCAGTGGGGGCTTGCCTGAGTCTGAACCTGCCCAATGGGACAAAGGCTGAGAACTGGCAAAAATTCATCTCAGCTAAGAGTACCTGATGGTTGTTCAGCTTCTAGGCCCGGGGCAGAAATTGAATCAGTGATTTAGGAATCTAGCCAGTTGCCTACCCCCAGAGCTTTCCCGCTCAATGCAAGCCAGTCCCAAACCAGTTTAAGAGCCTCTCACCAGTGGCTACACCAGTTTAACTAAACGGTCAAGTTTCTGTGTAGACAAAGTTGGACTTGATCAACTCCCACTGCCTGTGATAGGAGTGGGAAGGGACCCTCGGTTCAGAGAAGATTCAAAACTAACGATTAATATTTCTGCTCATTAACCTCTCCCCTCTGCCTCACCAGTGCCTATGTCGAGATGTAAACAATTTACACCCAGACAGACTGAGAACACCGCGTCCGGATGGGCCAGGAGTCAATTTGGAGTCGTAATGAGAGAGCGGCTGAATTCGAGCCCTGGGATTGGGCCAGTCTTTCATTCCCAGGCAGCTCTGGCCAAAGCCACAGAGAAAAAGGAAGAGATAAATTCTCAGCTTGTCTCTCACTAATGAGACCTGTCTCCGCACATACAAGCCCTCCCATGGCCGGAGATTCGGCCACACTTTATGGGAGATAAATGCCTGCTTCGTGCAGACAGCTCTGCAATGATGAATCACGCTGGAAGTCACCCCAGCTCCAGCAATCAGCCAGACCCAGGAAAGAAACAACACATAGCGGGGAGAGACTGCAGCAGCCTTTGGCTCCCAGCGGAGCAGGGTTGGGCATGGGCAGAAATTGTGGCCTTAAAAGGGCTGAACTCCGGTAACTCAACTCAGCACCCGGCCGGTGGTCGTGCGTTTGCTTTTCGCGCTGCGTCGTTGCGATATGGCCGCCGTGAAGGGAGCGCAGGTCATGGCAGCCCTGGGGAATGACCCTAGCCGAGAGACTGTGCCCCCCGCATGCCCAGCTCTGCCCCAGGAGCCCCACACAGGGTAGGGTGGGGTATTCTGCGCTCCTGTAAAGCTCCGTAGGGATCTTTGAAGCAGAGGCCCAGCATAGGACTGCCCTGGATGAGCCAGCCCCTGCATTGTGAAGGTGCAAACTGCCTTCCCTGTGTCAGCAGAGGGGTGAACCCCTCCTCCCTTAAGGCTGAAAATAGTGGAAACACAGGGGGCAGCCTGGAAGGCTGCAGAGTTGGTGAAGCTGCTAGGGCGAGAGGGGTGGAGCATGGGTGAATGCTTTGCCTCACTCCTCCGAGTGGAAAGGGACCAGAGAGGATTCAGGAGACCTGGGTTTAATTCCTGGCTCTGCCACTGGCCTACTGGGTGACCCCCCATCTGTAAAACAAGGAGGATTCGGATCTCCTTTGCAAAGAGTGTAGCGATCCTGCTCCCTAACCGGGCGTCTGAGGCGCTGCAGTCGTAAAAATAAGTCAAGAGGAGAAGCACTACAGGAGAGCGAGGCATTATTCTAGAAGAGCACCACTTTTAAGGCCGCAGTGAGCCCCCTATTTGAAATAGAGCTTGGGGGGGGGGGGGAGACAGTCTTGCTAGTCCCCAAGGGAACAGTGGCTGCTAGTTTGCCACAAGAGCACTGGGGAGGCCAGTTGGCCTGGATGCATGGTTCCCACAGCAAAGGGTTTACTCGAGTGTCTGCAGAGGAAAGGTTACAAAGTCCCTTCCCCCCCCCCCCCCCCCCCCCCCCCCCCCTCCGGCTTCCTCCCCCCCCCCGCCTGAGGGGACACAAGGCCTGGAAAAAAAATCTCAGCCGTGGGCAGCTGTTGTGCTGAGCCCACTACCTATCCCACTGCTCAGCCTCACTGCGTTTCCTTGAGCTTTCCCTGGCTGTACTCACCTGTCGTCTCTTGCTCTATACTGGGACTGTAAATCTAGTGCAAGGGGGCCCTGCTCCAGGATCAGAGCACTGCTAAGTACTACTGTAATACAAACAAGTGGACTCCTCCCCCAAACCACATGCACAAATAAGGTCTCAGCTCCAGGCCAGTGTTAAACACAAAGAGCTAATCCTCCTTACGGCTGGGCTAGCTGGAGTTTCACCCAGATTAGGTAACAGGTGGCAGGACAATAGGAACAGTGGTTGAAAAAAGGAAGCCAGGAAGGGCATCGAACAATGTAGCTGCCTGTTCATGTGCTTTTTATGGCTTGCGTTGGCGGGGTATGCAGTCAGGCAGCTTTTACTCACACCTACCGTCGTCGTGTGTGGGTACGGTGGGGAAATCGGCCACACAGGGACAGACCAAGGAACAAGAATTGCACAGCTCCCGTTCAGCCTGAGCTAAGCATGTGGGGGTGGGTGGATGGGGAATGTAGCGTTTGGGAAGGTGCTGGATTGAATTTGGTTTACCCCCACAGGACGGGGGAGGGGAGACTATAGCACTGGCTTCACCCAAGCTCTGGCCCCAGCAGCGACTCCTCTCACCCAGGAGAGCAGCATCTGGAGTGAGCTCAGCTCCATGGATAAATTGCCCGGCCGCACTAGAGGGATAAAATTACCCTGCTCACTCCTCAGGTGGATGCTAGCCTGGGGGGGGGGGGGGAGGAAGAGGGGGAGAGAAGAAAGACTCAACGCCTCCCACCCTGGGCCCGATTCTGATCTCACTGGGTGCTGAGAGCTCTGTGCTGGCACATTGATGGAAGGGAACGGAGCGCTGAGCCTTTGTTCTCAGATATTTACAGCCTGCATGGAGCGGGGTTAGCAGCGCAGCCGAAAAGATACCCCATTGACAGCTAGATCTGCTCAGCCCGAGAGCAGGAGCAACGCAGGCCCTGGTGGGCAAGTTACCCCCCATGTCACGTGCCCTCCTGCACCCCAGCCTTACCCCGGAGAGCCCTGCCTCCGGCACAACTAGACTCAAACAAGCCTGGGCAGCTGTACTCAGCCCATGAGAAAACAGGACAAGAACTAGCAGGGTCTGTTCTAATCTCTGCCCCACAAATCTCGCTGGGCCGAATGCACCTGGGCATAACACCACGTGCAGGGGGATAACGAGCCCTTTGGTATCATGCTGTCCTTGTTCTGTGCCCTGATCTCTGCTCTGCCATCTGCGCCAAAGCCACACAACGCCAACTCCAGTGGTGTAGGGTAGGTGCAACAGGGCAAGGCTTTGGGTCAGCTAAGTAATGCCTACAGTGGGGATCCAACAACCTTCCTCCAGCAGAGGGAGGGGGCCGCTGTAGAGGAGGAAGAAGAATTTAGGGTTATACAAAGGGAGGTAGGAAATTACATTAAGGGAAACCTAGATGGAGCGTCCAGCCAAGCTCCTCAAGTGCAGCATCTCCTAGGGGAGAGGATTCACCCAAGGGAAGGGGCGGAAGCCTTGTTGGTTGGATCACTGCAGGACAAAGCCCTAGGGAATATCCTGTAGGGAGTAGGCTGGCCCCTGACAGCAGGATGGAGTTAGCTGACCCTATGGTCCTTTCCCAGCTATCATTGGAATGATCCCATGATGTCACAGCACTCTAGTTATACCACCCCCACAGGCTTGGTCAAGGGGAGGGATAGCTCAGTGGTTTGAACATTGGTCTGCTAAACCCAGGGTTGAGTGTTCAATCCTTGAGGGGGTCACTTAGGGATCTGGGGCAAAATCAGTACTTGGCCCTGCTAGTGAAGACAGGGGGCTTGACTTGATGACCTTTCGGGGTCCCTTCCAGTTTTGAGATAAATATATGGAGATCTACTTATTTTTATAAGCCTCTGCACCATCCTGCCTTTAGGAGATTGTCTCGTTCTTACAGTAGAATCCACAAAGAAGCCAGCTGCTGAAGGAGTTTTCTCCTCCAGGTACTAGATCTAAAGATAGCAAAGTGTTTCTCTTCATAGATTCCAAGGCCAGAAAAGACCAGAGTGATCATCTAGTCTGACCTCCTGAACAACACAGGCCAGAGAACTTCCCTGGATTAATTCCTGAGTAGATGTTTTTCTAAGAGATGCTTTAGTAGTTCAATCTGAATGTAAAGACCAATAGTGATGGAGAAGTCACTGCAACCCTGGGTGAATTGTTCCAATGCTTGATACCCTCCCTGTTAAAATTTACACCTTAGGCCAGCTATTCAGTAAAGAAATTTTTCTAATTTAGAGATCAAAACTAACTTGACCTGGGCCCACCATCCCCTGGTACCAGTACTTTCGAGTCAGGCATTATGTTCCTCAACTTCCCAGAAACCTACTTTACAGAAAGCTCACTTTAATGGAAACAGTACCTGGTCATTTAGGAAAAAAGTTTGTCAATCCTTGCAGACCACTTTCCTAATAAAAAGCATCCATATATAACACCCTGGGGGAAAAGGAAGCAGAGGAATGGGGGTTTGAGCTACCAAAAGAGGACCACCTCAGTCTAAAGCACAATAAAACATTTCTTAAAAAGATACAGTTTCAAATGGTACCTCGCACCAGTCAAGTTAAAAACCAGAGAGAGGCTGAATGGGGGGATAATTTTGCCGAGAGGGGAGACTGTATGCATATACGGTGGACACGTCCAGTCAGAGTATTGGAATGCAATCTGTAACCAGAGAGCACAAATTGTTGGATTTTATTACCAAAATGATCCTTTGGTAATCCTCTTGGGTCTTCCTGGTAAAAATGGCCTTACAACAGGAAACAAAGAATTAATCTCTCATCTGCTAGTAGCTGCTCAGGTACTGATAGCTTCTCATTGAAAAAAGAACCCAACCATTGAGAAATAGCTCAAAAAAAAAAAAAAAAAAGGAAATTATGGAAAAGTTAACACCATTTACATACCAAGCAAAGTAGACAGAGGACAGGTAGATACTTAGATATTTGGTTCCCTTTTATTTGGTTCACAGACAGACAAAGTACATTCACCTGCCAAAGAACCAGTATACCTGTCCAATTTTTTTTATTATTTTTTTTAAAGACTAACATTTTTCAGACCTGCCTGGTCTGTTAAAAGTGTACATCAAGATTTCACTCAACTAAATAAAATCATTAGCAACAACATCGCTCCAATATGGTAACACCCTGTTAAACAAAGATCTGACGACCATATTTGTGTCTAAAATGCATCTTTAAAACAAAAACTGTTGTAATGATTGTTTTATTTGATATTTGCAGGGATTTGTAAACTTGTTCAAACTTGCTAAATAAATAGTTTAAAAAAAAAAGTGCACCTATTTCCAGTCTGAATGTATCTAACTTTATCTACCAGCCATTGGATCTTGTTATACCTTTGTCTGCTAGACTGCAGAGCCTATTATCAAATATTTCTTCCCCATGTAGGTACTTAAACAGATCAAGCAACCCTTTAACCTTCTCTTTGTTAAGCTAAAGAGACTCCAGGAACTAGCCACTAGAAATCAGGTTTGCACCAATCCTTTAATCATTCGCATGGCTCTTTTTGACCCCTCTCCGATTTATTGACATCCTCCTTGAGCTGTTGACACCAGGACAGGACACAGGTTATTCCCTTTGTATTAGTCACTTGGGACTGGAATCCTATCTACTCCTACTCCAGATTTCGCTGTTTATTCAGCCAACGAATCTCAGTAGCCTTTTAAGTTTTCAGCTACATCATCACACTGGGAGCTCCTGCTCAGCTGATTATCCACCACAACCCAAATCTCGGTCATTAGCACAGGCACCAACTTTCCTTGGCGCTGGTGGGTGCTCGCCCCCAGCCCCACCCCTATTGGACCCCTCCCCAAATCCCCACACCGGCCCCACCACTTTCCCGAGCGAGTGTCACTTGCTGCGTGAAACAGCTGTTTCGTGGTGCAAGTGCTGGGGGGGGGAGAAGCAGGACTCGGCGGTGTGCTCAGGAGAGGAGGCGGAGCGGAGGCAAGCTGGGGGGTGGGGCAGGGAGCTGCTACCCACCAATTTTTCCCTGTGGGTGCTCCAGCCCCAGAGCACCCACGGAGTCGGCGCTTATGGTCATTAGCAGGGCCTGACTAGATACCCCAATCCTAGCACATCCTTCGACCCACATTCCCCTCACCAATAGTTCTAGGAAGTTGAGAGCTTAGCATCTCTAGCTCAACACAAACACCTAGTAAAGGTGTGATTCAGATAACCCTTAGCAGCACTGCAGCTTTCCAATGTTCGTTGCCATAGAAAAGAGCTTCCCCATCTCCCAACCCCAGGGCTGCTGCTTTCTCACAAACCCTCTGCTATTTGGGGATTTTTCTTAAAGCCCCAGCTCCTGGAGCCATGTGATTCTGCGAGAATCTCAGCTTTCATTTTAAAAACATTTCTAGGCCTTGTGGTTATGGAGACAAGCTTGCAAACAAAACTGAGCTTTTAGAGAGTGCTTGAGAACAAGAGAAAGCACATTAAAAACAGAGCTCGGATGCTTCTAATGATCTCATGATTTCAAGGGCCCTGCTTTAGGATTTTTGAACACCGGGGATTGGTAGGACCCTCCCATGATGCCACACAGAACTCCAAGTCCCCTCATGTCTCCACTGCAGCCACCCCGCCACCAACATATACACCGCCCTTGCAGGTTCCCTGCTGGCCAGGCAGAGTACTTCTAACAGACCAGCGACATAAGGAATGCAGCCCAGAGCTCAGCAGTAGGTCAGAGTGGATTGCAGAACTCTGGACTTCGCCTCCCCTGCTCTGCTTCCCTATTAGCCCCAAACCCTCCTTTCTCACTCCATCACCCATAGCGTTCCCACCCCCCCATCCCAAGAGCTGGCTGCATTCAAGCATTAGCCACTCAGAAACAAGCTACAATTAAATTAGTGAATTAGCATCGCCAAGTTAGATCCCACACAGGAGTTGAGGGCTCAATTTCCGACCCGGTCTAATTTGCTAGATGACTTTAGGGAAAGCCATTTAAAGCCAGCCTTGACTCCCTGACTCACAGGGGCACTGAGGTTTAACAAAGGTTTGCAACGCACTTTGTGATAATATTCTGCATGCGTCTCTTCCAAGAATCGCAAACTCCCAGAGCCACCCAAGGCAAAACGCAACAGAAAAATTAAACCCCGCGAGCGAGCACATCTGCTTCGGGCAAGCAGCGAGGCAGGTGAGGTCTCATCCAAGAGCAGAAACCGGAGCAGATTTCAAATAGCTTCTGAAGAAGGGTCCTACCATGAAAGCCATCCCCACTGCTTGAGTCGTTGGGGGAATAAAACTTTCAGACAGTGACCGGACTGAAAGACTAGGGCCTACAGTTTCAAAGCCATCTAGTGATTTTAGATGCCTAAGACACCCCCACCCCACCCCCCCCCACCCCACACACACACACACACACACACACACACACCCCTACCTCCAAGGGACCCCAACTTTTAGAAAGGGTTGAGCATTGGTCCTCTGAAAAGTCAGGCATCTGTAAGGGATCTCAAGTGGCACCAAAAAAAATTTTTTTTTTTTTTAAAAATCAAGTTTAAAAGGCAGCTTTTGCCTCTGGATTTCAGCTAGAGAGCTGAGCTGGTTTGCATTAAGCAGGCTTAATTTTTATCCTATTGTAGGGATCAGAGCAGGGCTGTGTGTTGCCCCAGGTGTAAAGAGTCTTAAAAGTTAATTGAGTTTCCATCACCCTCCTGCTATTGATCAATATCGATGTCCTGGCCAGCTGCAGTTTGAGAGGCGGGATCATGACTCTCCCTGGTAACAGAGGTGATTGGCAGGTGATCGAACGAGGCTCATTGGCACTGAAGCCTAGCTCAGCACCCACCTGTTCTTGCAGGTTAATAACTTATTCACATGGATCCCTGGCACTGCCCTTGCCTGTGGGCTCTGAGCATTATAAGGAAAAGCAGATATATGCTTTAGATGCCAGATTCCTAAGGCCTATCAGGCAACGTCAGTGTGAGGATTCACATGCACTGTGACTCTAGGGCCTGGCCCAAACCCCAATAAGTTCAATGGAAAGACGCCCATGGATTTTGCTGGGCTTTGGATTAGACTTTCAGGGCATCTCATCATACCTCCATCTAGTGGTTGGTCCCAGCAACTACACAACCAGCTACCATCTCCCAACTCAAGGAGAGACTGTCTGTTCAAGTGGGAGCAACATCTGCTTTTGGCTGTGAAAAGCAGGGCGGCCAAGAGCGGGTTCGGGCCCCGGTGAAAAAAATTTTTCGGGCCCCCCAGCAAGGGCAGACCTGCTAAACAGGGCCGACGAAGCCGGGGAAGCCGGTCCCCCTTCCGGACCGCTGGGCCCTGGTAATTTGTACCGGCTTTCACCCCCCCCCTGCCCCCGTCAGCCCTGGTGAAAAGCCCCAGGTTCAATTCTAATCGATGACCAGCATGTGTACATTAGGGCTGCCAACTTTCTAACGGCACAAAACCAAACACTTCTGCCCTGCCCTCCGGTCAGCACTGGGCACTTGGCAAATCACAGAAAGGACGTTTGATTCGGACTGGACGGGTGGGAGCTCAACACTGTCTGAAAACAAGCCCCTGGCTATCTGCGATTAGTTTCAGAACAGTCTCACCCAGAGTTAGGGTATGTCTGTGCCAGGAGTGACAGAAGCCCCCTAAAGGTGGGGGACCACTGGGGCCCCACCCCCCTCACCAAGGCCCCACCCCCACTTGCTCCTCTCTGCCAACCTCCCCTGTTGCTCACCCTTACGGCAAGTAAAAAGTGGAAGGGCAGAGCCCTCCCCCTTTTAAAAATGATGGGGCCATGTTCCCCCTGTTCCAGCACCCCTGGTCTGTGCCATCCTGATGATGATTTAATTGGGGATTGGTCCTGCTTTGAGCAGGGGGTTGGACTAGATCTCCTGAGGTCCCTTCCAACCCTGATATTCTATGATCCTAACACCATAGCGTAGGCACTTCTTGCACTGGAAAAACCTCTTCCATCATCAACCTAGCTAACCCACCTCTCCAGCTGGAGGTCACCCTAAATGCTTCTACACTGGGGGTTAGGTTGACCTAACTCAGTCATGCAGGGTGTGAATTTTTTAAAAAGCCAGCCCTGAGCAATGTAGCTTGGCCAATCTAATGTTTAAAGACCAGGCCTGAGGGACCACTCTTAACAGCCGTGGTGCTAGAGATCCCGGACTCAATTCAGTCCCATGGTGTCTGAAGTTGTGACCAGGTGTTAGGTGTTCTAAACTTTGGGAATGCTCAGATCTGGCCCTCAAGCTTAGAGGCTCTCTAATTAGGGCAGCAGATAGCCAGCTGGGAATGGCAGCGCACAAAAAGAGTGCTTTGTTGAGCATCTCTGAAGAGCGAGGTGTTCCTGAAAAGAGCAAACGCGGAGCTGTTTTGCTGATGCTGAGAAATGAATCCCAGGAAGGATCTAAGGGGATTTAAGACTTAGCAGAACCACAAACATCTTTAGATGTCTTTGAAAAATCAGATGCAATGGAAAGGGTTTGGTACCTCAGAGCACGTGGGAGAACTGCCGCCTCCACATGCAATTGGCTGCTTCAGATGCTTCTTGTGATCAGGACCTCCAGTGCCCCAGGGGGGTCAGGGCTACAGGAATGAAACTTGCCTGCAAAGGAGGAAGAAAAGACGGTGTGAGTGGCACAGGAAGGAGGGGGTGTTTAGGGTCACGAGGAAGCAGAAGTGGGTCCCTGGCCATGGCAGTACGGTGGGGTGTCAGGCCCAGACACTGACCTCACCACATGGTTTGGGGTGCTTAGAACTGGACCCCGTGAGAGTTACTCTAGCCCAGAACACATTGGGCTCAAGTGAAAAAAAAAAAAAATAGGAAGGGAGTCCTGGGGGCAAATTCAGGAGGGCTCCCCTAGTCCTTCTGTTGGGAGAGCAAGGATCTCTGGCACAGCCAGCGTGGCACCCCCACAGAAGAGGCCCATGGAGTTCTCAGATCCACTAGAGGCCAGTGCTGTCTGGGTGGAGACCTGGTGCCTCTACTCCAAGCTCTGGAGCCTCTCCCTGGCAGGCCAGCTCCATCAGAGTCATGCTGCCTGAGGTTCTCCTGCCCACTGCTGCCCTGGCACACTCCTTAATGGGGTTCCTCAGTGCTGAGGGGATTCCAGGAGGTTACGTAGAGCCTCAGGCTGTACTCCCTTTTCAACGTATTCCCCAGAAGGATGTCACGGCCCTATGGCCCATCCCCTACACTTGCATGGACCATACAGGGCTATCTGAAAGCTGGGGAGTAGGGGAGGGGAGGGGAGGATAGTGCTGCAGAGGCAGCTAAGTCCCCCTTCCACATTGCCTGGGGCAAGTCCAAACATGGATGGTTCCAAGGCGTGTGACAACAGAACACTGCCACTGTTAAGAAAATCTCCATTAGCAGTATAGGGCTCATGACACAGCTGAACATTTCTGGTTCCACACAGAGGGCAGTGGTATGTAAACACACCCCCCCCCCCTTCCATTCTGTGTTGGGCACAGAGCCCATTTGTTATTGAACTGTGACACACCTACAAGGCACCATCACGCTGCCTGGGCAGAGATTCTGGTTCCTAAGATTCATTGCTAGAAAAGCAGCAGATTCTGCGCTTGGAAAGAGAAGGAAACAGACCTTCAGGAGGGCTGAATTCTGACTGTATCCCACCTTCAATTTCACACCCAAGCCAGTCAAGAGGAAACACTGTTGATCCTCCAAAGAACAATACAATTTAGCAACAAGAGAACCCAACTGCAACGGAAGGAGAAGAAACTTGAGGCTTGCCGGAAACACACCTGAAATATTAATGTCTGGAAGGTTTCTCATTCAAAGGAAAATTGCAGCGTTTGCAACAGACACAGTGCTCTCAAAACACTTGGCAAAGGCAATCACGTATTGTCCCTATTTGACATAAGGAAACGGCAGCATGACTAGGGTCCGAGTTCAGGACTCTATGGAAGAGCCATTGTTAGGGAAGTGGTCAGCATTTCTAGGGCACTAGATGAGGGCAAGCTTCTTCAGTGGAGCTGCCCTCTTCCCCTTTGAGATCAGCCGAGATGGAACCAACACCTCGCCCCTCAGGATTTCAACAGTGATCCACGTTAACAGAGCAGGCGCTATTGTCGCCCTCCAGTGGTCAGACCAGGTAAAGAGGATGGTTTGCTATTGTCCCCACACTCAGAGTAGATGCTAGCCCTTTTTAATCCGGATATCCAGGGCTCGTTCCCACAGGGGGCCACAATCAGCAGTGGCATGGCACAGCGGGAAAGCACCCTGCTTTGAAGGTATTTTTCAACATGTATGGAGACAGCTTGAAGGGCTTAGATGCTTGATTTTGTTAACATTCTAGGCTGAGTCTGGGAACAGAATTCACAGAGACTGAGGAGTGGGAGATGCAGGCCTGCTCTCCGCTTAGGGAGCGTCCACATGCCCAGCTCAGCTGCAGGGGTAGGGCTATTTCACTGTAGCACAGACACTTGCTACAGTGACGGAAGAGGGTTTCCCATCCCGGTAATAAATCCACCCCCTCAACGGCCCTGAGCCATGTGGCTTGGCTGATGTACATTTTAGGTGTAGACCAGCTCTTAAAAAACTTGCATCAGCATCGCTGTGTGGGTAAACCCACTCCCTAGTGACACAGCTATGCCAACAAAACTCCCAGTGTAGACACAGCTAGGGCAGTAGAACAGGGCTTCTGTTGGCATAGCCCAGAGCGGATGCATGGGGGGGCATGCAGGGTCACAGCACGCTCCCCCCCCCCCCCCAATTTCTGCCAGGGTTTGCCGGCCAGACCCCCTCCCTTGTGCTGCAGCTCCTGGAGCTGGTGAGCTGCAAGCTGTGGCTGTGGGGGGAAGCAGCAAACAGCTAGGAGCTGCAGGGAGGGGCTGCTGAGGGTAAGAGGCAGGATGTGCCTGGGGGGGGGTAGCTCAAGCTGTTTGGGGGAAACCTTTAAATTGCACCCCACCCCTGCTCTGTCAGCAGGTACTAGTCATCTCTGGCATAGCCAATGTCTTTCAAGGGAGGTGCTGATCCTACACTGGCAGAACTGCTATCAGCACATGTGGTGTCTACACTGGGGGCTATCCCGACAGGCTCTGTACTGCAGACAGCCATAGCCGGACAGCAACAAGGATACGAGGTCTGATCAGGTCCATTTAGCCCAGTACCCCACTCTCCTCTGATGCATCTGCTGCTGGCCACTGTCAGAAAGTGCCAGCAGCCCCAATAGGTCAGATTTTCCACAAAGTCTCAAGCCCCAGTAGCTCCCAGGATTCTCCATGAGATTGACCCTTATGGAATAAGTGCTACCCACAGGAGAGATTACTTCTCAACCCCGCCACCTCTCAGCAATTGGCTTATACCATGAAAGTGTGTATCCACTGCAAATCTCTACCCTCTCCTCTAACAAACTGCCTCATGTCTGAAAACCAAGGCTAGAGCAGAGGCCCTCAAAACCTAGACAAGGGGCACATAAGAAGCAGGCTAATTTGATTCTCTGGTCTCTGCTGTCTGGGAAAGCAAAGCCGCCGAGGAAAAACGGGAAATTACCTGCAAAGATAATGACATTTCACAGCTCCCAGACATCAGCGACGTTACTTAGGTCAAACCCAAGGAGCTATTACTGTGCTGTTTAACTGTGCCTGGCGGGGACAGAGAACTCAAAGCTCACCCGCTGGAAGGGATTTGGCTTTAGGAGAAAAGCTGTAGTTATTCTGAGACTGGATCTTAGCCACCTCCACTACATTTGCAGCCGCCAGGGCCCGATCAGGGCTCTGCAGACAGAAATAGAGGGAGTCATTGAACTTTTGCTGCACTGCTCTTACTCGGGCTGGGCTGACGTGCTGCTCAAGGGCGCGACTGGTTGTTTTTGACCCAACGGCATTAGGTAGGGATGATCATTTAAAAGATGGGCAAAGGTAGAAGCGCTGCCACAGAAAAGTTCACCACTGTCTCTTCTTTGCGAGCATGCCGGTGACTCGAAAAGGGGCTATTTTAATACCTAGGTAGCTCTAGCTGGAGACTTCAAGTCATTTTACAAAGATGGTCAGTGCAATTACCCCCATTTTATACATGGGGAAACTGAGGCACTGGGCAGGCAGACCTTGTACTAGTCCCAACAGGCAGAGATGGGAACAAAATCCACATCTCCCGCATTCTAGTCCAGTGCTCTTTCACTAGGTCTCACAGCCTTTTAACTTGGGATCCTCCTCTGCCACCCCTGCTACGAGCAGAGTTCATTGTGGTTGGGTGCTTTGTACACCTTGCCATTCTCTGATCCTTTTAGAGACCAGATGGGTTGGCTAGATGCTCTGAGCCTCAGGTCTCCACTCCTCTCACTCACACCAGTGTAACACCACTGTTTACCTCTAGCAAGAGGAGAATCAGGCCCTCTGCAAGTACCAGTGTTTGGCCAGGTTATGACAAGGGACAATGTTAGCGGCTTCCATGGAGAACAGTTTTTGGGCACAGCACTGTAAGACCTGCCATCACGCATCATCACCGGGGATTGAATTTGCACCTTCCAGTGCTGAAGGCACAAGTCTCTGCCACATGAGCTAAAGGCGCAAGTCCTCTAGCTGGTAGCAGTCGTAGGCTAGTTTCCTTCACCAGCTAATACAGGGGAATGCAGAACACATTAGAGAGGAAGGGTGGTTAAAAGCCTGGACTGAGTCTCTGGAAATCAAATTTAATCCCCAGCTCTGCAATTGGCTCAATGTGTGATTTTGGGCAAATCACTTAAGGCAGGCAGCTGGCCTTAGCCCTGCTGCAGTGCTGACTGGGAGCTGCCTGAGGTAAGTGCTGCCCAGCCAGAGCCTGCACCTTGAACCCCCTCCCACACTCTAACTCCCTCCCACACCTCAACCCCCTCCTCCAGCCCTGAGCCCCCTCCCAGAGCCTGCACCAGCCCTGAGCCTCCTCCCACACTCCAAACGCCTCATCCCCAGCCCCACCCCAAAGCTCGCACTCCCAGCTGGAGCCCTTACCCCAACCCTCTGTCCCAACCCAGAGCCCCCTCCAGCACCCTGAACCCCTCATTTCTGGCCTCACCCCAGAGCCTGCACCCCCAGCTGGAGCCCTCACCCCCCTCCCACATCCCAACCCCTTGCCCCAGCTCAGTGAAATTGAGGGAGGGTGGGGGAGAGCGAGCAACGGAGTGAAGGGGTGGGGCATTCAGTTTTGTGCAATTAGAAAATTGGCAACCCCATTTTCAACTCCTTCCCTCATTTCTTCTGTACAACAATTAAGACTGAAGTCATTTTACCAGAAATTGCATTTTTTAAATCAGCCAACAAAAACATTTAGTCTCTTAATAATATGACTGAGTCTAGGAGTTCACAAGAGTAATGCAATCATTGCAGGAGCAGCAAAGGGTAAATGGCAATCCAGAGCTGAACTGTTCTACTTCTGCAAAACAGAGTCAGGTTGTTTGGATCTGGGGACTTGGTTCTGACAAGAGCAGGCAGAACTGATTATTTTTTTTTTTAAATCTCATAAAAAACACTTCAAGACTGGGATTTTTTTCAGCCTGAACTGGGGCACTTTTTTGTGAAACCAAATTCCAAACCATGTTTTGTTTCAATTTTGACCGTTAAATTTTAAAACAAAATATAAAATAAAATAAGGTGCATCTCAAAAGAGATTAAAAACCCAGCCCCTTTTTGTTCTAAAAAGTCAGAAAAACATGTTGAAAGCATCAAAACATCCTGGTTTACCTTTTTCTAAAAAAAATTGTCAAAATCATGTTGATTTCACAGAAAATTTCAGTATTGTCAAAATGGCATATCTGGACCAAAGAAATTCCCAACCACCTCTAGTTCTGATCCACCTGCCAAGATCTGGCATAAGCAGTGTCATACATCTAGAAGCCTGGTTCTCAACCAGGGGTACACAGAGGTCTTCCAGGGAATACATCAACTCAGCTAGATATTTGCCAAGTTCAACAGGCTACATAAACACTAGCAAAGTCAGTACAAACTAAAATGTAATAGACAAAATGAGAAGGTAAGCAATTTGTCAGGAATAGTATGCTGTGCCACTTTTGTATTTTTATCTCTGATTTTTGTAAGCAAGTCATTTTTAAGTGAGGAGAAACTTGGGGGTACACAAGACAAATCAGACTCCTGAAGGGATTACAGTAGTCTGGAAAGGTTGAGAGCCACTGCCCTAGAACAAAGCAGCATGGATAGAATTTCATGCAACACAGGCTGTGCCTCAGAATCATAGAATATCAGGGTTGGAAGGGACCTCAGGGGTCATCTAGTCCAACCCCCTGCTCAAAGCGGGACCTATTCCCAACTAAATCATCCCAGCCAGGGCTTTGTCAAGCCTGACCTTAAAAACCTCTAAGGAAGGAGATTCCACCACCTCCCTAGGTAACCCATTCTAGTGCTTCACCACCCTCCTAGTGAAATAGTGTTTCCTAATATCCAACCTAAACACCTCCCCCACTGCAACTTGAGACCATTGCTCCTTGTTCTGTCATCTGGTACCACTGAGAACAGTCTAGATCCAGCCTCTTTGGAACCCCCTTTCAGGTAGTTGAAAGCAGCTATCAAATCCCCCCTCATTCTTCTCTTCTGCAGACTAAACAATCCCAGTTCCCTCAGCCTCTCCTCGTAAGTCATGTGCTCCAGCCCCCTAATCATTTTTGTTGCCCTCTGCTGGACTCTTTCCAATTTTTCCACATCCTTCTTGTAGTGTGGGGCCCAAAACTGGACACAGTGCTCCAGACAGGGCTGGCTCCAGGCACCAGCTTGTCAAGCAGGTGCTTGGGGCGGCAGCTCCGGAGAGGGGCGGCACGTCCAGGTATTCAGCGGCAATTCGGCAGACGGTCCCTCACTCCGCCTGGGAGCGAAGGACCTCCCGCCGAATTGCCGCTGCAGATCGCAATCGTGGCTTTTTTTTTTGGGCTGCTTGGGGCGGCCAAAACCCTGGAGCCAGCCCTGACTCCAGATGAGGCCTCACCAATGTTGATTAGAGGGGAATGATCATGTCCAGATAGTGAACACTTTTTTCCTAGTGAAGAGAAAGGAATTAGCCCAAAGGTCCTATTTCTACCCTTCGACGGGTCTATCCTTAGTGCAGCTCCACTGACACGGCAATGAACAGAGACCTCTGTCTAATGCTTCTTTGGGCTCCATATGCCAGCTGCCTCTATCCCAACCTACTGACGCAGTGTCTGGCTCCGGCACAGAACCAACCGACCATGGACATCCTGGTATTCTGCTATGGGATTTCAGTGGCTCAGAGGACTAGTTAGCTGAGTAACCCTCTCCCTCTAAGTAACCAGTTCAAATCTAGCCCAGTTTGACAATACCCTAAAGTTGTTACCATGTGATGCCCTATGTGAAACAAGTTTGATGGATCTGTGTTCAGTCCCTAGCAGAGTGGTCTATTCACAAGCCACCACTTCAACTGATGCTCTCTGGAGAGAGGCCAAGGGTTGACGGACTTTGGCACAGGAGTGCCTCTGTCCTGCTAAGAAGGGATCCAAGTGGATCAAAGTTGAAGTATGTTGGAAAGGCAGCATCTGGGGTGTTTACAATGGCTGAGCTGTTGCTGTTTTGAGGATGGGGCTTTCCCTCTCCAGCACAAAATTAAGTTCACCATCATGGTCTGTCTTCACCACCTCCATGCTACTCTATCCACCATCCAGCTCTTTGTGGAGAGATGCTCCCAGTTCCTTGGTGGTAATTACATCTGTTTGCAGACGAATGGGGCTAGTTGCTTTTGGGGGGAGGGGATGGCGAGTTAGTTTACCAACCATTTCCCCTTTTAAAAAAAAAAAAACTAAACTAATC
Source organism: Terrapene triunguis (assembly GCF_002925995.2). Classification (NCBI taxonomy): domain Eukaryota; kingdom Metazoa; phylum Chordata; order Testudines; family Emydidae; genus Terrapene; species Terrapene triunguis. The sequence continues at coordinate 704,788 of NW_020664404.1, read as the reverse complement.
TGCTGCATCCTGCACAACTGAAGTAATGGGAAAGCCAGCAAGAGGGAGGAACTGTTCTACACACCATGGGGAACAAGGAGGTTGGGAGAGAACCCAGAGGTTGAATGCAAAAATCTTCAGCTACGAGTCTCCCCTCTAGCCCTGGCTTGTGCAGGGGAGATAGACTAACTGTTCCTGCATTAGCGACATATAGAGTAGCCCCTCGAGGTCCCTACAGATCAGGGCCCCATTGTGTTAGGTGGGGCACAACTGTACCCAGGGGTGGCAGGTGAACTGGCTGTCGGGGCAGGCTAGCCCCTGCCCTTCTGGCTGAGACACCATCCCTCCCCATTCCCTTTTACTTCCCTCCCCCGCCCCCCTGAGGCCAGAGCACCTCCACCACAGCTGCCAGCCCAGCCTGGGCCACAGAAGCACAGTGGAAAATGCAGGAAGGGGCCTGGGAGTGGAGCATGGGCAGGACCACGCCAGGCTGTTTGGGGAGGCTCAGCCTCCCCCAGCCTACGATACCTGCCCTCCACGACTGTACCAAGATCAATTGCCTCGTATTGAGAAGGGGCTTTAGAGGTGCTGAGATGAAGGATATTCTAGAAAGACAGTGTTATGCGCATTGCAAGACCCCAACATTGGCAATACACTGCACCAATGAAAGCTTTTCTCCACACGGGGGAGAACTGGTCCAAATCACTATACAGCATCAAATTATACCACACTTGTCTCCACTACTTTCAACCCAAGCACCTCACAAACAAGCACAGAAGAGTTATTGCCCATTTTCCAGATGGGGAAAACTGAGGTCAGGAGAGAGGATGCGATTCGCACAACTTCACCTAGCAAATCAGCAACATAGCTGGGACAAGAACTCACCTCTCCCAATTCATAATCCTGCATTCGAACCACAAGACCATTCTCCTCCTTTAGAGGGCTGGAAATGCCTAGGCTTTAACAACATCTGTTTTAAATGGACTCAGCCTCTCTACATCTCCCAGCAATGTGCTCTGGGTAGAGACAACCTTTGGTCTGCCCAAAACCAAGTGGCAGGTCTGAATTTCTCTTTGTTTAATCCACAGCCAGGGGATCCTCACTGGAAACAGAGTTTTTGCTGAATAATATTTTAGTGTGAGCTAAAAAAAACAAGTCTTCCTCTTCTACTAAAACTAGTAAACCAAAGGATGTTAAATTGGTGCATTTTCAAATGCACCCCTCCAGAAAAGATACTCCACTGTGTGGATACTTGCCGTGTGCTGGTGCTTCTGCCCCTGTTTTGTGTACCCCATACTGGGTAATAAACACAGGCAGACTCCATGCTTGTAAAACTAGACTGGCTTTGTCAGGAGAGCTATTTATGGAGATGTTCCAACTGCAGGACACATTCCAGCCATGTGCACACAGACCAGCTTCCTGGCACCTCCCTGAATTCCTCTCTTGCAACTTGTGCTCACCCCCTCCAAGGTCCCTGTAGGTTACTACAGTCCCCCTCCACCCAAATGTATTGCAGAGACTGTCAGGACAAACTTCCTAATGACACTGTATCCAGGAAGGATTATGGGTTACTGCTGAGGAATCATGAGATCTTATCTGGAGGAGTGAGAGTTTGATTTCTCCTCTGACAATTCCCCCAGAAGGCTTTGTACAGTCACCCATAATGCACTGCTGTTTGCAGTGGTACTGGAAACTCATACATACCTAGAAGCACAACCGGTAAAAAAGAAAAAAGGGCTGATCTCCCATCCCTCCCCGCCTCACACAATTTAAGACTTCAGAATAATTTTCATCCTGCAGGTTCCAAAAAAGGAACCTTTTTTATTTTTAATGAAAAAAGTCTTTTAAAAAAAGTCTTCATTTGTGTGCACTTCACCCCATTCTGTTCTGGAAAAAGGCAGTGGAAAAGACTCTCCCTGCCCCAAAGACCTTACAATCCAAATACAAGACAAGAGGTGAGTGCAGACAAGTTAGCACAAGGAAACAGCAAGACATTCCAAGCCACAGTCTTGCTCCATCTCGGATTTACAGCTGGTGCAGGCTGCAGTTGGGTGCATCTGCTGCCCCCACGTCTCCCCCTAGAAGCAATGTTTAGAACCAAGGTTCCAACTTTGGAGGGACAAATGAGACCACCGGCTAGTAGCGGAAGCTCACATTCCTACTTGTTTCATAGGCCTGGTCCCCGACCCTGCCACACATTCTGGGTCCGCCTGATGGCTGCTTCACTCCCCTTCGAGCCACCCCCTAGACTGATTAAGTATTGATCCCAGCTCCTGCTCAGCAATGCTGCAACCTTCTCCATGCAAGCAGCCAAGCCACAGCAGGAGGAAGGAAACCCACCGACCCACATGCATCACCCAGGATGCAGCATCTCCATGAAACACAGGAGTGGAGTGCAGTGCACAATCCAGGCTAGGATTCCAACCACCAGTGGGACCCCAGTCTCTGCCCTGAGACAGGAAGTGTGGTTCAGTTGATACCTGGGTCTCCCAACTACCCACCCATGGGCACTGGCAGGGCTGGCCTGCCATGCACTACGGGGGGATGGGTATGCAGTTCATTCAGTGCCACTGATTTCCCATACGGATCTTCAGCAGAACCTGCTCCACACGGGGCAGAAGAGGCAGTCAGCTCTCAGGCAGGGAGCCCTGTCTCAGAGTTTATGTAGTGAGAGGCAGCACATCTCAGGACCCATAGGAGCAGAGTAAGTGATGCCCATCACCAGCTCGGGGGCATCCCAGAAGCAAAGCTGCCCCTACCTCAGTTCATGGGCTGTCCCAGTTTCCAGCATGGCTGCTACTAGAGAAAGGTGGGGGCAGCAGCAGCGTTACGTGCTGTCTTCCCCCATTCACACTCCCACCTTCTGTAATCGTAGAAGCAGGGCTGATTCAGCCAGTGGCTGCAACCACAGCCACCACCCTATTCCCCTCCAGCCAGAGGATCCCATCCCACCCTGTCCCGCAGGGGGCACAGTCAAGTATGCGCTACTCTGCGCCTCAGAGGGGCTCACGCTGTCTCCCTTCGCTGGCGTGAGATCAACAATTCCCCTCCCCTTCCTGTTTAATGGGAAACCTCCGGTCAGAATTCCCTCATCTCTAGGGCTCTACCAAATCCACAGCCATGAAAAACACATCACGGACCGTGAAATCAGGTCTCCCCCTGTGAAATCTGGTCTTGTGTGTGCTTTTACCCCATACTATACAGATTTCACGGGGGAGACCAGCGTTTCTCAAACTGGAGGTCCTGACCCAAAAGGGAGTTGAAGGGGGTTGCAAGGTTATTTTAGGGGGGGGGGTCACAATATTGCCACCCTTACTTCTGTGCTGACTTCAGAGCTGGGTGGCTAGAGAGCCAAATGCCCAGCTCTGAAGGCAGCAGCCCACCAGCAGCAGCGCAGAAGTAAAGGTGACAATATCATACCAGGCCATCCTTACTTCTGCACTGCTGCTGGCGATGGCTCTGCTTTCAGAGCTGGGCTCCCGGTCAGCAGCCACCGCTCTCCAGCTCTGAAGGCAGCACTGCAGAAACAAGGGTAGCAGTACTGCAACCCCACCCCTCTACAATAACCTTGCAACCCCACCCCACCCACACACACACTTACAACACTGACATTTCAGATTTACGTAGCTGCAATCATGAAATTTACAATTTTTACAATCTTATGGCTGTGAAATTGACGGTGAATTTGGCAGAGCCCTACTTATCTCCCTCCACACACACTAACTCCAGACACCTGAGAGTCCCCTTCTCATCCCAGCTGGAGATCCAAACCCCCACACTAGCCCAGAGGCTGGGGGAGTCCCAATTGCCTGCATCACACCTTTATGGACACTATAGCAAATGCAGAAGGGGGATGCTCTGCACCCACGTGGCCCTGGGGTAGCTGATCACACATGCTGCAGGGAGCGACAGAGACCCGGGACCGGAGACCCAACATGGGTCTGAACCAGCCCCACTTAGAGGAGGCTGCACAGCCTGTAGCTTTTGTCTCCCAGCCAACCAGCATGGAAAATACTTTCCACTGCCTAGCCCTGCACCTGGGGGCAGTTGGAAGAGGCCAAGGGTCCCCAGAATTGCCCCGCTTGCTTGTCTAGGAGCTCAGGGAATTTGGATGCTCTCCCAGAGTTCCTGGAAACCTGAGGTTACAGGCTGCTTACTGGCTTCCTCCAGCCCCCAGCACTCTGCTCTCAGAGAGGGCATTGTCGTCCCCGGTGCTCTTTTACGGAGCTCTCTGGGGCTTGGGGATCTAGGTTTTCCCGTACATGCTTCCTAGCCCGCAGAAGACAGTCACCTGCTATTACAATATCTTCCAAAGGCCACTCAGGACCCCATTGCACAGCTGGTCCCTGCCCCAAGGATACTATAATGTAAAGACAGACAATGGGGGACACAAGAAGAGCTACACATATGGTACTTCGGGCCAGATAGAGACCAAGGTACTATAGGCCCATGCTTAAGGCCCTAGCTTCTGGAGTCACATGAAGGCATTAGAAGCTCAGCAGCCGTTTTAAAAAGATAGGGCTTTAGCCCTCACGGTTGGGAGAGGAGCATGAAAATGGGACTCAAAAATAACCCACCTTGTGACATTTGCCTGAGTCTGAAGGAGCACCCAAAACAACAGCCCTGAGAGGGGCAAACTGCCCCACACAGCTCACTGTGGAGAGCTTCCCAGGCCCAGTGCTCAGACAGGGCCCCACTGACGCTGCCCAAGAGACTATTGTGTGCAGCAGGAGGTCAACAGTACCGAAAGCCCAGCCCACCCACCCAGGTTGCCCCAACAGCTCGGAAAAGTTGGGGGGCAGCAATACCCCACTAGCTTAAGAGAGGGAAGGGCTCCTGCTGCTCCCAAGGGTGGGGGACTATGGCATTGCTCCCTAGGAGGGGGACCACCTGTCACTCCAAGGCAGAGCACTCCTCCCCACCCACAAGCTGCAGGGTAGGGAAGCTTGCAGTCCTGGCCCAGCACTAATAGAAGCAAGGAGATTGCTATAGGCCTGGGCTGGGCCCAGCCCAGAGTTCAGCTTCTAGCAACAGCCTGCAAACAGACTGCTTCAGCCCAGCCCAGGAGCCTACCAAAACATCCACTGGCATCAGTGAAACCTTCCATGCCAAGGCCAGCTAGAGCCAGGGACTAGGAACCCATACCTGATCGTCTCCTAGGGAGCAAGGCTATTCAGGGGCAGGGGCAGGGGCAGGGGAAATCACATAGCCCAACCTCTCCCTTTTATATTCCCTCCTAATGGCCGATCATCTCCAGTTGGGCTCCATCCCAGCTGCTCCCCTGCCTGGGGCAGGGAGAAGATTTTAACCCTTTCCCCGCAAGAAGAGCGGGTGACCTGTGCAGCCTTGCCTTTGCACTAGGGTGTTTGTGTTCGTTTCCACGGGGAATGGTGCAGAATGAGAGAATTCCCTGGATCACGGAGCCTTATGCGGCAGATTCAGGTGGGATTGTAGTGCAGGTAGGCAGCCCTGCTCTAGCGTTAAGGGACTTGAGCACAGGCGAGCAACCAGCGTGCGTACCCAGGCTCCCCGGTGGGTGGGTGGGTACGGAGGCAGCGAGCCCACCCTGCCACATGTTCGCTGCTTTCCTATTGTTCCCCTGCTAGCTAGCTCAAAACTAGCGGCGCCCACCCGAGCTGCAATCCCACCTCCAGTTCCAGTGTCGACATAGCCTCAGTGGTGAGGCTTTCTCCCAGCCTTGCCTCTGGATCCCCATCACGGTGTGATCCCGCTGCCTCTCACCGTTACACATCTTGGCAGCTGCAAGGCCCAGAATGGAGCTGAGACAGCCCAGCCTCCCACGCCCTACGGCTAACCTCGAGGGGCTCTGTGCAATTATTGAGCTGTGCCAGTCAGCCCCAGCCCCAAGGGGGCTGCCTGTGGTTTCGTACTCTGGGGTTATAATTTCTTCGACAGAGCTGTGTTTTCGAAACAGCCAAATCTCTGAGCACTAGGCTTGTTACAGGAGACCAGGGCGGGGGAAGCTCTGGGAAGTTGGCACGAAGGCACTGAGGATGGGCTGGAAAAGATCAAACAACAGAATAATGATCTCTATCTCCCCCTGCCCCCACCCACTCCCCATGCATCTCCTGGCCTCTCCCACCAGCCCCTGAGTACCGCTGGTGTTACCTCTTAATGCTGGGGTCATTTTATCGAGCTGATCCTCTTGTTTGCTACTAATAATTTAGTCTGAATTTAGCTCTGTTTTCTGTTAGCAAATTCTCCACTGCCAGATTTTGACTTATTACTGTTCCAAAGGATTTGCTGGTTGCACCATACAATGGTCAACTAAGTCACATGCTATGGTTTCTGTACCCTAATTGCATGGCATACACTTTATTTATATATTTAAGGGCGGGGGGGGAGGATTTCCATAGCCTGTTTTGTAATTTATCCTTGAATGTTTGTAACTCTTCAGGTGCCCTATGAGCCGAGTGAGAAAAAGAGTTTTTTTTCAAAATGTGACGGGTTCGGTCACAGAGACCCGCTTGGGACTGTCACCTGATGTGCTGAAACTACCTCTGAGCCCGTTTTCCCTGCCAGCTTGGGCCTCCAGACCCTGTCTTGTTGAGCCAGACACGCTAGCCTGCTGCAACACAGACCCAGGGTCTGAACCACGCCTCCAAAGCTATTTGCTCCCCCAGGTATTAATCACTTACTCTGGGTCAATTAATAAGCAAAAAGTGATTTTATTAAGTATAAAAAGTAGGATTTAAATGATTCCAAGTAATAACAGACAGAACAAAGTAAGTTACCAAGCAAAATAAAACAAAACACGCAAGTCTAAGCCTAATATATTAAGAAACGAATTACAGGTAAATCTCACACAGGTGAAATATCGGCGCAGGAAAAGAAAAAAAAACGGAGCTCCACACCCCGCCCCCCCCACCCCAGCTTGCCTCCGCTCCGTCTCCACCTCCCCCCTCCCTCCAGCAAAAAAAACAACAACAAAAAACGGCCGCTGGAGCGCCACACCACGCCATGCCCTCCCCCCCCCGCACCAGCTTGCCTCTGCTCTGTCTCCACCTCCCCGCTCACTCCAGTGCTTGCGCCGCCATACAGCTGATCAGCGCAAGCTGGGGAGGGAGGGGGGAGGAGGAGGAATGCGGTGTGCTTGGGGAAGAGGCAGGGCCAGGGCGGGGATTTGGGGAGGGATCCAATGGGGCAGTGAGGGGGTGGGGCTGGGGGCGGGGCCGGGGCGGGGATTTGGGGAGGGATCCAATGGGGGAAGAAGGGGGCGGAGTCGGGGCGGGGGGGGGCGCGAGCCCATGCGCCGGCCTGGAGCGGAGGCAAAATATCGGGACAATCCACGTCCCGACCGAAGGTAGGTCGGGACGTGGGACAAATAAGCAAATATCGGGACAGTCCCGATAAAATCAGGACGTCTGGTCATCCTACCCTCAGAGATGTTCCAATAAGCTTCTTTCACAGACTAGACTCCTTCCTAGTCTGAGCCCAATCCTTTCCCCGGTACAGTCCTTGTTAGTTCCAGCAGCCATCTTAGGTGTTAACAGGGGCTTTCTCATGGCTGCCCCTTATTGTCCTGCTCCACGCCCTTTTATTTCTTTGGCACAAGGCAGGAATCCTTTGTCTCGCTGGGTCCCCACGCCTCCTTCTAAATGGAAAAGCACCAGGTTTAAGATGGATTCCAGTATCCGGTGACATGGTCACATGTCACTGTAAGACCTCACTCTTCATTACCCAGGGTTTGGCCTACACGTACCCAGGAAGGCTTGCTGGTTAACAGAGCCATTTACAGTTCATTGATTCTGACGCACCCTTAATGGCTTTCACTTGATATGTTTACATCAGTAACACAAGTTTATATCTTATTCTCTTAACTCCAGACACAGAAATAATACATGCAAATAAATGGAATGAACACACTCAGTAGATTATAAGCTTTGTAATGATACCTTACAAGAGACCTTTTGCATAAAGTATATTCCAGTTACATCATATTCACACTCATAAGCATATTTCCATAAAACATACGGAGTGCTGCAACGTCACAGAGGTCCCATAGCCGGCTTTGTAATTTATCCTTGAATGTTTGTAACTCTTCAGGTCCCCTATGAGCCGAGTAAGAAAAATAGGGTGTTTTTTTCAAAATGGCAAAGAACGGTATTTAATATGTCCCCTGTGCCACATTACATTTCATCCCTACATCTCACCGCACTTTGCAAAGAAAGGGCAGCGAGTGAGATTTTCAGAAATGCTCAAGTCACTTGGGGGCTTTTGAAAACCTTGCCCAGTATCCTTAGCAAAAAGGAGCATTGCCACACTTGTAGACGTACCCAAGCTCACTTTACTCTAGCAAGCTACAAATAGGAGTGAAGCCGCAGCAGCACAGATCAGTGCAGAGTAGCTGCACAGGTAGTTACCCAGGGTCCTGGGTGGATTTGTACGGCATGAGCTGAAACCTGTGCGGCCCCCAACGTCACTACTTCCGTGCTGGCCCTGCTTCCAGATACTCTTGTAGGGGGTGGACTGGGAGTGTGTCCAGAGTGTGGCTGGAATGCATTAGCACTATTCTCTGCTTCCCAAGGCCCACAGGGGCCATGGAAAGCAGAGTATAAATTAGAGCAGCCCCAAGTCTGCTCTATCTTACACTGGGGGAATGCAAGGACCCTGCACAGCCCTAGAATACGGGGAATGCAAAATTGGCTTTAAAGCACCTCTCACTCTGTCCCTGCTCCAAGGCAGGAATGGGATAGCTGAAAATCAGGCACCTGGTGTGGGGACAGGGATAGAATAATAGATGGAAATTCCTGCATAGAGGAATAATAGGAGGTATGGAGCCGCTAGGCAGTACTCCAAGCAGGCAGGAGCTCCAAACCACTGGCAACGAGGAGACGTGGAGATCAGGAGTGATGGAAGTCCACGGAACATTTTATCTCTGGTCCCCGTCCAATCCAGATTCATAGTGATGGCATTTTATTACTGTCCAACGACGGTTTTGGTGGCTTGTGTAATCCACGTTAATACCAATGTGGCTCTCTGTCCCCCTCTAGTGGCTGGAGGTTTGTGTGTCTGCTACTTGCCTCTATGTTAGACAGAAAACGAAACGTCTTGGAAAATAAGTGCCTACGAAAGATTCTGATGATGGGTTGGACAGACGTCTTCCCCAGCACAAATAGCTGAGAAGCTGCCAACCGGCAACTCATTGGCACCAGAATCAGAAGGAAGCGCTGGCCAGATGTGAGGCCCGTACTCTGGATGCCAGCACACGGCTTCCAACATGAAGCTGTCACGTGCAAACCAACAGGTGTGAGGAAACCAGGGCGCCCGAGAGCAACCTTAAGAGCCCTTAGCAGGGAGAGGAGAATAGTGGCTCTCAGCCCCATAGAGCAGATGGGAACAGCAGCACACAACAGAGAGGCATAGAAGAGATAGGTTCCCACCCTGTGCACCAGCATTGGCATGGGAAGACTCCACTGCCTCTATGCTAATGCAGTTGGGCCTGTTAGCAGTATAGGCCATGGGTTCAATTCCCACTCGCGAGGTTGTTACGTTAACTGATTTTCTTGTGGACGAGTGTCCATATCACAACGGGCACCTCACGGTGGTCACAGTCTTTGGCAGCAGCTTCAGCAGAGAGCTTAAAGCCTGCATACCGCTGCACACACACACTTCTGAGTCCTGGGGGTCTCTACAGGGCAGGCTTGGAGGTACACAAGGAATAGTGAGACCCCCATTAATTCAGATACCACAAATGTAATCCTGTAGTCGGCTTAGCTTGCAAAGGCCTTGCGCTCAGTGGCATCTTGGCATAGGTAATACGATAACTTTTGAACACCGCATCTGATCAATTCCAAAATTTCAGGGTATGGTCTAGGCATCAGTGGCCAGAACCCTACTGAATTTGGGGGAAATTGGAAAACCAAAAGGAGGGAAATGGGGACCAGAGGGAGCCCCTGCCAGCTGATTAGCAGAGCTACAGCTTCAAGCACCTCCGCAATTATCTGTAGATCAAACAGCGAGGTGATGGCACCAATTAACACGTCCAGGCATAACAATACCTCTGTATCTCATCTCTGCTTATCCTCCCAATGGAGTTTAACATGCTGACACGCTACTTATCTCCCAGACAGAAAGAAGAGCTGGGGGCGGGGAATGCGGGGATGCAGGGAATGGGACATGCACACAGCCCCTGGCATGAAGGGGAAAATGGGGGACCCAAGTGTGGAGGAAGTGGGGAATGGAGCGCACAGAACCCCTGGTGGGGGGAATTGGGGGACAGTGGTATGGGGGGAAGGGGCCTCACAGAGTCATAGAATCAGGGTTGGAAGGGACTTCAGGAGGTCATCTAGTCCAACCCCCTGCTCAAAGCAGGACCAATCCTCAACTAAATCATCCCAGCCAGGGCTTTGTCAAGCCGGGCCTTAAAATCCTCTAAGGAAGGAGATTCCACCATCTCTCTAGGTAACCCATTCCACTGCTTCACCACCCTCCTAGCAGGGCCACCCAGAGGGGGGACAAGTGGAGCAATTTGCCCCAGGCCCCGGGCCCCGCAGGGGCCCCCACGAGAGTTTTCAGGGGCCCCCATGAGAGTTTTCGGTGGGTCTTCGGCGACAGGTCCTTCAGTGTGTGTGAGGGACCCGCCGCCGAAGACCCCAGGCCCCCTAAATCCTCTGGGCGGCCGTGAAAAAGTGTTTCCTAATATCTAACTGAAACCTCCCCCACTGCAACTTGAGACCATTGCTCCTTGTTCTGTCCCTAGCATGGTAGAGAAGGGGGAACTGAGGTTGCACACAAAGCCCCAGACACGGGAGAAATGGGGGGCCCTGGTGTGGAGGAAGTGGGGAATGGAGCACACAGAACCCCTGGTGGGGGGAATTGGGGGAACACTGGTATGGGGAGAAGGGGCCACACAGAGTCCCTAGTATGGTAAAGAAGGGGAAACTGAGGTTGCACACAAAGCCCCAGGCATGGAGGAAATGGGGGACCCTGGTAAGGGGGGGAGGGGAACCCCTGGCATGGGGGGAGATTGGGGCATTGTAGGGAGTCCCTGCAACGGAGGAGGTGGGAGGATGGTGCCCAGGGAGCATGTGGAGGGAATGGAGGGGTGCCAGCAGCCAGGAGACCTGGTAGGTGCACTAAGCATGGCCTGTGCCCACTACAAAGTGGATGACCCCTAGTACTGCTCCCCTCCCTCACCCGTCTTCTCCATCCGCACGGATGGGGCTCCATGAGGAGTCCAGTCCCTGGCGCACGCCCCCCGCGCCCCCCCCCACCCCCCAGCACCCGATGAAGTTAAAGCACAGCCTGTGGCTTCCCTCTTGTTGCCTGGGCCGAGCCAGCTGGCGTGATGCAAGGTAATGAGCCGGGGAAGCCAGCCGCTGATGTCTATCTAGCACAAACACACCCACGGATATTAAACTCCGGCCAGGACAAAAGACCAATACAGGTTCCATTTACAAAGCTTTGCTTCCTTTATCGCCCGTGCCCGTGGCTGTAATGAGTTTAATTTTTTACTGGAAGAGCACAGGGATTGGCGCTGCCAGAGGCGACAGCCCTCTGTGTTTTCCCAGGGCCGAGAGGCTGCTGGGTGCAGGCTTGGGAACAACGGAGCTCAGTGGAGCTGCAGAACGGGGGAATACGCAGGGAGAGAGTGAAGGGGCTGGCAGGTGCAGAGCTGGGACTAGTGGAGTGGCTGAGAGCACCCCAGAGCTCAGCGTGTTCCCAGGGCAGGGACAGCATGGGCTTGCTTAGGGGTTTGGACAGTGCTCAGGTCTGAAGCCCCCAGGACTGGGCCAGGGAGAAGGGAGGGACTGACAGCGGTGGAGACCCCTGGGATGGGGGCTGATAGTGCTGGAGAATGAGTCCCCTGCAATGTCCTGGGCCCTGGAGGGTGTCCGTGGAAGCCGAGCAGCAGCAAACAAAACCTGCCAGGTCTCTTCTCTGGTGTCTGCCATCCTCTTTTATCTGATAAGGCCCAGCCCTTCGGGCAAGCCAGTTTTTACCTACAAGGAAGCAAGAGCAGCTCGGACACTAATACAAATAAATAACCAGGAGCGTATTCCAGCCACCGCCACCAGAGGCTGGGTAGGCCGGGCACTGGAGGAGGAGTGAGGACACCTGGGTTCTATTCCACTGCCATGCTGCGTGACTTTCCGCAAGCCACGTCCCCGCTCGATGCCTCAGTTTCCCCATTCATAAAGGATACCCTGAGGGTCTGTCTACATCACAGCTGGTACGGCAGCACAGCTATGGTGCTGTTGGGCTGTAGCGGAGATGCTTCCTACATCGACGGAAGGGGTTTTTCCATCAATGCCGTTAATCCCTCTCTCCGAGAGCTGACAGATACGTTGTCAGAAGAATTCTCCCGGCAACCTAGCCGTGCGTTAGGGCAACCTAACTACGGCGCACGGGGCATGACATTTTTCACAGCTCTGAGCGTCGTAGCTGGGTCGATCTCATCTCTATGTGTAGACCAGGCCTTAGACACGAGACACCTCGGTTCTCTTTGTGTCTCTGCCACTGCGTTGCTGGGGGACCTCGGCCAAGTCACATCACCTCCCTGGGATGGGTAAAGATCTGGAAAATGATGCTTAGCTCCTTTGCAATCTAGGGATGGAAAGAGCTAGGTATTATCATCACCAGGGGAGCACAGAGGGGTGGCTTCTGTGCAGATGGGGGCTAGGATACACCTCCTCGCCACCCCCTCCACCCCCCAGATTATTTTGCTTCTGACGGTTGCAGTGCTGCTGATAAATCCTGAAATTAACCAGGACTCTCCTGGGATATTTATATCTACCAGACACTTGTGTGAGGCAAACGCAGAGATAACGGCATTACCTCCAGAGCCTTGGGCGGCTGGGAGCTGGGGAGGCTGGGGGCTGGCTTAAGTCTTGTTTTCTGTTTTCATCCAGTGCCTTGAGGATCCGGTCAGACCCTCCACCCCGCCTGTCTCCCCAGGTCAGCCCCAAAGAAAGACATGGGTTCACCTGAACATCGGCACTGAAATCAGGCCTGAAATCCTAATCTAACCTCCAAGTTCCTCCCCAAAATACCCCATCCCCAGAAATAAGTGGATTGTGTAGAGAGAGGCCATAAGTCATGCCCAGGGCTCAGTCACTATTGTCTTATAGAGACTGCTTGGCAAGTCGGATAATGAATGCTCTAGGTTCACCAGTACCAGACGCTTTTCATGGATCCTTCCTATTCTATCACCTCCCAAAAAGGGTTAGGACCCCCCCCACAATGAATGCCTCAACTTCCCGTCCTCTCAACAACACACAGGAGGCCTGCTGCAAAGAAACTCACCGCCATCTGGGTAACATCCATCCAAGAATCTAGTAGCAACAGAAGGACCCTCCTTCACTTCAGGGGGCATTGGGTCAGGCCCCCTTAGCATTGCCAGGCAGGGGCTGCTGCCCCATAGCCCAGTGTGGTGCAGTGGTTAAAACAGGCAACTGGGGGTCATGGGTCTCCTGGCTCTGCTACTGACTTGCTGCGTGACCCTGGGTGCCTCGCTTTGCCTGTCTAGAAAAGGGGGAGAGGTCAAGGGACATGCCTCGGATCACAGCGCGAGCAGGGGCAGAACAGGTAATATAGCCAAGGAATCCTGTCCCCTGCCTGACCATGAGAACGCACCCCTCCCCAGTGATGAGACGGGAACCCCGGAGTCCTGACTCCCAGTCCTTTGCTTTAACCACTAGACCACACTCCTTCCCAGAAGCAGCCTTAGAAACACAAGAAGAAGCCCTGACTTCCAGTCTCTTAGTCCCTCCAAGAGCCGGGAATAGAACCCAGGAGTCCTGCTCTACCCATCAGATCAAAATGAAGCCACTCGAAATCTAGTGATTTAGACAGGCACGTCTCCCGTGAAAGGTGAGCGACAGAGACTTTAACTCCTGGTGTCGGCACGAGTTGCCCGCTGGAAGAAAATGATTGCCCAGCAAAAGAGAAGAGAGGCCGGGGCTGGGGAGGGTCGGTGATGGGGGACGGAGAGACACGTGTCCTTAAGGAGGTAGACAGTGTGTGACAAGGATTGTCTTGTCTCATTTTTTATCCCCCAGCTTGTTCTGGGCCCCGGCAGCCACCTCGGCTTGTATACAGAGATCTCTGCACTTGGCTGACATGTAATAACCTCTCTAGAGCCATCTTCCTCCTGCACTGACAGCTGTGGAGTGATGGGACCCCAGACCCTGGGGAGGGCTGGATAGACCACGGACCCTGCCCTGCTGCCATCGTAAGCTGGGCGTGCGTGGGAAACCGCGTTGGAGGCTGTAGACTGTGACGAGCCCGCCGAGAGATGAAAGCTGCTGATCCTCCAGAGAAGGTTCCCTGGTTAATTTCCCCTAATTATGTCTGACATTTTCCCATCACTTTGTGAATTTGATTGTACGCGAGAGAGCAAATGCAAGCCCTGCACCAGGATCCCGCCAGGGCTGGGCTCGTTCTGATCTCGCTCACAGCGGCTTTACACCAGTAACTGCATTGACTTCACTGGGATTTACACCAGTCGGAGCCAGATCAGAATCAGGCCCATGGGCTTCAGGTGGAGTCACACCTGATTTACAGCAGTGTGAGATCAGAATCTGGCCCCCTGCAAACTACAGAGAAAGAGAGACGCTTAGAAGGAGAGAGAGAGGAACTGATCAAAGGTACAACGAACAAAGTGGCTCAGAAGGGGGCCAAGAGGAATCAGAGCTTCTCTGTCACCTCTGAAAAGCATCCAATACCTTTTTCTCCCATCCTTTTCCTACCTCACAGTCCAGTGAAACAGCTATTGCAATAAATCCAAGATCACCAAGCAGCTTACGTCAGCATTTTAATACTAGTACTAATAATTAATTATTATTACCATAGTGCAGGGGTGGGCAAAGTTTTTGGCCCGAGGGCCACATCGGGGTTGTGCATGGAGGGCTGGGTAGGGAAGGCTGTGCCTCCCCAAACAGTCTGGCCTCCGCCCCCTCCCACTTTCCGCCCCCTGACTGCCCCCTCAGAACTCCCGAGCCATCCAGCTCCCTGTCCCCTGACCGCCCCCTCCTGGGATCGCCGCTGCCTATCCAACCCCTCTGCTCCCTGTCCCCTGACTGCCCCGACCCCTATCCACACCCCCGCCCCCTGACAGCCCCCCCCGGGACTCCCACCCCCTATCCAACCGTCCTTTGCTCCTCATCCCCTGACCACTCCCTCCCGGAACCCCCCACCCCTAACTGCCCCCCAGGATCCCACCCCCTTATCCAGCCTCCCTGCTCCTTGTCCCCTGATGCCCTCCCGACCCCTATCCACATCCCTGCCCCCTGACGGGCCCCCCGGGACTCCCACTCCCAACCCTCCCTGTTCTCCATCCCCTGACCACCCCCCCAGAACCTCCGCCCCATCCAACCGCCCCCTCCTCCCTGACTGCCCCCCAAGACCCCTGATCCCTTACTCAACCCTCCCCCCCCACTCCCCACCCCCTTACCAGCAGCAGGAGCTCGCAGCTGTGACACCCGGCCAGAGCCAGCTGCGCTCCCCACGCTGCCCAATGGGAGCGGTGGGCTAGAGCGTGGCCCGCACGGCGGCGTGGCTGCGGGGGTGGGGGGACAGCAGAGGAGGGTCTGGGGACTAGGCTCCCCGGTCGGGAGCTCAGGGGCCGGGCAGGTCGGTCCCGTGGGCCAGATGTGGCCCGTGGGCCGTAGTTTGCCCACATCTGCCATAGTGCCTTGGAGTCGCAGTCATGGCCCGGGACCCCTCTGTGCTAGGCGCTGTACAAACACAGAACAAAAAATAGTCCCTGTCCCCAAATGCTGACAGTCTCTCAGACAAGAGACTACAGATGGATACAGTCAAACCAATGAGGGAGAGCAAGGAAACGAAGGGGCCACTGATTTAGGGTTAATACACAATCGTAACGGTACACCTAGCACAGAGGTAAATAGCTCTGGAGCGGAGTCACTTCCATTTGGGATTTTGCCCCCCACTATGGGATACATTGTTGGCCCTTTCTCACAAAGGGATTCACCAAAAGCGGGTGTAGATTAGGAATCAGAGCAAACTCTTCCAGGGGAGGACCAATGCTGCAGTAGGTTTGGAAAAACAGTAAAGGGTATACTCTCCCCGAGCTCCGCCCACAATCCAAGCTCCTCCCCCTTTGATTCCCAAAACGAGACAGCACTCACAATACAGTCTGCAGATCTGCATAGAATGATTCTCTCCTGTTTCTTGTGGGCTGTCATCAAAAGCGTATACGGGCGTGTAGTGAGTCGGTGTGGCTCCCCTCCTGCCCTGAGGAGGGAGCCCTGGAGCAGACACCTGAGTGGGCGGAGCCACCGCCACCTGTCCCCGCCCCCCGGAAGTCAAGGGGCGGGACAGGAAGTATAAAGCCTGGCAGCCAGAGCTCAGTCAGGCGCCGGCCACCGCAGGGAGCAGACGTGCGGCCAAGAGCTCCCGACCAGGATACCTCTGAGGCCCGGGGATATTCGCCTAGCTGGCCGGAGCTGCCCCGGGCTCACTACGAGGAAGAGCCGCCGGAGCCCGTCCGTTCTCGTCATTGGGGGGAGCCCTTGGAACCCCCCCAAAGCGACCCAGAAGGTGAGACCGCTCCAGAACCCCTTCCGCCCTGCTGTTACCCGGAGGAACCGCCCGAGTACAATTGGCCGGACTTCCCGACGGAGCTGCCGGACCTGCCACCAAGCCCCGGCCGGGAAGAGCCTATGCAGGTGGACTGGACCCTGCCCGGTGCCGCGGACGAGGTAGGCCCTGAGGGGGAAATGGGAAGTAGCCCGGGGGTAGCCGACCCCGGTCAGGCTGTCGAGGCATGCGAACCCATGTCAGTGTGTTTCGGTCAGGATACCCCACTGACCGGCAGCGGCAGTAACCGCTGTTAGGGCCCCGGGCTGGAACGCAGTGGAGTGGGTGGGCCTGCGTTCCCCCCTGCCACCCCTCACACGGGTGGCAGGCTTCCCCCTCACCCAGCGGTCGGGTCTCGCAGCCAGAGCTTACCCGGAGTGAGTATTGTTTAGCCAGCCCCCCTGTACCAGAGGGCCTGGCCTCCTGAACTGCGTGTTTAGCCAGCCCCCCTGCACCAGAGGGCCTGGCCTCCTGAACTGTGTGTCTGCCCAGCCCCCCTGCACCAGAGGGCCTGGGCTCCTAAACTGAACTGCGTGTTTAGCCAGCCCCCCTGCACCAGAGGGCCTGGCCTCCTGAACTGCTTGTTAGCCAGCCCCCCTGCACCAGAGGGCCTGGCCTCCTGAACTGTGTGTCTGCCCAGCCCCCCCCTGCACCAGAGGGCCTGGGCTCCTAAACTGAACTGCGTGTTTAGCCAGCCCCCCTGCACCAGAGGGCCTGGCCTCCTGAACTGCTTGTTAGCCAGCCCCCCTGCACCAGAGGGCCTGGCCTCCTGAACTGTGTGTCTGCCCAGCCCCCCTGCACCAGAGGGCCTGGCCTCCAGAACTGTGTGTTTGCCCAGCCCCCCCCCCTGCACTAGAGGGCCTGGGCTGCTGCACCGCTTGTGGACTACTCCGCCCCTGCACCGAAGGGACTGAGAGCCGAGTTAATAGACTGTTTATTTCGTGGACAGGGAGTCGGTGTGGCTCCCCTCCTGCCCTGGAGGGTCGAGCCCCGGCAGGAACCTTTTACAGGGCGTCAATAGGTTCCAGAGCCAACATCCTGTTGCTTTGAATGGGAGCAGGCCACAGCGCTCAGAACCATTATTTCATGCTGTCTGCAGGCTCAGGCTGGTGCCACTGCACATTTGAAGGGTTTCTTTGTGATCAGAATTGCTAGAGACTTATTGTTTTAATTAAAAGCTCAAATTCTGGAGCGCTAGGTAGCAGTCTCCAGGGTAAATTCGAGGCCGGTGTCTCACTTGCATGGTGATTGCCAGTGGCAAAAATTGCTGCTTCTGATGGAAGAAATTGCATCTGTCTTGTGTTTCTGCACAAGATAAATACATGTCCCTGGTGCTGCTCTCTCTCCCCTCTTATCCCTCCTTGTCAACCTGGAGCAAATGAAAACCAACCAGGCTCTCCAATCAGAGTCTCCGGTCTGCACAGGACTAGGGGGCAGAAACAAGGGGCAAGAAGCAAGATGAAACAGACACAGTGGGGCATTTGGCCCCCCTCCCTTTGCGCAGAGAGTTCTCATTGACTTCCAGGGGAATTCCATGCCTGGATCAATTGCAGGATATAATCTAATGAAAAGGGAGAGCGAGCATGCGAGAGAGAATGGATGAGCAATAGGTGGGGATGGGGGGAAAACGATGGGGGGAAAGAGAGAGAGAGGACGCTTCCAGTGCAAACAGGGGGCTTTTACTGACGGATTAATAGGTTGTCATGACAACAGATGTACCTTTTAGAGTAATTATTCGTGAATAACCGAACAACAATGAGAGACACAAGGCCAACAAAACATGTGTTTTTTTTTTTTTTGTTCGCAGCTAAAACTCTCTCTGGCTGGTTTGGAAGCAGGGAGCAAATGCAACAATTGAAATGCAACCGCACGTGCTGTGTGTCACCCGCGCTGAGATGCACCTTGTAAACTGGCCCCCCTGGGGTGTATCGGAGCCAGATTGCTGACTTTCAAGACAGTCTAACAAGGTTTTACTCCTGTTAGCCCTGCAGAGCCAACACAGAGCCGGATGCCTTATTCCAGCTCATGCATCGCAACAGAATCATCCCCTAAAGGCCTGATCCAAAAGCCACCAAAGTCAGTAGGCGTCTTTCCATCACCTTTCGTGGGCTTTGGCTCATTCTGACAGCAGAGCCTTTGTTGCTGGGAGAGCCGGTAAGACAGCTTAACTCATAGCCGAGGCTGTGGGGCGAAAAAGCATGGCTTTATTTGTAAACTGAGCAAACCTGAGCTGGGGTAATCCGTTGACAGGTGATCAGCATGGAGCCCCACCCAGCCATTTTTACAGGGTGACAACGTGGCATTTTGCGAGCTACAGTTTGATTCAGCAGCTACAATGAGAATCCAGGGAGATCTCGGTTTTCTGGTGACCCGATCGTCACACACAGGGCCCTGTTCTCCTACGACAGGACATATCGCTAAGTACACGTGTACAACTGTTCTTCAGCCAGCGGCTAGAAGAAGCGGCAGTGCCCCTGACCGCACACTGGCCAAAGATCCCTGAACAATGGCTAGAGACTCCATTAAGGGCCTTGGGGACTTCACTCTTGCCATCGATTTCATGTCGGAAGGTCGCCCAGATACTCCGGTGATGGCGGCAGGATAAAACCCTAAGGCTTGGTCTGCCCTTAAAAGTTATATTGGCAGTGTTGCCAACTTTCATGGTTTTGTCATAAGTCTCCTGATAATTATTGTTTTCCTTAAAACCGCAGCTCCTGGAGTCAAGCGGATATGGGATGCTTTCAGCCTTCATTCTTAAAGAAAAAGTAAGCTTCAAAATGTGACCCCAGTGGCTCAAAAAGCGGAAGGCAAATAAAAATCTATTATTTTTGACATAAGTTCCTGATGTTAAAGCCAATCTCATGATTTCTGGTGAGCCTGACTCCTGGTTTTTGGAACATTTGGGGTGGGCAATACTGGATTGGTACAACTGCGTCGACACAGGCTCAGCCTCTGTCATGTAGACATAGCCTAAAATAGATGTTGCTGGGGGTTGGATTCGATCTCCTTTAAACTGTTGTGACTTCCACCCTTCATTTAAGATGCCTGTCCGAGACAGCTAAGCAGCCCCATCTAAGACAAAAGGGGAATGCGAGCCCCATAAAGAGGCTGATCAAGGTTTCCTGGGGCCCTGAGCCGGAGCAAGTGAGGGGCCCCCTGTGCCAGACCCGTGGCCCTGCCCCATTCCTTCTGCCTGCACCCCCACCCGCTCACTTCTTTCCGCCCCCCCTCACGTCTATACGACAGCTGCACAGCTCCTGCACTGCAACTGCGTCACTGTGGCACCATTGCACGGACGGGAGGGGTTTTTCTGTTGATACAGTTACTCCACCCCTCCGAGAGCTGGTAGCTAGGATGACAGAAGAATTCTTCTGTCGTCCTAACCAGATCGGCACCAGGAGTCGACCTCATGACATCGCGCAGGAGGTGAGATTTTTCACAGCCCTGAGTGATGCAACTAGGTCGAGCTAATTTTTCAGTGTAGACCAGGCCTAGAAAGAGCGTTTGGGGAGAGCTGGCTGAAAAAGTTTCTGGTTCGTTAGTTGTTTCCTGTTGTGTAGATCCTCCTGAGTTCAGGGAAACAGGCAGGACCTTGTCCGGTCTCAGTAAATACACCAGACTGCATCAAAGATACCAGACTCCATCGTCAATATCTCCTCCCCGCCCCCATCTGGAACAACCCAAAAAGCCCCGCATTTTAACTAGTCACTTGGGTTAACAATATGTCACTCCTGATAGAGTGCTATCACTAGTCAGAGGGCTGGTCCACACTGGGGCAGGGGATTGATCTAGGAAACGCAACTTCAGCTACGAGAATAGCGTAGCTGAAGTCGACGTTTCCTAGATCGAACTAAGTTTACTTACTGTGGGTCCATGCGGCACAGGCAGGCTCCCCCGTCGACAGTGCTTCCTCCTCTCGGCGAGCAGGAGTTCCGCAGTCGACCGGGGAGCGCTTCTGGGATCGATTTATTGCGTCCAGATGAGACGCGATAAATCGATCCCAGAAGATCGATCTCTACCCGCCGAATCGGGCGGGTAGTGTGGACCTACCCAGAGAGAGCTAAAGAGATGAGATATAGAGATGAGATATAGAGATAAACAGGGTGGGGAGAGATAGAGAGGCAGAGAGCACAGTGCAGTTTAAGGACACACTAGGGAATTGAAACGCTCTGGCAGCAGCAGCACGCAGGCAACCTACATAAACTCTCACTGGGGCTTGGCTGAGAGCACAGGAGGACAGGCCTGTTACTAAATATCCGTGTCATGACTAGCATCACTGTCTCCTTTCACATGCCCTCTCCCACGGCTGCAGTAACCCCGGCCGGAGCAGTGTCCCGGCGAGGAGGAGATAGTGCAGCAGGCAGGACTCAGTGTGTTTCCGAGCGGAAGGCGATCAGAATTCTGCCCTCTCCGAACACACATGTGCTGAGCACAGAGGGGTCCCGGGAGGTGGAGCAGAACCAGGACACCAGATCCGGAGCTGCAAACTCCCCAGCTGCAAACTCCCCAGCTGGGCCCTGTCTCTAGAAAGGGAAGAGTGATAGGGACACAGGGAAGGATGAGAGAGGATGCAAAAAGTTCAATGACCCTGTGACCCACCAGAGAGGCGACTTCTTGAGCTGGGATACTTGGAGCATTTCCCAATAAACAGAGAGGCTGTAAAAGGATGACAGGCTGAGAAAGGGGAGGAGGGTGGAAGAGAGACCTGGATTGTCCCTGGGCCCAGCTTTCTGCTCCCAATCAGAGCCCTGATCATTACAGTTATCACAATACCGCCCAGAGGCAGAGCTGGGCAGGAATCGGTTTTCCCGTCCCATGAGCATTTTCGAGATTTTGAAAAATTTTCCCATCCAAAATTGGGGCCAAAAGTCAAAATCTCCAACAAACAAACTGCAACTGGAAAATAAAAAAGAATTGTAGAGCGGGTCAATCGGAATGTTTCATTTCAACCTTTTTGGGGAAAACTGTTTTCCCTTAAATTAACGTACCTTTCTAGACACAATCTCCAGTCGAATGGAGAAACGGAACTATTTTCGTTTTTAAAATGTCAAAAGGCCAATTTCAAAACATTGCCCCTCCCCCCCACCAAAAAAAAAATGGGCCTTTTCAGACCCAGAAAAAGTTTGGGCAGCAATTTCCCAGCTGGCTCAGAAGTGAGGCTCCATCATGTTTCACGCTGCAAAGATGGTTTCATGCTCCAGGCGCCACATTGGGACTCAGAAGTCAGTTCAATTTCCTGCACTGCCAGACACCCTGTGTGACCGTGGGCAAATCACTTAGCCTGCCAGGCCTGAGATCCCCATCTGTAATCCCAGGCTAATAATCCTTCCTCTGCCTGCCCTGGTCTTTTACTGCATCCGTGCAGCACCTAGCACATCGGAGGCATGACCATGGCTGTGGTCTCTAGTTCCTAGTGTAATAAATAGAGAGAATAATGTTTACACCCACCCACAGGGAGGCAAAGTCCCTTTCCCGGCTGGCTGATCCAGCCAGGGTTGCCTACAATAGCAGAGGATTGGACTCAGTGACCCAGGAAGTCACGTCCAGTCCTCTGCTGTGCTATGCAAACGGGTACCAAGGCCAGTTCTCCAGCTCCAACTGAGTTCAGTGCCAGTTGTGTGACACTGATTGACTGATTCCTGATTCTCTGCTGCTGTGTGGTCCTTCACGCCTGTGCCAGGCAGATGCAAAGCACTGTCATGCTGAGCTGGCCACCTGGGGAGCCCACTTCGCACAGGTTGAAAGGATGCCACAGGGAGCAAGATGGCAGAGAATCCAGCCCCAGCTCTCTGAGCTGGAGCCATTCCAGCGCTCACTGCCTAACCAGAGCCAGGTCCAGTCCCAGCTGAATGGTAAAAATTGATCCCCCCTGCCGTGCAGTCGATTACAAGTGACTCTGACCTCAGTTCTGCATTCCCAACTGACCCCACTGCCGTCTGCCCTGTCTGGGTGGATTCACCTGTTGATACTGGCTCCTGATTGAAAGCTGAGGCTGCCTCTTTGACTTGCACCCATCCCAATGCCAGCCGCCCTGATGACTCCTGAGTCAAAGTCACTAGGGATGGGCCACAATGCTCAGCTCCAAGTGCCCACAATGCTTAGAGGCGTTCAGAGCTGGCGTTTCACCATGGGGCCAAATTAATTCCCTCATTGATGTAATCTATCTATCCATCCATCTCCTACATACCCATCTGTGACGTTATTGATATAATCTGGGACCATATAGAACATGGTTGCAACCAAAGTCCTGTAGTGGCACCAAATCTTGTATAAAGGGGGTCAAATGAGGTGTCTAAGACAAGGTTATGGTTTGCTGGTTATGATTATGCTGTCTATACGTGTGTATCAATGTTGTAGTTGAAGTTATAAATATTGGCTCTAAATTGTCTGTATTTCAAACTTATGCTATGCTTCTGGGAGACATCCCAGACAAGTTGGTGTTAGCTCTGCCTAGCCTGCTTGATGGCCCATTAAGGACCATCAGCTATACAATTGACCCATGGAGAGAAGCCAGATATGGCTTGCAACTCAGCAAAGTATGCAGGGACTGGCCCATGTGACTCCAGACTCCATTTTGCTGTAATTTTCCACAGTAAGGACAAAGAGGTGTTCTTACACCTGGAAAGGACTATAAAAGGCTAATGCCTCTCCTCCATCTTGTCTTCAATCCTGCTTCTTACCTCTGGAGGGACTTTGCTACAAACTGAAGCTCGGAACAAAGGACTGAGGACCCATCCCAGCTGGGGATGTACTCCAGAGACTTGATTTGAACCTGCAGTTTATTTCATCTCTGCTACAAGCCTAAACGAAGAACTTTGCCATTACTGTATGTAACTGATTCCATTTAACCAGTTCTAGCTCTCATCTATATCTTTTTCCTTTTATGAATAAACCTTTAGATTTTAGATTCTAAAGGATTGGCAACAGCGTGATTTGTGGGTAAGATCTAATTTGTATATTGACCTGGGTCTGGGGCTTGGTCCTGTGGGATCAGGAGAACCTTTTTCCTTTTACTGGGGTATTGGTTTTCATAACCATTTGTCCCCATGATGAGTGGCACTGGTGGTGATACTGGGAAACTGGAGTGTCTAAGGAAATTGCTTGTGTGACTTGTGGTTAGCCAGTGGGGTAAGACCAAAGTCCTCTTTGTCTGGCTGGTTTGGTTTGCCTTAGCGGTGGAAAAACCCCAGCCTTGGGCTGTAACTGCCCTGTTTGAGCAATTTGTCCTAAATTGGCACTCTCAGTTGGATCCCACCAGAACCGCATCGTTACACCATCCATCTATACATCCACTACACACCCATCCATCTATCCATTCATCCCCCTAAACACCCATTCATCCATCCATCCCCCTATGCACCCATATATCTAATTCAATCTATCCATCCATCCATCCCCTACACACCCATCTGTCTATCCATCCATCCCCCTACATACCCATCTGTCTATCCATCCATCCCCTACACACCCATCCATCTATCCATCCATCCATCCCCTACACACCCATCTATCTAATCCAATCTATTCATCCATCCCCCTACACACCCATCTTTCTAATCTATCCATCCATCTATCCATGCCCCTACACACTCATCTATCTATCCATCCATCCACCTACACATCCATCTACCTAGCTATCCATCCATCCACCTACACACCCACCTACCTATCTATCTATCCATCCACCTACACACCCATCTACCTATTGTGACAGACCCAGACCAGTGGGGTACAGGAGTCTGGTAGAGGGCAAATATACTGGTCACTGGATGAGTAGTTTTCTGTTCCCTGAGTGACCAGAGCAGGGGCTGCACTAGAGTAATCAGGAACCTGCTAGAACCAGTTAAGGCAGGCAGGCTAATCAGGGCACCTGGGTTTTAAAAAGGAGCTCACTTCAGTTTGTGGTGGGAGTGTGAGGAGCTGGGAGCAAGAGGCGCAAGGAGCTGAGAGTGAGAGGGTGTGCTGCTGGAGGACTGAGGAGCACAAGCGTTATCAGACACCAGGAGGAAGGTCCTGTGGTGAGAATAAGGAACGTGTTTGGAGGAGGCCATGGGGAAGTAGCCCAGGGAGTTGTAGCTGTCATGCAGCTGTTACAGGAGGCACTATAGACAGCTGCAGTCCACAGGGCCCTGGGCTGGAACCCGGAGTAGAGGGTGGGCCTGGGTTCCCCCCAAACCTCCCAATTGACCTGGACTGTGGGTTCTCCCAGAGGGGAAGGGCTCTGGGCTGTTCCCCAACCCACATGATGAATCTCTGAGGCAAGAAAATCCGCCAATAAGCACAGGACCCACCAAGATAGAGGAGGAACTTTGTCACACTATCTAATCCATCTATCCCCTACACACCCATCTATCCATCCAGCCATCCCCTACAAATACATCTACCTATCTATCCATCCATCCCCTTATACTCATCTATCCATCCATGCCCCTACACACCCATCTATCTAATCTAATCTATCCATCCATCCATCTACACACCCATCGACCTATCTATCCATCCAGGCCCCTACATACCCATCTGTTGTCAGTAGCTACCGGTGTGGTGCTCTGCTCTTGTTCGATGATGATAACAGTCGGCTGCGTGCGTTTTCCCTCTGTGTGCTGCCCCAGCTCTGCGCAGATCGCTGACACCGCAGACCCCGAGAGAACCCCCAAAGACCACAGACTCTAGTAAGGTACGAAGGAACGCGAGCCAGGTTTATTGTCAAACGAAGCACAGTAATAGTTTCCCGTAGACTCTACAAGACATACTACGAATTTGTGCCCCCTGGCAATGGACCAGCTCAGTCAGTGGCGGGACTTTCCACTGCCCCCTAGGGCAGACAAAGATGTGCTCTCCGGGACGTATTTTTATACAGTTACATGACAGATTACTCATCCCTACTGATGTATTGAGGTACAGCTCCTTGACTCATTAGGGTGCTGTCTCCCCCTTTGATCATGTTGTTTCAACCAAACAGATCTATCCATCATGCTGTCCTTTTGACCCTGTCTTTAAGATGCACCTGCCTGTTCCTTGTTATCTCTGTGGAGTGTCCTCGTATCGGGATGTCCAGGTGCCATCTTGGCACAAGTTCCTCTTATTAGCACTTATGTGTGGATACACCTGCTTCTAGCAATCCTCTTCTTGCCAACTTCTGTGAGTGGGACCTGCCTCTGTCTCACAGCCCAGCTTTTGCTTCGCAATGCCTGGAAGTACTTTGGTTCAGGCTTCAGGCCTCAGACTGGGCCTTTGATACAAGGGTTTATGTTTCAGGGCCTCATCTTACTACACCATCTACCTATTTATCCATGCCCCTACACACCCATCTATCTATCCCTCCATCCCCTACAAACCCATCTATCCATCCATCCCCCTACACACCCATCTATCCCTCCATCCCTCCACACACCCATCTGACTATCCATCCCTCTACACACCCATCTGTCTATCCATCCATTCCCCCATTCACCCATGTATCTAATCCAATCTATCCATTCATCCCTTACACACGCATATGTCTAGCCATCCATCCACCTACAAACCCATCTATCTATCCATCCATCCATCCCCTAAAAAGCCATCTACCTATCTATCCATCCATGCCCCTACACACCCATCTATCTAATCTATCCATCCATCTATGTATCTATCCATGCTCCTACACACCCATCTACCTATCTATCCATCCATCCACCTACACATCCACCTACCTATCTATCCATCCATCCCCCTACACACCCATCTATCCATCTGTCATGGAAAAAGTTACCCACGCATTGATTTTAGTTCTCAGACTCAAGCCTGAGGCCAGTTTATTGCAATACGTACCAACGCGTTGGGGTAGCAGTCCGAAAACTACTACACCCAGCAGCAGCTCGCAGGCTGCTTTATTCCGTCAAACCGCAAGTATATTACAAATAATACGTCATTTATGCGAAATAAGAGTAGGGGTCTGTTCCTTTTTCCCGGTAGCTTCCTTATTATTTACGAGAATTGGGTGCCTATTGGGTGGGGGGTTTTCTTGGTGGTTTTGACATGGGTGGTACTTGGCACCAGCGGGGGTGTTGTTTTTCGTCAGGGTACATATTGTTTTCCGGGGGGGGGGGTGTTATTATAGGACGCCCAAAGAGGATATATGCTTGGCTGGTGGCAGGTAGCTGACCTTTACTAGAAGCAATTTCTTCATATAAACCGTTACTATGTTTCATCAATGAGCAGTTATCATGTTTTTCCATCAACCAGTGGTTATCATGTTGCTAAGGCCTTTCGCATGGCTTCCTTCCCCTCCCTCCTCTGGTCATGGCCCATGACCGTATTTGGCAGGGGATTGCACAGCCTAGTTTAGATCAGGCTCTGGCCTGTACTGCCTTACGTAAAGGCCGTCTGTGCAGTCAGCTTCTGTCAGAGGGCCTGAATTTGGGCCTTCAGTGTTACTTTGGTTGTCATTAAGAAGGCTACCTAGTTCTTTTTCCCCACACATCCATCCATCCACTACAAACACATCTACCTATCTATCCATCCATCCACCTACACACCCATCTATCCATCCATTCTTGTCCCCCACACCCTTCTATCCATCCATCCATGCCCCCCACACCCTTCTATCTATCTGTCCATCCATCCATCCCCTTATGCACCCATCTATCTATCCAGCCATCCACCTCCCCGCCCCACACACACACCTATCTATCCATTCATCCCCATACACACCCTTCAAGCTAGCTATCAGGGTCTTGTACTGCCATCTTTGCCACTTCTTCCTTTCAAGGGTTTGGGGGTTTGATCTGTAATTTGTTTTAGATGTTATTAATTTTGTCTCTTATTTTTGGTTGGTTGGTTGGTTGGTTGGTCAGTTGGTTGGGGTTTAGTGGCAGAAGGGGGGTTAGTGCTAAGGTTTACGGGGAAAGGGGGCATCAGTGTTCTGGTCAGGGCAGAAGTGGGTCAGTGTTAGGGTTTGGTGGTAGAAGGTGGGTCATTATTGGGGCGTATTTGGTAGAAAGTGGGTCAATGTGAGGATTTGGGGTGGAAGGGAGTCAGCATTGGGACTTAGGGGCAGAAGGGGGGGTCAGGGTTTGGTGGTAGAAGGCTAGTCAGTGGTGGGGCATATTGGATAGAAGGTGGATCAATGTGGGTGGTTGGGGTGGAGGGTGGGGGGTTAGTGTTGGGGTTTAGTGGCAGAAAGAGGGGGTGTCCATGCTGTGACGGTCATTCCTACAGCAGAAAGGCTCTCTCACAGAGGAAGGGTTTGCAGCATCTCCTAAAGACACTCAGACTCTGGGTTGGCCTGACCCTTTCTGGACGCTTGTTCCGTAGCTGGATCCTCTCCATGCAGGTGCAGCTCTCACATGCGTGCTCCTGAGCTTTGGGACCCGCACCGTCCCAGAGAAGCGCAGCTGTTGGGCGT
The DNA here is from genome assembly GCF_002925995.2 of Terrapene triunguis. Classification (NCBI taxonomy): domain Eukaryota; kingdom Metazoa; phylum Chordata; order Testudines; family Emydidae; genus Terrapene; species Terrapene triunguis. The sequence goes on along the minus strand of NW_020664404.1, from coordinate 676,854 downwards.
CAAGCTGACATCAGTGGGACGCACCTGACCTGCGCCCTCTACAATCCCCCAGTCCTCAGCGAGACAGACCTTGCATGTGCCAAGAGAACACCCCTTACAGAGGGAACCAGAGGGCAGCATCTGCTGAGCCCAGAAAGGAAACGTCAGCCTATTCCCTTTTTCAAAAAAAAAATGAGGGAATCAAAAGGAGCCCAAGCACAGATGATGGGAGTACAAAGGAAAATAAACAAACATGTTTATTCTGTACTTATCTGACTGGCAAACTCCTCCTCCACACCGCTCCCCTGACGACCATCCCCCATTCCAATTTCCTGGAGCTAGGAGCAACTGAGGTTCAGCGTATTAATAGTAACAGAAATCGACAGAACAATCTATGTTAGAGAAACGCCGTTGGGAGGGGGAGACTACAACTGCCTCGTGCTGCTGCTATGGCCCCAAACGGGGCTTGGAAAGTAAAACAAACGCACTTTGGAGTATGGCTTGGACATATCATTTGAAAAGCATCCAGACCTTCCTATGCCCACCCTGGGGGCAATGTCAGAATCCAGGGCTGCAGGGGAGCAGTTCTGTCATTGGACACAGAACAATAATCTAGACAGATAATGCATCTAATCTGAGAGAGAGAGAGAGAGAGAGAGAGAACGGCCATACAGACTCAGTCCAATGGTCCATCTAGCCCCGTATCCTGTCTTCCAACAGTGGCTGATGCTTCAGAGGGAATGAACAGAACAGGGCAATTATCGAGTGATCCATCCCCTGTCATCCAGACCACGCTTCTGGCAGTCAGAGGTTTAAGGACACCCACAGCATGGGGTTGCATCCACGTGAATCTTGGCTAATAGCCATCAATGGACCTATCTTCCATGAATGTATCTAATTCTTTTTTGAACCCAGTAATACTTTTGGCCTTCACAACATCCCCTGGCAAGGAGTTCCACAGGTTGACTGTGCATTATGTGAAGGTGGATAGAAAGCTGGCTAGATCGTTGGGCTCAACGGGTAGCGATCAATGGCTCCATGTCTAGTTGGCAGCCGGTATCAAGCAGAGTGCCCCAAGGTCAGTCCTGGGGCCGGTTTTGTTCAATATCTTCATTAATGATCTGGAGGATGGCGTGGACTGCACCCTCAGCAAGTTTGCAGATGACACTAAACTGGGAGGAGTGGTAGATATGCTGGAGGGTAGGGATAGGATACAGAGGGACCTAGACAAATTAGAGGATTGGGCGAAAAGAAACCTGATGAGATTCAACAAGGACAAGTGCAGAGTCCTGCACCTAGGATGGAAGAATCCCATGCACTGCTACAGACTAGGGACCGAATGGCTAGGCAGCAGTTCTGCAGAAAAGGACCTAGGGGTTACAGTGGATGAGAAGCTGGATATCAGTCAACAGTGTGCCCTTGTTGCCAAGAAGGCTAACGGCATTTTGGGCTGTATAAGTAGGGGCATTGCCAGCAGATCGAGGGACGTGATCATTCCCCTCTATTCGGCATTGGTGAGGCCTCATCTGGAGTAGTGTGTCCAGTTTTGGGCCCCACACTACAAGAAGGATGCAGAAAAATTGGAAAGAGTCCAGCGGAGGGCAACAAAAATGATGAGGGGGCTGGAGCACATGACTTATGAGGAGAGGCTGAGGGAACTGGGATTGTTTGGTCTGCAGAAGAGAAGAATGAAGGGGGATTTGATAGCTGCTTTCAACTACCTGAAAGGGGGTTCCAAAGAGGATGGATCTAGACTGTTCTTAGTGGTATCAGATGACAGAACAAGGAGTAATGGTCTCAAGTTGCAGTGGGGGAGGTTTAGGTTGGATATTAGGAAAAACTTTTTCACTAGGAGGGTGGTGAAGCACTGGAATGGGTTCCCTAGGGAGGTGGTGGAATCTCCTTCCTTAGAGGTTTTTAAGGTCCGGCTTGACAAAGCCCTGGCTGGGATGATTTAGTTGGTGTTGGTCCTGCTTTGAGCAGGGGGTTGGACTAGATGACCTCCTGAGGTCCCTTCCAACCCTGATTCTGTGATTCTAAGAAGTATTTCCTTCTGTTTGTTTTAAATCTGCTGCCTATTAATTTCATTGGGCGACCCCTAGTTCTCGTGTTATGTGAAGGGGTAAATCACACTTCCTTATTCACTTTCTCCACACCTGTCATGATTTTATAGACCTCTAACATGTCCCCCCTCAGTTGTCTCTTTTCTAAGATGAACAGTCCCAGTCTTTTTCATCTCCTCTTGTATGGAAACTGTTCCATACCCCTAATCATTTTTGTTGCCTTCTCTGTACTTTTTCCAATTCAAATATATCTTTTTTTAGATGGATCTCCCAGAACTGCATGCAGTATTCAAGGTGTGGGCGTACCATGGATTTATATAGTGGCATTATGATATTTTCTGTCTAATTAGGTATTCTTTTCCTAATGGTTCCTAACATTCTGTTAGCTTTTTTGACTGCTGCTGCACATTGAGTGGATATTTTCAGAAAACTATCCACAATGACTCCAAGATCGCTTTCTTGAGTGGTAACAGCTAATTTAGACCCCATCATTTTATATGGATCGTTGGGATTATGTTTTCCAAGGTGCGTTACTTTGCATTTATCAACATTGAATTTCATCTGCCATTATGTTGCCCAGTCACTCAGTTTCATGAGATCCCTTTGTAACCCTTCATAGGCTGCTTTGGACTTAACTATCTTGAGTAGTTTTTTATCATCTGCAAACTTTGTCATCTCACTGTTTACCCGTTTTACCACTGTTTACCCCTTACCCACATCATTGATGAATATGTTGAACAGCACTGGTCCCAGTACAAATTCTTGGGGGACCCTGCTATTTATCTCTCTCAACTGTGAAAACTGACCATCTATTTCTACCCTTGGTTTCCTATCTTTTAACCAGTTACTGATCCATGAGAGGACCTTTCCCCTTATTCCATGACTGCTTACTTTGCTTAAGAGCCTTTGGTAAGAGACCTTGTCAAAGACCTACTGAAAGTCCAAGTACACTATATCCACTGGATCACCTGCTTGTTGACACACTCGAAGAATTCTGATAGATTGGTGAGGCATGATTTCCCTCAACAAAAGCCGTGTTGACTCTTCCCAAGCATATCGTGTTCATCAATATGTCTGATAATTCTGTTCTTTACGATAGTTTACACCAATTTGCCTTGGTACTGAAGTCAGGCTTACTGGCCTGCAAATGTCAGAATCACCTCTGGAGCCTTTTTAAAAAATAAGCTTTACATTAGCTACCCTCCAGTCATCTGGTCCAGAGGCTGATTTAAGTGATAGGTCACAGACCACAGTTAGTAGTTCTGCAATTTCATATCTGAGTGCCTTCAGAACTCTTGCTGATACTGTCTAGTCCTGGTGATTTATTACTATTTAATTGATCAGTTTGTTCCAAAACCTCCTCTACTGACACCTTAGTCTGAGACAGTTCCATAAATTTGTCACCTAGCAAGAATGGCTCAGGTTTGGGAATCTCCCTCACATCCGCTGCAGTAAAGACCAATGCAAAGAATTCATTTAGCTTCTTCACAATGGCCTTGTCTTCCTTGAGTGCTCCTTTAGCACCTCGATCGCCCAGTGGCCCCACTGATTGGTTGGCAGGCTTCTGCTTTTGATGTGTTTACAAAAAAATTTGCTGTTAGTTTGTCTGTCATTTGCTAGTTGCTCTTTAACTTCTTCTTTTTTTTTTTTTTTTTGGCTTGCCTAATTATACTTCTACACTTGGCTTGCCAGAGTTTATGCTCCTTTCTATTTTCCTCGGTGGGACTGACTTCCCGTTTTAAACGATGTCTTTTTGCCACAGACAGCCTCTTTTACTCTGCTCTTTACCCACCATGGCATATTTTTGGTCCTCTTACTATTTTTTTATTTTAGGGTATACATTTAGTTTGAGCCTCTTGTGACATTCCATACCTCGGGGAGCACCCTGTAACCCCCATATTCCTAATTTATATATAATTGTGATCTTGCATATAAAGCACGCCATGTAAGGTATCAGGGGAAAGGTTATGATCTGGTGAAAGTCACTGTTCTATCTAAATATGTATATCATTAGTGCATAGGAAGTTATGAGATTGTGTTGTATGGTTGTCAGTAAAACATGCTGTAAGTTTGGGAAGTGCCCAGATACTGGCTCTCCAGAGACAATGACAAGGGAGGTAACCAACGCCCAAGCGGGTGCTGAACAGACATCACCAGTCATTGTCCAGCAGAGGAGTTACAATTCAATGACTCACTCACAGGAGACACACCGGGGTATTGCGCAGTAGCGTAGCTAGGGAGGGAGCGGGGAAGCAGCCGCTCCCCCAATGAGCACAAGTGGCGCCTTGTCGATTTCTTGGCGCCTTTTTACTCACCCGGCGGCGCTCCAGTTCTTCGGCAGCGGGACCTTCACTCGCTCCGGGTCTTTGGCGGCACTTCAGCGGCAGGACCTTCACTCGCTCCAGGTCTTCGGTGGCATTTTGGCGGCGGGACCTTCAGTGCCGCCAAAGACACCCGGAGCGAGTGAAGGGCCCACCGCCGAAGACCCGGAGCGCCGCCGGGTGAGTAAAAGCACCGCAGCGGGTGGCGCCATTTTTTTTTTATTGCTCCCCCTGTTCCCTCCACCTGGCTACGCCACTGGTATTGCGTCCCCTTGTGACTCAACAACGCCCACCAGACATGCCTGGACTTGTGTTCTCCAAGCACATGGGACTAAGGGTATAAAACAGAACAGGGTGGCCACATGCTTTGCCTTTCTCCTGCCCCCACCTACGCTGCAAGCAACAAAGTGACTCAGAAGACTCCAACTGAGGGGACTGCCCCAAGTTTCAAGGGTGAAACCTGTGTACTATGAACTGCAATATCCAGTGGGGTGAGAAAAACTGCTTAATCTAGATTGTGCCCAGTCTAATAGGGTTGAGAGTTTAGACTGCCTGCTTAGATTTTATTTTATTTTGGTAACTAACTCTGACTTTTTGCCTATCGCTTAGATTTTAAATGATTATATCTTTTGTAGTCAATAAACTTCTTTTATTGTTTATCGTTACCAGTGAGTTTGCCTGAAGTGTTTGGCAAATCTGCTCAGGTTTGCAAAGGCTGGTGTATATCCACTTTCCATTGATGAAGTGGTGAACCAATTAATAAATGTGCACTGCTTGTCTTGAGCAGTGCAAGACAGTATATTCCGGAGGTACAGTGCTGGGAGCTGGGGGGATTTGGCTGGTGCCTTTCTCTGTGATTCATGACTGACTCTGGGAACATTCATGCAATCTAGCTGGGTGTGGGGCTCCATATGCTGTTATGCTGAGTGATCACAGCACTTGGAGGGGTTTGCTGCTGGTCACTAGCAAAGCATTGTGAGAGACAGCCCAGGCTGCGGAGTTAAGGGGGCACAACGGTCCCACAGTCCCAGGCTTCACCTCGGGGATCCCGTCACACCTCTATCATGGTGTTTTTAAATAGTTTCCATGAACTTACAGGCATTTCACTCTTGTCACTGTTCCTTTTACTTTCCATGTAACTAGCTTCCTCATTTTTCTGTAGTTCCCCTTTTTGAACTTAAATGCTACTGTGATGGGTTTCTTGGTATTTTCTCTCCTACAAGGATGTTAAATTTAATTACATTTTGGTCGTTATTACAGAGCAGTTCAGCTATATGCACCTCTTGGACCAGATCCTGTGTTCCACTTAGGACTAAATCAAGAATTGCCTCTCCTCTTGTGGGTTCCAGGACTAGCTGCTCCAAGAAGCAGTCATGAAATTTATGGTGTCTAGAAATTTTCTCTGCATCCCGTCCTGAGGTGACATGTTCCCAGTCAATAAGGGGATACCTGAAATCCCCCATTTTCACTGGATTTTGTTTTTGTAGCCTCTCTAATCTCCCTGAGCATTCCACAGTCACTGTCACCATCCTGGTCAGGTGCTCAGTAGTATATTCCTACTGCTACTCTTACTATTCAAGCTTGGAATTTCTATCTATAAAGATTCTATGGCACAGTTTGATTCATTTAAATGTGTTACTATATGTGAGTCTATGCTTTCTTTCACATATAATTGCCACTCCCCCAACAACACGACCTACTCTGTCATTCCTATATATTTTGTATCCTGGTCTCACCATGTCCCATTGATTATCATCTTTCACCAAGTTTCTGTGATGCCTATTATATCAATATCCTCAGTTAATACCACACACACTCTAGTTCACCATTCTTAGTATTTAGACTTCTAGCATTTGCATACAAGCACTTATATTTGTCAATACTTAGTTGTCTGCCTTCACGTGATGTAACTGAATGGGACTCTTTTTCATTTGACTGTTTCTCTTCCGTTCCTATCTGTACTTTATCAATGTCTATCCCAGGGGTCGGCAACCTCTGGCATGCGGCTCACCAGGGTAAGCACCCTGGCGGGCCCGACCACTTTATTTACCTGCTGAATTGGCAGGTTCAGCCGATCGTAGCCCCCACTGGCCACGGTTCGCCGTCCCAGGCCAATAGGGGCGGCAGGAAGCGGTGCGGGAAAGGGATGTGCTGGCCGCGGCTTCCCGCCGCCCCTATTGGCCTGGGACGGCGAACCGTGGCCAGTGGGGGCTGCGATCGGCCGAACCTGCCGCGTCAGCAGGTAAATAAACTGGCCCGGCCCACCAGGGTGCTTACCCTGGCGAGCCGCGTGCCAGAGGTTGCTGACCCCTGGTCTATCCTCTCCTCTTTACTAGGATATAGAGAATCCCTGTTAATAGATCCTCCCCTAAGGGATATCTGTCCGAACTGGGTACTCCTCTGCACCTGTCACCTTTCCCCCAGCCCTTTGTTTAAAAATTCCTCTATAGCCCTTTTAATTTTACACGCCGGCAGTTTGGTTCCATTTTGCTTTAGCTGGAGTGCTCCAGGCCCTTCTGGGGCACTCTGAAAAATGAGAACCCGAATCCTGAGCAAATTCCATACACCCTGCATCCCACTTCTGCGTGCCACACACAGCTGTTACTTTCATAGCCTAGCACTTCCACCTTCCACTGTCTGCGCAAAAGCAGCTGTCCCAGACTATAGCGCACAAGTTCAAAGCCACAGCAGATCAATACAAACCCGTCACCTTCAGTGACACCTGTGTAGCCCACTTAGCGCTAAGAGTATGTGCGCAGATGTCACTGGAGGCATAAGGTGGGGACTACGTCTGCACAGAGAAGGCAAGGAGGTAATTTGGCCTGCAGAACCTCTGTTGTTGATGATGATGTGTGGGACAGAAAGAGCCCAGCTTGACTCTCAGCTCCCAGGGAGAGCTTTCAGGAAAAGCAATGAGAACAAATGCCTTTTTCCTTGCAAAGTGAACAACCCTGATATGGGATCCAGTGAGACCCGGAGCGCGGACCCTCATGTGGCTATTTGTATAAACCCACCCAGCCACGGAGAGCCACACTTTAGGGTCATATCACATCTGAAACCTCAGGCATGGTTCATGCATCACTTCCACCAGGATATCACCGCTGACTTCAGTGCAGTGACTCCCAATTTACACCAGTGTACTTGGGAAGAGAATCAGGACCCTTGGTGCATCTCCAATGACATGCTGCAATAATGCCTGCTAATAATCTCCACTGGGCAGCCAATTGAAACAAACCCATTAGAAGGGAATAAAGGGCCGTATATTCTGTTGATGCAAACTGTCACAGCTTTATTGAGTGCAGCTGACAGGACACCCATTTACACCGGCGAGGAAACTGGCCAAAAGTAATGAAACCCCAAGCACATTGCAGTAGTTTTTCCACCAGTGTCACCTGGCCAATGGGCTGGGAGAGCTCTACCGCCAGCATGTTCAGCCCTTAAGGGCTCTGTTGTGACTCAGCAGACCTATGTTCAATTCCCACCTCTGCCACAGACTCCCCGTGTGACCTTGGGCCAGTCACTTACCCTATCTGGGTCTCAGTTCCCCATCTGTCAAGTGGAGATGACAGCACTGTGCTCACTCATTAGGCTGTCCTGGAGGGCACATTCTTTAATGACCATGAAGTGCGCCGATACTAGAATGATGGGTTGTCAAGGGCTCCCCCGTGTCAGTCACCCTACAGAAAAACAAATTAATACTGAACTCAAATGGCCGCACGGGCACTAAAGTGCATAATATAAGCAATACTCCTTTGCAGAGATCCTAGGCAAACACTGTCAAGATTAGGGCCCTGGACAGCCAGGTTCCTTGCATTCCCAAGGAGTGCCTTCCTTCCTAGTCCTGGCTTCTCCCAGGACTGGCACCTAGTAGACACAGCCAGCCCTTTTTATCCGGCCTGCTGAGCCTTGATTGGCTTCCACCCGCTTCCGGCTCTTCTAGGTGCTGGAGGACCAACTTTCACTGATCCTGCCTGCAGATGATCATGGGAGGCTTCTCTAGGCAATCCCTGGAAGGTCCAAATTGGCTGCTCTTGCCTTCCAGCAGGACACCTTCTTAGGAAGGCTTGCACCAAGGCGACAGGGCCTCGAGCAGGGGTCAGCAAACATTTGGTACAGTCAGTCACAGTTTCAGGGACACTGCACCTGTATTCCACCTCCATGGTCCACCAAGGCCACCATTCTAGCCTCCTGGCTCCCAGCAGTCACCTGTCTTCAGCGGCAACCCATGTCTCTCTCCCCACTGCTCGGGGCTTTTTAAGGCTGCCCAGTTCCCAGCCTTACACTGTGATATCCCCAGCAAGCCAGACTGGCTGAACAGGCCAGTGCCTGCGCTTTGCTTTCTCTATGAAGGCTATGAACAACGAACAACGTAATTATCAGCAGTCAGAAGTTTCCATGCAGCTCTTTCTAAACAAACCCCTTTATTCTTAAGGTAAAAGCATGACAGAGAAAACTCACTGAAACAATCAAAGAACCTATACACCTGCTAGAGCGCTCAGGTCACTCCGCAATTCCATCCTCAGGCTCTGGTAGGTGTCAGTCTTTCAAAACCCATGACTGGGTTTTCTCTGTGGTTACATGTTTGTAACTCTCAGATTCCAAAACCAGAACCCTGGCTGGGCAGATCAGCCGCTTCTCTACAGCTCAGGCCTTTAATCTCCAGTCTCTGGCAACAGCTGATCAGCAGACATTCACCTTCTCCTCAGGGCGGAGCTTCAGGATGCAGGTTTTTGCATAACCAAAGGTGGGGAATGTGCATTAACCTCTCCCTAGGTATTCCTCAGGAAAGCCACTTACTATTTATTGTCCCAAAAGTCCATTCTTGTCTGGCACGTTTTCAATATAGTCCTTTGAACCCCCAGGTCTCCCTTCTGTAACACCTCCCCCATCCCCCAGAGAGGTGACATACAATCCTGATCCAGAATACATAAACCCTGAATTTAACACAATGGCCCCCAAAGATACTTAAATTTAATTCAATAAAGTCTCCCAAGTATCTAGCAGAATGTTGCCATATCTATCAGACACCCCTCCCATGGGGGTAGGTAGAACTGTGGGGGGACTGTAGGAGACCCCTGGAACTTTCTGGGGGAAGTTATGTCCCCAGAGACCTCTTTGCATTGTCTGCTTATGTGAACCATGCCTGGAAAGAACTGTAGTGTAGTTACTTCTCACCTCATAGTTATCAGGGTGGAGCAATTTGCCAATTTCCTCTGTCTTTATTTTTAAACAGATCTCAAAACTTACCAGAACTATCAAACTCTTCCTTCCTGTATCAGAAGCAAACAGAGAGATGGTATCTAGCCAGGGGTGAAAGTAACTTAAGGGACTTAGCGGTACACATGGTGGCTGGGGTCCTGAGCAAGATGGGGGGGGGGGGCGTTCAACCCGAAGGGGCGAGGCTAGGGCCAGACTCCCCCAGCCAGTCCTTCAGTGCTGCCCGGCCTACGCCGATTTAAAGGGCCTGGGGCTCCTGGCTGCCACTACTGCTACCCCAGGGCTCCGGGGGCGATTTAAAAGGGCCCGGGGATCCAGCTGCTGGCGCAGTAGCAGCAGCCGGGAGCCCCGGCCCCTTTAAATCACCGCCGGAGCCCCATGGTAGCAGTAGCAGTAGCGGCGGTGGTGGCTGAGGCTCTGGCAGCGATTTAAAGGGCCTGGGGCTCCGGCTGCTGCCCGGAGCCCTGGGCCCTTTTAAGTTGCCGGGACCCCAGTGACGCTGCCCCTTTTGGCCACCCTCATCAGCGGCCCTGCCTGTACGGTCGGCTGTGTACCGGCTCTTACTGGTACGCCGTACCGGACTATACCGGCTTACTTTCACCTCTGTGTCTAGCTGGTGTAAATGGTGTAGCACCACTGGAGTCAATGGGGCCAGATCCTCAGAGGTGTAAATCAGTAGAATCAATGGTTGGGTGTACCAGCTGTGTTCATCCACGTGAGACGATCATCAAGTACTTCAGAGTCTCCTTAAATCAGTGCCAGGGAATGCTGATGCTGAGTTAGGGACACTCTGAAATACTATGTCTGATCGACTTTAATGCTGGCGAAAGGTGCTGTATTGACAGCCCTGGAGAGCAAAGTCCATCTGTTATTGAGTGAAGCCATTTCAGGCAGCAGCAAGGCATGAGTTCCCTGCACTGCCCAAAAAGTCTGTCCTGAAAGGACCCTCGCTGGGGGTGAGATCAGTCTCCATAAGAATGGCCATACTGGGTCAGACCAAAGGTCCATCTAGCCCAGTGTCCTGTCTTCTGACAGTGGCCAATGCCAGGTGCCCCAGAGGGAATGAACAGAACAGGGAATCATCAAGTGATCCATCCCCTGTTGCCCAATCCCAGCTTCTGGCAAACAGAGGCTAGGGACACCATCCCTGTCCATCCTGGCTAATAGCCATTGATGGACCTATCCTCCATGAACTTATCTAGTTCTTTTTTGAACCCTGTTAGTTTCTTGGCCTTAACAACATCCTCTGGCAGGGAATTCCACAGGTTGACTGTGCGTTGTGTGAAAAAAATACTTCCTTTTGTTTGTTTTAAACCTGCTGTCTATTAATTTCATTTGGTGAGCCTTAGTTCTTATGTTATGAGAAGGAGTAAATAACACTTCCTTATTTACTTTCTCCACACCGGTCATGATTTTATAGCCGTCTATCATATCTCCCCTGAATTGTCTCTTTTCCAAGCTGAAAAGTCCCAGTCTTATTAATCTCTTCTCAGACGGCAGCCCTTCCATACCCCTAATCATTTTTGTTGCCCTTTTCTGAACCTTTTCCAAGTCCAATATATCTTTTTTGAGATGGGGTGACCTCATCTGCACGCAGTATTCAAGATGTGGGTGTACCATGGTGTAGAAGGGTTCACCCGGAGCTCGTCCCTCCCCGGGGCGGTGGGGAACCACGCCGCCTCGCTACGTCCATCCAGTTACGTCAGGGAACTAGTCTGGCCACGGGATCTCATGCCGCGGCAGCGGTAGAGGCAAAACAAACGGTGACCCACACTGGGTTGGAGGGCAGTAGCGAGTCCCACGCTCCGGTCCTCGGACAGGGACGGAGCAAACCGTTAAACAATAAGCCCAGGCCCTGGGTCAGGGCGGGGCAGTACAGAGTCAGTGGCTCAGGCTCTCAGGCAGGGGCTGAGCAAACCGGTAAGCAACAAGCCCAGGTCCTGGCTCCGAAGGGCCTGGGAGAGGGGGAGATGCCACCCGCATGTTGGGTGGCAGGGGGGACGCAGGCCTACCCACTCCACCGCGTCCCAGCCCGGGCCCTAGCAGCGGCAGAAGACTTGCTGCTGTGTCAGTGGGGATCCCGGCCGCAACACACTGACATCGGCTCTGGGGCTGCTGCAGCCAGACAAGGGTCAGCTGCCCCCAGGCTACTTCCTACCTCCCCCTCTAGAGGTACCTGCGTCCAGGCGGTGTCCTCCAAGGGATCCAGCACCATGGGCTCCTCCGGGTACCCGGCGAGCGGCAGGCTTGGCAGCTCCTCTGGGTAACTGGCGACGGGCAGGCTTAACTGCTTCTCCGGGGCCTGGTCGGTATCAGGCCTCGGCTGGTCTGGCCAGTCCTCGGGTCGGCCGCCAATTGCCGAGGTCTCCCCACCAGGAGCTAGGTCACAGGCGTCTGGCTTCTCCAGCGGCTGGGTCTCTAGTGAACTCTGGGGTTGGGCTTTTGTACTTCCTGTCCTGAGCCTTGACCTCTGGGGGGCGGGCGCAGGCTCCACTGGCTCCGCCCACTTTGGCAGACGGAGGGGCTCATCCCTCCCCGGGGCGGTGGGGAACCACACCTCCTCGCTGCACATGGATTTATATAGAGGCAATATGATATTTTCTGTCCTAGTATCTATCCCTTTCTTAATGATTCCCAGCATTCTGTTCGCTTTTTTGACTGCCGCTGCACATGGAGTGAATGTTTTCAGAGAACTATCCACAATGACTCCAAGATCTTTTTGCATTCATCAATATTGAATTTTATCTGCCATTTTGTTGCCCAGTCACCCAGTTTTGCCCCACGGCTGCCCCAAGGGGGCCAAATCCTGCCAAAAGTGAAGGGCTAAAGTCAGGCACCTAATTCACCTAAAGTCAAGCACCTGATTTCTCAGAGGTGCTGCACCCTCACAACTCCCCCAGAGTATCATTGGTCCCTGATCGACCATGGGACTGATTTTCAGGAGTGCTGCGCACCAACAACTCCGCTTAAGAGGGCGTGTAGCAGATCTCTGACTCACCACCGCGGCGCCTCCTGCTGGTCATCCAGGAATTAGCTCCTCAGCCTCGCAGAGCCCCTGGTGGCCGCTGTCTCGCCTGCCTCAGGCCCCCGTGTCCCTCCCAGACCTCGGTGCCCTTTCCCTTGGGGTTCTGCCCCCCGCAGTACCCCCACACTCTGGGTCTCCCCTTCTAGGGGAATCCCAACCCCCTATACCCACCTTGCCTCAGTGGCTACTGCCAGTCGTCATCCAGCTCCCGCTCCCTGGGGCAAACTGCAGTCTGTAATGGGCACTCATCATTGGGAAGGGGATTGGACCAGCTGCCTCTGCCTATCCCCGGACTGCCCCTCTGCAGCCCCAGTACCACCTTCGGCCTTCAGCAAGGCCTCAGCCTGGGGAGTTGCCAGGCTGGAGCTCCCCAGCTCCTTTTGCCCTTCCCCAGCCCTGCTCTGCTTCAGGTACCCTGTGCTCCCAGGCAGCCAGGTCCTTCTTATTCCAGCCTTGGAGTGAGACTGACCCAGCTCCTCCCTTAGCCCTTAGATCAGGGCCGGCCACAGTTGTGGCCGCCTCCCCAATCAGCCTACCTTTCCCACTAGGAGCGAGGTAACTACCTCACTACAGGGGGTTAGCGGATGTCAGTTGGCGGCTCCTTCATGGGGCCGTGAGCACGGGCGTGTACTTGGCGCGGTTTACCCCTGTCCCTGACACCTGTCCTTTCTGCGGCGTGAGGGAGACCCTGGCTCACGTTTACTTAGAGTGTGCCAGGTTGCAGCCCCTACACCGGCTCCTCACCGACATTATGTTGCGTTTTTGGTTACACTTTACCCCCCACCTTCTCATTTATGCACTCCCTATCCACGGCCCCACAAAGTCACGGGACCTCCTGGTCAACTTCCTCTTGGCCCTGGCTAAACAGGCCATCTATAAAACCAGGGAGAGGAGGTTGGCCAATGGAGGTTCCTGTGACTGTGGGGCCTGTTTCCAATCCTCTGTCCGTTCACGTATCCGGGCAGAGTTCCTCTGGGCGGCGTCCACTGGCTCCCTTGACACCTTTGAGGAGCAGTGGGCGCTGTCCGGGATTCTCTGCTCGGTGTCCCCGTCAGGTTCCCTTCTTTTGACCCTTTAATCGCACTCCTGTCCCTGTTTTTACATTAGTTGTCCCCCGTAATCATTTGGGTTTTAGGTCCTGTGGGTCCTCCCCTTAGGCTGGGGGGAGGATCCTTTAGCAGTGGGCGGGCTTACGCCCGCCCACTTCCTGAAACCCAATAGGTACAGAGGGTTAGCACTCAGGCCCGCTGCAAAGCAGGCCCCAGGTCTCTGATGGGAATTGACAGCCCTGGAGCCATTACAGCCTATCACATACATTCAAAGATGGCAAGCCTTTAAAATGCTCAATAACATGGAAGTAGAGCCGAGCAAAAACAGGATTCGCGTCCCACAGGGAATTTGGACATTTTGAAATTTGTTTCCATTTGATTTGGAACAAAAACTCAAAATTTCTCATGGAACAGAAATTCGGGAAAAAATAGGATTTGGAACCACTGAATCATTTTGTTTTCATACTATTGAAACGTTACAATTTCGTATAAAACATTATAAATGTAAGATCATAATAAATATGTGCTATATATGCTATGATAGTAAAATTCATATTTTAATATGGTAGAAAAGACAATAACATTAATCCAAACGATAACGTCGAAAGGAACTATTTTGACATTATCTAAACGAAGCGAGACAGTCAAAAGGATTCGCGTCCACGCTTTGCCATCAAAACTTTCGTTGAAATTCACACATGCGATGAAACTGCATTTTTCTGATGCAAAACTCTTCTGCTGAAATTTTTTTTGACCAGCGCTACAAGAAAGAAAGAAAGAAAGAAAGAAAGAAAGAAAGAAAGAAAGAAAGAAAAAGAAAAAGTGTAGACATACCTTGAGGATATGTCTATACACCAGCTAGGAGCCAATAGCTGCAAAGTTAGATATACACGGGCTAGCTCTGCTGTTGCTCGCCAAGCCATGTAGGATACCCACCCCACTCATGAAGCCGCATCTCTCACATGCATCCAGACCATCTGCTCCCTGCCAGATGTTAGCACCAGGAGATTTTTCTCAGGGTCTCTGAAATCCTTTTGCTCCCTGAGCTCTGACCTCCCAGCTGGTGGTGGGAGGCGGAATCCCTCGAGAAGGCACGTGACTCTGACATGTCCCTCATGCTGCCCAGAGTGTCTTAGCAGCAGGCTGACTGCCGGCGTTGGCCTCCTAGACAAATTCTACCAGGAGGTGGGCCAGGCTGGAGAAAAGAGTTCAGATCCAGCAGCCCAGTCCCACCTCCAACTCCGCCATTTTGTTTTCCCCACAAGGAAGTTGAGTCCTGTTGGAACTGTTTCCCCTCAGTCTCCTTCCCTTTGTGTTTCTAGCAGGTCCCGCCTGCACATGTCTCCCCTGCTAAAGCCCCCATCCAGATCCCTGAGCAGGACTTTGGATCAACCAGAGGAGAGGCGCCAGTCCCAGGTGTTATGCCTGCTAGGGTGGGACTTTGGGAGTCTAGCCAGTGCTGTGTGGACAAGATCAATAAATGTCACAGGGGTCTGTAGTCAATGGAAGATTCTCATTGGCTTTAGATCAGAACCTCACTGTTGGCTCTCAGGGCCTCACTTAAGGAGCTCTGGTCCCTTGCCTCCCAGCTGAGCACCAGGCAAGCCACAAAGGGAAAGAACAAAGCAGGGGAAGGTCCCCTTCACCATGGATCAGTGATCCAGACACAGACAGGGAACCATCCGATTCCAAGTTACTATCTACCCGGAGCCATAGATTGTGGCCTACCAAGCCACAATTCACAAGCACAACAATAGGAGATATAAAATCTCATGCTTCAGGGCATGAGCCAACATCTAACTAATAGGGGTCAGGAAGAATCTTCCCCGGGGGGCAGGTTGTCCCATCAGTGCAGGGGCTCTTGCACCTTCCACTGAAGCAGCTGGTGCTGGGCACTGTCAGAGACAGGACTAGCTGGATCTGCGGATCAAGCCATTCTGGCAAACCTATGTTCCTGCTTTCACCACTTCCCATCGCTGTGGCTGTTAGAGGTACTAGGTGACCCTGGATTTGATAGCAATGGTCTCAGAGTTCCCTGGGGATTTGCATGAGATGCAATGGGGGCAGCATGTCAGGATTCAAACCACCACACCCCCGGCTGGGTGCTGCTGCAGCTGTGGTGCTCAGTGGGTTAAGCACACTGCAATATGTGCATTGAGATTAGCATCTGGCAAGCCCCAGGTGGCGATCCCTAGGGCTGGGCTCGCTCAGCGGGAAGGAACATTGGCCTGGAATCCTGAAGAAGGAACTGAAGTTTCCCCAGGCCCCATGGGTCTCAGCCTCCCCCTCCTTTCCCTGCCAGAGAACCATGGTGCCGGACACTCCCCAGTGCGACACGGCCACCCTGGAAACAGCCACAGGCATAAACCACAACTTCCTCTTATCCAGCTCTGGGTCCCCAGTGCCTGGGGTCACCCCAAGCCTTCCGCAAGGGAAGAGGATCCTGGGAGAAAGTAGAGATGCAGAGAGACTGTCTGCAGAGAGATTACCGCGGGGGTAAGAGGCCAGGGCCGATGGCAGCCACGTCCCTCACCCCCTCGGGTCACCTGGGTCACTTGTTTCTTTTCTCTGAAACCCCCTCCAGCTGATTAATATCACCCTGACCCAGAGGGCCCGGCCCCAAGCATCAGATCCCAGGGGCTGGATCCCTGGCCTGGGATGGGAGGCTGTGGGTCTCTAGGAGACGAGTGCATGGTCCCGCAGGGAGAAGGAGAGACAAAGACATGTGGGGAGAGGGGGAAAGTGGGAGTCAAGAGACACCGATGAAGAGAGGGGGATGGAGAAGGGGAGAGGGAGGTGCAAATGGAGAGGGAACCGCAGACACTTAAATCTCCATCTCCCAGTCATCAGAGGCCTGGTTGTCGGGAAGCCCTTAATAACGTCTGCAAATAACAGTTGCATCCCGGCGCCAACGGCGAGAGGAGAGAGGCAGGGCCGCGCCGGTGATCGGAGGCTCGGCTAAGGTCTGTGGGAACCCGGCTCCGCATCGGGGAGGCGCCCCACCTGCTCTGGAAAACGGAGCAAACCCTGCACAGCGTGTGGGAAGCTGCTGGAGGCTGGGAGCAGCAATTCCCAGGGTGCCTCCCTGCTGAAGGAGCGCTCTGCCTGCCAGGCTCCAGGAGTTAACTCCTCCTAGGAAAGCCTGCAGCCAGGACCGGCTCCCTAGAGCGGGCAATGGGATGGGTGTCAGTCTGCAGAGCTGTCAGTTGCGGAGTATCCTTTGGGTTGACTCTGTGAACTTCGCCCCTGTCCTGGCTGGGTCAGTTTTTGCTAGGTGGATAGCCAGGTGGAGTGGCCACTCCCTGACCTGAGTGGGCGGGGCCTTCAGTTGCTTCCCTGGGCTCCGCCCACTAATCCCAGTCATCCAACAGGCTGGCGTCTTTCCAAGCACTGAATTCTCCCAGGGCGATGTTGCGTGCCAGCGGATGGAGTTCACGTCCTCGTTAGAGCAAATTGGAAAGGGTTTCAAACGCAAGGGAATGCCTCCCGATGGCGCGGTGGCACCTTTGGAAATGAAATGGTCTGTTTTCGCTTCAACCGAGCAGGACCGAGAGGGCACATTTTTGGATTTTCCCACACTTTCCCCCTTTCGACCTCAGGGAAAGGAAAAATGAAAAATACCCAGGCCCCTCCGCAAGTAGCAAAAACTGGAAAATTTCAAACTGTACCAACGTGTTGCACATCATCCCAAAAGGCAGTTTTCAGCTAAAAAAACGTTCGCCTTGTCCTGATGATGATGTATGTGCATGTGACGGGCTCTGGGCGAATTTGACCTCCAGTAAGGCCAACTCGATGGGCGGTCGGGAATTTGTGGACCTAACGGTTTTTCGTCCCCATCCCCCAGGAATAGCACACTGGTCACGGCCGGCTCCAGGCACCAGCGAAGGAAGCAGGTGCTTGGGGCGGCCAATGGGAAGGGGCGGCACGTCCGGGTCTTCGGCGGCAATTCAGCAGCGGGTTCCTCAGTCCCTCTCGGAGCGAAGGACTCGCCGCCGAATTGCCACCGAAGAATGAAGCGGCGCGGTAGAGCTGCCGCCGATTGCTGCTTTATCTCTTTTTTTTTTTTTGCTTCGCCGCTTGGGGCGGCAAAAAAGCTGGAGTCGGCCCTGACACTGGTCATGGCATTCAGGTGGGAAGGGGGTAGGGCCTGAGGTGAGCCCCTTGCTCCCAAACTATTTGGGCTGCGAATCTCTCCCTTTTGGAGCTGGTCCTCTTTGTATAAATAGTGACATAGTCATTGGGGCAGAGAGAAACTGAGTCCATAGCCCAGTGGTTAGGGCAGGAACCCAGTGGGAGTCCCAGGTTCAAGTCCCTGCCCTGAACCTGGCTATTCTGGGATGGGTCTCGCTCTCCTGCCCAGATCTAGCTATTACACGGCAACCATAGCGCAAGCCCTGACGGCATGTCATGACCACAACATGCAGAGGCCATGCACCGAGTGAAGCTCCATCGATTTTACTTGAGTTAATCCTAATTTGCAATTTAAATTAGAGGAAAATCAGGCCCACGCTAAACAAGACTCGAGGACCCAGGAGAAGAGTGAAAGCCAGGGACAGTGTGACGGCCAAAGAGAAGGGAGGGCTGGCAGCAGGCGAGCCAGAGGGCTCGTGATGGACGAAGTCAGGAGCCTGTGGCAGGCAGGAGCGGGCAGCCGAGGGTGCTCGGTGGATGAGGACCAGGGACTGTTCAACAGCTGGGTGATAGAAGGTGCGAGAGGCATCCGAAGCAGGACGGGAGGCACAGTGACGGCCTTACAGGCCCACTCATTGTCTGTTACCTTGTCAGCAAGGACGTCTTCTCAGCGGCTGGGAGCGTGGAAGACAGATACGCGCTCGCTCTGCTCAACCTAGCACCGTGAAAATGGTGTGGCTGCAGCCGCCTGGGCAGTGGTGTGGGCTAGCCTCCCCGGTACAAACCGCGTGACCTCCTGGGTACAGACTTAGAGAACTAGCCCATGCCAGCACGGCAATGCTGCTAGCACGGCTCTGTCTCCCTGTGCTGGGAAGCATGCTCCCAACTGTTGTTAGACATACCCTGTGTCCCACCACCATAAAACACAATATGGCCACATTCAGAACCGGACCAGCAATGACTTCAGCAGCAAAGGGGCACGCATGGGACATAGGGATCGGAGGGAGTGTCGGCTAATGCATAGGGACTTAGGGCATCAGATTTGTTCCAGTCTGTGCCACTGATTTAGGGCAAATCTCCATCTCTCTGTGCTGGCATTTCCCCTCCATCCAGTTTAGATTGGAAGCTCTTCCGGGCAAGGGCTGTCTTCCAGTCTGTGTGAACACAGCACATAGAGGAGCTAACCCGGTTGGAGCCTCTGTGTCCTACTACAACTAGGTCAGGCGTAAGTGGCATTAGGTAGTCTATGGGTCTGTGTGCAGGACCAGGGGCTGATACTGTACATGGGCCAGGTGGCGCCTTGGAGCGGATTATTTTTTGTTTATTTTTTATTTTTTCCATGCGATTCCATAAATAACTTTATCTTGACCTTCCAAAAAAACATTTTGTTCTATTCCTCGCCGTGAACATTCTTCTCATCCGGCCCTGCCGCCCGCTTCCCATGTTGGGTCGCAGAGTCGTTTATCAAGCAGCCAAAATGTGTTGGCGGAGCTTTCAGTAAATAAACCAGCCCCGGGAAAAAGCTCACATGCGTGGTGCTCGGGGGGAAGGCTTGGGGTTTATAGCCCATCACGGACCTGGAGCCTCCGAATCATTTACGGTGGGAACTCAGGAGCATTTCTAGACTGTATGTAGCTGGATTAGTAACAGAGTCGGTCCACTAGAGATGTAGTTTGAGTTAATTTGACTTCTACCTTTATTTAAAAAAAGAACCCAGGGTTGCTGTTTGACACCCCTGTCCCTTGGCTGATTTCAATGGAGGCGCTTTAGATTTGCAGGTGTGTTAGGGGCACAGGGGAGAGTTTGGGGTCACCCTTAGGAGCGCAGGAAAATGGGGCCCTCAGAGGAGACCCCCGCAAGAGAGATCCAAGCCCAGCTCTGGCGAAGAGGTTCGCTTGGCCTCCTGCTCCAGTCCTGCGGCCCCAAGGGTAGGGTTTGCTGGAGAGTTGTTTCCTTCCCAGCTCCAGCTGCCAGAGCAGAGAGAATGAGTCATCAGCTTTGCCTGGCGGCTCCAGAACGCACTGCTCGGGCCCTGGTGATTAGCACTGGATCTCCCTGGTGCCAGCACAGACCACATGACCACAGAGCCCCTCTCCCATCTGGGATCTAGCCAGCCCCTCTCCTGCCAAGCCTGGGGAAAGCGTGTGAACTCCCCAGCGCTGGCAAGCGTGGTGGGGAGCTAGAACCCCCGCCAGTACCTTGTGTAGCCCTATCACCGAGCCCCCTATTGATCGCCCTAGATGGCACTGCTGCAAAGGGCAGAGTCCTGGCAGCCCATGAAGCCCCTGCCACGTCCCTCAAGCTGACCTAGGCTTGAATGCCCCAGCTGAGAGGGTGAAGTCAATGGCAAAACAGGGTCAGGATTTCACCCCCTTAATTGCACATTCTTAAAGGGCTTAAAAAACCATGTCTGGTTTTGAGGGGCAGCCTGGAACTGTGCCCAGGGTTGGCAGCCAGGACTCCTGGGTTCTGTTCTAAAATATCTGCTCTAGTTCAATCACAAGTCATGTGGCATGATACAGGCACCCCTGGGCGAGAGCCTCTGGCCTGGGTTATGCGGGAGATCAGAGTGGCTGATCATAATCGTCCCTCCTCCTGGCCTTAACATCTATGAATCTATCCCCAGCTCTGCCGCTGACTCACTGGGTGACCATGGGCAAGTCACACGGTCTCTTTGTGCCTCAGTTTCCCCAGCTGCAGAATGGGGCTCCTGATACCTAATTACGCCCCATGCCCCGTCTCGAGGTTATTGCTACACAGTCAATGGCTGGAGAGTGCTAAGCGTTATTATGGCCCTCAGACAGTACACACACTCGCTTATTACAAAATATCTTTTATTGTTAAAATATCTCAAGACTTTTCATCAACATCATTCCACACACACTACAGCGGGAAAAAACACAACTCCTGCCATTCACGGAGATATGGTTACGGGGCACAGAGACTCACAGCAGCTCCAAAGAGAGCCCGCGCCCATCATAACCCACCCCATGTTGCAATGCCACATGCAGCCAGAGGCAAAACACAGGCAGCCCAAGTGGCATGCGTTATCCCACCGCCCCTGCAGGTGACAGGTTTGGAGACAGCAAACCTACTCCTCACTTCCACTGGATGTTATAGGTTCTCCTCCACTTTCTTCCGTGTACAGGGTCAGGGTCAAAAATCCACCCCCGCTATTTTTCATCTCTCCACAGACTGCTTGGAAAGGGGGGGCGGGGAACGCTGCATTTCAATGCGGAGTCCATAAGTGGTAACAAGATACTTTAAAATCAGCACTGGCTAATTGTAATTTCAATAACCAATTGGAGCCAGAATGGTCCACACTGAAAGAGCACAGGACTGGCAGTCAGGATGCCTGGGTTCTTTTCCCACTAGTCAGGCCACAGGACTGGGAGTCAGGACGCCTGGGTTCTTTTCTCATCTCTGACACCCACTTGATGTCTGAACCATAGGCAAGTTACTTCCTCCCCTGAGAATCGGTTTTGCCCCCTGTAAAATGAGGATCATTGTTACTCACTCAGGCTTGTAAAGTGCTTAGAGTTCTACGGATTTAAAAAGCTCCGTGCAAGTGTCAACTCTTACTGGTTCTGGATCCCACTTTTGCAGAGTTTCAGGCAGCTGACTCTGTACCCAGAGTTTGTATGGGTGACACAGAGACCCGGGAAAGGAGCTCCCATCCCTGCTGTGAGGGGGTGGTATGATCTTATTAAACACGGGTCTAAGGGGAAAATGACACAAAGCTCCCACAATGGCCAAGGAGTGAGAACCAGAAATATGTCTCCTGCTCACAGCTCCCATTCTGATGTGCAAAATTAGGCTGTTGTGTCATTTTTAAAAGAACGATTCAGGCTTAGAAACACCGTATCAAAGCTACTAACACATCCTTGATCAACCACCTTCTCTTTCCCACTTGCATTCATACCATAGATGCTTTGATTGAATGTTTTTGTTCCTTGCAAACAGATACTATTTGCTTTGGAGAGCTCAGTATGCATTTGGGGGAAGGGGGGAAGAGACAAACATCGGAGAGACAAACTGCTGAAGGAGCTACAGATCCTAGAGGTAATGACAGAAGCTATCAAGCAAATTAGAGTCCTAGAAGACTCGGCATTCTGGAGAATGGGGCCAGATTCTGTCTGTTTCCAGGATCTGTGAGCGACTTTGACCGCATGCTTTGTTCTGAATTCCGTAGAAAGGTGACGGACTGGGGTAGATACAGAGAAGGGGGGTGTACGTTGCATGGGCTGAGCAAAAAGAAAGGAGGAAAAAAGAAAGAATTCTTCTTTTCATAAAAAAAAAAAGGAACCAAGGAAGGAAAATCCACGCCCCCAAACCCTCCTCTCGGTCCCAAGTGCGTCAATCCTAAAAAAAACCTTGTGTCCATACCAGCTTGTCCCTCCCCAAGTTCCCCCCCTTGCTAGCAGCTCCACTAGTGGGAGCCCTGGCGTAGACACTGCACCTGCCACCACTGGCCTTTTAACCCCATGCTCACAGGAGGTCATGCTGACATGGTGTTAAAAGCACAGGCTGTCACGGGAGCCTTGTCCGCACTAGGGCCCCCACACTGGGAACTGTCACCCAGAAATCCTATGGCATGGGTTCTCAATCTGGGGTTGACAACCACCCCACCATCCCCATGCTGCTAAATGGGAGAGACATGTCTGAGCTAGATCCCAGATCTATTGGTGAAGGGTTCCATGGGGGGTCCGAGTATGAAGGACTCGGTGAACCCTGGCCCTGTGATTTAGCAAGAATTACCCCAGTGAAGCCGAGAGCAGAATCTGGCCCACACAGACTGAAACCTTTACTGCATTAAACTTCCATAATCACATGAGCTCTGTACATGTTTGCGACCCACCACACAGCTGGCATAAAAGGGCACAATGCAGCTGTGACCAGCATCAAATTTGGCCCTTGCCTTCCTAAGCAGAGAGAAAGTGTGGCCCGGGGCAGATTTCTTTCTGAGTCTCACCACACCAACCTCCAATGGGAGACAGAAAGAAGGAAGAGAGACTGGCAGGAGACTCTCTTGTGGTTACCTGGAAGGCAGGTCACACACACTCTCCTGCAGAGTTGGTGGGAAGAGAGTTTTTCTCATCCCACCCATATGAATGGCATGCACATTAAAGGCTCCCCAGCTTGGTAGAAAATACATTGGCAAACGGCCGGGGTTTTAACTCGTTTGCAGGAAATATAAAAAGGCTGATCCAAAACAGTCTTTAAAACAGTCTTTTGTATCCACTGCCCATCCCCACTCTTTGCAAACACAAAAGCCGATGAATAAATAGACGTGTTTTAAATAGCGTCGGTGGAATGTTGCCACTATTCCCCCCCCCACCCTCACCCCCACACCTCAACCTACAGTCTCCCACCTCCCCTCTGCTCTCTCACCAGGCAGTCTGAGTCCCCTGCCTGCAGAGGATCTTGCGGAAGGCCTTGCGGAAGTCCTGGTTGAAGATGGTGTAGATCACGGTGGTCGCGGAGCTGTTGCAGTAGCCAATCCAGAAGAAGAACTGGAACACGCTGTTGGGGACCTTGCAGAGTTCTGGGCAGATGGCCCCCAGGCTATAGAGAAAGAAGAAAGGAAACCAGCAGAGGACAAAGACCCCGATTACCACGGCTAGGACGAAGGTGAACCTCTTCTCCCGGTTGAGGTGGGTCTTCCTCTTCCAAGGGTTGGCACTCAGGGTCTTCACCCTCCTCACCAGCAGCACCTCCCCCTTGGCAGTGGCCAGGGTCTCCATGCCCTTGACAGAGCTCTGGGGGTGCCCGTTGCGCTGCTTGAGGCTGCAGTGTGGGGAGCGCTCCAGCGGGCTGGAGCCAGAAGACTCTTTCTTCTCCGATTGGGGCTGGCAAGGGTTAGTGGCAGATGGCGGCAGCTGCTGCTGCTCCTCCTCCAGGCTCAGGAGAGACGTCCTGTGGGCAGGGAGCGTAGGGGTTGCCGGCTGGTCATTATCCTCATTGGGCACCTGATGCCCATTGGGTTCCCTTGCACCCAGCTGCTGGGGAGAGGTCTCAGAGGTCGGGCCAGTGATTTTCTTAGATGTCCCCTTCTTCTCAGCCTTGGACTTCTTGCCCCTGGAGCCTTGCCGGGTCCGGTGCTTGGCTATAAAGTAAATCCGCAGGTAGACCAGGATCATGATGATGCAGGGGGCAAAGAAGGAGCCGATGCTGGAGGAGAGGATGTACCACGCCTCCTCGTTGAGTTTGCACTGCGGCCTGCCATCCTGGCTGTCCTTCTTGTTCCCCTTGTAGATGAGGGGGGGCAGGGAGATGAAGGCCGCGATCATCCACACGATGAGGATGACGCCCTTGATCCTCTTGGGGGTCCTCTTGGAGTTGTACTCGATGGCCTGGCTGACGGACCAGTACCGGTCCAGGCTGATGGCGCAGAGATGCACGATGGAGGAGGTGCAGAAGAGAACGTCCAAGGCCAGGTAGATCTCGCACCAGGTCTTCCGAAAGTGCCAGTAGCCCATCAGCTCATTGGCGAGGGAAAAGGGGATGATGAGGGTGGCCACCAGGATGTCGGCCGCTGCCAGGGACACCAGGAAGAGGTTCTGGGGGGCCTTGAGGGACCGGCTGGTGAGCACGGCGATGATCACCAGCACGTTGCCGAAGATGGTGAAGAGGATGAGGAAGGTGATGATGGCAGCGATGGCCGCGGTGGCTTGGACCGAGTAGCCCTCGGGGCTGTCCATGGCTTGGGGCCCCCCCAAATTTTGCTGCGGGGGGGGGCTTCTAAAGAGCAAATCCGGGAGGGGTGGGGAGCGCCCCGCTTGCTCTGCGCTCTGGGCTCGGTTGCAGCCTCGGCTCCCCGCGCTCAGAAGCCCCCATCGGGGCCGGGGCGCATCAGCGGGGGAGCCCCCAGGCTGCGCGCTCCCTCGCCGGCTGCGCTTCCCGGCGCGCAAGAAGTTTGCCCAAGTCTCGCCCGCCGGCCCATGCGCCTGCCAGGGCTGCGGGACGAGTCGGCAGCCGCCTCCGCCGCTTTTGAAGGCAGCCGCGGCAGGGGCTGTGTGGTCGTTCCCCCATCCCCGGCGTGTGATGTCAGGCAGCTCCGCGCCATCCCCTTGGCAGGCACCGGCAGCGGGGCGAGGAGGGAGGAGACAAGGGCTGGGGCGGGGAGAAGGCGGGGGGAGGAGGGAAGCAGCCGCCGCTTTGCAGAGCAGCCAGAGCCACCCACCTCGCTGCAAGTCGGTGCCCCGGGGGCTCGGCCTCCCCCAGGCCCCTGGCTGCTCCACAAGGGGTTCGGGGGGGGGGATCCTCCCGTTTCCACGCATGGCCCGGCACAAGTCCCCCTTTAGCCCACACTAGGGCTCAGGCTCAGAGACCTGGGGGTCGGGGCAGGGAAAAAGGGGCCCTGCTGCAAAGTTTGAGGACAACCCGGCCAAGCGTTTTTGAGCCATATGAGCGGTAAAGCCACCACCCTGGGTGGACCCCCAGGGACTTTCCTCTGCCTCAGCTTCCCCTTGAAACTTACTGGCCTTGGAAAGGAAGGTGCCAACCGGGCTGGCAGGATAGTAAAGGCTGCAAGGAAGCAAAGCGGTAGTAGCCATGTGCACTGTGGCCATAGCTCGGTCATGGGAGGCCTGGGTCTGTTCCCAGCCCTGCCCTGTGAGCTGGGACAAGGCACCGGCTCTGTTTCCCATGCCCCGCCCTTGTCTATTTAGTGTGAGCATCTCTCTCGCTGTGTCTGTGCAGCGCCTGGCACAATGCAGCTCTGACCACATCCAAGCCCTACAGGCGCTCCTGGGAGACAAACCCTAGAACTGATCGGCCCTGCTGGAACCAATCCAGTTTCCACCCATTTCAGTGGACGGAAAGGTCCCAATCCTGCACATGCTGATGGGAGATGTTTGCCACTGAGCTCAGTGGGACCAGGACTGGGGACTATGCAGGGTGTGCATGATCCTGGGGTGTTCTGATGGATGGCTGCACTTTCGAAAGAACAGAGCCGTCACTGAGTCTTCCTTTAGCTCCAGAGGGAGAGTCCGGTGTTTTAAAGGATCCTGGTACCAGTGCTGGCTTTGCAGATGTTGGCTGTTTTACTGTGGGGTCAGCATGTCCCTCGTTAAGGTTGCAAACACGGACTGTTACCAGGCTGATTCAACCCCCCCTGCCCTTGTAGCTCAAGAACAAAAAAACCAAACTCTTGCTGCTTTCACATTTAAAATCAAGGGCCAGAGTCTTCGAGGTCCCTGCTCCACTGAGTGGCATGAGAAAACAGAAAGCAGCTGCAGCTCCTCAGCTGTGGTTTCCCTCCCAAGCTAGCGAAGAGCCAACAGAGCCACCTTTAAAGCTACCCCGTCCCCAGGCAGCCCCTAGCATAGGGACCCATGAGGGGCACGCTGCACTCTAGCGATCTCTAGCAGCTCTTTGGTTACCCTAAACGATGTCAGTGCCAGGACTGGGTTAGAACCAGCTCTGCTTTGCCTGCACTTGGCAGCTGCCCCCAGCCCCCAGCCCCAGTTCTCACGGTGAATGGAAACATTTCCCCGACGCCGTGACTGAATTAAGTACTTTTTGAGAGTAAACATCTTTACGACAGCTCCTTCTCAAAACGCTAGCCAAGCATCCCATATTTCCTGTGGCCCCTCCCTTTGCCAATGAAATCACATTACCCCCCCCCTTCGGAAGCCCCCCCCCCCCCGTCACTTTTTGACATTGGCGCCCGCAAGAGGCATCGCTTAAGGACAGGAATAGGACAGCGTTACAGAAACTGCCTTGATCGGAGGGCCAGACACGATTCTCTCTCTGTGATGCTGATGGAGAGTGAGAGCCCAATGGCAGGGATTATTTCAAACCCCAGGATCTGGCAAAATGTCCCCTTCCCCTCCTATCTAACACCCTCCCCCCCATATCCTAGTATCCGAGCACCTCCAAATTAGCGGGTAAATGTCTTTATCCTCACACATCCCTGTGCTCTGATCCCCATTGTACAGACAGGGAACTGAGACCCAGAGTGGCTAAGGGACATGCCCAGGGATGCTTGCAGCAGAGCTGAGAATTGAATGCAGGCCTCCCAGGGTACAGGCTGGTGCCTTAAGCCCGGACCATTCGTCCTCTCCTGTGAGATGAACTGTTTCAAGGGCATCTTCACTTGTGCACAATGGGCCAGCTCCTCCGCTGGTGTACATGGGTGTCGCTCCAGTGAAGTACTCAGCACATGGGTAATTCACCACTTGAGCAATTTACCCAGGGTGATTCTCCATCACTGGCAGCATTTCAATCAAGATGGGGTGTTTTTCTCAAAGATCCGCTCTAGTTCAAACAGGAATTAATTCAGGGAAGTCTCCTGGCCTCTGCTATGCAGGAGGTCAGACTAGATGGTCAGAGTATTGCATCCAGTTTTGGGCCCCCCACTACAGAAGGGATGTGGACAAATTGGAGAGAGTCCAGCAGAGGGCAACGAAAATGATCAGGGGGCTGGGGCCCATGTCTGACAAGGAGAGGCTGAGGGAACTGGGCTTATTTAGTCTGCAAAAGAGAAGAGTGGGAGGATTTGATAGCAGCCTTCAACTACCTGAAGTGGGGTTCCAAAGAGGATGGAGCTCGGCTGTTCTCAGTGGTGGCAGACGACAGAACAAGGAGTAATGGTCTCAAGTTGCAGTGGGGGAGGTCTAGGTTGGATATTAGGAAAAACTTTTTCACTAGGAGGGTGGTGAAGCACTGGAATGGGTTACCTAGGGAGGTGGTGGAATCTCCTTCCTTAGAAGTTTTTAAGGCCCGGCTTGACAAAGCCCTGGCTGGGATGATTTAGTTGGGGATTGGTGCTGCTTTGAGCAGGAGGTTGGACTAGATGACCTCCTGAGGTCTCTTCCAACCCTAATCTTCTATGAATCTATGAATGGTCCGTTCTGGCCTTGGAACCTATGAAGCTGGGTGGGGGGGGAGAGGAATTGTCATGGTATATTTCACAGGAAGCCCCATATTAAAGTATTGACTGCGCATCACCACTACCTATTAATGCAAGAGCCCACTACGGTCTTTCAAAGCCAGGGACAATTAGATACCAATTTGCTTCCCGGACAAGGTGAAATTCTCCCTTGGGCAGTGGGACCAGCACATGGCCCATGTGTGGCTTAGGTCGGTTAAACAGTACTTAAGTGGTTCATGGCCTTGTACTGGGTCTCTGCCCTGGGACGTCACAGGGACGGTCTGTGACCACTGTAGCAGGAATTGAACTGAACCTATAAAGATCTTTTCAGTGTTTTATTCCCATTTTTTCCTGAGAGAATTCACTCCGATTTTAAAAGCTGCTGTGATCCTCCAGGCTGTCCCCTGGGATAAGGGAGGTTTGGTAGAACATCAGGAATCCAGGCTTGCCCCCTACGTCTCTTTCCCAGCTGCCACATGGCACTGGACAGCTCTTAGACCAGCTGTTTGGTCTAGACACCTTTCCACTCTCGGGCTGGGCTTTGCCTGCCGCCCTGACACAGTTCATTCATCACAGGCTTCCAGCACTATAGTCAGAGGTTAATTCCCTCCCCCCCCTCCCCTTTGGCCCTTTCCAGCTCAGCATGGAGCAGCTTCCTGAAAGCCTCGCCCAGCGCCTTTCCTTGCAATGCCTCTGGACACAGAAAGTTAAAGGAGCAATCTGTGTGAGCTGGAGCTGCGGGAAGAGCTGGGGCAGGAGCGCCCTCTGCCGCACCAGGAGTTGCTTAGAGCTCTCCAGGAATGGATCCTTTTCACAAGGCCCTTGGTGCAGCCAGTGGAAGAGAGATGGAGGACTTTCTTGCAGCCCCCGGGGTTGCAGTGACACCAGGGCTGGGAGCAGGGCAGGGTGCTATTCACTGCGGGGGGGGAAGTCCCTGTGTGACCATTCTAATCTGTAGATGCACCTGCTTAAACGTCTCCATGCCCCCAAAAAGTGGAGTCTAGAGAAAACAAGGCACAAACCAAGAACTTCATACCCAGGAGCTGCTCCCAAAGCAGGTAGGGATACTTCCTTATCCCCCTGCCTTCCACGGGCAGCTCCTTCCCTGCCGCCAGCACCCGTCCCCTTCCCAATCATGAGCAGGGCTCTGTCCCCAGTAATCTGATCAACGTAGCCCTGGTCAACAGTCTCATCTCAGCCACTCCATCAGCGGTAGCCTGTATCCTGCCCTCCTCCCCTTTGGCTCAGCAGAGCTACGTTAGCACCATGGCTTGATCCCCGAGGGCTTTCAAACTGTGCGGTGCCGCAGGAGGTTATCGGGGGGGCGCACGAGGACCTGATGTGCAGTCAGACAGTCCCACGTCCTTGCTACTTGCCGAGGAGTAGGAGGCAGCCGGTGCACAAGGGGAAGGATTGGAGAGTGAGCCCGCCTCTGTAGGACCCATTGCTACCCTGCACATGCCCCCAATGCTGGGCTGGTGGCAACAGGCAGCAGTGGTGGGTGGGCAGCTGCAACATGGAGGAAGCAGCTGAAGCCACCAGATGGAGTCAGCAGGTGCAGCCTGGTAGGGATCGTGGCCTGAGGGAGCAGCAGGCTAGGAGAGAGAGCAAGGGGGCTGGGCAGAGCCGAGTAGGGGTCTTGGGGGCAGGGCTTGGCTGGGAAGGAGAGGGGAGAAAAAGGTGGGCGTGCATGGGACATGGAACTACAAAGGGGGCTGCCCAGTGAAAAGCTCTGGGAATCTCTGCCTAGTGGGAACCCTACGTGGCCTGTGCCCCCTACGCCAGACCTATCCCCAGTGCTGATGTGGCTGGGTGGGTGACAAGGGGCATGATGACCAGTTCCTAGGGGGGGGGGGGGAAGCTACCCATGTTACTGAACACCATAGAGCCCCCTGCAACCCTATCTCCAGCACTCATCCCCTCTCCCTACTTCATACCCTTCTCACTTGGCACCTGGCAACCTTGTTGGCTCCAGGAAAAGGATGGAGAAGGACCAGCCTTCACCAGGACCTTAAGGCTCCTGGCCAGTCTCCTCTCTACACCAGGGTTCATTCTACTTTCTCCCGCCGTGGACAGCCTGAGATGCTCCATGACTCCTCCCCTAGAAGAGCAGATGTGTCCCAGGACCTGCCCAAGCAGCTCCGGCTCTGGTTTCCCCATCAGAGGAGCCCTGTGCCCTGCCCTTCTCTAGCCACTAAGGAGGACAGGGGTGGGTGTTTGGAGGATGGGCCAGGCTGATCTGGACTGCTCTCCTGTAACGGGGAGGAAGGAGGCCCCCTAACCAACCTGGCGTCATTCACAGAATCGGCATCCCTAAAGCCCTGCCCAGCTCTGCCCCTGCCTACAGCTCATCTGGAGCTCTCGCACCCACCCTGCTCTGCCAATCCAGCTCATCTGCTCCTACAGGCAGCCGTGTCTCCTTTGCCTCACCCCAGACGCCTGGAATAGTGTTTCTGTCCCAAACCCCCCGTCATGGATTCCAAAGCCAGAAAGGTCCATTGTGATCATCTAGTCTGATCTGTATCACACAGGCCAGAGAAGGCCCCCCCAATAATTCCTAGAGCAGATCTGTTAGAAGGACATCCAGTCTTGCTTGTAAAAAGTCCCAGTGATGAAGAATCCACTGTGACCCTCGGCAAATTGTTCCTATGGTTAATTACTCTCACCGCTAAAAGTTTACACCTTATTTCCAGTCCGAGTTTGTCTAGCTTCAACTTCCAGCTACTGGATCATGTTAGACCTTCCTCTGCTAGATTGAAAAGCCCAGTATTAAATATTTGTTCCCCATGATAGACTGTGAACAAGTCGCCCCGTAATCTTCTCTTTGTTAAGCTAAATAGATTCAAAGCGCTCAATCGATCACTATTAAGCATGTCTCCACCTTTGCCCCTGACCTCTTCAGGGCAAGCAACATGGTCATCATTTTCAAAGCCAGATACTAAACATGAGGCTTCTGAATCCATATTTAGATTTGGATCTAACAGCAACTCATGTCCCCACCTGTAAAATGTGGATACATAATTCTTCCTTTCTCCCACGCTTTCTCGTCTGCCTAGGCTCAGAGGACCTGGAACTCCAGCACTAAAAGCACAAACCTCTAAAACTTAAGCTAAAGAAATAGAGCTGTCAGAAGATTTTTGTCAAAACAGCTTTCCATTGGAAAATGCCATTTTGATTCAACCAAATTTTTTCACGGAATCATGTCAATTTTGACAAAATTTCATTTACAAAAATTGGAAAAAATGTTTTGAAAAATGTCTAAACATCCCATTTTGACAACAACAAGTTGCGAGTTTTCATACCAAAATGACTTATTGTTTTGAAATTCTCTATTTTATGTACAATTTTTTTTAAGTTAAAAAGGGTGAACATTCAAAATGCTGCATTTTGATTTATCACCACCAAAATGTTTCAGCAGACCCAAAATGATTCTCTTTTCAGGATTTCGTGTCCCCCCCCAAATTTCAACATTTTGGCTTTTCATCCCAATTGAGGATGATTTTTTTTTTTTTTTTTTTGGTCAAAACCTCAGATTTTTTGTGGGATGGAAAATCCATTTTTCTGACCAGCTCTGTAAAGTCATAACTCCTCTAGCAGGTAGCTATAGTAGACTCTTATCCTCTGTGGATCAGCCACTATAAGGGGACGGGTCACATGTACTTGAGAAGACAGATGGTGTTGCTATTAAGGAGATCTGAATTCTACTCCCAGATGGATATGAGGAAACACTATTCCACTAGGAGGGTGGTGAAGCACTGGAATGGGTTCCCCTAAGGAGGTGGTGGAATCTCCATCCTTAGAGGTTTTTAAGGCCCGGCTTGACGAAGCCCTGGCTGAGATGATTTAGTTGGTGTTGGTCCTGCTTTGAGCAGGGGGTTGGACTAGATGACCTCGTGAGGTCTCTTCCAGCCCTAATATTCTATGGTTTTATGTGCCACAGGCCTGAATCCTCAAGTGAAGTCAGTGCAAGTTAGGAGCCTAAGTACCTGTGAGGATCTAGACCTCATCTATAAGACAGAGATAATGATACCTCCCATTCACTGCTCCTTCCTTTATCTTGTCCCTGCTCGTTGGGGCAGGGCAGGGACTGTCTCTTCCTATATGTCTGTACAGCAACTAGCACAAGAGGGCCCCAATCTCAGTTGATACTTCTAGGCACCATGGAAACAAAAATAATAGGGATGCATCTGTTTTTTGTCGGGTAAGTGCCCTGCATTGCTCTGGGGCTGTATCAGAGCAGTGGGTGGCCTCCTGCTTGAGGGATGGAGTCTATGCCAGATATTACTGTGCCGCTTCGTGTGGTGGTGAGCACCCAGGGGAAGGGAAGCTGCCTCTCATCTGGGATGGAAATTGCTCAAATTGTTCCTTTTTGGAGCGTTCCTCCTACTCCCCACCCCGTCACTCTTCCCTGCCAAGACTTCCTCGCCGGGGAGCCGCGGGAGAGGAGGTTTGTCTGGAGCATCTCCCCCCCACCCCCGTGCTTCGTGTTTCAGCGGGGCTTTTCATTCCCGTTTGTTAAAAATCTCCCGCACTCAAATCGGCGCCACTTGACAACCCCAAGGAAGGCAATTACCCGTGGCTGATCTGAGCGTAGATAACTGCCTCCTCTGCCTCCCCCTGAAAAGAATCAGCCTCCCAAACAAAAACCAAACCGCTTCCCTGTGAGCTAAACGCCTTGTGGCTAGCAGGGCGAGAGGAGGCATAGCTGTGACCTGAGAGGGGAATCCAGTGAAGGTCAGTTCCCAGTCTCGCCCACCACAGCCGCCCAGGGTAGGGGAGAGGGTGTATATTTTCACTGTGCAGGGAGGAGCAAGATACGTCTGGATGCTGCTATTCTCATGTTCTTGTTACATCTCACACCTTTAATCGAGGGCAGCGAGTCAGTTCGGGGATAGGGGGGTGGCCTTTGCTGTCGGCTATAATTCAAATCAAGACAAGAGGTAAAACTTCCTAATTACTTAACGCCCAAGTCTCATTTGCAAAAGTGATTTAAGGCCCAGAACCTCAAGGGCAGGTATTTAGGTGCCTAACTCCCATGGCTTTCATGGGAGTTGGGCACCTAAATACCTTAGGCCCAGATGCTCATAGTCTCTTAGCATCTGAGTCCCATTGACTTTCAATGAGATTCATGCTCCCAGATCACTTAAGTGCTTTTGCAAAGTTTACCCCAGGCCTTGTCCAACCAAGGCCACCACATCTCATGCCTTCAGCTGTGCTCTGAGCGCCCCACTCCTGGTCATTCCCTTTGTCTCTTTAAACTTCCTCGGGCCATCCACCCCACTAATACGGACTCAGCTTCCGCCTCCCATTTGTTACTTGCCACGCAGTTCTGACACACTCCAGCTACAGGGAAGCCTGCCCTGCCACATCCTCTTATTTCTATTACAGTAGCATCTGGAGTCTCCAGCTAAAATCAGGGCCCCATTATGCTCGGCACTACACATACACAGCAAGTAGTCCCTGCCCGGAAAAGCTTATGAGCTAAATAAACAAGACAGACAAAGGGTGGGAGGAGAAACTGAGGCATAGAAAGGGGAAGTGACTTGCCCAAGGTCACACAGCAGGTTGCTATCAGAGCTAGGAATCAAACTCTGGTCTCCTAACTCCCGGCGTAGTGCCTCCAATAGACTGTCTCGCTCTGCCCGCTTTCTCATAACCCTTTCTTCTGTTATGTGCAAGGTTCAGAACAGGCTCTCAGCAGCAAGGATCCCATCACTTGAAAGAGGGACTCGATCCTTTTATGGGATGTTAGTGCTGGTGGTTCAATAAAGCTGAAGGCCAAGACCCAGTCTCTGCAGGAGAGGGCAGCGAGCATATAAGCTACACACTGCCCTACAGAGCTGGCTTCACTGGTTCTGGTGGTGCTATCTGCCATACAAGTTTAGGCGTCACTCCATTTCCCATCACACAAGCATTGAGGCACAGAAGGCCATTTTTAAAAAAGTATCGAAAGGTTCCCAACAGCAGAATCCACCCTCTGCAAGATCGGCCGTGTAGAGCTGGACCCATTAGCCATAGAGTTTAATATGGCTTACGCTGACTATCGCTTCAAATGGCCCTCGCTCACCACACATCCTGTGGACCATCCTTCCCTATGTAGCAGTTAGCAACGCAAACCCTAGCGACAGACCTACGATGCAACCCTGATCCTGGCAACCCCAGCCTGGCAAAATACCACTGGCCCGCACCAAGTGGCGTTCACAGGTATAGGGAAAAATAAGGCTCCTTACCAGGGTTAATGTCTGGCAGACAGAGAGCTCAGTTTTGCCAGGTTAGCTTCCCCTGGGCTACCACATGCCCAGCTAAGAGTTGTGAAGCCATAACCCTTAACAACATGCTTTCCCCAGACGATGGGTGTAGGAGGGACTTACCATAGTGAGCTCTCCCCGTCTAGCAGCCCTCCAGTGCTCTGCCTCTTTTTGCGAGCCAACTCTCCAGCCAGGTCACATTCAGTCCCACCCCTTCCAGGGTAACAGAGAGTCCAACAAACAAGTGTCCTGTGTCCTTATGTCAGGTCTTCAGTCCAGATTCCTGTGGACTGGCAGGGAAGCCCAGGCCCTCCCTCTCCTCTGGGTTCCAGCCCAAGGCTCTGTAGTGAGCCGGCAGGATCTGTCTATTCAGACCCACCTCCGCTACCTCCTTGGGCTTCTTCCTACCACAGCCCCTTCGGGCCCACTCCATACCTGCATTCTTCTCAGGCTCCACAACCTCCACCTTCCCCGGCCGCTCTACATTCACCCTTCTGTCAGAGCCAGGACTCATGGGGCTCTCCTAGAATCAGAGAAATGTCGGGCTGGAAGGGACCTCAAGAGGTTACCAAGTCCAGGCCCCTGCGCTGAGGCAGGACCAAGTCAATTTAGACGAGTTTGCCCAACCTGGTCTTAAAACTCTCCCGTGATGGTGCTGCCACAGCCTCCTCTCCTAGTTCAGAGTTTAACTACCCTTATAATTACAAAGTTTCTCGTAGTATCTAACCTAAATCTCCCTTGCTGCAGATTAAGCCCATTGCTTCTTGTCCTACCTTCATGGACACAGCACAACTGATCTCTTTATAACAGTCCTTAACATATTTGAAGATTATCATCAGGTCCCGCCTCAGTCTGCTTTTCTCAAGACTAAACATGCCCAGATTTTTTAACCTTTCCTCAGAGGTCAGATTTTCTCAACCCTTCATTATTTTTGTTGCTCTCCTCTGGCCTCTCCCCAATTTGTCCACATCTTTCCTAAATTGCGGTGCCCAGAATTGGACACATTACTCCAGCTGGGGCTGCACGAGTGCTGGGACAGTTACCTCCCATTTTACATAAAACACTCCTGTTTTACACCCCAGAATATTAGACTTTTTCACAACTGAATCACAGTGCTGATTCATAGTCAATTTGTGATCCTCAGTAGCCCCCAGCTCTTTTTCAGCTGTCCTGGTACCTAGCCAATTACTCCCCATTCCTTTGGAATCCCCCAAATGAAAATATAAACTTAACCCGACTTCTGCCCTGGCCGGGCTTGGCCTTTCTTCCCTCTTAAGTCTCCCCTGCTCCCCTCCTCAACCAAACACCTCCCAGGGCTCTCCTCTGAAAGTCCAGACCCTACCCTCACCACTGGAGCTTGCTCCACCCCGTCAGCTGCTCTGTGTCTCTCCTGACCCTTCAGAGCTGATTCTCAGGAGAGGGTCCCAAGAAGTACGTTCCTCCTCTGCTGCCCAGAAGTCCTTCCCTGGCCCAGAGACGAACTACACAGTTCTTTCCCTGCAGCCCCCTTGTCTCTGGGCTTCTCCCCTTCATAATCACCCCAGCTCCTTTCCTCCGGGGCTCCCTCTTTAACTGAGCCTGTCACAGCCTGTGGTAGCAAACAGAGCCTTAACTGAGTGCGCCAGCTCCCCTTAACCCTTTCAGTGCCAGTGTGGGATATACACTCCATTGCAGCAAGGTGCAGCTGTACGTCTGCTTGGGAGAGCATCCTTGGGAGAGGGAGGACTCCCAGGCCATCTGCGCTGCACGTTAAGAGACGTTTGAAGCCATGTTAGCCAAGGCAGCTCTCTAGTCTCCCCAGCCCAAGTGGTCCCTGCCCTGCAGACAAGAGCTCCAGTTTCTACTGGACTGGTGAGCGATACCCAAACCTGCAGCATACAGAACACTGACGCTCTGGGATAGTGTAAGATTGTGTTTGCCGTGAGCGTTTGAATAGTCTGAGCCAGACACGCTCCAGCCCCATAAACAAGACCCTTCCGCCTTTCACACTGTTGTTCATTTGATATAGCTCTCGTTTCACTGACAAGCCGCTCGCTGACCCTTGTGCCTCCTGACTGCAGATAGGTGTATCCTGCAATCGCAGGGTGTGACTACATCTTGAGTAGACAAGCTGTGTTAGCTAGCTTGGGTCCTGGCGCAGGGCAGCTGCAGCAGTGTGTACTTCAGTGCGGGATATGCAAGAGCAGCTGGTGCCTTGGGTAATTACTCCTGGCGCTGGCCCCCACTGAAGCCGGCACTACCAAAGCATCACTGCTCTAGGATCCAAGCTAGCTCAGGTATACCTACACGACATGCACTCCCACCCTGGGATTGCAGTGTAGACAGATGCAGGGCCAACACTGCTCCTTGCTTCCGGGTCAACGGTGCCCTCCACACTCACCGACAGGGGAAAAGGGAAGATTTAGACTGGCCTAGCTGTTGCTAGGCTCTCAGAGACTCCGGGCAGATCAGACTGGTGAAGAACTCGATTTCCCGCCAGTAAGTTTAATTCTTGAACCCTCATCAGCACAGACGGTGAGTTGTATGGGCCCGTGGTGCCTGTGCTCCACCAATATTCAGGAACGTGGGCCTGGCTCCGCCGATGTTTGGGCTTATGGGGGGGCCCCGCGCTTCGTGGGGGACCCGGGGTCCAGGGTGGCCTGAGGGGTTAGCAGGGGGCTTGGCACTGGCAGCAGCGAGCAACCCATCCCCAGCCCACTCCGCCCTACCGCTTCCCACCCCTGCTCCGCCTCTTCCCACCCGGCTCCGCCCCTTCCCACCCCTATTCCCCTTCTTCCTCCGCACTCCCACCCTCCCTCTTTCCGGCTTCCACCCCCTCCCCCGAGCAATGCCAGGAGCCGACAGGGTGGAGCAGGGCGGGCTGGGGCCAAATTGCTCACTGCTGCCATGCCAGACCCCCTGCTAGCCCCCCAACTTGCCCTTGACCTCACGTCCCCCTGAAGCATGGGGCCCCCCAAAGCGCAGGGCCCGGGGTGGTTGTCCCAGTCCGTCCTATGGATGGGACAGCTCTGCTTACACCCGTTCTGGGCACTACCAAAAATTATACAAATCTGGCACCCATGCTCATCAGAACATAAGAACGGCCATACTGGGTCAGACCAATGGTCCATCTAGCCCTGTATCCTGTCTTCCGACAGTGGTGCCAGATGCTTCAGATGAAGTAAACAGAACAGGGCAATTTATTGAGTGATCCATCCCCTGTTGTCAAGTCCCAGCTTCTAACAGTCAGATGTTTAGGGACACCCAAAGCATGGGGTTGTGTCCCTGACCATCTTGGCTAATAGCCATTGCTGGACCTATCCTCCAGGAATTTAGCTAATTCTTTTTTGAACCCAGTTATACTTTTGGCCTTCACAACATCCCCTGGCAATGCGTTCCACAGGGGTGTGAAGAATTACTTCCTTTTTCTGGCTTTAAACCTGCTGCCTGTTAATTTCATTGGGTGACCTCTGGTTTGTGTGTTATGAGGAGTAAATAACACTTCCTTGTTCACTTTCTTCACACCAGTCATGATTTTATAGACCTCTATCATATCCCCCCTTAGTCGTCTTTTTTCCAAGCTGAACAGTCCCAGTCTTATTAATCTCTCCCCATATGGAAGCTGTTCCATAACCATAATCATTTTTGTTGCCTTTCTCTGTACTTTTTTCCAATTCTAATATATCTTTTTTGAGATGTATCGCCCAGAACTGCACGCAGTATTCAAGGTGTGGGCGTACCATGGATTTATATAGTGGCACTATGATATTTTCTGTTCTATGATCTATCCCTTTCCTAATGGTTCCTAACATTCTGTTCACTTTTTTGATTGGCACTGCACACGGGGCAGATGTTTTCAGAGAACTATCCATGATGACTTTCTTGAGTGATAACAGCTAATGTCAACCCCATAGAATCATAGAATATCAGGGCTGGAAGGGACCTCAGGAGATCATCTAGGCCAACTCCCTGCTCAAAGCAGGACCAATCCCCATCATTGTGTATGTGTAGTTGGGATTATGTTTTCCAATGTCCATTACTTTGCACTGATCAACACTGAATTTCATCTGGCGTTTTGTTGCCCAGTCACTCAGTTTAGTGCGATCCCTTTGTAACTCTTCGCAGTCTGCCTTGGACTTACCTATCTCGAGTAACTTTGTATTGTCTGCAAATTTTGCCACTTCACTGTTTGCTGTTCACCCCCTTTTCCAGAACATTACCCCTCTTCGGGTGGATCTGCAAATGGATACAGATTTCAGCTGGTACCTGAAGACAGAAGTGACCCCTCAGCACTAACATAATACAATCCCAGGGTTAGGTCCATTGTCACTTGGTGATTCTACGAAAGACGCCTGTTCTTACCTGTAAAAGGTTCCTGCCGGGGCTCGACCCTCCAGGGCAGGAGGGGAGCCACACCGACTCCCTGTCCACGAAATAAACAGTCTATTAACTCGGCTCTCAGTCCCTTCGGTGCAGGGGCTGAGTAGTCCACAAGCGGTGCAGCAGCCCAGGCCCTCTAGTGCAGGGGGGCTGGGCGAACACACAGTTCTGGAGGCCAGGCCCTCTGGTGCAGGGGGGCTGGCTAAACAAGCCGTTCAGTTTAGGAGCCCAGGCCCTCTGGTGCAGGGGGGCTGGGCAAACACACAGTTCAGGAGGCCAGGCCCTCTGGTGCAGGGGGCTGGCTAAACAAGCCGTTCAGTTTAGGAGCCCAGGCCCTCTGGTGCAGGGGGCTGGGCAAACACACAGTTCTGGAGGCCAGGCCCTCTGGTGCAGGGGGGCTGGCTAAACAAGCAGTTCAGTTTAGGAGCCCAGGCCCTCTGGTGCAGGGGGGCTGGGCAAACACACAGTTCAGGAGGCCAGGCCCTCTGGTGCAGGGGGGCTGGCTAAACAAGCAGTTCAATAGCCCAGGCCCTCTGGTGCAGGGGGGCTGGGCAAACACGGTTCAATGGCCCAGGCCCTCTGGTGCAGGGGGGCTGGGGCACTAGCAGTTCAACGGCCCAGGCCCTCTGGTGCAGGGGGGCTGGGGCACTAGTAGTTCAACGAGGGAAGGCCCAGGCCCTCGCTCAGGGCGGGGCCCACACCGACACTGCTCAGGCCCTTGGACGCAGGGGCGGAGCAGCTACACAGCTACGGAGCTCAGGCCCCCTTGCACAGGGGCTGAGCAACACTCACTTGGGGGTAAGCCCTGGCGCCGAGACCAGAGCGTTGGGTGAGGGGGAAGCCTGCCACCCGTGTGTGGGGTGGCAGGGGGGAACGCAGGCCCACCCACTCCACTGCGCTCCAGCCCGGGGCCCTAACAGCGGTTACTGCCGCTGCCGGTCAGTGGGGTATCCTGACCGAAACACACTGACATGGGTTCGCATGCCTCGACAGCCTGACCGGGGTCGGCTACCCCCGGGCTACTTCCACTTTCCCCCTCAGGGCCTACCTCGTCCGCGGCACCGGGCAGGGTCCAGTCCATTAGCATAGGCTCCTCCCGGCCGGGGCTTGGTGGCAGGTCCGGCAGCTCCGTCGGGAAGTCCGGCCAGTTGTACTCGGGCGGTTCCTCCGGGTAACAGCAGGGCCGAAGGGGTTCTGGTGCGGTCTCACCTTCGGGGTCGCTGTGGGGGGGTTCCAAGGGCTCCCCCCAATGACGGGAACGGACGGGCTCCGGCGGCTCTTCCTCGTAGTGAGCCCGGGGCAGCTCCGGCCAGCTAGGCGAATATCCCCGGGCCTCAGAGGTATCCTGGTCGGGAGCTCTTGGCCGCACGTCTGCTCCCTGCGGTGGCCGGCGCCTGACTGAGCTCTGGCTGCCAGGCTTTATACTTCCTGTCCCGCCCCTTGACTTCCGGGGGGCGGGGACAGGTGGCGGTTGCTCCGCCCACTCAGGTGTCTGCTCCAGTGCTCCCTCCTCTGGGCAGGAGGGGAGCCACACCGACTCACTACATTACCCCTTCCCAGAGCTGAGCAGCCCATAATTCTTCTGAATATCTACCCCCTCCCCCAACACACACACCTTTAACAAAAGAGGCCGGTAGCCCAGGTATTAGAGGCAAGAGTTCAGATCATGCTAAACACCTTTGCTGGGCTGCCAGAGGTGTGGTGTGGGACTCAGAACAGATGCCGTCAGTAAGTCAGACACACCACGGCAGAACTGGAGGGCCAGGCAGTCAATGGGGTGGTGGGAGCACAGGCGGGATGCACCCTGAGAATCCTCATCTTCGTTACTGATGATTCCTGCTAGAAAGGGGCCAGGGAGTAGTTAGGGCCAGTCAGCATGGGCAGATTCTAAGCTATAGCATTGCCTCAGCGGAGGATGTGCCCCACTCAACGCAGCTGATGGTGTCACCGCTGTAACCTGGAGCTAAGACCATGTGCATGTCACTTGTAGGATTAAAGTCTGCGTGCCCTCATCATATCCCTGAGGGGTAAGGCAGAACCACCCCCGTTTTACAGATGAGTCACGGGGAGCAGAGCGCCTCACCGACCCCATATGCAGCTGGGCTGGGGGAGCGAACACAGAGTCTGCCCCTGCAGGAGGCTCAGATCCCCTAGCCCACCTCCTGGGTGACATGACTGCAGCGAACATGGCCTATTCCTCGCTTTGGCTGTGGCAGAACAACTTCCTCTCCAACTCCATCTCCCTGGCATCTGGGCTTGTCGTTCCTCCTCCCCGTGGCGATTTTAACGGCACGCTGGAAAGGGAAACCCAACAGAGATGAAGCAGGGAAAGAGCAGCAATTGTGCCCTGCCGTTTCATTAATTATCTTCGGCTCCGCTCTGGAGCCCAGTGACAAGAAACCGGCTAATTCGTTTCTGGCCTTTGTACAGCTTGAGTCTTAAAGCTTCAAAGAAGACGGGGAAACTGCCGAAGATCAGAGAGTGAAAAATGGAGACTTCTAGAAAGGGCTTCCACCCTGCAGATAGAGGCTCACAAAAGGAGCTGAGGAGATGGCGACCACCCTACCGAGGACTTTGTATTATAAAATATGCAATCTAAACTCCGTGACTGTTCTTGGGATAAAATGCATTTGTCGTTTGCTAGCAAAAAAAATGTTTGACAGTAAATGTCTAGAAATAATATTAAGTCACTGAGTGATTGAAACACGCTGAGACGGAATAACTTGCTATTCTGGTTCAGAATAGCTTGATTCTAATAAGAAGTGCATTACAAAGATAACTCAAAGAAAGCTGTCTGCTTAATGGCTAAAGTAACCAGCCCATAGACATATGATTTGTGAGCACCAGAAAGTGACAAGTCCCTTAAAACGTGAAATGGTTTTTTAGATTAACGGAATAACTATTGCTGAACCTTTACCCCCGTTATTTAAGTATTTGTAGCAAGTTAAAATGAGGATTCCAGATTTTTGCTATAAGACATATCAAAATAAATGTAAACGATCAGCAGCCCGTGGTTAAGTACGTGTGATTTTAGTATTTTTAGGATGAAGATGTGGTCTCTGATTTATTTTCACTGCCTGAAAAGGCCATTTTAAATTAACTTGACGCTTTTCTGTAATTAATTGTCTAAACCCTCAGACAGTAATTTTAGCTCTACCGTTGGGCTTACTGTCCTATACAGTCCCACAAATTGCTGATTGCAATATAGCTCGATTGGTGTTTAACCCTAGGTAGTGCTATAGTTGAGTGGCGCATAACTGGATTGCCAAGTGAAGGATCTATATTTAGGATCAATAGCCTATTCAGCGAATAGTGACTAAGTGTAATTTGACTATTATGTGATTAATTTAGGATGTAGCCATAGGATCAAGTTTAGCCCAGGGGTTAAATTTGGTGGTAATTTCACCACTGTGTGATTAGATTCAAGGAATAAGAGAACAGCTCGCAATGACTGGATCTTTCCTTCTTGAGAAGAGTTAACATTCTGTGTTACACTCAATCTTTTAAACTTCATGACAGTAGCCTAAAAGCACCTCTGCTCTGGCTTCGCTAATTTCCCATTTTCTTTTTAAATTCTATTTTGATTAATAAAGTGGATCAAATTCCTAAGGAATCGCAAAGCCTGACTTTCGTTCCGCAACCTGACGTCAAAAGAGCTCGTGACAGCCATCGTGAAGGGAGTTGGTTTATTTAATTGCTTGACTGAAATATCAAAATAGGCGGTGGGGAGAGGAAAAGCACAGAAAATGGGCGATGCAGAAGCAGAATCACAGGGATTAGGTGGCGGAATAGGGAGAAGAGGAATGACATGCGTTGGGTTGGAAGAAGGGAATGGAGGTGACTGGTGGGGAAGGGGCACTGAAGAAGGTAGAGACAATCTCAGAGCTACATATGCAGTCACATGTAATCAAACTCCTCGGCTATTGCCAGGTCTCTCTCTCTACATAACAAATTCTCTCTTCCCCAGGGCCATGGACTGGGCAGCGAGCTCCCTCTCTTTCTGCGCTCTCCTCTTCCTCGCTTCCCTCTCTGCTCCCGGGAGACGGGCAGCGACATGTCCAGCTCCTGGAGAGAACGGCTCTTCCCTGCTCCAGGACGCCAGGTGGACGTGGAGCTGAGAGAAGGGAGCGGAGTGCGCTCGTGGGGCGGAGGCAGGTCCTTCCCAAAGGAGGGCTTGGTGGGAGCCGCTCGGCTGCTGCCCTGCTTCAGTGATGTGTCTAGGTGCCGTTGATGCAACTGGCCTTTTGTTTCCTGGGGCACGAC
Organism: Terrapene triunguis; assembly: GCF_002925995.2. Taxonomy (NCBI): domain Eukaryota; kingdom Metazoa; phylum Chordata; order Testudines; family Emydidae; genus Terrapene; species Terrapene triunguis. Next base: position 634,322 of record NW_020664404.1, on the reverse strand, counting down.
ACAGTTCTCTAAAGACACTAAGTTTTAAATCCCTCCCAGCAGCACATGGTGGCTGAGAGGACGATTATTTTGGGACAGGAAGAGGCCACATCCCTCTCTCTCCAGAGTAATAGCCCCAACATCAGCGGAGTCACTCTGGATTTACACCGGTGTGACAGAGCTGAATTGGGCTCCCCATCTTTCACCAACAACTCCACAGCCGTCAGATGTGTCAGGATGCCTACAACTGGGAGAGGTCTTTTTGGGTTGCGTTCTCTGAGGCAGGTCCATGTCGCAGCTCCCCTGCACACTGTCAGGGTCCCCTCTTGTGGGTCTCTCATGCAGCAACGAGCGCAACGCTAAAGAGGAAACTGAGATTGTAAAGGCAGAGACATCAGGGGAAATGAAAGGTGGTTGTGCGGGGCCCTCTGGAACTATGTTAACTCGTTTATTTTTAAACCAATACCTTTGGGGTTGGCTATCTCTCTTTAACGTGAGACCCAGAGCCTGCCCTGGGCTATGGCTGCCATCCCCCAAACCCACTCCCTCCACGCACACACGTTCACGTATCTCAGAGTCCTGCACTTAGGACAGAAAAATCCCATGCACTGCTACAGACTGAGTGGCTAGGCAGCAGTTCTGCAGAAAAGGACTTAGGGGTTACAGTGGACGAGAAGCTGAATATGAGTCAACAGTGTGCCCTTGTTGCCAAGAAGACTACGGCATTTTGGGCTGTATAAGTAGGGGCATTGCCAGCAGATTGAAGGACGTGATCATTCCCCTCTATTCAACATTGGTGAGGCCTCATCTGGAGTACTGCGTCCAGTTTTGGGCCCCACACTACGAGGAGGATGTGGAAAGATTGGAAAGAGTCCAGCGGAGGGCAACAAAAATGATTAGGGGGCTGGAGCACATGACAGAACAAAGAGTAATTGTCTCAAGTTGCAGTGGGGGAGGTTTAGGTTGGATATTAGGAAACACTATTTCACTAGGAGGGTGGTGAAGCACTGGAATGGGTTACCTAGGGAGGTGGTGGAATCTCCTTCCTTAGAGGTTTTTAAGGTCAGGCTTGACAAAGTCCTGGTTGGGAATGATTTAGTTGGGGATTGGCCCTGCTTTGAGCAGGGGGTTGGACTAGATGACCTCCTGAGGTCCCTTCCAACCCTGATATTCTATGATTCTGTGACATGGCATCACCTTAGCTCTGCAGCCCTCCAGCTCCCTTCCCACATTCTCTGCCACTGTCTGTTGCCCGCGATTGTTCCATCTACCCCAGCGTGCCACCAGGCAGAACATTACTAATATGAGGGGGAAAGGAGTCCAGGAGAGCTGGCTGTATTTTAAAGAAGCCTTATAGAGGGTGCAGGAATGAACCATCCCGATGTGCAGAAAGAATAGCAAATATGGCAGGCGATGAGCTTGGCTTAACAGAGAAATCTTCGGTGAGCTTAAACACAAAAAGGAAGCTTACAAGAAGTGGAAACTTGGACAGATGGCTAGGGAGGATATTGCTCGAGCATGCAGGGGTGTAATCAGGAAGGCCAAAGCACAATTGGAGTTGCAGCTAGCAAGGGATGTGAAGGGTAACAAGAAGAGTTTCCACAGGTATGTTAGCAACAAGAAGGTGGTCAAGGAAAGTGTGGGACCCTTACTGAATGGGGGAGGCAACCTAGTGACACATGATGTGGAAAAAGCTGAAGTACTCAATGCTTTTTTTGCCTCATTCTTCACAGACAAGGTCAGCTTCCAGACTACTGCACTGGGCAACACAGTATGGGGAAGAGGTGAGCAACCCTCAGTGGTGAAAGAACAGGTTAAGGACTATTTAGAAAAGCTGGACATGCACAAGTCCATGGGGCAGGATCTAATGCATCCAAGGGTGCTGAGGCAGTTGGCTGATGTGATTGCAGAGCCACTGGCCATTATCTTTGAAAACTTGCAGCAATCGGGGGAGGTCCCAGACAATTGGAAAAAGGCAAATGTAGTGCCCATCTTTAAAAAAGGAAGAAGGAGAATCCGGGAAACTACAGACCAGTCAGCCTCACCGCAGTCCCTGGAAAAATCATGGAGCAGGTCCTCAAAGAATCCATTTTGAAAGACTTGGAGGAGAAGGTGGTGATCAGGAACAGTCAACATGGATTCACCAAGGGCAAGTCATGCCTGACCAACCTGATTGCCTTCTATGATGAGATAACTGGCTCTGTGGATATGGGGAAAGTGGCGGATGTGATATACCTTGACTTTAGCAAAGCTTTTGATACAGGCTCCCACAGTATTCTTGCCAACAAGTTAAAAAAGTATGGATTGGATGAATGGACTATAAGGTGGATAGAAAGCTGGCTAGATCGTTGGGCTCAACAGGTAGTGATCAATGGCTCGATGTCTAGTTGGCAGCCGTATCAAGCAGAGCACCCCAGGGGTCGGTCCTGGGGCCGGTTTTGTTCAACGTCTTCATTAATGATCTGGATGATGGGATGGATTGCACCCTCAGCAAGTTCGCAGATGACACTAAGCTAGGGGGAGAGGTAGATATGCTGGAGGGTAGGGATAGGGTCCAGAGACAAATTGGAGGATTGGGCCAAAAGAAATCTGATGAGGTTCAACAAGGACAAGTGCAGAGTCCTGCACTTAGGAAGGAAGAATCCCATGCACTGCTACAGGCTGGGGACTGACTGGCTAAGTGGCAGTTCTGCAGGAAAGAACCTGGGGATTACAGCGGATGAGAAGCTGGATATGAGTCAGCAGGGTGCCCTTGTTCCCAAGAAGGCTAACAGTATATTGGGCTGCATTAATAGGAGCATTGCCAGCAGATCGAGGGAAGTGATTATTCCCCTCTGTTCGGCACTGGTGGGGCCACATCCGGAGTACTGCGTCCAGTTTTGGACCCCCTCACTACAGAAAGAATGTGGACAAATTGGAGAGAGTCCAGCGGAGGGCAACGAAAATGATTAGGGGGCTGACCACATGACTTACAAGGAGAGGCTAAGGGAACTGGGCTTATTTAGTCTGAAGAAGAGAAGAGTGAGGGGGGATTTGATAGCAACCTTCAACTACCTGAAGGGGGGTTCCAAAGAGGATGGAGCTCGGCTGTTTTCAGTGGTGGCAGATGACAAAACAAGGAGCAATGGTCTCAAGTTGCAGTGGGGGAGGTCTAGCTTGGATATTAGGAAAAACTATTTCACTAGGAGGGTTGTGAAGCACTGGAATGGGTTACCTAGGGAGGTGGTGGAATCTCCATCCTTAGAGGTTTTTAAGGCCCGGCTTGACAAAGCCCTGGCTGGGATGATTTAGTTGGGGTTGGTCCTGCTTTGAGCAGGGGGTTGGACTAGATGACTTCCTGAGGTCTCTTCCAACCCTAATCTTCTATGAGTCTATGATTACCCCTGCCCCAGCTCACCCCCCCCCTGCCCCAGCTCACCCACCTTTCCCCAGCCAGACATCTGTGACCTCAAGGAAGGCTACCATGTGCATCTTTTAGCAGCTTTGGTTGTTGCAGAAGTAGAACCACAGGGAGTTGGTGGGGGGAAAGGGGGACGACGAATGACATGCGTTGGGTTGGAAGAAGAGAATGGGAGGTAACTGGTGGGGAAAGGGCACTGAAGAGGGTAGGGACACTTTCCTGTAACACTCATAGCCCAGGAAGTGTACTGTCTGCTCTGGAGAAGTTTTTTGGTTTTGCTTCTGTGTTTATTGCGTGAATCATTTGTTCCAGGTTTACTGTTAGTAGGTTCATGAATTAACTTGTTTTAGGGGAAAGCAATGGCTTCTATGTGGTCTGTACTAACTGACATTTCAGCCTGTATACTTTTTCTTGGTATTCTGCTTGTAACTTATTGTCCGGGTAGTATTAAGCTTGGGCCATCGGATCATTTTAATTTGGCTTTGCTTGGTTGCAATTTCACTTTCTTCTTTGAACAACGCTGAAGAAGTCTTTGTCGCCTCCTACGTTCACTGATACTCCACTGTCTCTTTAGCATTCACTCAAATGCTGTTTGTGTGCTGCTGCCATTGTCTTTGCATTGGATGTTAGGCTGAGCTTTAAAAACCATTTACATTTGCTGTTTTGTACCTCATTAATGTCACATACGTGCAAAATCTCATCCTCTGAGGCACTGCTTGCTTCCTTGATATGGTGCATTTTTCCTCTTCTGGTCTGCAAGCTTTGGCATAATGATTTCTCTTGCCACAATTATTGCACATGACCCCACATGCTGCAGTGCCTTTTCCAGCATCATGTTTCTCCCCCACCACAGATTTTCCTTTGAGTTGCATCTCTTCTGCTTTGTGTCTGTGCATTTGCTTTCGTACGGATTTGGGGATATTTTCCCTTGTGTTTTCATGCTTTCTCTGTGCAGGTTTGTGAATTATCTCTGTGCCTGCTCCACTTATGCGCTGCATTTGGATGTGAGCTGGTTCACTAGCTTTGCACATGTCTACAGCTCTTGGTAGCATTAGCGTGGGCTCGCTGAGCATTCTCATTCAAACTCCTGCGTCTTTCGTCCCCATTACTAACCTATCACGAGTTCGTTCATCTTGTGAGAGTCAATAATCACATGAGTCAGCCATTTGGCGCAGTTTGGCAATATACTCATCTATTGTTACTCCAGTTTCCTGATTACACTTGTTGAAAAGATCCCTTTCGTATCTGACATTTTCTGTGGGCTGAAAACACTTTGAGTGCACTTCTAGGATTGTACCTGGGTCCTCCCGCTCTGCTGCTGCCGTATCCAGACGCTATCGGCACATGCGGGAGCCTTTATCCATTGCAGCTATAGCGGGACTGCTCTTATTTTGTTTTCCTTTTCATTCAGCCCTGTCGCAATTTCGTAGATTTCCTATTGTGATCTAAAAAAGAATGTCCCATGGCTAAATGCATCCCCTTTTGGGTCTGTCTGCTTGGGGACGGGAATCTGGGACAGCACCGGGATTATTGTCTCTCTGTTTTTTCGTTTGTTTGCTTGATTTGCAACGTTCTTAGTTTCTGATTTCACGTCCCTGCAGCTGCCGACTCACTTCTGACACATGCCCTGTGCGCGAGCGCAACATTCAGGCTGTATTCCTTCCGCCACATGCACTGTCCTCTCTCATCAAACACTTCCTGAAAGAGGAATTCCCTATCTTCCGAACATAATGACATCAGGATGCCCCTAGTGGGAACCTATTTACCGTAGCATCTCAGGTCTCTTCTCTTCAGCTATTGCTTTCCCCTATTCCTTACCTTGCCCCACACCTCCAGCTGCCACCTCTCAGGCCCCATATCTCTTCCCCACCTTCCCAGGCCCTGCCCTTCAGCAGGGCCCTTTGAACACTGGGAAGTAATTCCTGAATAGCCTGAAAATGCTTGGGCTCTGAGTCAACATGATGGGCTTGGGACCTTTAGATGTATGTGGATTTAGGGAGCTTCGCTTCCGTTCTGTATGAATAGACTGAATCCAGGGATCGACAACAAATACGTGTATTCCGTCGGAAAGCAGGGATCTCGGCAGACGTGCCCTGGAAGGGGAGAGTTTGCTTCTGAGAGGCTATTTCCGGCTACCTCAAGGTGTCGCAGTGTTTGCAAGGGTGGCGTGTCGCCAGAGCACTGGCATGGCGGTGGTTGTGTACGTGTTAGAACAGTAGCGTGGCTAGTCCGCGTGGTGCCCGTGCAGATGTTCTAGCCAATGGTAAATGGTGGCAGCCGCCTGCTCATTGGGAACGTCCTTGGGTTTGGGCTCGTGCAGAACGTTAGCAAGCGCAATGCTTCGTTCACACCTGTGCCGAGGAGGCAGCGGAGACCAGCGTTTCTGACGAGCAGGGTGTTAAGGGAGTGGCGGCGCATTGCCGTGGCATGGGGCACACATCCGCAGGCGTGCGAGCGCGGAGAGGCTCATGTGCACAAGGAGCTCGCAGCATCACTATGTGTTCACCTAATGTAAGAGCGCGGGAGGCGTTCCAGTCACTCTGAGGTGTGAGTAGTTTGTGAGCATAGGGCGACATCATGTGGCCAGGCCAAGGCAGTGGTTGGGAAGAAAACACAATGAAACATTTGGAGCAAGCAGATTATCTCAGTGCTTTTCTCTCATTAGGTTTTGCCGAGGTCGCCTTCCACCCACACTTGGGCGTACGTGGAGAACATAGGCAGGAACAGGCTGGGTGGATGTAGCTGCTGCAGGGTGCTCGGGGTAAGGAAGCAGCATATAACACTACCTAGCTTTCATCTAGCACTTTGCCTCTCTAGATCTCAAAGCACTTTACAAAGGAGCTGTAATTATTGCTGTTGGGAAACCGAGACACGGAGAGGTGAAGTGACTCGCCCGAGGTCACCCAACAAGCCTGTGACAACGCACATGTGGCCTTGATGCAGAGATTCTGAATAAAAGATCATCCCAAACAGAGCACTCCCCATCCACAACTGATCACGGTCAAGGAGGAAAGGACACTACTTCCTCTAACTCTCCAGATTTTGCCTGGTCATGGGGACAGGAGGCCGGGGAGGCCTTTGAATTCTGATTTGATACTAGGTTTTGTATGATCCTTTTGCTTATGCTTTCCACCTTTGCATTCCATCACTGCGGGAACACGGGGCTGAGATTGTTTCCTGCCCGCGTCTCTGTGTGCGTCCTCACCAGTGTTCAGCACTGAACCATAAACTGAGGTTCAAACAACATCTATACGGTAGGAATCCTCTCCGTATTCCCCAAGACAACTCCCAAAGGAGCCCATTTCCAGCCCCGCACGGCGTATTCATCTGTACAAAATGTGCAGCCTCTGGCATCTACCGTAGCCAGTCAGGAAACTGTTTACCCAACTCATGAGAGTTCTCGTGATTCTGGAAATGTTTCCCATTCCACAATGGGACAAACCCGAGCTCTTTAGAAATTTTCACAAAGAAATGAGAGCGAGAGAGAGAGAGAGAGAGAGAGACCAGCCCTGAATAGCCAATAGCCCAATGGTTAGGGCCTTTGGCTGGGGAACGAGTGTCTCTACGAACTCTCGTTCACCAGTGTCACAACACACAAATTGTTTTCTCTGGTGTGGATCCCAGGCACGTTCCAGTTTGCAGGGCTCAATCACACCTCCCACCCCAAATAACTTATATGTTCGGTCTACATGGCAGTGAGGGCTGCACACTAGCTGAGATCAAACCAGATCAGGTGATGTGTCAGTTTGGCAGGGGATCAGTGCAGTAGTTTGAGTCACAGGATTGCACACAAAAATATGGTTAGAATGGGAAAATGTTACCTACAGCTCCTTTTCTCCCTAGGCACAATATCTTGGGAGCCCACTGATCAAATCTGACACCAAATTTGCAATTTTCAAGACTGTGCATGTGAATTTCAGAGGGCTTTGAAAATAAAACCCAGCTCTTAAACAGAAAGCTCAGTTCCACTTTAACTACAGGATGGCTAAAACACTTCCTTTCCCCCACCATTTGTCTGTCTTGCCTATTTACATATCCAGCCCTTCAGAGCAGGAATGGCTTCTTACTGTGTGTGTACAGCCCCTAGCACAGTCATACTCAGACTGAGGCTCGGGAGCCGCAATGGGCTCTTTAATGTGTCTCCTGCGGCTCTTTGCAGCCAATGATATTAAAACACTGTGTGATTATTAACCAATCCAAGTTATTAACCAATCAGGATTCTTTTACTATGTTATTAACCAACCGTAATTGATAAAATAATACTACTTGGTCAGAATAACCGAGAAAATATATAACTAGTAAATGAAACAATGAAGTCACACGACTGTGGCTCTTTTGGGTGATGTTGATCACTAATTTGGCTCCTGAACCACTGAGCTCTGAGTATCACTGTCCTAGCAGAGTAAGTTGGGCCTATGGGAATACAATCAACCAGAATGTGCACGTCTGCTGCCCATGCTATCCCAGTTCTGGGAAGACACTGAGGATTTCGGTCTCCAAGGCCAGGTATCTTTTATTAATTATTGAAATTCCCTTTTCAAGTATGGGATATTGATACTTTTCAGCTGATGGGAAAGAGGATTTTGAGAAATGCTCAGCCTGGGCCTGAGTCGTCACTGGGGCCAGCGCCTAGTGCTTTTCAACCCACCTACCCTAATGTTATTGATAGGGAGAAAATGAAAACTCAGCAAAGAGCGACTGAGTCCTGGGGCTGTTTGCCATTCTTCCGCTTTTATCGGAAGCGCTGTTTGCTGGAGATGGGTGACGTTGTTTTGGATTTTGAAATAAAATTTTAAAAATGGGGAAAATCTTCAACAAGAATTTCACAATCTTTTTTCAACCAACCCTTGAGCTGCTGGGAAATTTAAACCAAGTAAGATTGGGGGGGGAGGGGGGTTCCTATAAGATTCCACCCTCCCCCTTTTTTTGACCAGCTCTATTATTTATACCCAGCACTGTGCAGCAGCAGCTGTGAGCACTGTAAATTGATTTATCAGCTTCAGAGAAACATCACTAGGTCAGATTGCATGTGGGGGTGGGTATGGGTTGGAAGGGAACCTTCATGCCCAGAGCTCTCTGCAGAGCATGTTCTGCACTGGCTAAGGTAGATTGCAAACTGTTTAGGCAGGGACCATCTTTTTGTCCTGTCTCTGTACAGCCCCTAGCGCAATGAGGTCCTGTCATGACCGGGGCTCCTATCAAAATACGCCTAACAGATCATAATTGGCTTGGCTGAGGGGGAAGGTGCCGGGACGTGTGCAATGTGTTTGGTCCACATCGGCCCCATTGCTTGGGTTTGTGTGTGTGCGGCTCCTGGCTGCTCGGCTTTATGCCAGGGGCCACAGCACACCCAGGGCATCCCAGAACCACATGGGTGGGCAAAGGTGGCTTAAAGCCATTCCCCCGGGCGGTGCCTTTCTGCGCTGCACCTCTGCAAGGCACAGCACACCTCACAATTCCAGCTCAGGATTCTAGCTCAAAGGGAATGAAAATAAACCAGGGTCTCAGGGCCCACGGGTGCCAAGCTGGCCATCATTCCCAGATCTCGTCACCATTAACTGCCGTGCCCATCACCGCCTACAGGAGGGAGAGCTCGCAACGCAAAGGCCCACAGACTCGCGGCTCTCGGGCTCCCCTTTTGTTTTCCTGCCAACTCGGTACTTTTTGGCAGTGGAAGGCCATTTCCTTTTCAGGCTGTGTGAGTGGAGCGGGCGTGTAAACGAAAGCCAAGCCTGTCCTCAGTAACCACGGAGACGAGGAAACGGTACGCCAATGGTTTATTGTAAAGTGCCTAGCCCGTTACAAATAGTGTCCACGGCTCCAAGGTAGTGGCACATGGTGTTGTGCACCGCTGAGACCTGTATTTATGGAGCGAATCTGCATGCACCGCACTGCAGAGAGACTGAAAGATTTCCAAGCCGAAGATATGAGACAACAGGCCGATGTGCTATGCTAAAGAGGCACAAGGTTCAGCTGGAAAGGTAGTGGAAAGGGCCCATTTAGGGATGGGGCCTCAGCAGAGTAGGAACACACTGGATTTCCATAAAGCACAAGGCGACTATGAAAGCAAACTACTTCCTCTGCCACTCAGGGGATGCATCCCCTAAGGAACATGCCCTGCACCCTGCAGGATCACACAGTCTGGACCACTTCATCCCCCTGCCTATGCTGCAAAGTGCATCTGTTACAATAAGCTGCTCATTCTAACTGGCCTTTTCACAGAGTTCAGGCTAGCTGGGAGCCCTCTCATAGCCAGTGGACCTCTTACAGAACACTGGCCAGAGACCCTCACCCGGCCACACCTGCAGCAGAGGGGACTATTCTTCCCTGCTGTGCTAACTTGGGGTTCAACTGCAGCCTACGGCAGGTTTGGACTCTACCTGCTGCTCCAAGAGCGTAACACACCATGGAAGAACTTCCCCAGTGCAGCACTACCGTAAGCTGCTCCCCTTCCTTCCCTAGCCTGTTGGGAACAGGGCTGGGGAGGAGAGGAAGGCAGGTCTCCAACACAACAGGATCTTGGGCTGCCAATGTGAGCTACTGCCGATTGCTGTGACTTATGCAGAGACCATTTTGGCCACTGGAGCAGCCCAGAATGGCAGAGGTGACACCGAGCTATCTCCCTCCCCCCACCCCTCCCCTGGGCTGTGCCTTCAGCCATGTGCCTCCACCGCCCAGAATTGCACCCCAAAACTTTTAGGAAGACATAGGGTATCAGGGCCCCTGGGAAGCTGTTCCGCTGGTTAATTATTATCCATTTAACCACCTCCACTGTTCTTAATCCACTGTTAAGAAATTACATTTTATTTCCAATTGGAACCGCACCTCCCTGACACCAGATCTTGTCATGCCTTTGTCTACGAGCTTAGAGAGACTTCTACTGTCAGAAATCTTCTCCCCACGTAGGTACTTATAGACTGGTGATCACATCAAAACCCTGGACTCCCCTGAAACATTGGACAAGTCTCTGAGGGTCTGATTTTTAAAAGGCGTTCAGGTGCCTAAAGATGAAGATAGGAAGCTAGTGGGATTTTCAAAAGCACCTAGGCACCTAACTCCCCTTGACCTCCGTGCTGATCAGTTGAGATAGTAATTGAAGGGAAACACCAAATAGGACAAGACTCACGATAAAATCACGAGAGTTGGCAACACCAGCGTTTCTGTGGAGCAAGCGTTTTTGGGCGGGGACAAGTGTAAAGCTGAAAAATCTGTTCTCCGTCAATCATTCAAAAATGTCTGAACGGGAATTTCCTGGAACTTTCCAGCAAATATTCGCCTTTGAGCTGAGACCCAGCCAGAGGCCCAAAGAATTTCAGAAATTTCTGAGCCCAAACAATACAGGGAATTCTCTTGTAATCATAACTGTAGTGTTAGGGATCTCCCATGTGTCCCCCCTGGGGCTGCCTATGGGGACTGCTCTCCCTGCCCCAGCTCACCCCCCCACGCTGGCTTGCATGAAGGCCTGAATAGTCCTCAGCTTTCCTATGTAGTGCCTGTGCTGGGGGGGTTCTCTCCCAGGCAGCTAAAAAGCTTTTATGACTCCTGCAGGCCACTACAGCTGAGTACAGAAGAGTTAGGGGACGATATTCCATAAAGTCAAACACTTCACGTGATTCTGCTCCTCCCTGCCTTAGCCTCTCGGGGTTTGTCTACACGGCAAAAAACCACCTGCAGCTGGCCCACATCATCTGGCTCGGGGGACTCAGGCTACGGAGCTATACATTTTCAGTGTAAACGTTCAGGCTTGGGCTGGACCCGAGTGCAAACGTCTACACGGCAATTTTATAAACCTGCAGCCCAAGTCAGCTGATGTGGGCCAGGTGCGGATGTTTTATTGCGGTGTATACCTCAGGCACGCTAAGCCCAAGCTCTGACTCTGGTTTGAGCCCTCTTTCTGTTCACACACAGATCAGTCGGACTCAGATCAGCAGGCACTCGGGCTCCAGGTCCTAGGACCCTACTAAGGGAGGTGGGTCAGAGCCCAATTCTGACTGTGACTCAGATCCAATCCCTGTCATTGTGCAGTGTGGACGCAGGTCAAGCCGCAGATCCAAGTCAGAAGGTCTGTGTTGTGCTGTGTGGACGCATTGGCACAGTTGTGAGACTCAGGTCCAGCAACTGTAAACCCAGGTTTACAATGCAGTGTGGAAGCTCAAGCATGAGCTTAGAAAAACAGAGCCCAAAAGCCTGGCTCCCACAGACGTTCCCTCGTAGGCCAGAGCTCCCACCCGCAGCTATCCAGGTGGATGCCATGTACCTGAATGACCACGTCTCTCCTGAACTTTGCTCTAGAGTCAGGAGCGTCTGAATTGATAGCCCGTGGCACTGCTGGAAGCCAGGGGTCTGTGTCTCACTGCTGTTCCCTCAGGCCCTAACCCAGACAGATCTTGCCCATTCCGAGTTTCAGTAAAGCTCATCATTCTTTACTGAGACTCTGGCTGAAGACTCCTGAGCAGATGCACCGAATGAGAAGCAGGGACGGTAAGAACGGCATTAACCTGGAGTAGGGAAGCCCAAGCCGCAGCGGGCTTGAACTGTTCAGCCACCACATTACACAACGTACTACAAGGGAGAACGTTTCACTGGCACATACAGCGGGACCTTACTGTGCAGTGATTGGGACAATACCCTCGGACTCCAGAGACTGGGTTCCATGCCCTGCTCTGCCACAGACTTGCTGTGTGACACTGGGCATGTCACAAGTCTCTCTGGGCCTCAGGTCCCATCTGTAAGACAGGGACAACAGCATTGCCCAGCCTGACGGGGGACGTGAGCACAAATACATTAAATATCGTGAGGTGCTTGGATGGTACAGCAATGGCAGCACAGAAGTGCCCATGAAAGACAGACGGACCCCAATTCCAGCATGTCTAGTGCTTAACACTGATGATCCCATACAAACTGTGAGCCACATTCTCAGTGGGTGCCCGATGGCTGGAATAAAACAAACACCTCGCCAGCTTTACATCTCCTACCCGCTTGCTAACTCCCCCTGGGAGAATCCTAGCTGAAGGGAATTCAGGCCTGCAGTTTGCTTGGATTGCTCACCTCCCTCAGGGCTCAGCAACAATAGCTTGGGCTTCTTAACACCTCTCACGAACTGAAACCCTTGAGAACTGAAGCAGCTTTTTAGTCTCAGTATGTACAAGGGCCTCCCAGTCAATCCACACTTCAGTGGATACAGGGCAAAAGCCCGCTACGGATGGGGACCGTTTGCTACCACCCATTACAGCATCTACAATGAAGCAGGGTGTCTAGGTCTCCATTGCAAACTCCACCAACTGCCCCCGGCGTGTCCCACTACATCTGGCCTAACGGCTCGGACGCTGCGCTTGCTTTAGAACCATCTCAGACCTCCCACTCCTTCACAAGTGACTGTGAACAGACTGGCAGGGGACTAGCAGCCACTAATGAGCGCTGCCAACGGGAGCATTTGTCAGTGTCTTACAAGAATCTTCCCAGCCGGCGGTGTTGCCTTGGTTTCAGATCAGCCGGGCCTCTCCTTCCATCTCAACCTGAGGGTCGCACACTCCCGTGAAGTTTATCTCTTTGCTGCTGTTGCCGACGGCAGAGTTGAGGTCGGGACTGTGTATGCCGGAGGAGGGAGAAGGGTGTTGAAAACCACCATCTATTACTGACACAGCTCTCCCACTCATGTAGATCTCCAAATATCTCAGAAGCTGCTTCGGTTTCTTTTTGGCAAATGCCTCCAGTTCTGGGAAGAGGGAGGGGGAAAAAAATCTAGTATCAACATGAAAAGACATGACACCGGGATGGAGGAGGGGCAGTCTGAGTCCCACATGTTTTCTGGGGTAACATTATTCTGGTATATTTTTAAGCTTTACCCCTAGAGTTTGGTCCAGTGTCTCCTTAGGAATGTGCTTCACTCTCAGGACAGAGCACGTAACCACAATGGCTACGAAGGGCTGGAACTTGTAGCTACAAAACACCTTTGGAAAAATCATTTCCCCATTGTCCAAGCTTGGGGGTCTCACCCAGAAGCCAAATGTGTTACACCCAGCTGATCATAACCGATGGGAACGCCCCAGGGCTCCAGGGAAGAGCATAGACCACATGGGTGGGGATAGGGGAGAAACCCCAATCTATTTGTGGTGATCCGAGCTTCACTTTTTGAAGATGCTTTTTCAGCCGTAATAAACACATCCATCTCTCTGCTCACTGGGCAGGTTTTACCCTCTTTTTATTTTTTGCGTGCAGAGATAAATAACCCTGCTGTGCCTCTAATTTGGTTTTTACAGAAAGAAAATAGCATTGATTGCTGTAGTTAAGGCCCAATGCTACAAGTAATGCATATATAATTACATTAAAAATACATTAAAAGATTGTTATTAAGGTTGTAAAGTCAAGCACAGAAAAATTAAGAAATGGTTGAATTAAGGTTGCCCACAACACCTTAATTCAGCCCCCTTGTGTTGTACACACATTATGATACAATCTTTAATTACATGATCACATACGATTTCTCCCACAGGACCCTGGCCTCACTCAGTGAATGGGTGGCTATTCAAGATTTCTCTTTATCCCATTCAGTGAATGCCGCAGGCCTAATTTGATGCACACCATTCCAACCCTGCAGGGAGCACACGATCGCTAATTTCCTTCTGGGTTTTCTTGGGTGCTCATCGCTGTAATATCTGAACACCTCACAAATATTCACCTCAGAAATGGTTGAACTATTAAAAAAAAAAAATTAGCCCCAAGGAGAAAACTGGTTTGGAAAATTTCAGCACAAATGGTTCAAGCTTGGCAAAGTCTTAACCAAATGAAAACAGGATCTTAGGATGGAAAGTGTTAAGCAACCTTAATCATAGGCCTCACTGACCACTTGGCTTACAACAAGGGTGAAACATTGAAATTTCACACCCACATGCACACCCACACAAACATACTTGGCAAAAACCACACAAGCAAAGAAATGAGTTAACAACACACCTAAAATATACAACTTCTACTTCTCTCCCCACATACACCTTCCACTACAGCAGCCAGCTTACATCAAGCCCTTAACTCTCCCCCTGCAGCTAGTGGCCAACCTCCGTATCCTGCAATCATGTAACACACAGAGAGCCTTCCCTGTCTGAGCAGAGGTGCAGCGTAAAGCAGGGTGCAGTGAAGTCTTAGCTTCCCTCCAAAAGAAACACTACGTTTTCCAAAACGTATTCTTAAAAAGCCCTATCCCTAAAGAGCAGCCACTGCAATTACAACACACGATCAGAGGTGATTAGGTGGGGCTACAGACAATCCCATGTGGCTATTAAAATCCCAATTACCTTGGGAATAGTATCTTTTAAAGCCCAATGACTGAACCGAGCGTTAATGGAGACTCCCTGGGTTTGAACATCATGTAAGCAATTACAATGTCAGGACACTGGTAGCTTAAGGCCCTCTCTCCTCTACCCCTAGCTTGGGTGCCGGCAGGCCAGTCTTTCACAAGTGGTGTACGGAACAAGCAGCGTTTGTCCTGCATACATTCAAGTTATTGTCCCTTGCTTAGAAAAGATGCAGGGAAACGCACCTTTTAGAACGAAGCCAGAGTCAGAAATTGTTTTCTGTTGTGTTTTCCAGATGACGTAGAGGCGCAGGGAAGTGGCCACATACAAATCATTCAGCACCGCAATGACCTGCTGTCTGCGGTTACACTCTCTGAAAGAGACAAGGATGGGAATGCTTATCTCTACCCTCTGCCTTCCCAGCAAATCCAGAGACCCAAAGAGGCAAGAGCTACAGAATCACCACCTCAGAGATCCACCTGACAGAGAGATTTACACCAGCCGGAGACACGTTCCTGCGTGGCCCTGCAAACATGGGGAGTTAATGAAGGAAACAAATTTCCTCTTGAATGTTATGTGGTACAGTAGTTATGATGGCTATTATTAAAATCAGCCTAACACTTTCTGTTATAACCCCCGTTAGAACTGTTTATACCTTCGACAAAAACGTTAATCTTTCCAGCAGACGTTTCCCATGCTTGGACGCTGACACTGATGGATTTTTTTTTAAAAGCTGAATTTTCAGCATCACATTTTCAGCATCACATTTTCAGCATCACAGGGACCGCCAGACTGGATCAGACCCAAAGGCCATCTAGCCCAGTTTCCTGACACAGACAATGGCAGCACCATGGATGCCTCGGCGAAAGGGGTAAGAACCCTGCTGCAATAGTAGATGGGGGATGACGTGACCCCACATCAGGTCTCGCCCTGATCTCTAACAGAGATTGGCTTAAGCCCTGAAGCATGAGGTTTTTTCTCCCTTCTGATACTCTTTTTTCTGACATTAACTACAATAACTCTGAGCACTACAGCTGTACGTGGCCACAGCTCTCTGTTGGCCTGTCCGCAATTATGCCCAGGTTCCTTTCCTTTGCAGTGAATTTAGAACTCTGCAAGGTGTCTGAATCATACCAATGTAGAGCTGGAAGGGACCTCGAGAGGTCACCCAGCCCATCCCCCAACACTAAGGCAAGAGGGAATACAGGTAGACCAGGGGTCGGCAACCTTTCAGAAGTGGGGTGCCGAGTCTTCATTTATTCACTGTAATTTAAGGTTTCGCGTGCCGGTAATACATTTTAACGTTTTTAGAGGGTCTCTTTCTATAAGTCTATAATATATAACTAAGCTATTGTTGTATGCAAAGTAAATAAGGTTTATAAAATGTTTAAGAAGCTTCATTTAAAATTAAATTAAAATGCAGAGCCGCCCGGACCGGTGGCCAGGACCTGGGCAGTGTGAGTGCCACTGAAAATCAGCTCGCATGCCACCTTTGGCACACGTGCCATAGGTTGCCTACCCCTGATCTAGACCATCCCTGACAGGTGTTTGTCTAACCTGTTCTTAAAAATCTCCAATGACAGGGATTCTACAGCATCCCTTGATAACCTATTCCAACATTAACTACCCTCATAGTTAGAAAGTTTTTCCTAACATCTAACCTAACTCTCCCTTGTTGCAGATTAAGCCCATTACTTTTTGTCTCACCTTCAGTGGACATGGAGAACAATTCATCACAGAGCTCTTTATAACAGCCCTTCATATATTTGAAGTCTGTTCTCATGTCCCCATGCAGTTGTAGCTGGCATCATTTCACCTTGAATGGTCCCTTGAAATCCGTGTTAACTACTACGCTAAACCATCTGTTCTACCTTGTATTTAGCTGTGACACTCTGAGTATATTTCCCAGACCTGAAGAAGAGCTCAAGAATGTCTCTCTCACCAACAGAAGTTGGTCCGATAAAAGACATTACCTCACCTACCTTGTCTTTCTCATGTCCCCACTCAGTCTTCTTTTCTCAAGACTAAACAGGCAGTTTTTTAAACCTTTCCTCACAAGTCAGGATTTCTAAACCTTTTACCATTTCTGTTGCCCTCTTCTGGACTCTCTCCAATTTGTCCACATCTTTCTTAAAGTGTGGCACCCAGAACTGGACCTAATACTCCAGCTGAGGTTTCACCAGAGCCGAGGAGACAATTACAGTTGATACACTCCAGAAGGATATTAGCCTTTTTCACAACTTGATCACACTGTTGGCTCATACTCAATTTGTGATCCATTATAATCCCCAGATCCTTTTCTGCAGTACTCACCACCTAGCCAATTAGCCCCCGTTTTATAGCTGTACATTTGATTTTTTTCCTTCGTAAGTGCAGTACTTTCCACTTGTCTTTATTGAATTTCATCTTGTTGCTTTCAGACCAATTCCCCAATTTATTAAGGTCATTCTGTACTCTACTCCTGTCCTCCAAAGTACATGTAACCCCTCCCAGCTTGATGGCATCTGCAAATTTTAAAAGAATTTCTCTACTCTATTATCTAAGTCATTAATGAAAATGTTGAATAATATCAGACCCAGGACTGAACTATGCAGGACTCCAGTACACGCATCCTCCCAGTTTGATTGTGAACCCTTGATAACTACTCGGAGTACAGTTTTTCAACCAGTTTTGCCCCCACCGTATAGTAATTTCATTTAGATCACATTTCCCTAGTTTGTTTATGAGAGTGTCATGTAGGACTGTGTCAAAAGCCTTACTAAAATCAAGATACATCACACATCTATTGCTGCCTCCCTATCCACTAGGCCTGTAACTCTGTCAAAGAAGGAAATAAGGTTGGTTTGGCATTATTTGTTCTGGACAACTCCACGCTGGCTATCCCTTAGAACCCTATAATCCTCGAGGGGCATAACTGATTGTTTCATTATTTGTTCCAGAGAAGTTAGGCTGACTGGTCTGTAATTTCTCTTTGTTCCCCTTTTTAAAGATAGGTGCTGTTTGCTCTTCTCCAGTCCTCTGGGACCTCACCCATTCTCCAGATGTTCTCCAAGATCATTGCTAATGGTTCTGAGATTGCTCCAGCTAGTTCCTTATATACCTCAGGGTGAATTTCAATGGGCCCAGCTGACTAGAACACATCTAATTTATCTAAATATTCTCTAATCCATTCTTTCCCTATTGTGGCTTCTGTTCCTTCCCCCATGTGGTTAATATTAATTGTGTTAAGTATCTGGTCAACAATTAACCTTTTCAGTGAAAACTGAAGCAAAATAGGCATTGAACAGCTCAGCCTTCCTGGTGGTGTCCATTATTAGCTCTCCTTCCTTGCTAAGTAGAGGACCTACACTTTCCTTCATCTTTCTCTTGCTCCTAAAGTATTTATAAAACCTCTTCTTATCGACTCCTATGTCCCTTGCTAGGTGTAACTCATTCTGTGGCTTAGCCTTTCTGATTTTATCCCTACCTCCAGGGTCAAATATTTCTTTGCATTTGTTAACATTGCAAATCATCTGCCCTCATGCTGCCCACACACCCAACTCGGTTAAGTCCCACTGAAGTTCCCTGCAGTCCGCTCTGGACTTGACTAACCTAGATAACTAACTATCCAGAGCCTGGATATAACCCCTGTCCTGCAGTGCCCCAATTCTCTTCAGTATCAAGCCACATCAGATACCAGAACACACACTCATTTACGTATTAGAGTGCTAAATACATATACAGCCCTACGCTAGCAACCTGTCTGAGACAGAGACATAGCCAATCCTTCAGCACATACCCTTAGACATACAATCCCTTTACTAGATGCACAGCTAAGTAGAAAGTCCCTGCCTGCTTTACTGGGGTACAACTCCTTCCTCTCTACCTGTGCTCACATTTCAGGCCCACCTGCACTACAAAGCAGCACATCAAAACCAAGTGGTAATTGGGTCTCCTGGCATGGTGGTACATGAAGTGTAGATGAGCCTTTAGTAATGCAGCCTGGGGTCTACACACAGGGCTCTAGGGCCACACTGGGCTGTGAACTCACCGAGAAAGATGTTCTTCCCTCAGGGCCTGGATCACGATGCGAGTGATATTTATAGACATGACACAGAAAGGGAAATTCTGGAAAAGAAACAGAATGAAATCAGCGATTCCACCCGTTCTCCCGGATAAGGCCCCTCTTCCCTCCAGCACTTGGACAATGCCCATCCTTAGGTCTCTGTTCTAGTTAGAGATGGGTCCAGATCTAAACCCTGGATATTGTAAATTCTTTGGGGCAGGGGCAATCTTTTTGTTCGGTTTGTACGGCATCTACTACAGTGGGACCCTGATCCATGACTGGGGCTCCTTCACACTCTGGTGATATCAATAAATATGAATACAGACTCGGGTCAGAGTTTGCAGCTCAAACCTCTCTTTCCATTGGGCCAAACCCAATCAGCCCTGACCCTCAGTTTGGCTCCAGTTATTGAACCCACATTTTAATCTGAGGGTTTGGTTCCACCCATTCCCGTTATGAAGATATAAAGTCTGGATCTGGATTAATAGATTCCTAGGCCAGAAGGGACCATTGTGGTCTTCTAGTCCAACCTCCTGTATAACGTAGGCCATTGAATTCCCCCCAAATAATTCCTAGAGCAGATCTTTTAGGAAAATATTCAATCCTGATTTAAAATTGCACTGATGGAGAATCCACCATGGCCCTTGGTAAATTGCTCCAATGGTTAATTATCCTCCCTGTTAAAAATTAGCGCCTTATTTCCAGTCTGAATTTGTCTAGCTTCAACTTCCAGCCATTGGATCAGGTTATAGCTTTGTCTGCTTGATTGAAGAGCCTATGATCAACCATAGCTGGGGTTTGGTTCTGGCATATGATTTGGGCCTGTCTTTGATTTAAACATCTTCTCCCTCACCAAAACAGAATAAGCAATGATGGGTGTAAAACAAGTGAATAAAATTAACACGCACCA
Source organism: Terrapene triunguis (assembly GCF_002925995.2). NCBI lineage: Eukaryota > Metazoa > Chordata > Testudines > Emydidae > Terrapene > Terrapene triunguis. Next base: position 614,697 of record NW_020664404.1, on the reverse strand, counting down.
TGGGGAACATTTTATAAGTGAGAATTGTTTGACTAATGAGACTAAAGTTTGGCTAAAGGGAGGCTGTGGAATTGGCAACGTCAGATTTATTCAAGGTGCAAAGTAGCCAATGTCTATCAGGGCTGTGGAAAGACAGCACCATAGATCAGACACTGAATGAAGCAGAGAATCTGGGACGTGAAAGAGTTTTCCTAACAGCCAATCAAAAAGCAGGATTCCATGCTTACCTTTCCCTGAAGTTTAATAATAATAAATAAATACCAATCCAGAGTCAGAGTTAAAGAGGGAAGGACATGCCTGTGATTCATGCTGGGACAGCTTGAAAACGTCTCGAGCGAGGGGTAATGTCCGAGAGTCCATTACAAAATACAGAATTTGCATTAACCCGAGCAATCCAGTCCCACGCAGGTCTGTCCCAGGATCCAGACCTTTAATATAAAAACATACAGCCAGGTAAGCCGTGCATGTTCCTGTCCTGAAACACTCAGTATATGCTCTCCCTGTCTTATTACGTGCCTGCTTTGGAGCACGATATACATTCTTACAAACCCTTTCCATTGCCAGTCCTTATGGTTGCTGAGAAAACCTCAAAAATATCAACCAGGTATTAAATGATGCAGTGATACCTGCCTGAATTTGCAGTCAGCCTGCGACAATGGCTCTAAGTGGTGTGAACTGCCCCATTCATCTCGTGGAATTGGCATTTTCCCCCAATCAGCCACTGAATTCTGCATTTCCACCATGGAATTCACCATTTTGCTGCAACTGGGCATCCAATATATTATCTCCCTTGTCTGCCAGGACCTGCCTGCAGCTGCTCTTGCTCTCTAGTTTTCACATCCAGGAGAAGTTAACTGGATGCCAGGGCAGGCTCCCCACACTGCTCCATGGAGCCAGGCAGTAGAGGGGTCTTTCTTACCTTTTCCTCTCTCCTCTGTGGATCCACCATTTGCAGACCAACTTTCCCCTCCGGTGGGCTCAGGCCCAAGCACGCACCAGAATGCTTTTTAGCCACTTGATGCTTCAGAAGAGTTGCCACACCAGCTAGCAAAGGATTCTGGGACGTGCCTATGACCATTAATTGGAGGGAGTAGCGAGCCATTTGGAGACCAAATGGGGAAAAAAAGGGGTTGGTGCTTTATTTGATTTGTGTTTTTATGATGACTAATGAGGTGATTGCATTTTGTTGTTTGGTAGGCAGGTTGCTACGGGTTTGTTTGTTTGTTTTTTAATGCTTATTTTTTAGATTATAGAATTCAGCTCTTCTCCATCCTATCGAGCCTGGAAGACTCTGGATAACTGGAGATCATTTTTACAAAAGAACCCACTGAATTCTTCAAGCAAAAGCTCATGAGTTTACAAATTCAGAGGACTGTTTTAGTAAACTGCAGAACGTTTGCATGCCTGAATAAAACGTTTGGCACCTTAACTCAGCATCCACGACAGCTAAAGTCAGATTAATGTGGGTACAATGAGAGTTGCATGTTACTTTATGGTGGTGAAATGTAGGTATCGACAAAGTGTCTGGAGCAAAAGCTGCAAACATTGGAGATGACGTGCTTGGGCCATAACCTAGGCATGGCAAGGATGGGTAGACTACGATATAATTACATCTGTAGAAGCCTGAAAAAGTGACTACAATCATCAAAAGGTCCCAACTCCAACGATTGGGTCATCGTGCTAGAATGACCCTGTCCCAGCTGCCTAAAATTGTTCTCTATGGAAGACTGCATGGAGAGAGAGTCGTGGACATCCAAGAAGATAGTCATGCCCCAAAAGGCTCAAAACAGACACGGGGGAAGGCAGCTCATAACATCGGCCTACCTAACCCAGGCGCTGGAAAAAAGGAGACGATGATGGTCACGTAGCACTCCAAACATTACACAGAAGGGACTGGTGCTGGAGGTGAATTTCTAGCTTGGGTAGACATGTACACGCTAGTGCTGATTGAGCTCGCACACTAAAAATAGCAGCATAACCACAACGGCGCAGGCAACGAGACAGGCTAGCCACCCTGAGTACAATCCTGTCTGAGATCCTAGGTATGTACGTGAGCAGCTAGCCCGTCTCTCTGCCCGCACTGCCACTAAACTGTCATTTGTAGCATGTTAGCACGATCAACGCTCGCATGCACACGTCTACCCCCACAGGAAATTCCACCTCGAGCTGCCGTGCCAATGACCCCGGTGTGTCACTGTGACTAGTGAAAGCTGCCAAGCCTTACAGACGGGGGGGAAAACACTGACTGTACTGTCTCTCAGATGTCGTCGACATTAAGGTAGGATCTGCTGCTGACAGTCAAGTCGAAGTAACTCCATCAACCAGGGCCGGCTCTGGCTTTTTGGCCGCCCTAAGCAAAATAAATAAATAAATAAATAAAACGGGGCGGCCAGAACGGCAAAGCAAAAAAAAAAAAAACCCTGCGGCGCGGCCGGAGCGCGGGTGCAGGGGGACCAGCTAGCAGGGGGAGGGGGAGGGAGCGGGCGGGAGAGAGAGAGAAGGGGGCGGCCAGGGCTACGGTGGGGCACGGCCCCTCCCGCCACGCCGCGCTGCCCCGCCTGCCGGGAGGGCTCCGCTCCGGTCGGCGGGGAGGGAAGGACAAGGACTGCCCTGCCGGGCTTGCTGCAGGGCGCTCCCGTCCTCTGCGCCGCCGCCCCCTACAGGGCGGCCGGAGCGGAACAAATAAAAAGCGACTGTGCCGCCCTAGGATTGGGCGGAATGCCGCCTCGTTCAATCTGCCACCAGCTTGCTCGGCTGGTGCCTGGAGCCGGCCCTGCCATCAACCAACAAACATGCGACATGGGAGGACAAGGTTTCAAGAAGTTTGAGGAAAACTTTCTCCTGGGAACTATGATTAGCATATGCAAATGAGTAGATATAACTATAGAAGAAGCAGAAGCATCGATCCCTGTTTCTCGTCATCTATGCTCTACCTGTCTCCTATCCACCGCTTTCCATCCTCCTTCCCAGCCACAGAAAAGGACCATCTGTCATGGTCTTCCCTGCCTGTCACCCACTACCTATTTTGGTTCAGCCAACCCTCCTTACGCTACCACCATGCTAGAGATGCAATGTTGCTTAGTCCCATCCTGTCCCATTCTCCCCCCATTCGTTCACCCACTTTCAGGTAATGGAAAATAGAGAACAGAAGCAGTACTGCCTAGTGGATAGAGTCCTGGACAAACTCAGGCGACGTGGGTTCTAGTCTCAATTGTGCAAGTGGCCTGCAAGGTGACCATGGGCAAGTCACTGCACTGCTCTCTGCCTCAGTTTCCCCATCTGTAAAATGAGGCTAAAGATGACCTTCTTTGTAAAGCGCCTGGAGATCTCTAGAGGAAAAACGCTATACGAGAGCATGCTATTATTATTGTTATGTAACCGAGGACACACAGCCTGCAAGGAGTTTAAGTATAAAAACAAAAGCATTTTTTATTGCAGAAGCACAAAACACAAGCTCATTTAGGGCACGCTGTATCTGCTACAACCTGTGCCAAACAGCAGCACCTACACAGTACAAGGCAGCAAAGGAATTCGTGGTATCTTCTCCTTAAAACGAAAACCCCATGGCAGTTTCCCTGGTGTCACTTTATAGCACAAACTAGCAGGCAAATGTGTTTACAGTATTGAATAGGCATCTATGGCTCTGAAGGAACAACAGAATAAGCTGTCTCCATTCTCTCCTTAAACACACTTCAACCCCCATCCCCAAAAGCAGAGCACAGGGACCAGAGGATGGATACCTCCCAAAGAATCTGAAAATTAAAAAAAAAAAAAAAAACCACAACAAGGAACATCCAAGAGCGTTTTAGGCTCGTAGCATGAAAAGGACTCCATGTGTGCCAGTAAAGCAGACAAGACTAAAGAAAATTAACTGGCCACTCAAACCAATATCAGGGAGTTAATCTCTGAATACAAGACAGTCAGAATTAATTTGCTCTCAGCAAGTACAACCAATGGAATTGCTACACGCAAATTAGCTATAGAGGAAATGTGAGGATTGGTGGGTTAGTTCTGATGTCACTTAACAGTTGCCCAAGTCGTTTCCCTTAGGACACATCTACATCACAAACTTTGGCCAAAGCAAATTATGCTGGCATAAAGCTGCCGCAGTTAGTATACTGCTTGTGTCAGCGATGTGCGCACTCACCAGGAGTGTTTGTGTCGATGCACCATGGGTAGATATCTCAGTTTGCAAATCACCACCTTCCAGTGCACTGTCTTTTGGAAAATTTTGGTAATTTATGGTGGGGCGGAAACAAGTCACACAGGGGTGGCCAGGAGCAAAGGGTCAGCTTCCCAGCATGCAACATTCTTCATCCCAGAATGTCATCCATATCCCATCATTTTCATGCCTTTTTTAAAAATCCCATGAACCCACGTGGCTCTCCTCACTGTCTGCCATCTCTGACAGAAGCATGGAGCCTGCACAGCTCTGCATTATTGTCGTGAGAGTTGCATGCATAGGGTACACGATCCTCTGGTATTTGCAGAGACGCAAGAACTGAATCAGCAGGGAACATGATGCTTTCATGGACGACAGATAGCTGTGGGACATAACGAAAGCCAGTTCAAGGTGGTTACTTTCGTTCACAGAGAGGCTGTAGATGGTGGAGTGCCGTTTCTGGGCTCAAAAAACGGGCACGGATTGGTGGGATCGCATCATAATGCAGGTTTTTTGATAGAATGAGTAAAGACTGCAGAACTTTTGGCTGCGATCTGTGTGCCACGCTCACCCCAGCCCTCCAGCACAGCGACACCAGACTGAGAGCTGCACTGACAGCGGAGAAGCAAGTGGCAATAACACTGTGGAAACTTGCAATGCCGGATTTCCACAGGTCAGCGGGAAAATCATTCTGCAGTTGGAAAATCCACAGAGGGGCTGTTGTCATGCAACCGTGCAGGGCCATTAACTGTCTCCTGCTACGCAGGACTGTGACTCTCAGCAACGTGCAGGACGTAGTGGATGGATTTGTGGCAACTGAGTTCCTGAACTGCCGTGCAGCAAAAGCTGGCAGCACATCCCTATTTTGGCACCAGCCCACCCTGCCACAGGGTATATGAACAGAAACGGCTATTTTTCTATGGTTATGCAAGCGCTGGTTGATCACTGGAAACACTTCACTGACATCCATGTTGGCTGGTCAGGGAAGGTGCATGACGCTTGCATCTTTAAGAACATAGAACTATTCAGAAAGCTGGAAGCAGGGACTTTCTTTCATGACCAGCAGATTACCATGGGCGATGTTGAAATGCCCATAGTGATCCTGGAGGACGCAGCCTACCCCTTGCTCGTGAAGCCATACACTGGCCACCTTGGCAGCACCAAGGATAAGATTCAACTGCCAGCTCAGCTGGTGCAGAATGACAGCTGAATGTAAGTTGAAAGGACACTGGCATTGTTTACACACCTGACTGGATCTCTGTGAGAAAAATATCCCAGTGATGATAGGTGCCTGCTGTGTCCTGCATACTATCTGTGAGGCAAAGGAAGAAAAGATGCTGCCAGGGTGGAAGGTGGATGTGGAGCAGCTGTCTGTTGAATTTGAACAGCCAGACACAAGGGCTATTAGAAGTGCTCAATGTGGAGCTATACAGCTGAAGAAGGCCTTGAAAAAACCCTTTGCCAGTAAGCCACAATAATGCATTGTGATGGACTGTGCTCTACCTGGCCCTGCAGTTTTGGGGCCTGTTAGGTGTACATCCATGACTAGAACACTGTTGAGGCACCTATTAATTTTGCGGTGCTTGCTGTACATTTACAATTATTACACTGTGTTTGTCACTGATCCTATGAGTTGTGTCACACCGTACAAAGTAAATGGGTGCTTTCAGTACTGCTAGGCGTTCTGCAGCGCATGTTGGGAATTAATAAAGATGAATTATTATCCCAAAATATAATTTTATTGAGTAACAAAACCAGTGCAAAAAAAATCTGTGCAATTTAAAAGCACGTACATTAAAACCCTAATAAATTAACAGAACAGAGCTTAACAAGGAGAAAGAACATTCCTGTCCATTTGGGCTACACATACAGCAACTGTGGCTCTCACAGGCCAGTGTATGTGAAGCTGTGGTTGTCCTTACTGTCCGTTGGTGTAAAGTGGTAAGGGTAGGGATGGGACCCCTGAGGCCCAGTGGAATGTTTGGGGACGGGGGAGGGGATGTAGGGACATGCTAAAATGGAATTCTCCAAGGGCTGCATAGGGAGGTGAGCCCATTATTGTTGAACCTGTAGGTCCTCAAGAGTCTGCAACATTATATCCTGGTGCATCTCCCTCTCCTTTGCCTGCTGGGACTCCTGGACCTCTCTCCTGTCTGTTCTTTCCCTCTCCTTACAGTCTGCAATATTCACCCTCCAGGCCCTCTGCTCACAGTCTGATGCAGCACTGGCTTGCAAGATCTCGCTGAACATATCATCCCGAGTCCTCTTCTTTCTTCTCATCTGCTTCAGGTGTCCTGCAGGTGTGGAGGGGGAACCCCTCAAGGCCACGGCAGCAGCTATAGATAAAGCACACAGAGGTACTGTTGTTAGCATAGTCACAACGGAAAGCAAAAGTTCAGATTCAGAACTCCTTTCCCTGGCTCCCCTAAAGTTTTAAACCCGACCTGCTTATTGACACTTCTGCTTCGGAGTGCTTGTGCTCAGCACCATTCACAGCACCAGCTGTGGTTACTATGGCCAGCAAGGGGCGAGGGAATTGCTCAGTGGCATGAAACTAGGACTACAGGGCACTGGTGCTGAATACTGGCAGCACTTTCCACAGGTGGTGGTGATTGTAGCTGACGTCTCACTCCTGAGGATAACAAAGGCACAGAAAACACAGCTGCTGCTGGTGTCCCAGAGGCGCCTGAGCCCATACGCCACTAGCTTGTTTACTGCCATGGTGCCTGCTGAAGTTATCACCGATCGGCATGGGAAAGCGTCCAATGGCAGAGGAAAAAAGGCTGTCGTCCTAGAAAACTTTGGGAGAGGATTGCAGATACCTCCATGGAAATTTCATCAAGATCTCTCAGGAAGATTCAACAGCCATCCCTGTATACATGAAACAAACTGCTATGCATGGCACCCACTGCCTTACTCCACAGGGGACTGAAGAGCCAATAACGACCTCTCTTGGTTGTTCTGCTACCTCTTCTGGTATGAATAAATGAACAAAAAGTTGATAGCGATGTCCTGCTAAGTTGGGAGCACTATCGGTACATCATTGTAACGTGAAATACATTTACACACTTACCCGAGGTTCCTTCCCCGGCATTGGGTCGCCCGTGCTCAAGTGCCAGGACTGACTGGACTCTGGGGGCGTCTCAGACAGGTCCTGGATTGTGGCATAGCTGGACCCTGCTGGTTGCATGTCTCCCATTCGCCTCCTCTTCTGTGCTGTTCATGGCAGGGGTCTGTGTCTCGGGCTCCTCAGCGGTACCTAGAGTGGTCTGTGAGGTGGTGGTGGGGTCTCCACCAAGTATGGCATGCAGCTCTTTGTAAAAGCAGCAGGTCTGTGGCTCAGCACTAGATTGACTGTTGGCCTCTCCGCCCTTCTGGTATGCCTGCCGCAGTTCCTTCACTTTCATACGCCACTACTGCTGATCCCTGTCGTACCCCTTCTCCTGCATCCCCCATGCAATCTGCTCGTAGATCTCCCCATTTCTACGGCTGGTCTGTAGCCGGGCCCACACAGCCTCTACTCTCCACAGTCCCAGGAGATCCAGTATCTCCTGTCTGCTCCACGCCAATGTGTGTCTGGAGCGCGTAGCCAGCATGGGTGGCTGGGCAGTTGCACACAACAATGGAGAGCTGCTAGGTGTGGTCGTCACAATGGACATTCATAGAATCACAGAATAGAATCATAGAATATCAGGGTTGGAAGGAACCTCAGGCGGTCATCTAGTCCAACCCCCTGCTCAAAGCAGGGCCAATCCCCAGACAGATTTTTACCCCAGTTCCTTAAATGGCCCCCTCAAGGATTGAACTCACAACCCTGGGTTTAGCAGGCCAATGCTCAAACCCCTGAGCTATCCCTCCCCCCAGGAAAAGGCATTTCAATTAAGGTGCTGGGGAAGCCAGCCCTCTGGTCTCTATGACCCCTGGCAGTTGAGTTCACAATTGTGACCAGAGCAGTGAGGGTCAAGAATTGTTGGACAGCTGCTAGAGGGCTGTTACGTTTGACATAGGTAATGCCGTGTCTACACTCGCACTACATCGACCTCAGTTAATTGACCAGGGCTCAACACAGCTCAGGGAGATGGTGTTACAATGGGGCGCTCGCCTCGATGGGAACCAAATTTAAGTGTAGACACATGCACAACTAGGTCAGTGCAAGGTGGCTTACATCACCCTAACTTTGTAGCATAGACCAGCCCTTTGTCTGTCCATATTCCATATAATCATAGCAATTAGATACAACAATCATTAACAATTTTCCTTAATTACAACTTAATTTCTTCAAATGCAGGCTAGGCACAAGAGTTCGATTAACTTTAACTACGTGGAGAGCTTGAAGAGTCAGTGTTATTCTGTTGTTAAACCCATTCCAGACAAAGAAAAGACTGAAACATGCTAAATTTCTTAAAGAATCCAGTTTTTAATAAAAGTGCAACTCTCATTAATGGATTTATTTGTAACATCTCAGAAAATCGTTCTGTAGCTGAAGAGAAGTGCTGTGTTTTTTTAATACACAAAACAGAGGTAGAATCCTTGCTTTATATGCAAACTGAAATGCAGCCTTAGCTATGGAGTTGCAACCAGTGCCTCCTGTCTAAATCAAACCCTCGGAAAGGGTTATTATTCAGAGATCACCAACAAACAAGCAGCAGTGGCCAACCAGGAACATGTGGTGAACCAGCGATGCCAGTGGCATCTCACTGGGCCAGCAGTCACTGGGAAATTACTAGCTATGCCAGTGGTGGCAACAGAAACTGGTATATCAGCATCTGCCTGTCCAGCTGGCTGAGACAGTGACAGATGCCAGATCAGCAGCTGCAATGAAAAGCACACAGTGTAGAGCAGCTGCAGGGGGATGGAGGTAACAAACCCAGAATCCTTTAAGTCAGTGTTGGGTCACTTCAGCCACAGGGCCGGAGTGATAGCTGGGGACCCCACCCTCAAAGTTCTGTACTGCAGAGCCCACCCTCTCCTCACTGCCTCACCATACCTTGAAAGCCCAGCTCTTCCCAGTGGGCTCCGTAGCGGGGACAATCAAATCTGGAGCCTGTTAGTTTCTTGTAGATGGTCTGCAGGATCCTCATGTGCACTTTCTCATTATTATCCAAGCCACCTGTACGGAAAACACTGATCATCTCTCTGGGACACTGAACATCCCTCTTCTCTAACGCACCAACGTGGAGACATGGCAAAAAAAAAAAAAAAAAAAAAAAAACCCTGCAGGTTAAATGGATTCACAGAAGAACTAGACATTTAAGTGGATAGCAGGAACATCCAGTTAGGAAAAAAACAAGGAGTTCTGAAAGGGATGGAAACCTCCAAGTTTTAGAGCACAAGCCAATCCTCATACTGCACAGCGTTAGAAAGAGTCTTTCCCTGTAGGTAGGTTAACAGCCTGGTGCAGGGGTTCTTTGCACCTTCCTATGACACAGCTGGTGCTGGACACTGAAAAAGAGAGACTGCACAATGGAGCTCCCCAGTAAGGGTAAAGAGCCTCTGTGCAGGAAACAGAACTCGGGGGCCAGCCCCAGAACTCTGCAAGAAACTAGGAACCACCCCAATCCTCCCTACCGTCCGCTCCAAGGACGAGGTGCTTTTCTTTGGCTTTGCCCTCTCTAACATGAATGCAGAGCAACGTGTGTATTTAAACAAAACAAAAAACCCAACCAAAACAAGCCACTTCACTATGAACAATTCTTCCCCCCGGGAGAGGATGAGAGAACAAATACCATGGGACAGATCAGTCAAGTTGCTTAATGCACTGCTGGAAGGTGCGCAGATACTACGGTGAGGAGCACAGTACAAGAACCTGAATAGAATAGAATAGAATACTGGTTTGACCCAGTGAGACAATGCTTATGTTTCTGTGACAACAGTTCATTTAACTTGGTCAAAGTTTGGATCATTTATTTCCCTCTATCTATGGTACTTATCTGGCCCTTATAGACGTAGTATCTGAAATTGTTATGATCTTTAATAGATCCATCCTCACAACAGCCCTGTGAGGTAGGACAGTGCTATTATCCCTATTGTACAATGGGGAACTGAGCACAGAGAGATGAAGTGACTCGCCTGAGGCCAAATAGGAAGTCTGTGGCAGAGCAGGGAAGTCCCAGGATAGCACTCTAACCACTGGACCATCCTTCCTCTTAGCACACACTAGCTAGACATATAAAGATCACAACATCTGACTTCCCTGATTCTTTTATGAAGAGAAGAGATCTCTAAACCTGCCAAGCCCCTTCAGAGACCACCCCAAATTTTCATGCAAACAGTGATCTTGGGGACCCTAGTGGGGATTTGGTACCTGATAAGCCTGACATCTCCCAGCAGGAAGCAGGTGTTTCCAGGGGTCATATTCAAACCCTATTCAATAAAGAGACCCCAATACAAACGCTGCCTCTTTTTGCAGAAAGAATTTGTGACCCAGTGACTCTGGATGTCTGGTTTGATGGAGAGGGAGGATGCTAGTGAGGTGTGTAGGGAACAGGGAGAGAGGGCACAAGATGGCTCCTGAAAGTCCTCAGTCCAAGGTATGCAGGCAGGAGTGCGGGGGAAGGCACTGCGCTCCAGGACACCAGCTGAGGGGAGGGGTGGATCACACTTCAATCATTGAATATATAATCAAAAACAATCACCCGAGGGAGGCTGATTAAACTGGCTGGGCAGAGCTCATTCTCCTCGTTAGACGGGAATACTCACACTGGGCTATCGCCAGGGCCAGATCCCGCTCGCCTTGCAGCTGCTGATGGAGCCGCGGGGGGCCGAAGAAGAAGTGAGCCACAGCAGACAGCCCTCGCCTTTGCACTGTCGGCTGGATCTTTTTCTAAGAAAAGGATGATACATAAAGAGAGGTGTCGGGGTATGTGGTGCAGTCTCCCTTGGAATCATCTGGGAGAAAACATGGCAGCAAATCTTGTTTTGCAAGGGAATTGGTTAATTAATTGGGTAGTGACACCAAGAGTTGAGGTTGCCTAACACTTTCCATTACAAGACCCTGTTTTCAGTTGCCTATGATTTTGCCAAACTTTAACCTCTCGAGATTAAATTTCCCATGCCTGGTCTTGACTTCAGACCGAAAATTTTTGGAAAGTTACAGCAAAAACATTTCAGCTGCTTCTGAAAACGAAGTTAGAAGAAAAATAGGTTGGTCAGTCAACATTCAAAAAATTCGTACAACTGTTTCTTTAAGAAGCTCTAGCATCTCTATGCTTCACGGGAAGGACTTGAAATTTGGCAGCATGGAAGACGTGGGGTCAGAGAGGTGCCTTTTGTCATCTCTATGAAAATTCACCAAGATTTAGGTGCATTACACACCTTTGTAAATCCCCATTTGCACGTGCTCAGAAGAGGTTTGTAAGACTGTCGCCGCTACACTCTGTTGCACTGAGCATGCTCTAGCCCAGAAGTGAAGGGGCTGGACACCAATCTTCCTGGAATTGCTCCTCCCAGCTTACAGGCACTGGGGCACCAACCACCAGAAGTGAGTGAAAGACGACTCCCTCCTGTGCTACCAGTGCTCTCCCTCTTAGTGCCCAAGCTACACAGAGGAGGAAGCAATCTGACTCGAATGCAGGCTGGTAAGGAGCAGAAATAGTAGCGGGCATAAGCTGGGAAGGATAGGACCAGAGAGGGACAGACTGGAAGCGGATAGGGGGGTGACTGGGATTGGGCAGAAGACAGCATAATAGGAAACAGGGGCAAAATGGGGGAGGCTGCCTCTGGCCAGGAAACCCTGAGTTCTAATCTCAGCCCAGCCCACCCTCACTGTGTGGCATTGCACAAGCCACTTCACCTCCCTGAGCCTCAGTAAAATACTCACCGCAGGGACTAATGAGTTCCTGTCTGCACAGTGCTACGAACACGCATAATGCTACATCGTTTAATCCCAGTGGTTCGTACATACCCTGCACTCTGACAGGTCAGCTGTCTGGAAATACTGCAGTGCTTCATTGAAGGCAATCAGGGGCACGTGACCTGCACACGTCCCCACGATCCCTGCAAATATGAAAGAAAACAGCCCTGCCTGGGATTCACGACAAGTCTCGTTACACTGAAAGAGTCACAGCCTGCTCCACAAAAAGCCCTGCACTCCGACCAGCTTCCCTCCCCCATCAGTGATGCTAAACTTTGCCTATTGGCCTTACAGAGATGCTGTGCTCGTGGCAGGCCAGGCCCCTCACTTTCCCACAAAATCTCTCTTTTGTGTTAAGATCTTCTCCAGTCAATATTTTTTTCCACCTGTGTCCAAACTTAGACCTGCATGCATAACATTAGACACACAGCTTGCAGGATGCGCTGGTCACCCCACTCAACTTGCCCACACCACTTTGGACAAGAGATGGACACGGTCACAATTTCAGATTCTCTTTGCCAGGGCCCCTCCCCTGTTGGTTCATAAGAAGAATGAGTGGGGAGAGTGGGAGCATGCTCAGAGCATCTGTGATATCCGTAGGACTTCGGTCCGTGGTCACAGCCCGGAGTTTGGAAGATCATCGAGACAATGCTATTGGGAAACATTACACAGAAGGTGATCACATTTCGGAGGGGTGTGTTTCAGATGTTGGGCATGTCACCAAAACAGCCCCTCTCTCCTTGAGGAAAGTTTCGGCTACATGGAGGCACCTGTGCAGAGTCTGCATCAGCCACACCGATTGGTTCAAGGTCTACAGGCCCAATTCTCTGCTATGCCCAGCCAGTTATAAAATTATGTACCCCTGGATCTTTGCCCAGCCCTGGCAATGGCCCCTAAGAGACCGTCTACCAGCTGAGCATAGGCAGAACACAGCACACTCTGGCCATGCCTTCTGTCCACCTCTGTGCCAGGACTGCAAGGAGAGCGGCATAGATCTCATGGCAAAAATAGTATGTGATCGGGTAATTGAAGTCTATGTCATCAGGCACACGCACAAGGTGGCAGAGGTAAAGTTGCATGGGCAATCTCAATTCTAGCATTTCCTAACTTTTGAGGCCTTTACTTTGCAACCTTAACATCCTTTGAATGTAGATGGTTATATGCAGTACACCTCTACCTCGATATAACGCTGTCCTCGGGAGCCAAAAAATCTTACCGCGTTATAGGTGAAACGGCGTTATATCGAACTTGCTTTGATCCACCGGAGTGCGCAGCTCCGCCACCCCGGAGCGCTACTTTACCGCGTTATATCCGAATTTGTGTTATATTGGGTCGTGTTATATCGGGGTAGAGGTGTATTTATAGTGAGAAACAAAATCCTTTAGATGACTCTGAAGTCTGAACCATCAAGTTTTGCACACTCCACGCCTATGTAACAACACAATGTGACTACTGTGACCCCTGCCCTGCCGGGAGTGGGTTGCATCCCTTGTTCTGTCTGGTCTTAAATTAGACACAAAGCTCTTCAAGGCAGAGATTCTCTCTCCTACTGTGTGTGTTAGTACAGCACCTAGCACAATGCAGGGCCAAGAGAAGTGGGGCCTCACAACACCACACACTCTCCAGAGACTTACATCCTCTTTCATCTCCCACAAACCCTCTCCAACACAGACACACACCCCTGCCTTTCCCCTTCAGGCAAGCGACTATCCAAACACACGCAGGCGCCTCCAGAATCCAGGCATACACACAGACCCCTGCCACCTCAATCCATACCCACGGAACTTGGTACACAGGCTGCCCCCGCACACATATGCAAGCACCCCTCCTGCCAGAGAAGCAAGAGCAGCTCCAAAGGAACCAGTGGAGTTGCACTAGCATAAAACTTGTATAAGCAAGAGGAGAATCGGGTCCTTCATCTTCACACCACACTGGGATCTTCAGAGCAAATACAATCCGCAGTGCGTCTTCACCAGGCCAGACCTGGCAGGAAGCTGGATGGACAGACCTCACTGACTAGCTGCTTTACAAATGCTTCTTTGACACAGCCCTAGAGGCAGGCCTGCTAGTAGGGCTTGAGAGTAAGATTTGTGTCAGCATCAGCCAATGAGACACTCCATTGCCTGGGCCAGTCTCAGTCCCCTAGTCTCTCCGTGGTGCTTCACTGCCTCTGAAGACATCAATTCCCCAGCTCTGCAGCCTTACCGCACGGCTAACACTGGCATCAGGACCCCAGACCAGTCACTATCTCCCCCTCTGCACTAAGATACCAAACCGTGTGCTGGTGACTGATTAAGAATAAGGGTACCATTAAAATAAACTGAAGAAAAAAACAACCCCCAGGCCTAGAAACCAGAGCATCTAAAAATTTGTAACAGGAAAAACTTTAGACTTTGAGTCAAATAAAAACCCCCTAACAAACTTGTGTACAAGATAAGAAATGTTAACATGAAAGAATCCTATTGTGCTCTCCAAGACCCCCATCCTAAAATATTACGGGAAAGATAATATACACACACTGATGTATAACTTCAAAAATGAAGAATTGCTAATGATAGTATTTGAAAGCTTTGTTGGCTATATTTTTAATAAACTGAAATTATAGATAGCGAATAAATATATAGATAAGATAACACACTGGCCAAGGCTTTGCCTGGCATAAATGTATTTTTTTGTCAATTTCTTTTTCATACAATTTGATTATTTGTTTGAAATGATATTGTTGGCAAGATAAGTAATGGGTTGTGTTGGAAGATGTAAGTAAGAGATACAAACAGGTACTGTTATGATAAACAAACCCTCCCTTTTCTGGGAAACTTAAACAGGGGGGATCCAGGGCAACCCGACTCAGAAACGGCAAAGTTAGCAGGAAAAATGTAGACATTAGGTGATTAAAGCTTGTGCATGCTGAATGTACGGGTTATGTAAAAATCAATGGGTAATGTGTTGAATGCTGATTGGAGGAAAATTAGGTAATTGAGCATGTAAAAATGCGACAATACATGTGATACAAATACATGTGAAAATGGGACAAAATCTGAAGAAACGCCAGACCAAAAACTGAGGAACGAGACAGGACCAGACCAGGAGACCAGGGAAGATGATGACCATCATGGAGGAAAAGAGGACTTCTCAGTGTCCCGGAATGCGGTAACTTGGGCCCATTTACCTATATTCCGTCTTGTCTGTTATTACTTATCTGGCATAAATGTATGTCCAGACACTAAGTGACGACAATTCTATCTGAAATTGTATTAAACAAAGGCAAAACTGATTAAGCCTAAATTGGGTGGATGTGTGACTCAGTTTCCCATTCTACATTCCCAACAGTTCCTCAACTCCCTAGTCATTGACAAACCATCTGTCTCCCTCGTCAGTGCCACTACGAGATTTAATTAGTACCAACTGGCAAGGATACCAGGTAAGCACCACTGCAGTTATCTGTACCTGACTGGAGACTTTCCACGGCCTCCCATTCTTCCTGGGCTTGCAGCAACTCTGCGCTAGGATCTGGCAAAAGAGACAAGAAGAGGGTTAGCTACAGCTGGAACTCTCAGGCCAGCTGTTTGCTTTGTTTCTCCATCAGCCAGCAGATAAAAAGTGCAACAGTTCCTGTGACCTTACGCTTGGCCACCTTTGGGGTCTCATTTAATTTTCCGGTTTATCACAGACCAAGTTGGGCGCTCTCCGATATAAAGCTGAACAACAGCAGATTCCTTGACAGCTCCTGCCTTATCTGCTCCTGCCCAGAGGCCTGCAACAAACTCACCCAGTTCCACAGAGAGGAGAGAATATCAGCAAGCATAGAAGGAGATTGTGATTAGCTCTCTCAGGGGTGCTGCGGGTAAGGCCCTTTCTCCACTGCACACCTGCAAAAGGGCTAGTACAGGAAGTCAGAGGGGAATTCCACAGAGCCTTTTCATGTCCCACTCAGCAGCCTGACTTCCCCCACACCACCCCGGACACTGCAGAAGGGAAGTTCAGAGTACCACGTCTCTTCCATGAACAGGAAGAGGCCTGAACTGTGGGGGAAGAAAAACGAGAGCACAACCCCATTCACTTGATTGAGATTCCAGAGTTAAAAACGCCACTGACACAGCTCCCCAGCAGAAAGGCTCAGAATCATGGCTCTGAGACATTTGCTTAGTTACTAGACAGAAAAACTGGATGTTGCTTTGGGGAAACAGGACAACAGCAGACCCACACGTTGGAGACAGAATCTCAGAGCAGGCGGACAGGACAGAAAGCCTGACCGAAGCCTTGGAGCAATGCCATGAGGGGTCCTGGACGGTCTAGCGACAATGAGGAGAAATACTTGGCCAAGAGCATCAGGATCTTGACAATGTGAACTGGCCGAGGATAGTGAGATTTTGGCCAAGCCCACCAGCAGAACGGAGAGGATTCGCTCAGCAGGCAGAAAGAGCAGCGCCATGCTGTTACAGCCACTGTTGGAGCACGTCGGTCCCCTCCAGAATTGGAAAGCAACAGGATATTAAGTGGAAACATTCAAATACAGCTCACCAGCTTCCGTGCGCCCATTGGGTCCCTCTGCCAGAGCCTGCAGGAGCCCATTCTGCTTGAGCACCGAGATCTACGCAGAGAGAGAACAGTCAGGAGGAGCGATGCCCTTTACACCTCCTGTAGTTTTTAAAGGATTTTTTTTTCTAGCCCGATGTGCTGGGTGGCCCCAAACAGCAGCAGAGAAGTGGGGTCTTCAGCACAGAAGGGATCTTAAAGACCTATTTCCCTCCCTACACCTGAGGTCTCCTTGAAGCCATAATGACCTGTTCTCACTTTGGGAAATATCCCAGCATGCACTATTCTTGTTACGCCACAACACCACAGAAGATGTCCAAAGCCTGGTGACACACTGTGTGCGGGGTGGTGTCCAGGGAAACGAGGGAACCCTTTGAAGGTTCTCTGTGGCTAGCACAATGTGATACCCTCCCAGATCCTCCACAAGCCAAGAGACAAACTCGCAACAGCTACACAGACCTCCTGGATTGTTCCCCCAGTAAAGAGCCCACAGCCACCACTCTGCTCACCCATCACAGGTTTCCCCAGCATTCCCATGCTGGAGCTGCTTGAGTTCACCCTTTCCCCTGCCATGAGACAAGCTGCACAGGGAATGGGGTAGCCAGTC
This sequence comes from Terrapene triunguis, assembly GCF_002925995.2. Lineage (NCBI taxonomy): Eukaryota > Metazoa > Chordata > Testudines > Emydidae > Terrapene > Terrapene triunguis. The sequence continues at coordinate 597,540 of NW_020664404.1, read as the reverse complement.
AGGGAGAAATAGTCTGCCCCTCATCATAAGAAGGGTTTGTAGAGGAATGGTGTCGCTGCTGGAGGAAATGGGTTAGCCCACCTAAGACAAGCTGGTAAAGGAACAGGGGAGCACCTTGGAGAGTTTGGATCTATCCCCCACATCCCCCGTGAAAAGAGCTGTTTGAAGAACTAGGGAGGCCCTTGTTTAGGCCTCCAGAAAAGCCGATATAGAAGGGCAGCTGGGCCTAAGCTAGCGTGCTTTCTGGTACAGTAACTCCTCACTTAACGTTGTAGTTCTGTTCCTGAAAAATGCGACATTATGCGAAATGATGTTAACCGAATCCAATTTACCCATAAGAATTAATGTAAAGGGGGGGGGAGGGTTAGGTTCCAGGGAAAATTTTTTCGCCATACAAAAGGCATTATATACATATACAATATAAGTTTTAAACAATTGTAAACAAACAGTTTAATATTATACACAGCAATGAATGATTGTGAAGCTTGGTTGAGGTGGTGGAGTCAGAGGGTGAGATATTTCCCAGGGAATGCCTTCCTGCTAAATGATGAACTAGCACTCGGCTGAGCCCTCAAGGGTTAATATGCTGTTGTTAATGTAGTCTCACACTCTACAAGGCAGCCTGGACTGAGACAGGAGGGAGGAAACACAACAGATGTAGGGCAGTAGCTGCAAACACTTCCCTGCAAAAACGGAACATGATGATGAGCCCACGCTATCCAGCTGGAGCGCACCACTCCCTCCTCCTGACAGCACACGCACAGCTGCACAGGTGCTGACTTTCCAAAGTGCTGGGGGTGCATGCATGAGTGAGAGATGTGCATTGCCCCTTTAAGTATGCCCACCCCACTTCCAGTACGTTGCCCTTTTAAGCAGATCAACCAGTTCAGACAGGAAGCAACAGCTTCCAGCAAGCTCCCTCCTTTCTGTCCCTGAGCCCTGTCCCCCTCCTCTGCTTTGTGGAGAGGGGGTACAAAGCGGGGGTGGGGGCGGGGGGCAGGAGCAGGGGGACAGCCTGCTATCAGCACCCCTCTCCCCCCCCATCCCCCAACAAACAGGAAGCTCCCGGGAGCAGCTCCAAGGCAGAGGGCAGGATAGGAGCAGCAGAGCAGTGGGGGGGAGGGACAGCTGAACTGCTGCTGGGCAGCTGCTGAGCCACATACCTTATAGGGAATTTAGGGGAGCTGACGGAGGGGGCTGCCGGCCCCCCTGGTTCTAATCCCCACAAGGAGAGGCTGCTCTTCCAGAGAATCCTGCAAGCAGTGGACAGAGCAGGCACCTGCCAAACAACGTTATGAGGGAGCATTGCACAACTTTAAACAAGCTTGTTCCCTAATAGATCAGCAACGTAACAACGTTAACCAGGACAAGGTTAAGCGAGGAGTTACTGTATCACATTCAAGCATGTACGCAACAGGTTTGTGCTTTTTGACAACTGCAAGTCCCAGGCCCGACACCGGCACCATGTGCACCAGTATCATGTCACAATGAGCCACAGTATGATAGTGCTCACGCCTTTTGCAAACACTGAAAGTTAGGGAAGAGTACAGTCCATACCACTTTGTATATGCATACACGGGGACAGTGGTGCCATGAAAGCCCCTGATGGAAAACAAACAAACAAACAAACAAACAAACAAACACACAAACACACACACACACACACACACACACACACACACACACACACACACAGACTTTCCCAACTCTTTGTGCAATTACAATTAATTCCTAATGTTGCCCATCATGCAGATCTCTGCACATAATATAGAGAGACGTGTCTAATGCTAGAGTTTAGTCTCAGGCTGCTGAAAAGTATGAGAATATCTGAGATACGCACAGGTATGGATTTGACAGCCGGAGGAAGGAAGATACCTTGCTCTTCAGACTGGTGGGTGTCTGCGGTGCATCTGTTCATGCCCTAATGAAACAATGAAATCAAAGTCACCAGGAAACAAACCACCAGTCACTTCCTAAAGTAGCCCGAGTTCCTGTAATGCACATATAATACTGACACAGTGCAAGCATCGAGTTTGGTGTTCTGGCAGATACAATCAAATGGAAAGGAAATAAGAAAAATTGTTAACATGAAAATTTCTCCTCATTTTCAAAGTTTCAGTTGCTTTAACTGCTGTTTCTTCTGTGTGTGCGTTTAATGAAAGAGTAAAAGCTAAGTACTCTAAGGAAAAGTTCAAACCACAAATAACTTTCTAATGTTGTTACAATAAACAAAAGTCTGTTTAAATCTGTGTTTCCCACAGTGTGGGGTGTGCATAAAGTGCAAAGGACTAGCCCGGGTCTGCTAACAGACCTCTCATTTGTTCTTCAAAGTCTCAGCTTTCATTTTTAAAAAATATTAAGTCTCCAGTTGTTATGGTTGCAAAAAAAACCAAAACAAATAAACAAACAAAACCTTCAAAACATGACCTCCGTGTAAATAATATAGTGATACATGCCTGAGTTTGCAGAGAGTGTAATTAGCTCTGAGGTGTGGATTGTCTCATTCATTCATAAAATTACTTCCAGAATTTTACTGAGTGTCAGCAGGGAGTATCTTCCATTGAATTCCAAAGCAATGGATATGCTGTTATCCCTTGCAATGCCGCTGAGACAAGATTCTCTTTTGTAGCAGTCTTCAAGACCAAATACTTTACCCAAGTCAGCAGCAGTGAATGGGAACTACATGTCACCCTCTCAAAAATAAAACCTAGGTTTGCAAAGCTGTGTGCTAAAGAATATGGTCATGCATCCTGGCAAATAGCTTCAGGGCTGCCTCAAGATGTTTTGTTAGAGAAAACATTAATGTTGTCACTTAACAAATAACTACTAAAAATCACTTAAGTAAGAGCTAGTCTATGCTGCAAAAAGTATCAGGGGGTAGCCGTGTTAGTCTGTATCTACAAAAACAACAACAACAAGGAGTCTGGTGGCACCTTAAAGACTAACAGATTTGGGCATAAGCTTTCGTGAGTAAAAACCTCACTTCTTCGGATGCATAGAAGTGCATCCAAAGAAGTGAGGTTTTTACTCACGAAAGCTTATGCCCAAATAAATCTGTTAGTCTTTAAGGTGCCACCAG